>NC_056685.1:74926652-75534866 GCF_018350215.1 Panthera leo
CTTTCTTTTCCAGTTTATATCTAATGTGGGAGCAAGTCCTATAATTATACTTCCAAAACATACCCCAAATTTCTCTACTCTTTCTTTCTCTGAGCAACTTTAGTAAAAAAACTGCCATCATATTTCACCTGGAGTACTATAATAGCTATTAGTCTTTTTATCACCAGTTTCAATCTTGTCCCTCTATTAGTTCTCCATAGAGTAGCCAGAGTAATCTTTCAAAGCTCTTCTGCTTAAAAATCTAAACACGTAAAAGTTACTAGGGGACCTCTGACAGTCTTTCTAACCCCTCTCACACTGAGCTTCAGGTCTGCAGTTTCTTTCTGTCCCCTGTTAACTCAAGCTCCTTCTACCTTAAGGCTTCTGCACTAACTGTTTCCTCTGCCTGGAACGTCCTTCCTCCTGAGCATGGAGGGCTTCTCTTGTCATTCTATTTCAGTTCAATGACACCTACTCAGAGAAGTCTTCCATAACAACCCAATCTAAAGTAAAGAACCAGACAGCATTTACCATGTAAGCCTAATGTCATTCTCCACACAGAACTTATCATTGTTTGAGATTTAATTATTCATTATCCATCATTTATTTGTTTCTTTTATTGCTGGTTTCACCTCACTAAGCTGTGAACTGTATGAGAGCAAGGACATTGACTATATCTTTCACCATGAATTCTCCAGTATGAGGAACAAAGCCTAACAATGTGGATTTTGTTAAATAAAGAGTAGGTCGGGAAGCTCTTGCTCTTAGACACACCAGCCCACATTTTTTATGCTAAAATATTACCTTTTAAATACTTAGTACTCAATGATTAGGAGGCCAGAGAAATTTTATCAATTTTGATTTAATATTTCCCATTCTGATGTCTTTTCCTACTGTGTCTTCTAAAAACTCCCAAGTGAAGCAAACAATGATCTCAGTTTACCTGCTTAACTGGTTCAATCTTGTCCATAAAGCTCAGTATTAAGATTTCCTTTTCCTACTATTAGAGATTTTTTTTTTAAATTGTGGTCTGTCTCTTCAGCAAATGGTGCTGGGAAATCTAGACAGCAACATGCAGAAGAATGAAACTGGATCACTTTCTTACACCATACACAAAAATAAATTCAAAATGGAAGAAAGACCTACATGTAAAACAGGAAACCATCAAAACCCTGGAAAAGAACACAGGCAGCAACCTCTGTGACCTCGAATGGAGCAACTTCTTACTAGACATGTCTCCTGAGGCAAGAGAAACAAAAGCAAAAATGAACTACTGGGACCTCATCAAGATAAATAGCTTCTGTACAGCAAAGGAAAGAGCAACACTAAAAGGCAACCAATGGAATGGGAGAAGATATTTGCAAGTGACATATCATATAAAGGGTTAGTATCCAAAATCTATAGAGAAATTATCAAACTCAGTATCCAAAAAACAAATAATCCAGTTAGAAAATGGGCAGAAGACATGAATAGACACTTTTCCAAACAGGACACATGTTTGGACACATGTTAGGTGGCTAACAGACACATGAAAAGATACTAAACAACACTCATCATCAGGGAAATATGAATCAAAACCATGGTGAGATGCCACCTCTCATCTGTCAGAATGGATAAAATTAACAACACAAGAAACAACAGACGTTTGCGAGGATGTGGAGAAAGGGGAACTGTCTTACACTGTTGGTGGGAATGAAAACTGGTGCAGCCACTCTGGACAAGAGAACGAAGGTTCCTCAAAAAATTAAAAATAGAACTACCATATGACCCAGCAATAGTACTGCTAGGAATTTGCCCAAGGGATACAGGAGTGCTGATGCATAGGAGCACATGTACCCCAATGTTTATAGCAGCACTCTCAACAATAGCCAAACTATGGAGAGAGCCTAAATGTCCATCACCTGACAAATGGATGAAGAAGATGCGGTTTATATATACAATGGAATAGTACTTGGCAATGAGAAAGAATGAAATCTGGCCTTTTGCAGCAACGTGGATGGAACTGGAGGGTATTATGCTAAGTGAAATAAGTCAGGCAGAGAAAGACAGATACCATATGTTTTCACTCATATGTGGATCCTGAGAAACTTAACAGAAGACCATGGGGGAGGGGAAGGGGGAAAAAAAGTTACAGAGAGGGAGGTAGGCAAACCGACTCTTAAGGACTGAGAACAAACTAAGGGTAGATGGGGGGTGAGGGAGAGGAGAAAGTGGGTGATGGGCATTGAGGAGGACACTTGGGATGAGCACTGGGTGTTGTATGGAAACCAATTTGACAATAAATTATATTTTAAAAAAAGAAGATGTGGTGTGTGTGTGTGTGTGTGTGTGTGTGTGTGTGTGTGTGTGTTGGACTATTACTCAGCCATCAAAAAGAATTGCAATTTGCAACATCATGGATAGAACTAGAATGTATCATGCTAAGCAAAATAAGTCAGTCAGAGAAAGACAAATACATGATTTCACTCATATATGAAATTTAAGAAACAAAACAGATGAACATAGGGAAGGGAAGGAAAAATAAAGTAAGATAAAAACAGAGAGGGAGGCAAACTAAGACTCTTAGATACAGAGAAAAAATCAAGGGTTGCTGGAGGGGAGGTGGGTGGATATTGAGCTGAATGAGTGATGGGCATTAAGGAGGGCACTTGTTGGAATGAGCACTGGGTGTACATATAAATGATGAATCACTAAATTCTATTCCTGAAACCAGTACTACACTATAGGTTAAATAACATGAATTTAAATACATTTTTTAAATGTGGTAAAATACACAGAACATAAAATGTATCATCTTAACCATTTTTAATGTACAGTTCAGTAGTGTTAAGTACATTCACACTATTATGTAACAAGACTCCAGAACTTTCTTCATCTTGCAAAATGGAAACTCTTTACCCATTAAATAACCACTCCCATTCTGCTTTCCTTCCCAGCTCTGGCAAGCACCTTCTACTTTCTGTCTCTATGAATTTCACTATTCTAGGTGCCTCATATAAGTGGAATCCTGCAGTACTTTTTGCACCTGGCTTATTTTACTTAGCATAATTTCCTCATGGTTCATCCATGTTGTAGTGTGTGTCAGAATTTCATTCCTTTTTAAAGCTGAATACTATTCCTATTAGAGATATTTAGCCTTGCATTCGTATAAAAGCCATAGATCACAGAATCTCTTTATCACAAAACTTTATATTTCTTCATTTTTCCTTGACACTTTAAGGTCAAGGTTGTTGACATTTCAAGGTCAATTTTATTTCCATCAAAGCACCATTTCCTGCATGTCCTGAATTGGATGAAAATGTCTTTAATTCACTGAGTATGGCTGCTCTGTTTTCTACCTGAAAATTCCATAGTCTCCTTATTCCTGAAGATGTGTTTGCTCTCTCACCATCCTTTGAATGCATTTCTTCTCAGGCTGCTGGGAAGAATGTTCAGCTTCAGTTTCCACTCAAAGAACAACAGCAATCTGGTGAGGGAACTCTAGGTCAGGAAGCCTCATTGAGACACTACCATTATGTTTACTCAGAACCAACTCTCTTCTGCTCTTTATGTGTTTAAAAGACATATTCCAAGGAAAGATATCCTGAAGCTTAGCTTGGGTCTCATGTATTTATCTTTGGCATTTACTCTGTCACGTCAATTGGGTAAATAACTGTCACATCTTGATTTCCTGAATACCAAAGGACACTCTAATGGTACCGGTTGTCCATGTGGACTAGCTAAGTGACACTTTTTGAAAGGAAGTATGAATTGCTATAGATGAAGAAACTAGAAAACATACTGTTTAGGAAAAAACAAAATAAAATCCACTACATTGTGAGTAGTAAATAAACATTACCTCAAAACAGGGATTATTTGACCATCTTGTTTCTTCTGAGAAAATTAAGACTGTGTCATCACCATGAAATAGTTCCTTAACCTATCCTGGTACACATGGAGATGATGTCACTTTATTTTTTAATTTATTTTTTATTTTTTGTATTAAATATAATTCATTGTCAAATTGGTTTCCATACAACACCCAGTGCTCATCCCAACAGGTGCCCTCCTCAATGCCCATCACCCACTTTCTCCTCTCTCCCACCCTCCATCAACCCTCAGTTTGTTGTCAGTCCTTAAGAGTCTCTTATGGTTTGCCTACCTCCCTCTAACTTTTTTTCCCCTTCCCCTCCCCCATGGTCTTCTGTTAAGTTTCTCAGGATCCACATATGAGTGAAAACATATGGTATCTGTCTTTCTCTGCCTGACTTATTTCACTTAGCATAATACCCTCCAGTTCCATCCACGTTGCTGCAAAAGTCCAGATTTCATTCTTTCTCATTGCCAAGTACTATTCCATTGTATATATAAACCGCATCTTCTTCATCCATTTGTCAGGTGATGGACATTTAGGCTCTCTCCATAGTTTGGCTATTGTTGAGAGTGCTGCTATAAACATTGGGGTACATGTGCTCCTATGCATCAGCACTCCTGTATCCCTTGGGCAAATTCCTAGCAGTGCTATTGCTGCGTCATACGGTAGTTCTATTTTTAATTTTTTGAGGAACCTCCACACTGTTTTCCAGAACGGCTGCACCAGTTTGCATTCCCACCAGCAGTGCAGGAGGGTTCCCGTTTCTCCACATTCTCGCCAGCATCTATAGTCTCCTGATTTGTGCATTTTAGCCACTCTGACCCACATGAGGAGGTATCTCAGTGTGGTTTTGATTTGTATTTCCCTGAAGAGGGGTGACATTGAGCATCTTTTCATGTGTCTGTTGGCCATCTGGATGTCCTCTGCAAAAGCGTCTATTCATGTCTTCTGCCCATTTTCTAACGGGATTATTTGCTTTTCAGGTGTAGAGTTTGGTAGGTTCTTTATAGATTTGGGATCATAGCCCTTTATCTGATATGTCATTTGCAAATATATTTTCCCATTCCGTCGGTTACCTTTTAGTTTTGCTGATTGTTTCCTTTGCTATGCAGAAGCCTTTTATCTTGATGAGGTTGCAACAGTTCATTTTTGCTTTTAATTCCCTTGCCTTTGGGGATGTGTCAAGTAAGAAATTGCTGCAGCTGAGGTCAAAGAGGTTGTTGCCTGCTCTCTCCTCTAGGGTTTTGATGGTTTCCTGTCTCACATTCAGGTCCTTATCCATTTTGAGCTTATTTTTGTGTATGGTGTAAGAAAGTGGTCTAGTTTCATTCTTCTGCATGTTGCTGTCCATTTCTCCCAGCACCACTTGTTAAAGAGACTGTCTTTTTTCCATTGGATACTCTTTCCTGCTTTGTCAAAGATTAGTTGGCCATACATTTGTGGGTCCAAATCTGGGCTTTCTATTCTATTCCATTGGTCTAAGTGATTCAATCAAATGGAACAATATCCATATCACAGGAATTCCAGAAGAAGAGAGACAGAAAGGGGCCAAAGGTGTACTTAAACAAATCATAACTGAGAACTTCCCCAATCTGGGGAAGGAACCTGGCATTAAAATCCAAGAGGCACAGAGAACTCCCTTCAGATGTAACTTGAATTGATCTTCTACACAACATATCATAGTGAAACTGGCAAAATACAAGGATAAAGACAGAATTCTGAAAGCAGCTAGGGATAAATGGGCCTTAACATACAAAGGTAGACACATAAGGGTAGTAGCAGACCTATCTATTGAAACTTGGCAGGCCAGAAAGGAATGGCAGGAAATCTTCAATGTGATGAACAGGAAAAATATGCAGCAAGAATCCTTTATCTGGCAAGCCTGTCATTCAGAATAGAAGGAGAGATAAAGGTCTTCCCAAACAAATAAAAACCGAAGGAATTCATCACCACTAAACCAGCCCTACAAGAGATCCTAGGGGGGACTCTGTGAGTGAAATGTTGCAAGGACCACAAAGTACCAAAGACATCACTACAAGCATGAAACCTACAGATAACACAATGACTCTAAACCCATATGATTCAATAATAACACTGAATGTAAATTGACTAAATGCTCTAATCAAAAGACATAGGGTATCAGAATGGATAAAAAAAACAAGACCCATCTATTTGCTGTCTACAAGAGACTCATTTCAGACCTGAGGACACCTTCAGATTGAAAGTGAGGGGATGAAGAACTATCTATCATGCTACTGGAAGTCAAAAGAAAGCTCGAGTAGCCATACTTATATCAGACAAACTAGACTTTAAAGGCTGTAACAAGAGATGAAGAAGGGAATTATGTGATAATTATAGGGTCTATCCATCAGGAAGAGCTAACAATTATAAATGTCTATACACTGAATTTGAACGTACCCAGATATATAAAACAATCACAAACATAAGCAACCTTATTGATAAGAATGTGGTAATTGCAGGGGACTTTAATACTCCACTTAGAGCGATACTGTTACTTTAAAAAATCTGGGTACTAGCAAACATTTCTTTAACTGCTATAATCTCCCATCTGAAAAAAAACCCTGGAAAAGTAGCCGCAGAGAGAATCAAATCAAGAAATCTTTCATCCTAGACAAAGGGTCCACATGAGTCAACTGTGAACAGACAGACAGGTTACACAGGTGGTTTTAAGGATAGCACAAATAAAACCTTCCTCCTAACATCCCAAATATGGATGCACTCACACCCCTGGGTGTACAGAATCTACGAATTGTAGAAAGGTTTCTGACCTTGGAACTGAGGCTCCAAACTGAAAAACATACATATTGCTAGATTATTTTCTCACAGCCTGTGCTAAGAGTTAATGTCACTAGCCAGAGGCTTGACATCTATAAATCAAACAGTAGGTTTTTGAGTTAGGGCTATTAAAATAATCATGAATGATATCCCTAAAATAAAATATTCACTTCCTTTCTCCTGCAGCTAATGCTGAAAATTTCTTCAATGAGGTTTTATTTATTCAGATTGTGCATGCAAAGTTAAAATTCAAGGAGCTCTTGGAAGCAAGGAACATAATAACTGTCACCTCGTATCAACAAGCCATAGCCTGGGTTTGTTGGAATTTGTCTAAAAGAGATGTTACTTGAGAACAGCTCCTTACAGAGTGAGACATACAAGAAGTACTTGGCATACAGACTTGAAGAACCTAGATGACCTGAAAAAGAACAGCGTTTCACTGTTTTTGTAAGACACATGAGGTTAAGTTGATCAGAATGAGTAATTTAGGGCTCTGTACTAGCGTGAAATCCCTGAGTTTGTGGGAATGTATTGGTCTGGGAAGAAGAGGAGATAACCAAAAAACAAAGGTAGGAAGGTATTAGAGACAAGTTTACCTGGTGTAGAATTTTGCCCAGCAAATGCCTAATCTTGCATCCTTTCCATTTTCTATAACCTACAGTCTTGATAGGTGGACAGAATTGGAGATTACTATAAGAGTAGAAAAATTAATGCTCTGGAGATCATAGGAATGGGGTGCTAGTTGAGATGACCTATTGAGAGACAGGAAACTCAAAATATCTTTTTTTTAAAGTTCATTTATTTATTTTGAGGGAGAGAGAGCGAGCATGAACAGGGGAGGGGTGGAGAGAGGAAGAGAATCCCAAGCAGGCTCCATGCCATCAGCACAGATCCCGATCACTGTGAGACCATGACCTGAGCTGAAATAAAGAGTCAGATCCTTAACTGACTGAGTCACCCAGGTGCCCCTCAAAATATCTTTTTGGTGAAAGTAAAATATCAAAATCAAAAAATATCTTTTTTTTCCTATCCTTTCCAGATAGCTAGTGCTGGAAGCTAGCTCTGGAAGAGTCAGATCCTTAACTGACTGAGTCACCCAGGTACCCCTCAAAATATCTTTTTGGTGAAAATCAAATACCAAAATCAAAAAATATTTTTTTCTATTCTTTCCAGATAGCTAGTGCTACAATGCTAATATCAGCTTCCCTGAAGTTTCATGCCCCAGAGAAATACAGACTTTGCTCTAGAGGCAAGAGAAGGCAGCAGGATACATGAAAATCAAATATCAAAAATCAAAAAATATCTTTTTTTCTATCCTTTCCAGATAGCTAGTGCTACAATGCTAATATCAGCTTCCCTGACATTTCATGCCCCAGAGAAATACAGACTTTGCTCTAGAAACAAGAGAAGGCAGCAGGATACAAGTAAATTAAGAAAGTCTTGCAGACATATCTGGGGCCAAGTCATCAAGTCCTAGTTCTGTTTCTCACTAGCTGTATAATCTTTTAAAAAGTTTTAAGGCTTCCTTATCTCAATTTTCTGATCTACAAAATGGCATCTAATAATACCTCTCTTACATGGTTTTAAGAAGTTATTTAGATAACTTATGTGCCATGCTAAGCACATTTTGGCTGTGATTAAACTGTGCTATTCATTGCCTAATTGTAATCCCTTAATGTTCCCAAGGAAGAGAAAAATCCATTCTGAAGGCAGATCAGAACACATTAGTAAAAAGAGAAGTAAAAACCAGATCAAGGTGGGAGAGATGGAGATGGATGAGGGGAGGATGATCCCACTTGTGAGAGCAGAGTCTCAGGAGCGCTCAAACACAAAGAAAGTACAGAGCAAAGGAGACATAGAGAGGAAGAGATGAAGGGAAGTGTGATAAATGGCCCAGGAGCTGATCAGAGATATCAAGGGGGACCTGGCTCTCCTCTTCCCAGATGGCAAAACCCTCTAGGTGCTCTGGCCTGTTAACTGAATGTCTCAATAAACCTTCATGCAGAAGGAAAAAGCAACAACTTTCTTTCCAGGAAGAGGCTTTTGCCTATCTAGGTGCCAGTATTAGAAAAAGAAACGCATTAGTGCATGTGCCAGGATCATTCCAGGCTAAGATTTCACAACCCCTTTTTAGATTCTTATAAGTTTGGGCTGCTCTAAATCCAAATAAAGAGAAATTTCGAAAAGTTTTGATTCTTGACATATAAATATTTGACCAATTATTCAGACCATTTCAAACCTGATTACGGTTATTTTTCACTATTTTCTCTTATTGGTCTAAATATTTTTCCTGAGGGTATTATGCAAATAAAGGTTTTTCAGATCTAACCATTCAGAAGGACAGCTAGATTTAAGTAGCCAATGGCTGGGCAGCTGGGCCAGCAAGCCCAAGAGACAGCTGAATTGATGCCTTGAATTCTGTGGAGTTCAGCCAGAAGCAAATTTTTGACCTCATTATCTTAGAAATTTCCTTATGTGTATGTATGTATTGACCAAAATAATCTTAAAGTTCTCCACAACTTGACTAAACTTTAGACAGGTTTCTTCCTGAGTATAGACAGTTCCCTTCTCTGATTTCTCTTTTCTTAGAGCAGTTACTCTAGAAAACTTGAAATTGTAAATTCTTTCTTTGCCTCTTTAAAATGGATATAAATCTTCTCCCAGCCTTTTGCCTGTCTTTCCCAAGGACCTGGGAACTATCTCAGTGAAATGCAAACATTGAAGGAGATAGTACTCCTATTCCTCAGTCTCTGTGGGAGGATAGGAGCCTAATTTAGGTGGACAATTAGCAAATACAGGTGGCCTAATCACAGAGAAGAACATTTGGAAACTCATGAATAATTCAATGTATTTGACACAACGCAATGATCAATATCCTCCCCCACAATCCTCTAGTGCTTTTCAACTAGCTCATACCAGTTTTTTATTTATTTATCTTTATTTAAAGTATAGGTGACATACAATGTTATATTAGTTTCAGATATACGACATAGTGATTTGACAATTCTATACATTACTCAGTACTCACCACAATAAGTGCAGTCACCATGTGTCACTATACAATGTTATTATATCATTGAGTATATTCCCTATGCTGTGTTTTTCATCTCGATAATTTATTTTATAACTGGAGTTTGTACGTCTTAACCCCCTTAATCTATTTTGCCCATCACCCCATCCATCTCCCTCTGGCAACCACCAGTTTGTTCTCTGTATTTAAGAGTCTGTTTTTTTTTGTTTTTGTTTTTTTATTCATTGGTTTTGTTTTATAGATTCCACATATAAGTGAAATCATATAGTATTTGTGCTTTAAAACTCTCCTGCCTTTTCCTTCAGTGGAGTTCAGTCTCTCTCCCCTATTGTAGGGTTTTTTTTTTATGTTTATTTATTTATTTTGAGAGATAGAGAGAGCACTTGCATGTGCATGCAAACAGGGCAGGGACAAAGAGAGAGGTAGAGAGAGAATCCCAAGCAGGCTCCAAGCTCAGTGCAGAGCTCAACACAGGGCTGGATCTCACAGTCTGAGCCGAAATCAAGAGTAGGACATTTAACCAACTGAGCCACCCAGACGCCCCTCTCCCCTTTGTAATTTTAAGTCTAGTATAAAAGTTGAAAGAAGAAAACTACAGTAACAATAACTTATTAATGGAAACACAATATTAAAAAATGCTCCAGAGATGAGACAAGAGGATCAAGGCATGGGAAATGAAAATGGGCTTAGGCAAAGACATAACAATTTGATTTCCACTGTTTTCTATGGGTGAATTTGGGAAAGGTTTTGATCCCTCCTTTTTTCCCCCCAAAGTTACCACAGAGATAATAATATTCTCTGTAGAGTTGTGAGGATTTCATTAGGATGTGAGGATTTAGTTACGAATAGTGCTCAGCACTAATTAAACATATGACCTTCAGTCATATATTTCCAACTTTTTCAACCATTCTAAATTTAAGTTCCCAGTATCTCTACAAAGATAAAGAAAACTAAGGGAACAGAGACCTAAGAAGCAGGTAAGGAGCAAGTGTAGGGATAATGGTCTGCTCTGTGAGGCAAGCATCACTACAAGTTAGATGATTAGAGGACACAAAAAAAGAAGAAAGAAGAAAAGACATATTCCAAGTGAAATATGCAGAGAGGGAGGGAATTAAGAAAAGTCAGCAACTCTGTGTTAAAAAAAGAAAACTTCAGGCCTAAAATGGCATCACTTAGAACGAATTTCCAAACCAGAGCTTAATACCAGTCTAGCTGCAGTTTTAACCTCCTCCAGAAATGTGACCTTAACCAATCAGTTAGGAAAATTTTTCTTTCCATTAGCACCAGTGAGTCTCTCACCTGGGTCCTCTCCATCCCCCAAAGATGAGGTAATCTGAATAAGACACTTTGCTTTTTCCCCTAGCAAACATCCTCCTCTAGAACAATCTTTTTCTTTTGCTAATAATTTTCTTGCATTCTTTGTCTATAAAAACCTTCCATTTTGTACAACTTCTCAAAGGGCCTCTACTTGCTAGATGGGGTGCTGCCTGATTCATGAATCATTTAATAAAGCCAATTAGATCTTCAGATTTACTTTGTTGAATTTTGTTATTTAACATCTGGTAGATAGGCAGGAGAATTCAGGATGGTACCTTGCTTCTATCTTCTGAGATAGAAAGATTGACCAGGTTTTCTGCCTTGATGGGCAAACAGGTCTGACTTCAGGAAAACTTTGCATCTGGGGACAAACAGTCTTTTTCCTTTTTCTTTCTGGACATAATTGTGAAAAAAGTGAACCATATTGATTGAGGTTACAGGAATCCCCAATCAAAATATTCAGAAGCATTTCTGAACTTACTAGTGTACTCTGAAGAGAGCCAAGATCAATCAAGAAGTTACAGTTCTCGGGGCGTCTGGGTGGCTCAGTTGGTTAAGGGTCCAACTTCGGCTCAGGTCACGATCTCCTGGTTCATGAGTTAGAGCCCCATGTTGGGCTCTGTATTGACATCTCAGAGCCTGGAGCCTGCTTTGGATTCTGTGTCTCCCTTTCTCTGCCCCACTCTCACTCTGTCTCTCTTGCATGCTCTTAAACATAAATAAACATTAAAAAAATTTTTTTAATGTTACAATTCTCTCCAGGTAATTTTTTGAACACCTACCCGCATGCTGTTTCATTCCCAGTCACACATCCACTTTTTTCCTCCCATATAGCTTTCAGACCATTCTAAGTACCTGAGAGTATTATCAAAACAAAGGATTATCAGGTCTAGTCAACCAGAAGTGCCACTAGGTTTAAGTAGCCAATGGGTGAGCAGCTAAATTGGATCTAGAAGATGGCTAAGATGGTACCTAGCATTCCTTGGAGGCATAGCCTGAAGCCAAGCTTTCAACTTAATTTTTTGTTGCTGTTGTTTTTTGTTGTGGTGGTGGTGGTGGTGGTGAAGTTTTGTATAATAATAACTTCTAAATTCGTAGCATTTTTTCATTATTGGTCTCTGCAATGTACTCTTTGTTTATTTTCATGCTCATTGCACAGGCCCATCTCCTTTCATTTGAATGTGTCCTTGTATATTGGTGGTTTGTATAGTTCATGTAAAAGGTATTTATTTATTTAAATGTTTATTCATTTTTTTGAGAGAGAGTGAGAGGGGGAGGGACAGAGAGAGAGGGAGACACAGATCCACTCAGAGCCTGATGCAGGGCTCAAACTCACACACCACAAGATCATGATCTGAGCTGAAGTCAGACACAACCAACTGAGCCACCCAGGTGGCCCTGTGTAAAAGATATTTAAATGGCTTACTCTGCCATGTGCAATTTCCAGCATGTGAATTTCCACATAAAATTCAGCAAGATAGTAACAACTCATCTAGCTCGTTTTTTCTAACTACTACATAGTGCCCCATGGTATGCATCCACCAAGATTTTTTCCTTTCTGCTTCTCTGATTGACACCCATTATATAATTCCAAGTTTCCAACTCCATTCTTCCACAAGCAATGCCAAAATGTAATTCTTATGTTTTCCTTTACAGACCGTGTGTGAATGGGGCGGGGGGGGAGGGAGAGTTGTAAAAGGAGAAAGAGAAGGAGAGGGGAAAGGAAATATGGGGTGGGAGGAAGAGAGAGAGAAAGAGGACACTGGGTCATAATTTATGCATATATTTAACCACTGTCATATCGCTCTCTACAATAACTACTCTTTCATTATCACCAATTTCTTGTATATCTATACAAAGATGTTCTAAGAATTTAGAAACGTTTATAACACATATATAGTCATATATCCTGATTTTACTAATACACATACCCTACTCTACCCTGTGTCTCACTATGTCTGTGTTTCCCTCTTTCTCTATAGTTGTCTATTATGAAAATTGTATTTTCTTACTTCATGTGAAGAGCTAATTAGTAATGGATGATTCTTTTCTGATCAAATTGTGAACACAATGAATAATGCTCACAGGAATCAGAAACTGTAATAAAAAATTATTGCTGATATAAACTCAAAACGAAGAATGAATACTGATAAAACAAAGAAATATAACATAAGGAACACACACGAACACACACACACACACACACACACACACACACACACACACAAAAGATCTACTGAGTCATGAGTAGCTAACACTCCCCCTGAATTAGATTTATTTACCCATCCCATCATAGATAGCACAAGATCACCATACATGTCTCAACACAGGGCAGAACTTGCTCCACTAATTTTATCACATGAATATTTATTCATGTGAATAAACTAGCATGTACCTTCTCCATGAGCAAATAGGAAAGAGGGGAAAGGTGGGATTGAGCTATGCTTCTCCCTAACTCACCAATCAGGTAACAACTTGCCTCGTGCAGGGGTTGGAGAGATTCAGGCTTAGGGAATGTCTTAGCTTGGATTCCCTAGAACCACAGACTGAGAAGGATATTTGTATGTAATTTAATAGGAGAATGCTCTCAGGAGAAATCTATAAGGAAGTAAGGGAATCCATTATATCCAGTATAAGGAAGGAGTTGGATAAGAATGTTGTTTTGGTGAAGTCTAACAGCTGTATTCTAAGATGAAATCTACTGGGATGGCTGTAGTTCTGAACTTCAGAAGTTGATTTAATATCTCATAATAGGCTCCACTTTTGAATAATGTAGAGTTACTTAGGACCCATAAAATTATCATAGTACCAGCCATGAAAGAAACAACAAGTAGCATCAAATAAATTATTATGAGCAAATTGAATAAACACAACTCATTGTTCAATTAAAACTACATTACCATTGTCAAAGACCATAGCAGAGACGTAGAGGGAAGGGAAGGAGATGAAGAAAATTTTTGTTTTAGGGTAACCAGGACACCAGCCAGTCTTTGCTAATTCCCTAAAGGACATAATTTGGTTACTGAAACACAAATGGAAGAAATAATCTATCAAGAAGTCATTTTGACCCCACTTGCTTTGCCATATTTGTTGAGGCAAAGCCATATATGCACGTGGATATATCTTTCAGAGTGTGGTATTTAAGTGTGGTACTTAACACTATCTTAGAAAGTGTTAGCACTTGTAATAGTGGTAGTCTCAGTCTCTGATATGGTTATTGACGTAAGGTATTAAGTAACAATTCAACTGAATATATTTTAAAGATCTAATTGGCTTTATTAATCATTTCGTGAATTGTGCAGCATCCTATCTAGCTAGGAGAGGAGAGTTCCAAAGGGCTCAGAAATGGAAGGGTCTTTAAAGGTAGTAAGAAAGTAAGAAAAATGGAAATTAGCAAAGAATCCATTGTTTTTTGGCGAGGTCACGCTCCTAGGGGGAACTAAAGGGATCTTTTTTTTTTTAATATGAAATTTATTGTCAAATTGGTTTCCACACAACACCCAGTGCTCATCCCAACAGGTGCCCTCCTCAATGCTCATCACCCACCCTCCCCTCCCTCCCAACCCCCATCAACCCTCAGTTTATTCTGTTTTTAAGAGTCTCTTATGGTTTGGCTCAAAGGGATCTATCAGTAAATTTCCTAGTGCTGATCAGGAAATTCCTGTGTTGACTGGTTATAGGCTACATTTCTGGGGGTTTGAAACTGTAGTTAGATCCTTCTCAGTCTCTGGTTCTAGGGAATCCAACCTAAGACACTCCCTAAGCTTCAATCAATCTCTCCAACCCCTCCCCTCCCCCCCTGCAGGAGGCAAGTTGTTACCTGATTGGTGAGTTAGGGAGAAGAAGCATTAAGTCTTGGTTTACTGACTTGGGGCCATAATGTAAGTGACACCATTTGGGGCCTATGGTTTTCTTAATAGTACTTTCTTTCCCTTTCAGAGTATTCAAAATTTTTAAATCTCCATTTTGGTTCTACCATTTGTTTTTGATACCACAGGTTACATAAATGTGGGCTCTATCAGGACAGCCTGTACCTCAATGGTAAGGTAAAATGTGAGGGGTTATGAGTAGGGCACCAACAATATCTGCTTTCTCTTATTCCTGATTATCTCATCTTCCTTTATTTTTTTAAATTGAATTTTCCTCTTATTTTGATAATAAGACAATAGCAAATTTATTAAAAATTTTTTTTTTTTTTGCTTTTGATTTTAGGAGGAAAGATTTCAAAAGACAGTGTTCTAAGCATAGTTGTTATTCATTGTTTTTTAATTACCTTAAGCTTGTAACTATTTTATACCAAGACTGAGAAGATGGTATAATCATTTCATAGTGAAGTATTCAGTCTTTTTCTTTTGTTTATTAGTAAAATATTCTTAGGGTAAAGATTCAATGGATTAATTTGGGGACTATTAGTATCTTCACAATATTGAGACTTCCAGTACTTGCACATAGACTATTCTTTCATTTTAGGGTTTTTTTATCTTTCAATAATTTTTGTGACTTTGTTTTTTTAGTTTTAGCTTCACAGCAAAATTGAAAGGAATAGAGATTTCCCAAAACCCCTGCCCTCACACGTGTATAGCCCCTCCCATTATCAACATCCCCCCAGAATCATATATTTGTTACAACTGATGAACCCACACTGACACATCATAATCAACCAAAGTCCACAGTTTCCCTTAAGGTTTACTCTGTGGTTGTACATTCCATGGATTTGAACAAATGTATAATGACAAAACAGAGTAGTTTTATTGCCCTAAAAATCCTCTGTACTCCACCACCTATTCATCCCTTCACTACACCAAGCTCTGGCAACCACTTATGTTTATACTGTCTCTAGTTTTGCCTTTTCCACAATGTCACATAGTTGGAATCAAAGTATGTAACCGTTTCAGGTTGGTTCTGTTCACTTAGTAATATGCATTTAAGGTTCCTTTATGTATTTTCATGACTTGATAGCTTATTTCTTTTTAGCACTGGATAATATTTCATTGTTTGGATGTACCTCTATTTATTCTTTCCCGTACTGAAGGACATCTTGGTTACTTCTAAGTCTGGGGAATTATTAATGAAGCTGCTAGAAATATCAATGTGTAGGTTTTTGTGTGGACATAACTTTTTAACTCCTTTGGATAAATACCAAGGAGCATAACTGCTGAATCAAATGGTAAGAGTATTTTTAGTTTTGTAAGAAATGTCAAGCTGTCTTCCAAAATGGCTATCCCATTTTGCATTTGCACCAGCAATGAATGAGTTGCTCTATATTCTTGTAACAACATTTGATGTTGACAATGTCCACATTTTAGTCATTCTAAAGGATGGGTAGTGGTATGTCATTGTTACTTTAATTTGCATTTCCTTGATGCCATATGATGCGGAGCACCTTTTCATATGCTTATTTGCTATCTGTGTATCTATTTTGGTAAAATGCAAGGTATTTGGCCTGTTTTTTAAATCAGGTTGTTTGTTTTCTTATTTTTGACTTATGAGTAGTCCTTGTATATTTTACATAACAGTCCTATTTCCAATTTGCCTTTTACAAATATGTTCTCCTAAACTATGACTTGTCTTTTCATTCTATTGACACTGTTCACAAAGCAGTTTTTAATTTCAATGAAGTTCAGCTTATCAATGATTTCTTTCATGAATCCTGTCCTTGATATTTTTAAAGTCATTGCTATACCCAAGTTTATCTAGGTTTTCTCCTATGTTAACTTCCAGGACTTTCACAGCTTGCATTTCACATCTAGGTCTGTATTCATTTTGAGTTAATCTTTGTGAAGGGTAGAAGGTCTGTGTCTAGATTCATTTTTTTGCATGCCAATGTCCAGCTGTCCAGCACCATTTGTTGAAAAGATTGTGTTTGTTCCATTGTATTGCCCTTGCTCCTTTGTCAAAGACCGGTTACTATATCTGTGTGTGTCTATTTCTGGGCTTTCTACTCTGTTCTATTGATCTATTTGTCTGTTCTTTCACCAATACTATCTTGATTACTGCAGCTTTATAATAAGGCTTGAATACAGGTAATGTCAGTCACCCAACTTTGTTCTTTTCATTCAGTATTTTTTTGGCTATTCTGAGTCTTTTGCCTTTCTATATCAACTTTAGAATCAGTTTATCAACATCTACAAAATAACTTGGTGGGATTTTGATTGGGATTGCACTGAATCTATAGATTAAGCTGAGAAGTACTAACATCTTGACAATATTGAGTCTTCCTATCCAAAAACATGGAATATCTCTCCATTAATTTTTCTTTTATTTTGTTGATCTACTTTCCTCATATAGATCTTGTACATATTTTGTTAAATTTATTCCTAAGTATTTCATTTTTTTCTGGTGCTGATGAAAATGGTATTGTGTTTTTAATTTTAAATACCAATTGTTCATTGCTGGTATATGGGGAAGTGATGGACTTGTACTTGTGTATATTAACCTTTTATCCTGAAACTTTGCTATAAATGCCTATTAGTTCCTATTAGTAGCCTATTAGGCTACAGATGCCTATTTGTTTATCTTTTGTCTTTTTTATTGTTTTTGTTTTGGTCAGTTATTTTGGATTTTCTACATAGATAATCATGTCATCTGTGAACAATGTTTTATTTCTTCATTCCCAATTTATATGCTTTTAATTTATTTTTCTTGCCTTAATTGCATTAGCTAGAACTTCCAGTATGATGTTGAAAAGGACCAGTAAAACGGGACATCTTTGCCTTATATCTGATCTGCATAGGAAATTTTGAGTTTCTTAGCATTATGATGTTAGGTGTATCTTTAACTTATCAGAGTCTACCTATATATAATATGCAGCTTCATATATAGGGTTAGAACCATACAATACTATGCTTCCATGTCTCTCTTTCTGTCTTATGTATTATTGTTATCATACATTTTAATTCTACATATATCATAACCCCCACAATATGCTGTTATTATACTTGCTTTAAACTGTCAACTATGCTTTAAGATTAATAAACGAGATAAATGCCTTTTATATTTACCCACGTTTGCCATTTTAGGAAAAATTGTATACATCCAAATTTCCATCTGCTATCATTTGCCTACTGCTTAAAGAATTTAGTTTAACATCCGTGTAGTTTTACTGATGATGAATTCTTTCATTTTCTGCATCCTCACCAACATCTGTTGTTTCCTGTATTGTTAATTTTAGCCATTCTGACAAGTGTGAGGTGATATCTCATTGTGGTTTTGATTTGCATTTCCCCGATGATGAGTGATGTCGAGCAACTTTTCATGTGTCTGTCAGCCATCTGTATGTCTTCTTTGGAAAAATATCTATTCACGTCTTCTTGCCCATCGGTTGACTGGATTATTTTGGGGGGTGTTGAGCTTGATAAGTTCTTTATAGGTTTTGGATAATAACTCTTTATCAGATATATCATTTGTATATATCTGCACCCATTCAGTAGTTTGCCTTTTAGTTTTGTTGATTGTTTCCTTCACTATGCAGAAGATTTTCATTTTGATGAAGTGCCAACAGTTTATTTTTGCTTTTGTTTTCCTTGCCTCAGGAGACATATCTAGAAAGACGTTGCTACAAATGATGTCAAAGAGGTTACTGCCTTTGTTCTCCTCTAGGATGTTGATGGTTTCTTGTCTCACATATAGGTTTTTAGTCCATTTTGAATTTGTTTTTGTGTTTGGTGTAAGAAAGTTGTCCAGTTTCAATCTTTTGAATGTTGCTGTCCAGTTTTCCCAACACCATTTGTTGAAGACACTGTCTTTTTTCCATTGGATATTCTTTCCTACTTTGTTGAAGATGAGTTGACCATACAGTTGGGGGTTCATTTCTAGCTTTACTATTCTGTTCTATTGATTTGTCTGTTTTTGTGCCAGTACCATATTGTCTTGATCACTACAGCTTTGTAATATAATATGAAGTCCAGAATTGTGATGCCTCCAGCTTTGCTTTGCTTTTTCAAGACTGCTTTGGCTATTCAGGGTCTTTTGTGGTTCCATATAAATTTAGGATTATTTGTTCTAGCTCTGTGAAAAATGCTGGTGGTAATTTGATAGGGATTGCATTAAATATGTAGTTTGCCTTGGATAATATAGACATTTTGGCTATATTTGTTTTTCCAATCTATGAGCATGGAATGTCTTTCCATTTCTTTGTGTCATCAATTTCTTTCATAAGTGTTCTATAGTGTTCAGAGTATTGATCTTTCACCTTTGGTTAGATTTATTCCTAGGTATCTTATTGTTTTGGGTGCAATTTAAAAGTGATTTATTGATGCATAGGGGCACTTGTACCCCAATGTTTATAGCAGCACTCTCAACAATAGCCAAATTATGGAAAGAGCCTAAATGTCCATCAACTGATGAATGGATAAAGAAATTGTGGTTTATATACACAATGGAATACTACGTGGCAATGAGAAAGAATGAAATATGGCCTTTTGTAGCAACGTGGATGGAACTGGAGAGTGTGATGCTAAGTGAAATAAGCCATACAGAGAAAGACAGATACCATATGGTTTCACTCTTATGTGGATCCTGAGAAACGTAACAGAAACCCATGGGGGAGGGGAAGGAAAAAAAAAAAAAAGAGGTTAGAGTGGGAGAGAGCCAAAGCATAAGAGACTGTTAAAAACTGAGAACAAACTGAGGGTTGATGGGGGGTGGGAGGGAGGGTAGGGTGGGTGATGGGTATTGAGGAGGGCACCTTTTGGGATGAGCACTGGGTGTTGTATGGAAACCAATTTGACAGTAAATTTCATATATTAAAAAAGAAAAAAAAAGAAAAAAAAAGTGATTTATTTCTTAATTTCTCTTTTGGCTGCTTCATTATTGGTGTATAAAAATGCAACAGATTTCTGTATGTTGATTTTTGTATCCTGGGACTTTACTGAATTCGTGTATCAGGTCTAGAAATTTTTTCATGGAGTCTTCTAATTACAGTATCTACATACAGTTTTCTGTATGTTTTCTACATACAGTATCATGTCATGTGTGAATAGTGAAAGTTTGACTTCTTGCCAATTTGGATGCCTTTTATTTCTTTTTGTTGTCTGATTGCTGAGGCTAGGACTTCCAGTACTATGTTAAAGACAGTGGTGAGAGTGGACACCACTGTCTTCTTCCTGACCATAGAGGAAAATCTCTCAGGTTTTCCCCATTGAGGATATTAGCTGTGGCATATATATATATATATATATATATATATATATATATATATATAGAGAGAGAGAGAGAGAGAGAGAGAGAGAGAGAGAGAGAGAGGCCATATATGGCCTTTATTATGTTGAGGCATGTTCCCTCTAAACCTGCTTTATTGAGGGTTTTTATCATGAATGGATGTTGTCCTTTGTCAGATGCATTTTGTCTATTAAAATGGTTATATGGTTCTTATCCTATTATTAATATGTGTATCACATTGATTGATTTGCAAATATTGAACCACACCTGCAGCTTAGGAACAAATATCACTTGACCATGGTGAATAATTCTTTTAATATACTGTTGGATTCAATTTGCTATTACTTTATTGAGAATGTTTGCATCCATGGTCATCAGGGATATTGGCCTGTAATTCTATTTTTTAGTGGAGTGTTTCTCTGGTTTTGGAATCAGGGAAATGTTAGACTCATAGAATGAGTTTGGAAATTTTTCTTCCTTTCTATTTTTTGGAATAGTTTCAGAAGAATAGGTATTAACTCTTCTTTAAATAGTTGCTAGAATTCCCCTGGGAAACCATCTGGCCCTCGACTTTTCTTTGTTAGGAGTTTTTTTGATTACTGATTCAATTTCTTTGCTGGTTATCTGTTCAAATTTTCTATTTCTTTGTGTTTCAGTTTTGGTAATTGATACGTTTCTAGGAATTTATCCATTTATTCCACATTGCCCAATTTGTTAACATATACTTTTTCATAATTTTCTCTTATAATTGTTTTTATTTCCATGGTGTTGATTATTTCTCCTCTTTCATTTGTGATTTTATTTGAGTCCTTTCTTTTTTCTTTTTGATAAGGTGGGCTAGAGGCTTATGTATTTTGTTAATTCTTACAAAGATCCAGCTACTGTTTTCATTGGTTTGTTCTATTGGTTTTTTTAGTTTCTATATCATTTATTTCTGCCCTAATCTTTATTATTTCCTTCCTTCTGCTGGCTTTAGGCTTTGTTTATTGTTGTTTTTATTCTTCTTTTTGTTTGTTGTTTTTTTACACTTTTAGTTTTAAGTTTAGGTTGTTTATTTGAGATTTTTCTTATTTCTTAATTTTTTTAAATTTATTTTTGAGAGAGAGAGAGAAAGCATGAGCAGGGGAGGGGCCAAGAGAGAGGGAGGCACAGAATCCAAAGCAGGCTCCAGGCTCCGAGCTATCAGCACAGAGCCCAACACGGGGCTCAAACAAACAAACGTGAGATCATGACCTGAGCTGAAGTGGGACGCTCAACCAACTGAGCCACCCAGGCACCCCATAGATTTTTCTTATTTCTTAAGTAGGCCTGTAGTGCTATATGCTTCTCTCTTAGGACCACTTTTGGTGCATCCCAAAAGTTTTGGACAATCATGTTTTCATTTTCATTTTACCCCATGTATTTTTTTATTTCTTCTCTGATTTCCTGGTCGACCTATTTGTTGTTTAGTGGAATGTTGTTTAACATTCATGTATTTGTGGTCTTTCCAAATTTTGCCTTGTGGTTGACTTTAAGTTTCATAGTGTTGTTATCAGAAAGGATGTATGGTATGATCTCAATTTTTTTATACTTGTTGAGGCCTGATTTGTGACCTAGGATGTGCTCTATTCTGGACAATGTTCCATCTGCACTTGAAAAACATGTTTGTTTTGCTGCTTTAGAATGAAATGATATGAATATGTCTTTTAAGTCCATCTGGTCCAGTGTGTCATTCAAAGGCATTGTTTCCTTGTGGATTTTCTGTTTAGATGATCTGTCCGTTGATGTAAGTGGGGTGTTAAAATCCCCTACTATTATTGTATAATTATCAATGAGTTCCTTTATGTTTGCTATTAATTTATATATTTGGGTGTTCCATGTTGGGTGCATAAATATTTACATTTGTTAGATATTCTTGTTGGATTGTCCCCTTTACTATGATATAGTGCCCTTCTTCATACCTTATTGCAGTCTTTGGTTTAAAATCTAGTTTGTCTGATATAAGTATTGCTACTCTGGCTTTCTTTTGACTTGCATTTACATGATAAATATTTCTCCATCCCCTCACTTTCAATCTGCAAGTGTCTTTAGGTATGAGTCTCTTATAGGCAGCATATACATGGGTCTTGTTTTTTTTATCCATTCTGACACACTATGTCTTTTGATTAGAGCATTTAGTCCATTTACATTCAGAGTAATTATTTACAGATATATATTTATTGCCATTTTATTACTTTTTTTGTTGTTTCTGGGGATTTTCTATGATCCTTTCTAGTCTTTGTCACTTGATATTTTCTTCACATATTTAATATATTTAATGTTTCTTGCAGGACTGATTAAGTAGTCATGACTCCTTTAGTTTTTGTTTGCCTGGGAAACTCTTTATCTCTCCTTCTATTCTGAATGATAGCCTTTATGGATAGAGTATTCTTGGCTGTAGATCTTTCCCATTCAGCACGTTGATATATCATGCCATTCCCTTCTGGTTTGCCAAGTTTCTGTGGAAAGAACTGTAGCTAGACTTATGGATCTTCTTTTGTAAGTTGGGGATTTCTTTTGTCTTGCTGCTTTTATGATTTTTTTATCACTATATTTTTCAAATTTGACTACTGTATGTCTTGGTGTTGGCCTGCTTTTGTTGATTTTGATGGGACTTCTCTGTGCCTCCTGGATTTGGGTGTCTGTTTCCACCCCCAGATTATGGAAGTTTTCAGGTATTATTTACTCAACTAACATTCTGCCCCCTTTTCTCTGTCTTCTTCTCGTGGGACTCCTATGATATGAATACCATTACACTGATGGAGTTATTGAGTTCCCTAAGTCTATTCTCATGATCCATAATTCTTCTTTCTCTCTTTTGTTTAGCTTCATAATTTTCCATTATTCTACCTTCTATACTACTTATTCATTCCTGATTCTTCTATCCTTGTGATCATTACATCCAGTCTGTTTTGAATCTCAGTTCCTGCATTTTTCATTCTGTCTTTTAACTCTTTTATCTCTGCGGTCCTCCTGATGTCTATGCTTTTCTCAAGCCCAGTGAATATCTTTATGATTGTTGCTTTAAATTCTCCATCAGGAGATCTAATTTTTCCATTAGATCTCTGGCCATGACCTTTTCTTGTTCTTTCTTTGGGGATGAATTCCTCTGTTGGCATTTTGTCTAAGTCTTTGTCTTCTGTATGTTGGAAAAGGCTGTTGTTTTTTTTCCTTCTTTGAGAGTAATGGCTTTAGAAAAAGAGGTCATATAAGTGTCCAGGGCTTCATGCTTCAGTGAGTGTCTCTGGTGTGTGTGCTGCATGCACTCTGTTTCTGTGCTCTATCCTTCAGGCCAGTCATTTGCAGAGGCTTTCCTTGCCAGCAGTGAACAGTGTTTGGATCTTGGTTAGAGTATGGCAAGTTTTAACTAGGTATGCTCTGGTCTGCTTGTTAAATGAGACCTGATGCTGCTTCCACTAGAAGTGAAGCCTTGCAGAACTCTCTGGTTGGTAGACATGGTATGTGAAGGGGTTTTCTGGTGGTCTTCTGAGGAAGGGTCCCCTGAGCTGGGATTTAAGCATACTTGCCTGAAAAAAGAAGTACCAGCAGATCAGAGAGGTGGGACTTGGTGTAAGCAGGTTAGGCAGCCAGTGTCAGAGCTGTGCTGTTAATTGCGAGTGGTTCTGTACTTATGCTGAGGGGTGGGGGAGGGAAATGGTGCCAGCCAGCTCCTTTGTCTTTGCTGCTCTCAGGGAAGCATTCCCAGAAGAGCAAATAATTTCCCTTCATGCATCCCAAACATTTTTCAGATTGCTGTTTTCATGCTGTCTTTGTATTGCTTGCCTGCCTGGTGCAGTGCAGTGCACTTTGGACTGTATCCCAGCCAAGCCTGCTGACTTTTAAAACTCTCAACTTTAAGGTCGTGCTGTGGTGGGGGCCTATGCTGGTCTTCTGGGCGAGGGTCTTGCTGCACTGGGACTGATGCAGGTTTGACTGAGAAGAGCAGTTGCACCAGAGCACAGGGGCATGGGATCTGGAGTAAGTAGGCTAAACAGCCAGTGTCCAGGTTAGTCATCCTCAGCAGGTATCTCTTCCGATGAGCAGGGAGGGAAATGGTGCCTGCCAGCTCTTTTTTCCTGGAGAGGTACCTCTGTGAATGCCACCTCTCACAGATGTGTTCCAAGAAGAGTGAACAGTCTCTCCCCCATGGGCCTTAGGTGATCCCCAGACTGTGCCATCTGCCGCAGGGTTGTTTGCCTGCCTTCTCTCCAGAAGTAGGGCAGCACCCTCAGGGCTCTAACCCAGCCAAGCCCATGTACCTCTAAAATTCCAGTCTTGAGCTCTGGTGGTTCCAAAAACTCACAAAAAAACAGCCCCTCTCATTTTCCCAGCCAATGGCTTTGGGGAAGTGTTCTCCTTGTACATATCCCTGTGCATTCCACTCTCTCACTTCTCTCCATGACCAGGACTTCCTCCCCTCTGCAGCACCTATGATCCATTTCTCCCCCAAACCACATCTCTGCACTTCTCCTACTCGTTGTGGCCTCTTCTCTCCCTCTAGTTGTGCAGTTTGTTCTGTTAGTCCTTGGGTCGATTTCTTGGGTATTCAGAATGATTTGATAGTTATCTAGCAGTGTTTAAGAGATGAGACAAACCTACTACACTGCCATCTTAGCTCCTCCCTTCCTGACTGGTTTTCTTAATTCTTTTATTTTTTAGCCTGGTTTCCTAAGGGTTACTCCTGATCCACCATAGCTTTGTGGTCAATTATTGGTCAGAGGTGGTACTTCCTCTTAGGTGGTGGAATCCACCAAGAGGTCAGTGAATTTGTGACTTAAAGAATGCATTTAAAGTTCAAGAAGTTTGCGAGTCTTTCCTAGCCTTTGCTATCTATCTTTTCAAGGGCTCAATTTATCCAGGGATGAGTAGCTCACTAGGACACTCACTGGCCTCCCTTGAATGTGTATGAACACCTGTGAATACACTTATCCCTCCAGGTTACCAATGGTATGTGGCAGCTTAGCAAAGCCCTCTTTGACTATCTCCTTCAGAAGTCCCTTTTAAATTTCTTTATAATCTACAGTCTATTGCTTGTTCTAACCAGTATCAATGCATCAGATAGCTGTATTATTGACTGTGTTGTTTTTGCCAATTCCCCTGGGCGTGGAATTTTAAATGCTTTACTCCAAATAAAGTCATCTCACTCTGCTATCATTTGAGGCTGGGTTGCAATCATAGTAAGGCTTGTCTACCTCTTGTTCACCTGAAATATAAGAAAGACTGATGGGTCATTAAGGCCAAGGGTTATTTGAGAACTAGCTGAACTTTGAATGCCCTCCCCAATGCACACATAGATCCATCCATTGGCAAAGAGTGGAAAGCTTATGGGCTTAAAGTATTTGATCACAACCTCTTCCCAAGTTATTGGTTAATCATCACATTATAAACACTGGAACAACCCTTAGGAAGCTAGGCAAAAATATAAAAAATAAGAATAAAACAGCTTTATTGAGATATCAGTAGGCACGTACCACGAGAGAGACAAGTTATATAGATTAAATCAATAGAAAAGTACTTAAATACAAAGCAGGACATTAGTCAGAATCTAGAATATACTATATTATGTTTTTCAACCAGTATTGAGACTCAGACTAGCTGCAACATTGTTGGTTATTGATATCATTACTGCTTTTGACAATGCCCATAGAGATGGAATTTTTCATAATCTGCCCCAAATAAATTTAGTCCCCTCAGTTTTAAAGCTTATTTATTTATTTTGAGAGAGAGAGAGAGCACGTGAGCAGAGGAGGGGCAGAGAGAAAGGGAGAGAGAGAATCCCAAGCCGGCTCTGCTCTGTCAGCACATAGCACAATGTGGGGCTCAAACTCACAAACTATGAGATCATGACCTGAGCCAAAACCAAGAGTCAGATGCTTAACCAACTGAACCACCCAGGCACCTTAGTCCCCTCAGTTTTTAGTTGAAATTACATTACATTATCGAAAATGTTCCATTTTCAACAAAAAAATTACAAGTCATACAAAGAAACAGAAGAGTGTGGCCTACATACAGGAATAATAGTTGACAGACACTATCTTGAGTGAACCCAGATATCAGATTTAGCAGGCAAGATACTCAAAGGAGCTATTATAAATGGAAAGAAAACTATGGATAAAGAATTAAAGGAAGGCATGACAAAAATGACTCATCAAAGAGAATAGCAATTTTGAGAGAAGTGATGAGAAAGAACTAAACGATAATTCTGGAATTGGAAAATATAATAACTGGAATGAAAAATTCACTAGAAGGCTCAACATCAGATTTGAGCTGGCAGAAGTAAGAATCAGATAACGTAAAGAAAGAACGGTAGAGATTAACCAAACTTAAGAATAGAAACAAAAATGATCAGAGCCTCAGAGGCCTATTGGTCACTATAAAGTGTTCCAATGCATGCATAATGGGAGCCCCATAAAAAGGAGTAAGATAGGGGCAGAAAGAATATTTTTATAAAATAGGGGCACCTGGGTGGCTCAGTTGGTTAGACATCTGACTTTATTTCAGCTTAGGTCATGATCTCATGGTTCATGAGTTTGAGCCCTGTATCAGGCTCCTAAGTGGGAGTACAGAGCCTGCTTGGGATTTTCTCTCTCTCCCTCTCTCTCTCTGTCTCTCTGTCTCTCTCTCTCTCTCTCTCTCTCTCTCTCCTGCTCTCCCCCTCTCTGCCCCTCCCCTGCACACACACATTCTCTCTCTCTAAAAAAAAAAAAAAGTATATTTGAAAAAATAATGACCAAAAGTGTCCCAGATTTGATGATAAACAATTTGGACATATCCAAAAATCTCAAGAAATTTCAACGAGGGTAAAAACTTAAAGATCTACATGTAGAAACATCATAAATAAACTGCTAAAAGCCAAGGCAAAGAGAAAATCTTGAAACAAGCAACTAAAATGACTTACTACATACAAAAGAACCACAATAATAGTAACAGATAATTTTTGCAACAGAAACAATGGAGGGCAGCAGGTAGTGGGACAAAATATTAAAAGTACTGAAAAAAATTGTTCAACCAAGAATTCTGTATCTAGCAAAACCGTCCTTCAAAAATTATGAAAGTAAAGTAGAAACAATCAGTATTAGTGAGGATGTGGAGAAAAAGAAACCCTGGTACACTGATGGTGCAAAGGCAAACTGGTGTAGCCACTATGGAAAATAGTAGGGAGGTTCCCCAAAAACATAACAACAGAATTACCATATGATCTAGTAAGTCCACTATTGGATATTTCCCCAAAGAAAATGAAAATATTAATTTAAAAAGACATATGCACCTTTATTTATTATTTATTGCAACATTATTTATAATAGACAAGACATGGAAGCACCCCAATTATCCATCCACAGATGATTGGATAAAGATGTGACATATACATGTGTGTGTGTGTGTGTGTGTGTGTGTATGTATATATATACATATATAGGGTATATATGTATATGTATACATATATATGTACATGTATATGTATATGTATATGTGTGTGTGTATGTATATATATACATATATAGGGTATATATGTATATGTATACATATATATGTATATGTATATGTATATGTATATGTATATGTATATATACATATATAGGGTATATATATACATACACACACACACACACACGTATATGTCACACACACACACATTATCTATCGAATATTACTAGAATAATGTTAAGTGAAATAAACCAGAGAAAGACAAATGCCATATGATTTTACTCATATGTTGAAATGAAACAAAGAAAAAAACAAAACAACAACAACAACAACAAACAACCAGAAAACCAGACTCTTAACTATAGAGTTAGAGTTGCAACTGGTGGTTGCCAGAGGGGAGGTGTAGAGGGAGATGGGTGAAATAGGTGAAGGGTATTAAGAGTATACTTGTGATAAGCACCAAGTAATGTAGAAAACTGTGGAACAACTGAAACTAATATAACACTGTATGTTAATTATACTAGAATTAAAAAACAACAACATGAAGGTAAAGCAAATGAAATTCAGCAGCATATTAAAAAGATTATACATCATTATCAAGTGGGATTCATTTCTAGGATACAAGGATGATTCAACATATAATAATGAATCAGTTAATACACCACACTAACAAATGAAGAAAAAATACGATGATCATTTCAATTGTTGCAGAAAAAGCATTTGACAAAATTCAACACGCTTTTATGATTAAAAAAATTAACAAACTAGGGAATAGAAGGAAACTATCTCAAATAATAAAAGCCATGTATGCAAAATCCACAGCAAATATCATCCTCAATGGTGAAAGATTAAAATCTCTTCCTCTAAGATCAGGAACAAGAAAAGGATGCCAATGTCACCAATTCTATTTAATAGTACTGGAAGTTCTAGCCAAATCAATTCAGCAAGAAAAAGAAATAAAAGGCATCCATATTAGAAAGGAAGGAGTATGGGGCACCTGGGTGGCTCAGTCATTTAAGCATCCAAGTTTGGCTCAGGTCATGATCTCACAGTTCGTTAGTTCAAGCCCTGCATCGGGCTCTATGCTGACGACTCAGAGCCTGGAGCCTGCTTCCGGATTCTGTGTCTCCCCCTCTCTCTCTCTGGCCCACCCCCACCTGTGCTCTGTCTCTGTCTCTCAAAAATAAATAAACGTTAAAAAAATTAAAAAAAAAGAAATAAAGGAGTAAAATTATCTCTAATGGTGGGTAATATGATCCTATGTAGAAACCCTAAAGATTCCACACAAAAAGCTGTTAGAACTAATCATGAATTCAGCAAAGTAGCAGGATACAAGGTCAACACACAGAAACCAGTTGCATTTTTATACACTGACAATGAATAATCTGAAAAGGGAAATTAAGAAAGCAATTCCATTTACAATAGTATCACATAAAAAAAATACTTAGGAATGAACTTAACCAAGGAGGTAAAAGATTTATACACTAAAAACTATAAAACATTGCTCAAGGAAATTAAAGAAGACATAAATAAATGGAAACATGTCTTACTTTCTTGTATTCGAAAACTTGATACTGCTAAGATGTCAGTACTACCCAAATGATCTATAGATTCATGAAGTCTCTATCAAAATCCCAATTATGTTTTTTTGCAGAAGTAGAAAAACCCATCCTAGAACTCAAATGGATTCTCAAAGAACCTAAAATAGCTAGAAAAATCTTGAAGAAGAACAAATGTGGAGAAGTCACAGTTGCTGATTTCAAAACTTACTATAAAGCTACAGAAATCAAAACAGTGTGATACTGGCATAAAGACAGACAAATAAACCAATGGAATAGGATAGAGAGCCCAGAAATTAACCCTCATGTATATGGTCAAATGGTTTTTGACAAGTATGCTAATACCATTCAATGAAAAAGGGATAGTCTTTTCAACAAACGTGCTGGGAAAACTGGTTATCCCAGTGCAAAAGAATGAAGTTGGACCCTTACCTAATGCCATATGCAAAAATTAACTCAACATGGATCAAAGACATAAATGTAAGACCTAAAACTATAAAATTCTTAGAAGAAAACATAAAGCAGAAGCTTTGTAACACTGGACTTGGAAATTATTTATTGGATAAAATCTCAAAGGCACAGGTAACAAAAGAAAAAAATACACAAAATGCACTCATGAAAACTTAAAAATGTTATGCACCAATAGACATTATTGACAGAGTAAAAAGGCAACCCACAGAATGGGAGAAAATATTTGCAAATCTGATAAGTGATTAATAACCAAGATGTGTAGAACTCCTAAAACTCTACAACAAAAAAAGCAAACAACCCAATTCAAAAATGGGCAAAGAATAGATATTTCTCCAAAGATATACAAATGACAAGTAAGCACATGAAAAGATGCTCAATACGACTAATCATTAGGTAAATGCAAAATAACACTACAATGAGATACTATCTCACACCCATTAGGATGGCTACTATCAAAACAACTCAGAAAATAATAAGTATTGGCAAGGATATAGAGGAATTGTCTTGTGCACTATTGGTGGAAATGTAAACTGGGATAGCCACTGTGGAAAACAGTATACTGGTTCCTCAAATAGTAAATAAAAGGATTATCATATGAGTCAAAAGAATTAAAAACAGAGTTTCAAGTACACCCATGTTCACAGCAGTATTATTCATAATAGCTAAAACATGGAAGCAACCCAAGTGTTCATTGAGAGATGGATAAGCAAAATGTGGTACATACATACAATGGAATATTATCTAGTCTTAAAAAGGAAGGAAATTCTATTATATGATAGAACACGTATGAACTATGAAGACATGATACTAAATGAAATAAACCAGTCACAAAAAGAAAAATACTGTGTGATTCATATGTGAGGTACTTAGAGTAGTCAAAAGTATAGCGACAGAAGGTAGAATGGTGGTTGCCCAGGGCTGGAGGAAGGGAGGAATGGGGAGTTATTGTTTCATAGGTATAGAGTTTCAGTTTTAAAGATTAAAAGAGTTCTGGAGGTGGATGGTGGTGATGACTGCAAAACACTACAAATATACTTAATACCATTGAACTGTGGTATTCTTAACATTCTTAAAAATGGTTAAGATGGTAAATTTTATGTTTATATGCATTTTACCACAATAAAAAAAAATTGGAACAAAATTAAGGTAAAATAAAGACATTCCCAGAGTAACAATGGCTGAGAGATTTATTGCTATCAGAACTGCTTTACAAGAATGAAAGGAAGTTGTTTGAAAAAGAAGGAAGTGATAGAATATGGTAACTCAATCCACATGAAGAAATAAAGAACACCAGTAAAGGTAATTACACAGTGTTTAAAAAACAAAATTCAACTGAGTAAATTTGAAGATACAATTGGCTTTATTAAATGATTCACTAAATGAATCAGGCAGCAAGTAGAGGGGAGCTCCGAAGGAGTTGTATAAAATGGTAGGTTTTTACAGGAAGAAGGGTGGGGCAAGAAAGTTATTGGCAAAATAAAGGGATTGTTCCAGGTAAGGTTGTTTTCCCTTAGTGGAAGGACTAAGAGGTGTTATCATGCAGATTACCTCATCCTCCATAGAGATAACACAGAGAGGGTCCATGTGACTGATTGGTGCTGATCAGAAAATTCCTTACTGATCCATAAGACTTATTTCTGAGGGGGGTTGAAACTGTAATTAGGTTCGGTATGGAGCCTTGGTTTGGTGACTTGGCCTAAGTGATGCCATTTTGGGCCTGTGGTTTTAATTACAATAGGTAATTATAAAAGACAATACACAATATGTTTCCTTTTTGGTTTTAAAACTAATTTAAAAGGCCAAGGCATAAAATAAAAATTATAAAGTTATATTGTTGATCTTGTCACATATAAGGATGAAATAATTATGACAGTAATAGCACAGAGACTATGAGGAAGTGAAGCAATACATTGGAGCAAGGAATTAGGACCAGATGGAGACTCAAACCCACAGGATAAAATGAGTATTAAAATGTTAAAAAGAAAACCACAGACCTAAAATAAAGTGACTTAGGTTAAAGCCCCAGGTCAGTAAACCAAGACTTAACACCTAATCTGATTGCAGTTTCAAACCCCACCCCCCCCCCCACCCCGAATGTAATCTTTAACCAGTCAACAAGGAAATTCCTTATTAATACTAGGAAATTTACTGATAGACCCCTTCCACTCCCTTTAGGACAATCTTGTCTAAACAATGCATTCCTTACTAATAAATTCCTTTCTTTTTTTTTTTCTTCTTAGGCCTTTTCTCTGCCTTTAAACAAACCTTTTGTTTAGCTCAGCGAGGTGGGATGTTGCCCAATTCATGAATCATTTAATAAAGCCGATTAGATCCTTAAATTTACTCAGTTGAATTTTGTTTTCTTAACAATAAATATATTGGTTAATATAAAAGATTATAATTATAATTCCTCCTTTCTCCTCTTCTTTAAAAATGAGATTTTGTAAAGCAATAACTCTAACACTGCATTTTGGATTCATAACAAATATAGACATTACATGATAATAATAGCACAAAGGAGAAAGAAGGAATTGAGTCATACTGGAACAAAGCTTCTATATTTCACTAGAATTTAGTATTACTCTGAAGCAGATAGTTATAAATTAAGATTAATACTGTAATCCTTAGAGCAGGGTTTCTCAATCTCAGTACTATTGATACTCTGGGCTGGAAAGTCCCTTTATTGTGGACAGCTGTCTTGTATGTAGCAGGACATTTAGCAGCAACTCTTGCCTTTATCCAACAGATACCATTAACACTCTTAATTGTAACAAACAAAAATGTCTCCAGACATTATCGAATGTTTCCTTGGGGGAAGAATTATTTTCTTTTGAGAACAACTACCCTAGACCAATAACTAAGAAAATAACCCAAAAAATAAGTAAGAAAACTCAACAGAAAAATAAAGTGGAGCACTAAAAAATATCTACCTAATACAAAAGAAGGTGGTAAATGAAGAACACAAAACAAAAAAGACATGAGATATGGAAAATAGCAAAATGGCAGACTTAAGTCTAACCACCTTGAAAATTATTAAATGTAAATCGATTAAACTGCAATCAAAAGTCAGATATGGCCAGACTGGATTTAAAAAATCAGGTTCAGGGGCGCCTGGGTGGCTCAGTCGGTTAAACGGACGTCTTCAGCTCAGGTCACGATCTCGCGGTCCGTGAGTTCGAGCCCCGCGTCGGGCTCTGGGCTGATGGCTCAGAGCCTGGAGCCTGCTTCGGATTCTGTGTCTCCCTCTCTGCCCCTCCCCCATTCATGCTCTGTCTCTCTCTGTCTCAAAAATAAATAAACGTTAAAAAAAAATTTAAAAATCAGGTTCATCTATATGCTATCTATAAAAGAAATATTTCAGATTAAAATACACAACTAGATTGAACGTTTAAAAAATGGAGAATGATACACCATGCAAATAGTAACCATATGAGGACTAGAAAGAAGTACTGATACATGCTACTGATGTGGAAAACAAAGGCAGAAGAAAAAATAAATAAATTTCTTTACTGTCTACAGCCCATTAATAAGTCCTTGAAACGGGCAGAGTAACCTTCCTCTGGGAGCTCAGCTGCCTCAATGATGACACTTTGCTAAAAAGCAAAAGGGAATCTTCGCTTAACATTATCCCAACATCCAGGATCCTGTAAGTCGGCTTTGATATATAAAAAAAACCTTTGGAAACGTCCTTTATCTCTACCCAACAAGATATAGGTTGGCAATCATACTCCAAGCTTGTGGCTCACTGATACACATCTGAAGGGTCTCATGACTCAGTTTTTACTAAACAATAATAAATGACCTTTTCCTAACAGCAGCTCCTGGAAACCTTGTTTCCAAAATATGTTAGAGATTTACACTATCCCTGACCCCCTCCCAACCTGAAGGTATATAGTCAATCACTCTTCACAACCCCAGTGCAGCTTTTTCTGCCCATGGGACCTGTCCCGTGCTTTAATAAAACCACCTTTTTACACTATAAACGTCTCAAGAATTCTTTCTTGCCCATTGGCTCCAAACCCCTACACTCCACGCCACATCACTACCACATAGATAAACCTCAAAAACATATGCTAAGTGAAATAAGCCAGGCATAAAAGACCACATATTGTATAGTTCCATTTAAATGAAATGTCCAGAAAAGGCAAATCTGGATCTGAGAGTGCCTGGGTCTGTGGACGCAGATAAGAACAAGGAATTTTGAGGATTATAAAAATGTTCTAAAATTGGATTGTGATGATGATTGCACAATTCTGTAAATGTACTAAAAATCACAGAATTTACACTTAAAATGAGTGAATGTTATGGTATGTAAATCATACCTCAATAAAGTTATTAAGAAAAGATAAATGAGAGACGTATGAGCCTTGCCTTATGATACTTCAGAATAACCAACATAAGATTATAATAGAAAAAGACAGATAATAGATAAAAGAAATCTCAGATATAAGTCCTAGAATTTAATTATGATTCATGTAGTTCTACATGGTAGGAAAGAAAGTAATGTTGAATACATATTGTTGTCTCTTTAAACCAATAAAGTAATACATTTAGACATCCATATTACACCAAAAGATAAATTCCAAATGATTAAATAATTCAAGATAAAATAATACAAACTAAGGAAAACTAAGAGATAACATGTACAGTAGAGTAATTAGAGCATTTGTCCAATCAAAACAGGACATTTACATGATATCAGGAAAAAGGCAGACATATTTGACTATATAAATATTCAAACTTTTTTATGATAAAATAAAAACAAAATAAAGAAAAGTAACGAACCTGGATCAATATTTGCAACACAGTTTGCAAACTACTGTTAATATTGCTAAAGGACAAAATATTGCTAATGGACAAGAAAAACAACACAGAAGAAGATAAATAGACAAAAGATATGAATGAGCAACTAATTTGCTGGAGAGAAAATCCAAATTATTAACAGACACTTGAACAGATAGTAACACTCACTGGTAGTAAGGTAAATGCAGAATAAGCTAAATACAGAAAATATTTGTACCCATCAGTCCAAATGATATATAACATGTATATCTAGAGAGTATACAGGGGAAAACCACACTTATCCATTACTTAGGATATGTGAACTTTCCAGAAAGCAAACGAACAACATATATTCAAATTAAAATTATATCCACTTTGATATTAGAATCCTGTTACTGAGAATCACCTCCATATAAATAAAAGCATCCAAACTGAACGATTTATATACAAGTTTGTTTACTGAAACGTTATTCATTGTGTCAATATCTGGAAGCAAAGGTAATGCCCGTATAAAAGACAGTTGTATATATTAAGGCACATCCTCACCATGGAATATTAGGTTGTATTTTGAAAGAAATAAATTAGACCTGAACTATTTGACCAAGATTAGTATGTCCATGGTATTGCTGAGTGAGGGAGAAACAAGATAAAACTTGATATTTAAAGGGAGTTTTTAGAAGACAGAATAACCATGAATGTGTAAAATGTGTATGTGTATCTGCACACATATGCATAAGCACTTATATGTGATTCTATGAGTATGAGAAAGCTATGAAAGAAAATGCATTCAGTTACTGGGTTTCTGGAGAGGGAGGTGATGTGGTTGGAGGGAAAATAAAAACTGGGGAAAGGAGAGGTAGGTAAAGAAAAAAAAAAAGAAAAAAATAAGACTGGACCACCATGAAGCACCATGCATAAAAAAATCTCATTTCCACATTCTCATAAAATTATATATGTGTCTTTATGTATAAAAATATTTTAAAATTACTTTCAAAATGTCAAGTCCATACTTCGTGGTTGAACATACTTAAAATCATTTCCCACAAATGATCTCCAGAGTTTTGAAATAGAAATTAATGGACTACTGTTTTAAATGCAAATCTCCTAATATCTTTTCTGATTCTTCATTTCACCCCAAGTCATGTTAATTTGGATCCTGGAAATTGACATAGATTCGTGTGCTTTTTCCATTAAGGGAGGAAGAACTTGACTGAGGACAAAGTGCAGTGGGGGGTACTTTGTTTTAAGATTTTATTATTTTTTAAAGTAATCTCTACACTTGATATGGGGCTCAAACTCACAACCCCGAGATCAAGAGTCTCATGCTCCATTGACTGAGCCAGCCAGAAGCCCGTGTGGGGGGTACTTCTGAGTGGCTTGGAGGTTTGGTACTCTGTAATCTCAAACCCTACCATGTATCACTGTTGAACTCTTGATCAATTCCCTAATTTTACACATGCAGTCCAATATAATAGTTAATTCTAGTAGGGTTGTAATTCAGCAAGCCAGAGAATGAACTTCTGGGTTTGACTTTAGAACATCTCTAAGCCGTAAGTAAGGTTAGAATTTCCAGATTTGAATTTGTCTTGCTTGAAATTATCCTTGAGTATTAATATTTTTATCTCCACATACTAGATGACTAGAGATACTAGATGACTGCAGCAGCTTCTTACTCATCATAATTTCATTATCAATGGACACATGATTTCAGGTGATCAAGGTGGTAAGTACATTTGCTATTGAATACCATAGTGAGAATATAAGAGAATTAGAATATAAATAGATTTGCTGTCTTTTGCACCTCCATCTATATTAATTTTAAATGTTTATTTATTTTGGGGAGAGAGAGAGTGCGAGCAGGGGAGGGGCAGATAGAGGGAGACAGAGGATCCAAAGCAGGTTCTGTGCTGACAGCAGAGAGCCTGATGTGGGGCTTGAACACACGAATTGTGAGATCATGACCTGAGCCAAAGATGGATGCTTAACTGACTGGGCCACACAGGCACCCCAACCCTCCTTTAAAAACCCACACATTTTACTGGGGGTCAAGTGAAGAACAAAATTCACTTTTTAGTGCCAATTTGAATACCAGTTTGGATTCTTTTTTTTTTTTTTTAATATGAAATTTATTGTCAAATTGGTTTCCATAACACACCCAGTGCTCATCCCAACAGGTGCCCTCCTCAATGCCCATCACCCACCCTCCCCTCCCTCCAACCCCCATCAACCCTCAGTTTATTCTCAGTTTTTAAGAGTCTCTTATGATTTGGCTCTCTCCCTCTTTTTTTTCCTTCCCCTCCCCCATGGTCTTCTGTTAAATTTCTCAGGATCCACATAAGAGTGAAAACATATGTTATCTGTCTTTCTCTGTATGACTTATTTCACTTAGCATAACAGGCACATGAAAAGATGCTCAACATCACTCCTCATCAGGGAAATACAAATCAAAACCACACTGAGATACCACCTCATGCCGGTCAGAGTGGCTAAAATGAACAAATCAGGAGACTATAAACGCTGGCGAGGATGTGGAGAAACGGGAACCCTCTTGCACTGTTGGTGGGAATGCAAACTGGTGCAGCCACTCTGGAAAACAGTGTGGAGGTTCCTCAAAAAAATTAAAAATAGATCTACCCTATTACCCAGCAATAGCACTGCTAGGAATTTACCCAAGGGATACAGAAGTACTGATGCATAGGGGCACTTGTACCCCAATGTTTATACCAGTTTGGATTCTTTGGTTCCAACCAACATAATTTGAATTTGGTTCACACTAGTTAAGAAAAGGATGTTTTGCAAAGGATACCAGATTAAAAGAGCATTTGTGAAAATGGACTCTGGATTCAGAGTGACTGGCTTGAAATTCCAGCTTCATTAGTAAAACAGGAATAATAGTATTTAGGTCATATAAAGTTGTTGAGATAATTTAAGAGAATTATATGTGTAAAACACTTAACTTACGGTGAGCGTCTTTATTAAAAGTCTAGTCTACTATTGTTATTTTGCTTGTTGCAAAACTTCCTGTGAGGAAACCCAGTAAGCAAGGTATCACTGGAGATTCTCAACAGCAGGAGAACCTGGACAGTCTTTTGTTAGGAGACAGGGGTAGAATGACTGGCCTTTTGTGGTTCACATGATCTCCTTGTGGCAAGGGGAGACAAGGGGCCACCATGGAGAGTCTCAGTGAGGTGCATAAAATGGGGAAGGGTTAATATCCCTAACCAAGAGTAGTGTGCAGTTACTGGAGGAAGGGTAAAAGGATGTTGGGCAGGGAAAAATAACAGATGTTATCCACAAAATAAATATATATCTATATGTTTATTTACTGTAAAACAATACCTTGGAAAATTATCTGACCCATTTTTCTTCCTCTAAATAGGGCTGACCATTAAGCATCCTAAGAATAGAGCTTGCTGCCTTCTTCTTGAACATGTATTAAGATGCTGACACATACATATCTTTCAACAGCTGGCATGATGCTCAATCAAGAAATAATCCCTTGTTTCTAAAAACATTTCTTACAAGCTGCATTCAGACCAGTGTTCTAGCAGTGAAGGAAGTGATCCCTATTCCGTAATTTCATATAGTGAAGTTTTTAAGAACACTTTTAATAAAGATGTTGCTAAGAATGCTAGAATAAGAAAGAAGGAAAGGAAAGGAAAGGGAAAAGGAAAAGGAAAAGGAAAGGGAGAAACCTTAATTTTTCAGTTATAAGATATCTTGTGGCAAAATGGTTTAGCTTCTCCATGGTCCTGTTTCTCTGGTCCACTATGTGAAAGAATTAATATATCTTCTTAATATTCTTCTTATAGTTGTCTTCACCTCCTTGTTCTGTAGGCTGTAGACAAGGGGGTTCAGCATAGGAGTGACCACACTGTATTTCAAGAACACCATCTCCAGATGGGAGCCTGAAGTTGCCAAGAGATAGCTGAGGAAACCTGAGCCATAGAACAAGATCACAGTAGTGAGGTGAGAAGAGCAAGTAGAGAAGGCCTTGCTTCTGCCTGAGGTGAAGCTGATGCTCAGGATGGCAGAGACAACGCGAACATAGGAAAAAACAATCATAATGAAGGTTCCAAAGAAATGCAAGACAGAGGAGCACAGCAGGAGTGTGAAGTTGGTCGAGGTATCAGAACAAGACAGAGGGAAGAGAGAAGACAGCTCACAGCTGAAGTGGGGAAGAGTCTGGTCCTCGCAATAGTTTAAATTGACAGCCAAGAGGATATTAATGAGAGCATCAACAAAGGCCAGGCCCCAGGAACCCCACACCATCCCAACACAGAGCTGGTTGCTCATCACCTGGCCATAGGGCAGAGGGGAGCTGATGGCTACATAGCGGTCATAGGCCATCACAGCCAGCAGACAGGCCTCCGTGCCCCCGGTGACAAATACAAAGAAGGCCTGAGCCAGGCAGCTCTCTACAAAGATGGTTTTACTTTCAGAAAGTAGATTCTCCAGCATCTTGGGGACTGTGACAGTTGGGTGGCAGAGGTCCAGGAAGGACAGTTGTCTCAAAAAGAAGTACATGGGCATGTGGAGGTGAGAATCAGTCCTAATCACCAGAAGCATCACCAGGTTCCCCATCAGGGTCAGGACGTAAATCACCAGAAACAACATGAAGAGCAGAATTTGAGTCTGAGGGTCAGCAGATAACATAAGGAGGATGAACTCACTGACAATGCTGTGGTTTCTCATGGTGATAAAAATATTTACCCTGGGAATCCAAGAAAGAAAGACATCAGAACTCCTTTTGTGCCTCCAATTTACCCCTAATGCCTTAGCCTTCCTGTTCATGTACATTATTTCACAAATGTACTGGAAACCATGTTGAAATATTTCTAAGCTGACTTCCTAATCATGACAATAAATTTGATATTCTTGGATGACAGCCCACCATCCCTCTATCAGTTCCTTACGTAATTTTGTAGGCCCTCATGTTATGCCCCTAGAGGTCCCCTTCTTTTATTTTTAAGGTAGGTATTAACACAAAGAACATTTTGTATATTCAGTGGGAAGAGAAATTTTGTTGGTGCGGCAGAATAAAAGGTTAATAACAGAAGTAAAATCCTTGAGAAAGGGACAATGACCCAGAGCACAAGTAATTTTGTCTATAGGTAGGAGAAAGGGGCCTTTATCTGTTGAAAATAAGAGGTAAGGTAAAGAGAGTGGGGACTAAGGCAGCTAGCTTGGTAGACTGTATGGCTAAAATATGAGAGAATTTCCAACTGTTTGCAAAGTTTTTGATAAAATGTGAGATGAAATTATGAACACGGTCTGTTTATCTATCTATCTACCTACCTACCTACCTACCTACCTACCTATCTATCATCTATCTTATCTATTTGTGTGTGTATATGGTGTGTGTTTTTAGTGCTGAGGGATTTTGATGATCTAAGAACACAAAACTCAGGTACATCAAGTGGAAGACTTACTAAGGAAATGCAGTAGGATTCACTGGTGATACATTTGCCTATTTGATATTTGGAGACTAATATGAACAAGTATGTGATTATCTCAGTAATATTTAGCTGCTTAAGCACATGTATAGAACAGAAAGAGATGTGATATTAAATGGGCTTTGTTTTTTTCCAGGAATATGCAGTGACAAAGAAAAAAAAGGTAAGGAACTAATGCATGTTTGCAAAGTGAAATGAATCACAGAAACAAGGCTGTATAAGGAATTAAATGGGGAACATGCAGAGGATTATGGCTACGGCAGTCACATATCCCATGCCCAGCTTAAACCACACTCTGCTCCTGTCAATGTCTCAGCCAGCTTTGGAAGTCCACAAGACAACCAACCTACATTTTCACATTCTAAAACTTGTCTATGTTCTTCTGCTTTGTTCTGACACACATGACTTGCAACCTCAGACTCAGGATAACTACTCTGTAATGCTGTCCAAGTCCATCCCATAATGGCTTTTCCTTCTAACTCAAGACAACTGATCAAAGACTGATCTCTCTTCCCTTGACTGTTAACCAAGCACTGGATGACTAAATTCAATTACCTATTTAAATAACCAGCAGCACCAGGTGGTGGCAACTATACTTTGAGATCCCCTGACAAACTGCTCATATCCCGGGAAAATTATTCATTTTGTCCAGGTAGCATTGAGAATCTTGTATTAGGACATACCTGGGAAGAATTCTATTGAAAATTAATATTTGTAATGAGATATATCCTGGCAATAAGAAATGATGAGTTGGGGCGCCTGGGTGGCTCAGTCGGTTAAGCGTCCGACATCGGCTCAGGTCATGATCTCACAGTCCATGAGTTCGAGCCCCGCATTGGGCTCTGTGCTGACAGCTCAGAGCCTGAAGCCTGCTTCGGATTCTGTGTTTCCCTCTCTCTCTGACCCTCCCCTGCTTGTGTTCTGTCTCTGTCTCAAAAATAAATAAAAACATTTTAAAAATTTTTTTAAAAAAGAAATGATGTTATGTATATTATTTTTCCAACATATGTATATTTATTTCCAGTTATTTGAGGGATGGGTTATGAAAATAATGGCTAAAATTTTCATATTTCACTCATTAATTTAGATCTAATCACAGTGTCCATTTGGGTTCCTGCTGCCCAGATCACATTATCTCCAACCATCATATGGATAAATCAGCTGGTACAGAATTGAAGCATGAAATCCTTTATGTTAGGCAAAAGGCCCATGATACCCAGGATGTGGAAGAGAAGGAGGTACTATGCCTCTGTGACATGATTTTAGGGCAATACAAAGAAAAGCCCTTTCCTATCTTCCACCTCCAAATAGTCCTGACTTACTAACTGCAAAATATTCTATGAATTATGGGATGAAGTTTATCCTTGAAACAAAATGAAAATGGGATAAGCTTGCATGTGTATTTGCACACATAAAATACAATGACAGGAAGAAAAGTTGCCATCAGGGGCCTGACTTCCACAGAAGTGAAATGTCAGATTTCTTTTTAGGGTATTTGTAAAGTGTCAAAGATATTTCCTTAAAATAAGTAAATAAGTAAAATAATAAAAACAAATCTTTTTACTATGGCTAATGACCAAAAGGTATTATTAGTGATTTCTTTCTTCTGTTGCTTTTTAAAAATATTTTATTTTTTCTTTTTTAAAGTTTATTTCTTTTGAGAGGGGCAGAAAGAGAAGGAGAGAGAGAGAATCCCAAGCAGGCTCCACACTGTCAGCACAGAGCCCAACGTGACACTGTGAGATCATGACCTCAGCCAAAATCAAGAGTCGGATGTTTGACTGAGACACCCTGACACCCCTTCTTCTACTGTTTCTAAACATAAAGTATCAATAACTTTGGAAAACATGATATAGTAGTTTTGTTGCTAGATATTAACATAATTAGAGGGAGAGAGTTAATTGGATCCCATCCAAGGGAAAAATAGCTAAGGACTGGTCAGTGCAGAATGAAATATGAAATGACTTTATTTCATAATGTTGACCTGAAAGTATTAGCTGAGAACATTAATAAGTGTATTAATGGTGAGGAAGCAGGAGAAACAGGTTTAGCATTTTATCGATTTTGAAAGACAAGCTTGGCCACAAAGGAGCTTAAAGCCCTGGTTTTATGAAGAGGTATCTTGTATGAGGAAAAAAAAAAAAAATACTAAAACCAGAGTTAAGCAGGTATTGGAGATAAGCATCACCTAGTTCATTTTTGCCCAGATTGTGCCTCAATCTTGCCCCACATGTCTCAGGGGTAGTCCATCTGAAGATTATTATAATGCAGATAAAGTAATTCTCTGAAGCTCATAAGACTGGTTGAGGAGGAGACAGTTTAAAGCATGAAGAGTGGAAAACATGCTCCTAATGTCCTACCATATCCCTATCTGCAGTGCTTTCAGATGGTGGACTCAGCTTCTCCAACATAAAATAAGAGCTTTATGCCTGAGGTTCAGTAAGTGTAGCACAATGTTGCCAACACCCTGCAATTTAGACAGACGTGTGGTATAGCCGGATCATGTCACTTAGTAGCTGTTTAGCTTTGGAGATATTGTTTGATATTTTAAATTATAATTGTTCCACCCATAAACTGAGTACATTTGGGGGAAATAATATATGTCTTATATTTGATTGAATTAGCCTATACATAAAGAGCCGGAAACAGGACTTCCGATCTATTAACTTAAATGTTAATGCATCCCAGGAAAAGGAAGAAGAGTATATCAGAGAAGTAGACTGAAGCATGTTAGGGAAGAGATAATATGAGACCATATTGCAAAAGAGCTGCCTCTAAATGTAGGGATAGTGTCTAAACTTGAGAACAGTAAGAAGATGACAGAATTCAAGGGAAAGGTAAGTCTCTCAGAAAGCAGTAAGAGAGGAAGGAAAGGAAGGAAAAAAGGAAGTACCTCAAGGAGTAGGTTGGGAGAAGACAAAATCATCAGAGGAATCAGAGGAAGATTTTCGTCCTCGAATTCTCTTAGGGGAGATATTATCCCAGAGTTTTGAATCAATAGGTAGAGGGATCAGGTGATATTCATTAAAAGAAGATGTAACACAACTTTCCAGCTCTGGGAATAGACATTTTCATACATTTTCCTCTGTAACTCTAAATATTTTGCTGACAGAATTTTCTGAACAAAGGATTCTGATACTCTACCAATCAAAAGACCAGTTGGTTTAGGCTGAACTAAGGATCCCAAGGGACTGGCTCAATAATCTATATTCCCAGGAGTTATAGCTGAAACCTACGGTGTAGACTCAGTTGCTAAGAAGCTTGAAGTTTTAAAAAGACACTGGGGTTTTTCTCATGTGTGACCTTTGCAACTTATAAACTGAAGCAATCAACCTGAACTCCTAGATGTGCTCTCCAGCTAGTCTGGGAACTGAAGAGAGGTAGGGTTGGAAAAGAGAATTTGGAATCTTTTCCCTCAGGAGCAGGTCATATGGACCCTCAGAGAATTTGTTTGGGATCTGAAAAGAGATTCACAGCTAACCTCCAGATTATCTTCTCATATGTGTATGAGATTATTTTATTTATTCAATTTGATTTAATATTAATCAATATTAATATTAATCAAGTGAAGTAACTTTTAAACATTTTTAAATAATGTAAATACTAATCTGTATCTTATACAACAGATACATAGTCATGGCAAAGAATATAAGCAGAATGCAATTTTCAATAGCTTTCCTATAATCTATCCTATTCTTACCTTACCTCAAAGATCAGGAGTCAGAAGGGGAGAAGTTTCCAGTTGTTAACGATACCTGGTCTAATTATATCCAATAACCAGGAAAATATCCATAGGAATCAGTATGGTGTTACCTATATATGTGTATTATATATATTTATATATAAAACAAATTATACTTATGGATATGTATATATATAATTTGGCTTTCAAAAAAGAAATGTTTAAGTATAAAATAAAAACTAATAAAATGATTATATATAGAAGGATGGAGAAAATAAACAGGATGGGGAAAACAAAACAGGGAAGAAATTTGTGTTATTTTTAATGTTATTTGTTATATAGTATTGACTTCTGAATAACCTATTTTACCAAACAGAAACAGATTAAATTCAAAATTCTAAAACTAAAAACAAAACCAAAACAAATAAGCCTAGCTATACATCAAAGAAATGATATAACCACTATAGAAAAAAACGGTTTCAAATGACCTGAGATTGTAAGATTTTAAGTGGACTGTTTCAGTGAGAGAGACAATCTAATCAGTAGTCTTATTGTTAGGAATAATATTGGTATGGTTTTTTGAAACTATTATTTGTACATTTGAAAGATAAAGCAAATATTATGCTACTGTTGTTAGGAATACTTATTCAGCACAAGAGCAACGTGACACAGTATAGAATCAAAGAAATAAGAATTTTTGCAATCTTAAATTTGAATTTGAAATATTTATATTATTAAAATGTCAATACTACCCAAAGCAATCTACACATTCCATAAATTTGAATTTGAAATATTTATATTATTAAAATGTCAATACTACCCAAAGCAATCTACACATTCAATAAATTTGAATTTGAAATATTTATATTATTAAAATGTCAATACTACACAAAGCAATCTACACATTCAATGCAATCCCAGTCAAAATTGCACCAGCACTCTTCTCAAAGCTAGAACAAACAATCCTAAAATTAGTATGGAACCACAAGAGACCCAAATAGCCAAAGTAATATTTAATCTTTGGCAAAGCAGGAAAGAATATCCAATGGAAAAAAGACAGTCTCTTTAACAAGTGGTGCTGGGAAAATGGACAACAACATGCAGAAGAATGAAACTAGACCACTTTCTCACACCATACACAAAAATAAACTCAAAATGGATGAAGGACCTGAATGTGAGACAGGAAACCATCAAAACCCTAGAGGACAAAGCAGGCAACAACCTCTTTGACCTCAGCCGCAGCAATTTCTTACTTGGCACATCTCCAAAGGCAAGGGAATTAAAAGTAAAAATAACCACTGGGACCTCATCAAGATAAAAAGCTTTTGCACAGCAAAGGAAACAATCAGCAAAACTAAAAGGCAACCAGCGGAATGGGAAAATATATTTGCAAATGACATATTGGATAAAGGGCTATGATCCAAAATCTATAAAGAACTCACCAAACTCCACACCTGAAAAACAAATAATCCAGTTAGAAAATGGGCAGAAGACATGAATAGACACTTTTGCAAAGAAGACATCCAGATGGCCAACAGACACATGAAAAGATGCTCAATGTCACCCCTCTTCAGGGAAACACAAATCAAAACCACACTGAGATACCACCTCATGCCGGTCAGAGCGGCTAAAATGAACAAATCAGGAGACTATAGATGCTGGCAAGAATGTGGAGAAAGGGGAACCCTCCTGCACTGCTGGTGGGAATTCAAACTTGTGCAGTCGCTCTGGAAAACAGTATGGAGGTTCCTCAAAAAATTAAAAATAGAACTACCATATGACCCAGCAATAGCACTGCTAGGAATTTGCCCAAGGGATACAGGAGTGTTGACGCATAGGGGCACATGTACCCCAATGTTTACAGCAGTGCTTTCAACAATAGCCAACGTATGGGAAGAGCCAAAATGTCCATCACCTGACAAATGGATAAAGAAGATGTGGTTTATATATATGATGGAATACTACTTGGCAATAAAAAAGAATGAAATCTTGCCTTTTGCAGCAACGTGGATGGAACGGGAGGGTATTATGCTAAATGAAATAAGTCAGGCAGAGAAAGACAGATACCATATGTTTTCACTCATATGTGGATCTTGAGAAACTTAACAGAAGACCATGGGGGAAGGGATGGGGGAAAAAAGTTACAAAGAGAGAGGGAGGTAGGAAAACCATATGAGACTCTTAAATACACAGAACAAACTGAGGGTTGATGGGGGTTGGGGGGAGAGGGGAAAGTAGGTGATGTGCATTGAGGAAGACATTTGTTGAGATGAGCACTGGGTGTTGTATGGAAGCCAATTTGACAATATATTATATTAAAACCATAAATTAAAAAACTAGAATAAGTGAAGAAAAAAATAAAATAAAATAAAATAAAAAGAAGTATTTGTGAACTTGTTACCTTTTGTTTTGCTTTAAATGGCTCTATTGAAAAAGCCTAAAAGTATTGATAAAGTAGTAATGATCACCTATGGTACCCTGATTTTGGCTTCTAAATACCATTAAAGGAAGCAGAATTCCTTAGAAAAATGGCTGATTACAGGTTTAGGGTAAAAAGTACACATAAAAAAGTCTGATTTTTTTTTTTTTTTTTTTGGTGCCAGAAAGTAAAGGAGGCATAAAACCTATTATGATCATCAGAATGATACAGCAACAAGACCACAGGCCAAGAACAGAATATTTTAGTGAAAAATAATTACTGAAATTGATTAAAACACACTGCATATATAAAAAGACATGATTTCATAGCAATGCACAAACAATTATTCAACCAATCAATTGATAAAGCACTGAAAGGGGAGCTTCTGGGAAGATGGAGGCGTAGGAGGATGCTGGGCTCACTGCGTCCTGCGGATCACTTAGATTCCACCCACACCTGCCTAAATAACCCAGAAAATCGCCAGAAGATAGCAGAACGGATTTTCTGGAGCCAAGCGTAGACAAGAGGTCCACGGAAGAGGGTAGGAAGAGTGGAGAGGTGGTGTGCACTACATGACTGGCGGGAGGGAGCCGGGACGGAGGGGCAGCCTGCCCACTGGCAAAGCAGAGCCCCCGAGTCTGGCTTGCAAAAACGGAGGGGTCGGACAGAGTATGTTCTGACAGCAAGCGGAACTTAACATCTGGGAGGTTATAAGTTAACAGATCTGCTCAGAGAATGGGAGGGTTGGAGGACAACGGGAGGGAGAGTTGTTGAGCCCCGGACAACAGAGTGCAGCTAGGCAGGGAACAAAGGCACTCGCCAGCGACATCTCCATCGCCCATCCCCCAGCCTAAATCCCAAAGGGAACCGGTTCCTGCCAGGGAACTTGCTGGCACCACGCAAACACCCAACACTGTGCTTCTGCGGATCCATCCCTCCGGCAGGTCTGACTCCCTCCCAGTGCCACAGGACCCCTCCCGAAGCAGATTTCCAAAGGAAAAGGGAGCTGAGCCTGCCCCTCCTGCCCCTGTGCACCTTGCCTATCCACCCCAGCTAATACGCCAGATCCCCAGCACCACAAGCCTGGCAATGTGCAAGTAGCCCAGACGGGCCAGGCCACCCCACAGTGAATCCCGCCCCTAGCAGAGGGGAAGAGAAGGCACACACCAGTCTGACTGTGGCCCCAGCAGTGGGCTGGGGGCAGACATCAGGTCTGACTATGGCCCCGCCCAGCAACGCAAGTTATTCAAGACAGCACAGGGGAAGTGCCCTGCAGTTCCACACCACTCCATGGACTATCCAAAATGACGAAACGGAAGAATTCCCCTCAAAAGAATCTCCAGGAAATAACGACAGCTAACGAACTGATGAAAAAGGATTTAAACAATATAACAGAAAGTGAATTTATAATAACAGTCATAAAATTAATCCCTGGGCTTGAAAACAGCATAAAGAACAGCAGAGAATCTATTGCTACAGAGATCAAGGGACTAAGGAACAGCAAGGAGGAGCTAAAAAATGCCATTAATGAGCTGCAAAATAAAATGGAGACAACCACAGCTCAGATAGAAGAGGCAGAGGAGAGAATAGGTGAACTGGAAGATAAAATTATGGAAAAAGAGGAAGCTGAGAAAAAGAGAGATAAAATCCAGGAGTATGAGGGGGAAATTAGAGAACTAAGTGATGCACTAAAGAGAAATAATCTATGCATAATTGGTATTCCAGAGGAGGAAGAGAGAGGGAAAGGTGCTGAAGATGTACTTGAAGGAATCATAGCTGAGAACTTCCCTGATCTGGGGAAGGAAAAAGACATTGAAATCCAAGAGGCACAGAGAACTCCCTTCAGACTTGAATTGATCTTCGCACGACATATCATAGTGAAACTGGCAAAATACAAGGATAAAGAGAAAATTCTGAAAGCAGCTAGGGATAAACGTGCTCTAACATATAAAGGGAGACCTATAAGACTCGTGACAGATCTCTCTACTGAAACTTGGCAGGCCAGAAAGGAATGGCAGGAGTTTTCAATGTGATGAACAGAAAAAATATGCAGCCGAAAATCCTCTATCCAGCAAATCTGTCATTTAGAATAGAAGGAGAGATAAAGGTCTTCCCAAACAAACAAAAACTGAAGGAATTCATCACCACTAAACCAGTCCTACAAGAGATCCTAAGGGGGATCCTGTGAAACAAAGTACCAGAGACATCGCTACAAGCATGAAACCTACAGACATCACAATGACTCTAAACCCATATCTTTCTATAATAACACTGAATGTAAATGGACTAAATGCACCAACCAAAAGACATAGGGTATCAGAATGGATAGAAAAACAAGACCCATCTATTTGCTGTCTACAAGAGACTCATTTTAGACCTGAGGACACCTTTAGATTGAGAGTGAGGGGATGAAGAACTATTTATCATGCTACTGGAAGCCAAAAGAAAGCTGGAGTAGCCATACTTATATCAGACAAACTAGACTTTAAATTAAAGGCTGTAACAAGAGATGAAGAAGGGCATTATATAATAATCACAGGGTCTATCCATCAGGAAGAGCTAACAATTATAAATGTCTATGCGCCGAATACCGGAGCCCCCAGATATATAAAACAATTACTCATAAACATAAGCAACCTTATTGACAAGAATGTGGTCATTGCAGGGGACTTTAACACCCCACTTACAGAAATGGATAGATCATCTAGACACACAGTCAATAAAGAAACAAGGGCCCTGAATGATACATTGGATCAGATGGACTTGACAGATATATTTAGAACTCTGCATCCCAAAGCAACAGAATATACCTTCTTCTCGAGTGCACATGGAACATTCTCCAAGATAGATCACATACTGGGTCACAAAACAGCCCTTCATAAGTATACAAGAATTGAGATCATACCATGCATACTTTCGGACCACAATGCTAGGAAGCTTGAAATCAACCACAGGAAAAAGTCTGGAAAACCTCCAAAAGCATGGAGGTTAAAGAACACTCTACTAAAGAATGAATGGGTCAACCAGGCAATTAGAGAAGAAATTTAAAAATATATGGAAACAAACGAAAATGAAAATACAACAATCCAAACGCTTTGGGATGCAGCAAAGGCAGTCCTGAGAGGAAAATACATTGCAATCCAGGCCTATCTCAAGAAACAAGAAAAATCCCAAATACAAAATCTAACAGCACACCTAAAGGATATAGAAGCAGAGCAGCAAAGACACCCCAAACCCAGCAGAAGAAGACAAATAATAAAGATCAGAGCAGAAATAAACAATATAGAATCTAAAAAAACTATAGAGCAGATCAATGAAACCAAGAGTTGGTTTTTTGAAAAAATAAACAAAATTGACAAACCTCTAGCCAGGCTTCTCCAAAAGAAAAGGGAGATGACCCAAATAGATAAAATCATTAATGAAAATGGAATTATTATAACCAATCGCTCAGAAATACAAGCAATTATCAGGGAATACTATGAAAAATTATATGCCAACAAATTGCACAACCTGGAAGAAATGGAAATTTCCTAAACACCCACACACTTCCAAAACTCAATCAGGAGGAAATAGAAAGCTTGAACAGACCCATAACCAGTGAAGAAATTGAATCAGGTATCAAAAATCTCCCAACAAATAAGAGTCCAGGACCAGATGGCTTCCCTGGGGAGTTCTACCAGACGTTTAAAGCAGAGATAATACCTATCCTTCTCAAGCTATTCCAAGAAATAGAAAGGGAAGGAAAACTTCCAGACTCATTCTATGAAGCCAGTATTACTTTGATTCCTAAACCAGACAGAGACCCAGTAAAAAAAGAGAACTACAGGCCAATATCCCTGATGAATAGGGATGCAAAAATTCTCAATAAGATACTAGCAAATCAAATTCAACAGCATATAAAAAGAATTATTCACCATGATCAAGTGGGATTCATTCCTGGGATGCAGGGCTGGTTCAACATTCACAAGTCAATCAACGTGATACATCACATTAATAAAAGAAAAGAGAAGAACCATATGATCCTGTCAATCGATGCAGAAAAAGCATTTGACAAAATTCAGCACCCTTTCTTAATAAAAACCCTCAAGAAAGTCGGGATAGAAGGAACATACTTAAACATCACAAAAGCCATTTATGAAAAGCACACAGCTAATATCATCCTCAATGGGGAAAAACTGAGAGCTTTTTCCCTGAGATCAGGAACACGACAGGGATGTCCACTCTCACCGCTGTTGTATAACACAGTGTTGGAAGTTCTAGCATCAGCAATCAGACAACAAAAGGAAATCAAAGGCATCCAAATTGGCAAAGATGAAGTTAAGCTTTTGCTTTTTGCAGATGACATGATATTATACATGGAAAACCCGATAGACTCCACCAAAAGTCTGCTAGAACTGACACATGAATTCAGCAAAGTTGCAGGATACAAAATCAATGTACAGAAATCAGTTGCATTTTTATACACTAATAATGAAGCAACAGAAAGACAAATAAAGAAACTGATCCCATTCACAATTGCACCAGGAACCATAAAATACCAAGGAATAAACCTAACCAAAGATGTAAAAGATCTGTATGTTGAAATCTATAGAAAGCTTATGAAGGAAATTGAAGAAGACATAAAGAAATGGAAAAACATTCTGTGCTGATGGGTTGGAAGAATACTGTCAAAATGTCAATACTACACAAGGCTATCTACACATTCAATGCAATCCCAATCAAAATTGCACAGCATTCTTCTCGAAGCTAGAACAAGCAATCCTAAAATTCACATGGAACCACAAAAGGCCGCGAATAGCCAAAGTAAGTTTGAAGAAGAAGACCAAAGCAGGAGGTATCACAATCCCAGACTTTAGCCTCTACTACAAAGCTGTAATCATCAAGACAGCATGGTATTGTCACAAAAACAGACAAATAGACCAATGGAATAGAATAGAAACCCCAGAACTAGGCCCACAAAAGTATAGCCAACTATCTTTGACAAAGCAGGAAAGAATATCCAATGGAAAAAAGACAGTCTCTTTAAAATGGTGCTGGGAGACCTGGACAACAACATGCAGAAGGTTGAAACTAGACCACTTTCTCACACCATTCACAAAAATAAACTCAAAATGGGTAAAGGACCTGAATGTGAGACAGGAAACCATCAAAACCCTAGAGGAGAAAGCAAGAAAAGACCTCTCTGACCTCAGCCGTAGCAATCTCTTACTCGGCACATCCCCAAAGGCAAGGGAATTAAAAGCAAAAATGAGCTATTGGGACCTCATGAAGATAAAAAGCTTCTGCACAGCAAAGGAAACAATCAACAAAACTAAAAGGCAACCAACGGAATGGGAAAAGATATTTGCAAACGACATATCGGACAAAGGGCTAGTATCCAAAATCTATAAAGAGCTCACCAAACTCCACACCCGAAAAACAAATAACCCAGTGAAAAATGGGCAGAAAACATGAATACACACTTCTCTAAAGAAGACATCCAGATGGCCAACAGGCACATGAAAAGATGTTCAACGTCGCTCCTCATCAGGGAAATACAAATCAAAACCACACTCAGATATCACCTCACGCCAGTCAGAGTGGCCAAAATGAACAAATCAGGAGACTACAGATGCTGGAGAAACGGGAACCCTCTTGCACTGTTGGTGGGAATGCAAATTGGTGCAGCCGCTCTGGAAAACAGTGTGGAGGTTCCTCAAAAAATTAAAAATAGACCTACCCTATGACCCAGCAGTAGCACTGCTAGGAATTTACCCAAGGGATACAGGAGTACTGATGCATAGGGGCACTTGTACCCCAATGTTTATAACAGCACTCTCAACAGTAGCCAAATTATGGAAAGAGCCTAAATGTCCATCAACTGATGAATGGATAAAGAAATTGTGGTTTAGGTTCCAGAAGATGGCGGCGTAGGAGGATGCTGGGCTCACCGCGCGTCCTGCTGATCACTTAGATTTCACCTACACCTGCCTAAAGAACCCAGAAAACCGCCAGAGGATTAGCAGAACAGAGTCTCCGGAGCCAAGCGCAGATGAGAGGCCCACGGAAGAGGGTAAGAAGGGCGGCGAGGCGGTGCGCGCTCCACGGACTGGCAGGAGGGAGCCGGGGCGGAGGGGCGGCTCGCCGGCCAAGCAGAGCCCCCGAGTCTGGCTGGCAAAAGCGGAGGGGCCGGACGGACTGTGTTCCGACAGCAAGCGCGACTTAGCGTCTGGGAGGTCATAAGTTAACAGCTCTGCTCAGAAAGCGGGAAGGCTGGAGGACAAAGGGAGGGAGAGCTGCTGAGCCCCCGGACGACAGAGCTCAGTTTGGTGGGGAACAAAGGCGCTCGCCAGCGCCATCTCCCCCGCCCATCCCCCAGCCAAAATCCCAAAGAGAACCAGTTCCTGCCAGGGAACTTGCTCCCTCCACGCAAACACCCAACTCTGTGCTTCTGCGGAGCCAAACCTCCGGCAGCGGATCTGACCCCCTCCCGCTGCCACAGGGCCCCTCCTGAAGTGGATCACCTAAGGAGAAGCGAGCTAAGCCTGCCCCTCCCGCCCCCGTGCACCTTGCCTACCCACCCCAGCTAATACGCCAGATCCCCAGCACCACAAGCCTGGCAGTGTGCAAAGCCCAGACGGGCCACGCCACCCCACAGGGAATCCCGCCCCTAGGAGAGGGGAAGAGAAGGCACACACCAGTCTGACTGTGGCCCCAGCGGTGGGCTGGGGGCAGACATCAGGACTGACTGCGGCCCCGCCCACCAACTCCAGTTATACACCACAGCACAGGGTAAGTGCCCTGCAGGTCCTCACCACTCCAGGGACTATCCAAAATGACCAAACGGAAGAATTCCCCTCAGAAGACTCTCCAGGAAATAACAACAGCTAATGAACTGATCAAAAAGGATTTAAATAATATAACAGAAAGTGAATTTAGAATAACAGTCATAAAATTAATCGCTGGGCTTGAAAACAGTATAGAGGACAGCAGAGAATCTCTTGCCACAGAGATCAAGGGACTAAGGAACAGTCACGAGGAGCTGAAAAGCGCTTTAAACGAAATGCAAAACAAAATGGAAACGACGACAGCTCGGATTGAAGAGGCAGAGGAGAGAATAGGTGAACTAGAACATAAAGTTATGGAAAAAGAGGAAGCTGAGAGAAAGAGAGATAAAAAAATCCAGGAGTATGAGGGAAAAATTAGAGAACTAAGTGATACACTAAAAAGAAATAATATACGCATAATTGGTATCCCAGAGGAGGAAGAGAGAGGGAAAGGTGCTGAAGGGGTACTTGAAGAAATTATAGCTGAGAACTTCCCTGAACTGGGGAAGGAAAAAGGCATTGAAATCCAAGAGGCACAGAGAACTCCCTCCAGACGTAACTTGAATCGATCTTCTGCACGACATATCATAGTGAAACTGGCAAAATACAAGGATAAAGAGAAAATTCTGAAAGCAGCAAGGGATAAACGTACCCTCACATATAAAGGGAGACCTATAAGACTCGTGACTGATCTCTCCTTTGAAACTTGGCAGGCCAGAAAGGCTTGGCACGATATCTACAGTGTGCTAAACAGAAAAAATATGCAGCCGAGAATCCTTTATCCAGCAAGTCTGTCATTTAGAATAGAAGGAGAGATAAAGGTCTTCCCAAACAAACAAAAACTGAAGGAATTTGTCACCACAAAACCAGCCCTACAAGAGATCCTAAGGGGGATCCTGTGAGACAAAGTACCAGAGACATCACTACAAGCATAAAACATACAGACATCACAATGACTCTAAACCCGTATCTTTGTATAATAACACTGAATGTAAATGGACTAAATGCACCAACCAAAAGACATAGGGTATCAGAATGGATAGAAAAACAAGACCCATCTATTTGCTGTCTACAAGAGACTCATTTTAGACCTGAGGACACCTTTAGATTGAGAGTGAGGGGATGGAGAACTATTTATCATGCTACTGGAAGCCAAAAGAAAGCTGGAGTAGCCATACTTATATCAGACAAACTAGACTTTAAATTAAAGGCTGTAACAAGAGATGAAGAAGGGCATTATATAATAATCACAGGGTCTATCCATCAGGAAGAGCTAACAATTATAAATGTCTATGCGCCGAATACCGGAGCCCCCAGATATATAAAACAATTACTCATAAACATAAGCAACCTTATTGACAAGAATGTGGTCATTGCAGGGGACTTTAACACCCCACTTACAGAAATGGATAGATCATCTAGACACACAGTCAATAAAGAAACAAGGGCCCTGAATGATACATTGGATCAGATGGACTTGACAGATATATTTAGAACTCTGCATCCCAAAGCAACAGAATATACTTTCTTCTCGAGTGCACATGGAACATTCTCCAAGATAGATCATATACTGGGTCACAAAACAGCCCTTCATAAGTATACAAGAATTGAAATTATACCATGCATACTTTTGGACCACAATGATAGGAAGCTTGAAATCAACCACAGGAAAAAGTCTGGAAAACCTCCAAAAGCATGGAGGTTAAAGAACACCCTACTAACGAATGAGTGGGTCAACCAGGCAATTAGAGAAGAAATTTAAAAATATATGGAAACAAACGAAAATGAAAATACAACAATCCAAACGCTTTGGGACGCAGCAAAGGCAGTCCTGAGAGGAAAATACATTGCAATCCAGGCCTATCTCAAGAAACAAGAAAAATCCCAAATACAAAATCTAACAGCACACCTAAAGGAAATAGAAGCAGAACAGCAAAGGCAGCCTAAACCCAGCAGAAGAAGAGAAATAATAAAGGTCAGAGCAGAAATAATCAATATAGAATCTAAAAAAACTATAGAGCAGATCAATGAAACCAAGAGTTGGTTTTTGGAAAAAATAAACAAAATTGACAAACCTCTAGCCAGGCTTCTCCAAAAGAAAAGGGAGATGACCCAAATAGATAAAATCATGAATGAAAATGGAATTATTACAACCAATCCCTCAGAGATACAAGCAATTATCAGGGATTACTATGAAAAATTATATGCCAACAAATTGGACAACCTGGAAGAAATGGACAAATTCCTAAACACCCACACTCTTCCAAAACTCAATCAGGAGGAAATAGAAAGCTTGAACAGACCCATAACCAGCGAAGAAATTGAATCGGTTATCAAAAATCTCCCAACAAATAAGAGTCCAGGACCAGATGGCTTCCCAGGGGAGCTCTACCAGACGTTTAAAGCAGAGATAATACCTATCCTTCTCAAGCTATTCCAAGAAATAGAAAGGGAAGGAAAACTTCCAGACTCATTCTATGAAGCCAGTATTACTTTGATTCCTAAACCAGACAGAGACCCAGTAAAAAAAGAGAACTACAGGCCAATATCCCTGATGAATAGGGATGCAAAAATTCTCAATAAGATACTAGCAAATCAAATTCAACAGCATATAAAAAGAATTATTCACCATGATCAAGTGGGATTCATTCCTGGGATGCAGTGCTGGTTCTACATTCGCAAATCGATCAACGTGATACATCACATTAACAAAAAAAAAGAGAAGAACCATATGATCCTGTCAATCGATGCAGAAAAGGCCTTTGACAAAATCCAGCACCCGTTCTTAATAAAAACCCTTGAGAAAGTCGGGATAGAAGGAACATACTTAAAGATCATAAAGGCCATTTATGAAAAGCCCACAGCTAACATCATCCTCAACGGGGAAAAATTGAGAGCTTTTTCCCTGAGATCAGGAACACGACAGGGATGCCCACTCTCATCGCTGTTGTTTAATATAGTGCTGGAAGTTCTAGCATCAGCAATCAGACAACAAAAGGAAATCAAAGGCATCCAAATTGGCAAAGATGAAGTCAAGCTTTCGCTTTTTGCAGATGACATGACATTATACATGGAAAATCCGATAGACTCCACCAAAAGTCTGCTAGAACTGATACATGAATTCAGCAAAGTTGCAGGATACAAAATCAATGTGCAGAAATCAGTTGCATTCTTATACACTAACAATGAAGCAACAGAAAGACAAATGAAGAAACACATTCACAATTGCACCAAGAAGCATAAAATACCTAGGAATAAATCTAACCAAAGATGTAAAAGATCTGTATGCTGAAAACTATAGAAAGCTTATGCAGGTAATTGAAGAAGATATAAAGAAATGGAAAGACATTCCCTGCTCATGGATTGGAAGAATAAATATTGTCAAAATGTCAATACTACCCAAAGCTATCTACACATTCAATGCAATCCCAATCAAAATTGCACCAGCATTCTTCTCGAAACTAGAACAAGCAATCCTAAAATTCATATGGAACCACAAAAGGCCCCGAATAGCCAAAGTAATTTTGAAGAAGAAGACCAAAGCAGGAGGCATCACAATCCCAGACTTTAGCCTCTACTACAAAGCTGTCATCATCAAGACAGCATGGTATTGGCATAAAAACAGACACACAGACCAATGGAATAGAATAGAAACCCCAGAACTAGACCCACAAACGTATGGCCAACTCATCTTTGACAAAGCAGGAAAGAACATCCAATGGAAAAAAGACAGTCTCTTTAACAAATGGTGCTGGGAGAACTGGACAGCAACATGCAGAAGGTTGAAACTAGACCACTTTCTCACACCATTCACAAAAATAAACTCAAAATGGGTAAAGGACCTGAATGTGAGACAGGAAACCATCAAAACCTTAGAGGAGAAAGCAGGAAAAGACCTCTCTGACCTCAGCCGTAGCAATCTCTTACTCGGCACATCCCCAAAGGCAAGGGAATTAAAAGCAAAATGAATTACTGGGACCTTATGAAGATAAAAAGCTTCTGCACAGCAAAGGAAACAACCAACAAAACTAAAAGGCAACCAATGGAATGGGAAAAGATATTTGCAAATGACACATCGGACAAAGGGCTAGTATCCAAAATCTATAAAGAGCTCACCAAACTCCACACCCGAAAAACAAATAACCCAGTGAAGAAATGGGAAGAAAACATGAATAGACACTTCTCTAAAGAAGACATCCGGATGGCCAACAGGCACATGAAAAGATGTTCAACGTCACTCCTTATCAGGGAAATACAAATCAAAACCACACTCAGATACCACTTCACGCCAGTCAGAGTGGCCAAAATGAAGAAATCAGGAGACTATAGATGCTGGAGAGGATGTGGAGAAACAGGAACCCTCTTGCACTGTTGGTCGGAATGCAAATTGGTGCAGCCGCTCTGGAAAGCAGTGTGGAGGTTCCTCAGAAAATTAAAAATAGACCTACCCTATGACCCAGCAATAGCACTGCTAGGAATTTATCCAAGGGATACAGGAGTACTGATGCATAGGGGTACTTGTACCCCAATGTTTATAGCAGCACTCTCAACAATAGCCAAATTATGGAAAGAGCCTAAATGTCCATCAACTGATGAATGGATAAAGAAATTGTGGTTTATATACACAATGGAGTACTACATGGCAATGAGAAAAAATGAAATATGGCCTTTCGTAGCAACATGGATGGAACTGGAGTGTGTGATGCTAAGTGAAATAAGCCATACAGAGAAAGACAGATACCATATGGTTTCACTCTTACGTGGATCCTGAGAAACGTAACAGAAACCCATGGGGGAGGGGAAGGAAAAAAAAAAAAAAAAGAGGTTAGAGTGGGAGAGAGCCAAAGCATAAGAGACTGTTAAAAACTGAGAACAAACTGAGGGTTGATGGGGGGTGGGAGGGAGGGCAGGGTGGGTGATGGGTATTGAGGAGGGCACCTTTTGGGATGAGCACTGGGTGTTGTATGGAAACCAATTTGACAGTAAATTTCATATATTAAAAAATTAAAAAAAATAAAAAATAAAAAAAAAAAAGAAATTGTGGTTTATATGCACAATGGAGTACTACGTGGCAATGAGAAAGAATGAAATATGGCCCTTTGTAGCAACGTGGATGGAACTGGAGAGTGTGATGCTAAGTGAAATAAGCCATACAGAGAAAGACAGATACCATATGGTTTCACTCTTATGTGGATCCTGAGAAACTTAACAGAAACCCACGGGGGAGGGGAAGGAAAAAAAAAGAGGTTAGAGTGGGAGAGAGCCAAAGTATAAGAGACTGTTAAAAACTGAGAACAAACTGAGGGTTGATGGGGGGTGGGAGGGAGGGGAGGGTAGGTGACGGGCATTGAAGAGGGCATCTTTTGGGATGAGCACTGGGTGTTGTATGGAAACCAATTTGACAATAAATTTCATATATTAAAAAAATAAAAAATAAATTAAAAAAAGATAAAGCACTGAAAGAAAAAGCTCAATGACATTAATAGAGGTTATACTGAAAATTTATAATTAAAGGGAAAGAAATAAAGTAGTTCTCATGACTTCTCGTATGTATTATATTTCAGGTTAATCAAAGAAACCCTAATTGATATGAGAACTTAATTTTATTCAGATTAATTCCAGCTAATAAATACAGAAGGAATAAGAAAATAAGAAAATTACCAGTTTGGAAACTCTAATGAAATAACTACTTCAAGCAATTGTCATCAGTGGTTTGTAAACATCTTTAAGTAAAAGAAGGTTGGAGAACTTTACAGTGAAGGGATACAAGCATCATCACTTGCACCCACTGATCTATCTTGTCATCAAAAAAGTGGGATAACCAAACCTCATATCTCTCTTGATGTAATGCAACATGAAGTTCACAACTCCACTTATGAAGATTTTCAGAAAGGACTCAAGTCTTTTCTTATGACAAAATGTGGGCTCAATGGACAAGGTAAGTAACACAACTAGGAAGAAAACTGGCTAAATCCAGAATGCAGATATTCCACAGGAAAACTGTACAGACTTCTTCAACAACTTAACAGCAGTCACAAGTTCCAGATATGCTCAGGAGCTGTGACGTCTCCTGCCTTGGCAGTGGAGTAAGCTTGCTGTAGCACACGACAGCCCTAGTTCCCCTCTTGAGTAGGATGATCTGAATCCATCAATTTTTCTATCATTTAGCTCTGCTCTCAGGAATATTCCTTGTTCCACTACCTTGCATGGCCACATCTGAGATGAGTACTGGAGAAAATGTCCTTCTTAGTATCTTCATAGCTTTTAATGCCTGCTTTTCATTGGGCTTCAACATGTAGAATTTTCTTTAGGGATCAGTCAAACATTGATTTTTACAGGGCAGGCTTCCAGTCGGTTCTCTGTGTAGGTAATCGTAGTTATAAATCTTGAATAGCCTTGATTTTTAAGTCTGAAGACACTATTATCTTAATCTTACCGAGCAAGGCTGCTCTGCTTTTCCGTCACTCCCCTTATTAATCAGGCCACTCTGAGGCTATCTGAAGCAATGGGTTTGAATGAGAAAGCAACACTCAAAATCTTGTTTTTCCAGTATGTTTTTGTCTTTTTGTGTGGAAGAAATTTAGTTTTATCTCCTATCATGGCTGTTGCATCAAAGCCAGTGTTTATAACTGTATCAGTTTCAGATATGAACCAGTCAACATTTCACTCCTGTAAGACTCTAAATTACACAACTCTCAGGTAATATAGATTGTTAACTGCAGGCAAAAATTAACTTGGTAGACTGTATTACCTTCAATTTCTGCTTGTTGGCAGGAGTTCTAGCCAGAATTGATCTCTCATAAGACTTGGCTGAAATGGGAAGAAGGCAGTCAACACCCACCAATATCCTGTGTTTTTACTATCATTTCCTCTAATGTTATGGTGACAGTAAGCATGTGGGCTGCCTTTCAAGGTACCATGGATGCAACTTTGATCAAATAATTTATTACAACTTAACTAGGGTATTGGATTTTCTAACATTCATTTTCTAAATCCTTACTGCCTGTTGCTTGACTGCCTGCACCAAACCCCACATATTATAGGTTTTGCTAAATGGAGCACTCTACTTCCTGGAATCAAATTCTATATTCTTTAAGATAAAATTTATTTGCAAGTATCTGAGACCAAACTGATAGCAGCATAAGCAGCACAGAATTTTATTTCTGTCACATAAAAGTCTGGAAGTATTTAGGGTTGCTATTATGGCTCTATTGCCAAAAGTCTTCAGCATCCCAGCAACTTATATTTGTACTTACATGAATGGCCTCCATTCCCAAAGTCATGTAGTAGACAACATGGGTATTCCAGTTCCTGCATTAAAAATGCACTCTTGCAAGCAATAAGGAGAAAGGGATAAGAAGGAAGTGGAAAAAGGCAAGAAACAATACTCTTTCAGGGATGACTTCTTAAAACTTTAACGTTTTACCTCACTGGTCTGAGTTTAATCACGTGGTCACACATGGCTGCAAGAAAGACTGGTTGAAGAACTATTCTGCATACAGATGTGCTTAGATAAAGAACTGTAGTAATTCTGTGGTGAGGCAACAAAGGATAATAGATACTTGGTGACAATGAGCAATCTCTGTAGCACTGTTAATGTAAAATGAGAAACGAGAACGAGAAAACTATAGAAAAATATCTATATTAATATTGATGCAAAAATTCTGAGTAAATTATTAGTGAATTGAACGTAGCAATGTATAAAACTAAAATTCAGTATGATCAAACAAGGATTAATGCCAAAATATAAGGATGGCTTCATATCAGTAAGTTTACTATCAAAAACATTATAACAAGATGACTTAATGTTTCCCTAGTTTGACTAATCTTTAGATGGGCTTTTTCCTGACTCTAAGCCCCTGACTTTTCTTTTCTTGGAGCTTTTACTAGAGAAAAATTGTCATCATAAATCATTTCTCTACATCTTTGAGATGTAATCTTTTAAAAGGCCTGTTGCCAATTTTACAACTCAGGAATGTCTTTCCCAAAGACCTGGGAACTATCTCTTTGAAATGTAATCATTAAGGAAGATAAGCACCTGATCTCCCAAGATTCTGTGGGAGGGTAGGAGCCTAACTTCAAGGGCACATTGGTCTTAAGTTGTAAAACTACCTCCTGTCATGAAGATACATGAAAGTTTACTTTTCCTATGGGTAAAGCCAATTAGCAAACACAGATGGCCCAGGATCTCCCCCCTTCACCCTAGTTCTTAAAACCCTACCCCTACTGTCTTTTGTTTCACTGGAATTGAGTTCAGACTCAGTTCTTTTCTATTGCAATAGCCTTGAATACAGTCTTCTTTGCTTCTTTATTTTATCTAGTGCAATTTTTGCTTTGATAATATCAAAGAATAAAAGAAGTAAAACTGTGGCAATAGTAGTAGGTGCTGAAATGTAATTTGTAAAATTATGTACCCACTGCTAATAAACAGGAATAGAAACCACTAAAATGAAATATTATAGGAAATATTATCTCAGAAGTGAAATACTAAAAACATTTCAGTTAAATTCAAGAATAAGCTAGGGATTCTCATTGCCACCATTATTAAATGTTATTTTAGAAGTTTTCACAAAATGAAAAAAAGAAATGAAATTACTATATGGATATTAGAAACAAACACTATAAAATATTTTGTTCTTTGATGTATACTTGCATGTCTAGGAAATTTAAGAGATTATAGTAAAAGAAAAAAGAGTTAAGAGATTTTGGGACAGTGGCTCATTGCATCCACCTGGGTTCAGCTGCAATCACAGGAATTTGATAGAGGTCTCAGTTGCTTATGAAAATTTTTAAGAAGGGCTGGAGAAGCAGGCACTAGAATGATCTCCTAGTTAACAATGTATGCAGATCCCAGAACCACTCCTTTGTCACAATAGGAAAAGCTGCTGCCACTGGTGCAGAAAGCCTAGGAATTTGGAAAGTTCTATTGCTGCAGCTGATCACAGAGCCATGCTACTTTCAACCTGGTCAAAAGATGTCTCTACTATTGTAGAAGCTACTAAATCAGGGCGTCTTCACCCACAGCTGCTATCTGCAGAGCTATGCCATCTCTGCCATGATCTAGGTTGGAAAAAAGGATACCCCACATCTTGTCATTGTCCCCTGAGGATTCAGGTCCAAATTATCATTTCCTATGAATATATCTGAAACCTAAGAAAGCTTCTTAAAACTAGATCCAATGGAGCTTGCAAATATAGCTGTTACTCTTCTAGTTTCTGCACACGAGAATAGGATTGGAAGAGATGCACACAAATGCAATCCATGGTATCTTCTATACTGGGTACAATAGTAATTATTTAAAACTTGCCATCTTTTCTCTGTACTAACAGTAAGAGCTTATAAACAAAAATGAGGGAAAACCCATTTATAATAGTGACAGAAAAATTTTAAAATTATGGGTATATCTAAGAAGAATGGCACAGGACCTATATAATGATAATCTGTGAAATTTTATTTAGGGATATAAACAATGTCTGAACAAAATGAAAGACATGTTCTTATTGGGATGGTATTCTTATTGGGATGACTTAATATCATTAACATGTCTATTATCCCCAAACTATTTTTTAAATTTGATGCCGGTTCAGTTGTAATCCCAAAATTGTATTTCTTTGAAGTTGGATAAAGGATATATAATAGAATGAGAAGGAATAATATCGGGGGGAGGGTGATACTGAAGAAACATTATCTTGCCAAATATCAATATAATATTTTAAAAAGAGATAAATAGAACATCATTAAAATAAAAACCCATAAATTTACCTCAGATTTTAATGTGTGACTCAACTGCTATTTTAGTTTAGTTGAAAAAGAATGAGTCATTTATTAATGTTGCTGTCACAAGTTGTTATCATATCCTAATGTAGTTAGACATCTATTTCACACCAAACACAAACATGAATTTCAAATGATTACAGACTTAAATGAAAAATATAAAAAATTACAGTCTAAGAAGGACATCTAGGAAACCGTTTTTAAGAGGTAGATCTTTACCTAGATGGGTAAAGAGACTTAATGTTTAAAGAAAATAAATTATGTATGAATATATAAGAACGAAAAACTTTGGCATGGGAAAGGATACCATAAAAAAAAGACAAAAGCAAATAACAGAGCTGAAAAGACACTTGCTGCATAGAAGACAAATGGTTAATATACCTGAAGTGTGAAATGCTCTAAAACATTAATAAAAACAGCAAACAATCCAAAAGTAAAATGGGCTATGGATATGATCTTCACAAAAGATCAAATGCAAATTGTCGACTAATATGTGAAAAGATGTTAATATTGCCTAGTAATCAGAAGAATGCACAGTGAAATAAAAATATCATTATACAATAAACTATAACACATTGCAGGCTCAGTAGGGCTTGAAGGGCACTCTTACTTTGCTGGTAGAGATGTGGAGTATACCTGGTAAACAATTTGGCAACATCAATCAAAATGAGATATACATATACACTTTACAATTCTATCTCTGGGAATTAATCCCAGGTAAATAAAAACATTAAATTTCATGTTAACCACTACAAAAATGTAGTGGTTAAAAAATGGAAGCAAAGTTACTTCCATATTTTGGCTAAGCAATATACGTCAGACTGAGAAAGACAAATACCATATGATTTCACTCATACATGAAATCTAAAAACCAAAACAAATGAATAAAAAAATAAAAAGCAGAATCAGACCTGTAAATAAAGAAGAATTGATGGTTGCCAGAGGGGAGGGAGTCAGGAGATGGGCAAAAGGGGTGAAGAGGAATGGGAGATCTACAGACTTCCAATTATGAAAGGAATAAATCACAGGAATAAAAGGCACAGCATAAGGAATATGTCAATGATATTGTAATAGTGTTGTATGGTGACAGGTGGCAGTTACACTTGTGGTGAGCACAGCATAAGGTATAGAAAAGCTGAATCACTATGTTGCACACTTGAAACTAATGTAGCATCATATGTCAACTATACTCAAATTAAAAAAAAAATTTAATGGAAGCAAAGTGAGCCCATATGTAGGAGAATGGTTTGAGAAACTGACACATTGATAAGATGGAACTTAATGCTGACACGAAAAAATGAATTAGAGTTATGCCATTTGATATATAGTAAGTTTTGTAAATTATTAATGCGAAAAGACAAATGTGTATCATATTATACATACTTTTTAAAACAGAGATGGAAAAGCTTCTCTATATATACATATGTGAACAGAATATGTGTACAGAAATTTGAACATGATTATATAAGCCAAAGAAAACTAAGAAAGATATATATTCTGTGGCTAACATGGATTACCTTGAGTGGAGAATAAATAGGAAAAGATGTTGAAAGGATGGCAAGCCAAAAATAAAAAAAAAAAAAATCACCAAGAAAAAAAATTGTATGATACGATCCATTCAGGTATTTATGTAAGATGAAGTCTAAATAAATTAATATTATTCAAAAAATAACACTACACAGAAATTAAACATACACCCCTTAGTTAAGAGAAAAAAAATTCATTCCAAAAATGTTCCCTAGATTATTGGAGATAAAAACTCATCTATTACTATAGTTGAATTTCTTCTGTGTGTAATTTTTTCCTTCTCTGATTCTGATTTCACCTCTCAGGCCATGTTGATTTGAATTCTAGGCCTCAACAGAAGCATCATGGAAGAATATATAAGATAGGAGGAGTTACTAGCTTTCTTCCTATAGGAAGACATCGCAGCTTTAGAGAGATTGGAGGTTCACAGTTTTCCAGGTCCTCCAAATTCTTCACGATGTCATTATTCCAATTATTGAGATGACACAATTCCTTGATAAACATCCAATTCTCCCATAAGTAACCTAGTGTGATAGTGAATTCACTGAATCAATCTCTGAGTTATTTTGTATAGCCTCTGCTCTATGTCTATAAAATGAAATATATCCCCTGAAGTTCATTCTGTACCTTAAGGTCAAAAATCAAGAAATGAAATAATTATCTTGACAGCAGAAGACCTGTGGTCTTGGCATTCCTCCCTCTCTTGGACTTGCTTAATTTTAGCACTTCCTCCTTATTCAGAGGTTTAGCACAATCTCCACAGTCTCGGGCAATCATGGGTCTTAAGAGTGGCAATTACATATCATGAGAAGAAAAAATGAAAGGACAACTCACTTCATTGTGCACATCTTAGCACAATAACTAATTCTACATGTCCTCACTTCCCTGAGGGTTGTTGTCTACAAATCAATCTCCATTCCAATTTCAAAACTAGTTTTCTTTCTTTGAAAGAAACAAAAACTGACTGTGGATAACCTGATGAAAGGCAGAAAAAGAAGTTTTGGAAAAAACAAAGAAGGATGATTCACAAAATAGAAGAGGAAGGGTATCATAATAATCATTTTCTTCTTTCAAATTTTAACCAAATATCTAATTCTAAAGTTCAGTTGATTTAATCTCGCCTTTGAAACCGGTGTGAGTTACCATTCTTTGGTTATAAGCAATTGAATCTGGTAGCAAATAATTGTGAAAAGGATCAGTGAGTCTTATAGACCGAATGGAAGGGGCAGTCAGTGACTGAGAATATGGACTCTGTTCAAGCTACAGAGTTTAAATTCCAGCTCCACCATTTCCTTGCTATGAATCCCTCAACAGGTGAATATCTTCATTTCCTCATTGGTAAAGGAAAACTAAATAAAACTATCTCATACCTGTTGAGATGATTAAGTAGGATAATAAAGGTAAGGTAATATAGGTAATATATATTAATTTTCTATTGCTGCTAATAACAAATTATCACAAACTTAGTATCTTAAAATGACAGAAATATATTATCTCACAGTTCTGGTCAGAATCTCAATGCACTCAACTGATTCCACTGGTCACACAAGGCCAAAATCAAGCCAACAGACATTACCTGAAGGATCTGGAGGAGACATCATTCAGTTTGTTGGCAGAAGTCAATTCTATGAATTCCATGAAATGAGGTTCCTATTTCTTTGCTGGCTCTTGGCTGGTAGTTGTTCTCAGTTTTTAGAAGCCACATACAATCTCTGGCTCATAGCCTGCATCCATGAGTAAAGCCAGCAATGCTAGGCTGAGTTCATCTTATGCTTATATTATCTCTGACCTTCCCTTCTGCTGCATTGTTCCTGCCTACAGCTGGAGAAGCTTCCCTGCTTTTAAGGATTCATGTGATTAGACTGAGCCTACCTGCATAATCCAAGATACCCTCCCTATTTTAAAGTCCATAACTTTATACATCTGTCCAATCCCTTTTGCCATATAACATATTAATAGTTTCCAGGGATTAGGAGGATCTCTTTGGGGGACTAGTCTGCCTATCACAGGAACTTAGCACACTTCTTGGCTTGAGTTAAGAAATGTAACAAATTAGAGGGCGCCTGGGTGGTTCAGTTGGTTAAACATCTGACTCTTGATTTCAGGTCATGATCTCATGGTTCACGGGATCAAGCCCCGCATGCTGAGACCATGGAGCCAGCTTGGGATTCTCTCTCTCTCTCTCTCTCTCTCTGCCCCTCCCACACTCACAAATGCTCTGCTCTCTCTCACAAAATAAATAAACTAAAAAAAAAAAAGAAAGAAATGTAATGAATTAGCTATTGTCACTATATTTGTTTAAAATATGACTTCAGGAAGGACAACTGCTAAGGGAGCCAGATTTCATGGACTCTTTAGGCACTATAGTCAGATCGACTCTTCCAAATGCTGTCTTTTCTTGTTGTTTATTCCTGCTAAGTACTTGAATTTCCTAGAGTTAGATTCTAAATAACTGCACTTGGGTCTTGATTTTACTCCTTGCCTCAATGCACTGTCAGGAGAAAGGGGTAGAAAAGTTAGCCTATTCTAGATTATAGGATCACCCCACTTTACAGACCCATATCAATTTGAGAAAACTAGTCTTCCTGAGGATTTGGGTGTAATCATTTGAAGAAGTGTGAAAGAGTAATGATTAACCAATAGCAATAGATGTCCACATAGAAATGAAAAATAAATCAACATTTTTATAAAATGACCCCTCAAAAAGAAGACTGATTCATTTCTCCTTTCCTGAATAAGACTGAACCTGAGTCATCCTGAGATAACAGTTTTCTGTCCTCTTCACAAGCATTTTCAAGGAAATAAATGCCACTGTATTCCCTATAGCATCTAGCATCATGGACAATCAAGAAATCCTCCTTAAAATCCATTATCTGATCATGTAGCATAATAATTCAGTCTCCCTTCAGTCATAATCTTCTGTCTACTACATGAGAGAATGAAAATATTTTCTGAACATTCTTCCCATAGCTGCCTTCACCTCTTTGTTCTGTAGGCTGTAGACAAGGGGGTTCAGCATGGGAGTGACCACGCTGTACTGCAAGGAGAGCATCATCGCCAGATGGGAGCCTGAAGTTGGCAAGAGATAGCTGAGGAAACCTGAGCCATAGAACAAGATCACAGTAGTGAGGTGAGAAGAGCAAGTAGAGAAGGCCTTGCTTCTGCCTGAGGTGGAGCTGATGCTCAGGATGGTGGAGACAATGCGAACATAGGAAAAAACAATCATAATGAAGGTTCCAAAGAAATGCAAGACAGAGGAGCACAGCAGGAGTGTGAAGTTGGTCGAGGTATCAGAACAAGACAGAGGGAAGAGAGAAGACAGCTCACAGCTGAAGTGGGGAAGAGTCTGGTCCTCGCAATAGTCTAAATTGACAGCCAAGAGGATATTAATGAGAGCATCAACAAAGGCCAGGCCCCAGGAACCCCACACCATCCCAACACAGAGCTGGTTGCTCATCACCTGGCCATAGAGCAGAGGGGAGCTGATGGCTACATAGCGGTCATAGGCCATCACAGCCAGCAGACAGGCCTCCGTGCCCCCGGTAGCAAATACAAAGAAGGCCTGAGCCAGGCAGCTCTCTACAAAGATGGTTTTACTTTCAGAAAGTAGATTCTCCAGCATCTTGGGGACTGTGACAGATGAGTGGCAGAGGTCCAGGAAGGACAGTTGTCTCAAAAAGAAGTACATGGGCATGTGGAGGTGAGAATCAGCCCTAATCACCAGCAGCATCAAGAAATTTCCCATCAGAGTGAAGAGATAAATCAGAAAGAACAGCACAAAGAGTATGGCCTGAATACTGGGGTCAATAGATAGTCCAAGGAGAATGAACTCACTGATAGCACTGTAGTTTTTCATTGCCATATACAGAAGTGTTCTCTCTGGAAAACAAGAAGATCCACCAAAAGTCTCTCAGTGCCTCTTACTTACCCCAGCACCTAGATCTTACTCTACGTGAATATCTTTTCACTAAAGTCCCACAATCCACATTCATGTATTTAAAAGTTAACTTCTTGGCCGCCATTTTGCCATTGATATTTTAAATAAGCCATGGTCCTATTTTTTATTATAGTCTTTTCTGGAGCTATAATGATTTTATGTGGTTTAGATGGTACATTTGAAAAGAAGTTTCCTGACATGAGAAGAAGGTGGAAAAGAAGATTGCAGGAGTGAATTACTCGAGAAAATGAGGTAGGATTAAGTCTAGAGTAAAAGGACTTAGGTAAGAGCAGGGATACTTTGTCACTTCTATGTCTAAGAGAGAAGGTCAAGAGTGCAAGAAGTGAGTTTCCATTTGACTGCTTCCATTTGTTTTCAATAAGGTGTAAATGAGATCATTGGTTGTGCATGTGTATGTGTGTGAGCATGCCCACATGCACACAAGGAATTATAAAGGTATTGATAATGATAAAATTAAAATGATAAAATTAATGATAAAATTATAAAGGTATTGACAATGATAAAAAGCACAATCTTGAGAAAAGGGGCCAAGGTGAAGTGTAAGAAACTATCAGAGGATAGGAGGACAATAAGACACCAAGGAATTAGAAACTGGCTGTGGAATTAGATTGTTCTGGATTATTCTAACTTTAAATTTCCTTCATTTTATTTAATGGCATCATATTGTAATTAAACTTTAAAATACATTCACAAAGTAATAATACATTTTCAAAAACTGATAGCCTAGATCATGATGTCCAGTGATGTGTTAGGTGGGCTTTTGTGGGCAATGCTATGATTATAATGGCTCATGAGAAGCTGTACCCAGGTGATAAGACAATGCTCTGGTTATATCACCATGCTAATCCTAAAAATCATATATCCGGTAATTTACATAGTCACTATTCCTACCTCTGCCATTATTGCAGGCTTTAAGGCCCCCACATGGTTATCTAAACTTTCTCCTCATACTTTGAAACTTGTACATATATCCCTGTAGTGGCCTGATATTCTAAACGTCATCTGAGTCTCAATAAAACTGTTCAATATTCTTGCCTCAAACTGGAGGCCCTTCCGGGCTCTGGCTGTTCCAATTGAACACTACTTCATTTACTTCATCAGTAAAGACTGAGGAATCTATCATGTTGTCATTTACTAACTGAACAATTAATGCCTCCCAGCCCACATAAGGAACAAAACCTAATTACCTGAATTCTCAGTTGGTAGTACACTGTTCTGTGGCAACAATATTTTCAGATCCAGTAAGTAATAAGACTCTTCAGCTCGTGAAGTCAACATTAAGAATACTGTTTTAAGGGAGAAGTAGAAAATCATATATTGGATGTTAACATTTATGATGGATTCAACACTAGCAATGTAAAACAATAAATTGCGGGTAATATCTAGATATTTCGTATAGTTATTTGGGTTCAGAGTATAGGAGATAATATCTTAAATTATTCCTCTTTAACTCTCTAGATATAGCAATATTATGCATGGAGGCTCCCAATGCTCATTCTGAGATCACCCCGTTGCCCCCAGAACAAAGCAAGAGAACCTAAGTAAGGGTTCACAGTAGCCAGGAGTGAGGCTGGTGTTGTATCATTTCAGAGACAGCACATACAAAGGAATTCCCTTTCTCTTGGCTACCAACAAACATAGTCCAACTAACTAGATCCAAAGATTCCATGAACTATATAGAGAGAATCCCAACCTTGAATCAAGGCAACACCTTGCAAAGAGGCAAGCATTCTGATAAAAGTCAATGCTACAATTTAATTTCACAGTTAAGTTTCTTCTTTAACATTATTTAGAGATTCTCAGAACAATCTTTTAAAAATAACATTAAGGAGTGATATCAGTAAGATGACAGAATAGGAGGTCCCAGCCCTTATCACCCCAAGAAACAATGATTTAACAACCATCTATGGATGAAAATACCTTTATGAAAGATCTGGAATCCAGGTGAGACATTATAGCACCCTAGTGGAATACAGAAATGAGAAACACATTTGAAAGGGTAAGAAATACCTTTACCCGTATCAACCCTCTCACAACTCAGCATAGTAAAGCACAAAAAAAGATATCCTTGACCCACAAGTTCTCCCATGGGGAAAAGAGACAGCAAGCATACCCATGGATGCCAGCCCCAGATTTACCTGCCACATACCCCAGCACTACCTGCCTGCCTGTGAACTCCAGCACAAAGCACAAGGCCAGCCCACATACCCCATCAGCCAGTCTGCTCATGGTCCCCACCAACCAGCCTACCAAGAATCTCTGGCCTGGCTGATGGTGAAGGACTTTCCTTGCTGAAGAAGTTTCCTCTTGAAGAAATATCTGCACTCCAATATTCATTGTCACATTATTCACAGTAGCAAGACATGGTGGCAACCTAGGAGTCCATTGACAGGTTAATGGATTAAAAAATGTCATATATATATATATATATATATATATATATATATATATATATATATATATGTAATAGAATATTACTCAGCCCTAAGAAAAAGAGGAAATCCTGCCATTTGCAAAAACATGGATGAAATTAGAGGACTATATGCTAAGTGAAATAATCCAGACACAGAAGGAAAAATACTACATGATAACACTTATATGAGGAACCTAAAATGGTCAAACTCATAAAAGCAGAGACCAGAAAATGGCTGCCAGAAGTTGGGAGGAGGAGAAAACAGGGAGGTATTAGTTAATGGATTAGGGTAGTTAATGGATTAGGTAGTTAATGAATTAGGATTAGTTAATGGATTAAAGGGTAAAAAATCAGTTACACAAAATGAATAAGTCCTAGAGATCTACCATATTTCATGGTGACTATAGTTAGTAATTCTGTATTGTATCCTTAAAAGTGACTAAGAGGGTAGATCTTACATGTTCTTATCACACACAAAAAGTCACAATAATAAATAAAGAGGGTGGGAGGAAACTTTTGAAGGTGATGGACATGTTTATGTCATAGATTGTTATGGTGGTCTCACAGATGTATACTTATCTCCAAACTCATCACATTTACACATTAAACAGATACAGCTTTTTCTTTGTCAATGTCGTCTCAATAAGGTACTTTATAATTTATATTAAAGCATTTTTATTGTGGCTGATTCCTGAAACATCACCATTATTGATTTATTTCTTAAATCTCTATTTCAAAATTTAAAGTAAACAGCTCTGGGAATATAATATAATAGGTTTGTTTCTAGATATTAACACCATTATGTGGAGGAAATTAGTTGGCTCTTGCCCAAAGTAAAAGTTCCCTGAGAAATGTTAATTTCAGAATCAGACGAAGGCTACCAAGCATAATAAATAGCCCATAAGAGTTACTCAGAACATGACAGTGAAAAATATGAATGAATGACTGAATGAGAGACTACTTTTTAAAGACAAGCCAGTCTGTGTGATGAAGACACACGTTTCTAAATGGTATTTGTTGTAGTCCCATGATTTTTAAGGGCACTTGGCATTAGGGGAAAACACAAAATTGGAGGTGCCAAAGATAACCATCGCCTATTTTCTTCATGTGTTCTGGTTTGCTTTATGTCCCATTCCTTGACCGATTAGATATCTCATGTGCTCTGGGGTGGGTTAAGGGAGATCTTTGGTTTGGTTTGGTTTCACAAAGATTTACTAAACAAACATGGAAATCAATAGTATTATTACATAAATTAGACTGCAGTATAATTTCCCGAGGATTTATATACAAATCACAATGATTCCTATTATGCAATCAATTGTCAAGATTTTGAACAGTACTTTTCTGCATGAGTGGCTCACATGAGTGAGGACTAGCTATATACGTTGCATAGTAACTAAGATCCTCTTATGGAGTTTCCAGTTCCAGCTTCCCAGGAAAAGCACCAAATGACAAAGCTTACTACCTCACATCTGTGGTACCCTATAGCAGTCACATTTGCCCTACAAGCATGAACAAGATGATAAGGCTGCCCATAAGGGCAGCACAAAAAGAATGATGGTGAAATACAATCTTAGAAGACAAGGAAGCACTACCTACATTTCAAAAGGCTTCAAATCCCATCTGTCAAAACACAAACTCAATTATTAGATATTTATTGAATTATTGTTAATCATCACAGGTCTGTCAATGGGACTGTGATTATATAAGAGAATATCCTTATTTGTAGAAGATGAATGCTTAAGTACTCATGAGTGAGGTGTTACAATGTCATATTACTTTCAAGTGATTCAGCAGATCAAATTACATAGAGAGATAGATGATAGATAAATGTAAGTTAATAAAGTATATGTAGCAAAATGCTAACAATTTATGGATCTAGGTAAAAGTTATACTATCATATTACTTTCAACTTTCCAGTGTGTTTATTATTTTTTAAAATTTTTTAAAAATGTCTTAGTATTTATTTATTTTTGAGAGAGAGAGAGAGACAGAACCTGAGCCAGGGAAGGGCAGAGAGAGAGGGAGACACAGAATCTGAAGCAGGATCCAGGCTGAACTGTCAGCACACAACCTGACGTGGGGCTCAAACTCACAAACCACGAGATTCCATGACCTGAGCTGAAGTGGGATATTTAACTGACTGAGCTACCCAGGTGCCCCAGTGTAATTTTTTTTTAAGTTTATTTATTTACTTTTGAGAGAAAGAGCAAGTATGAATCGGGGAGGGGCAGAGAGAGAGAATCCCAAGCAAGCTCCATGCCACCAGCATGGAGCCTGTTGTGGGGCTTGAACTCACAAACCGTGAGATCATGACCTGAGCAGAAGTCAAATGCTTAACCTACTGAGCCACCCAGGCACCCTGTTTATAACTTTTTTTAATGAAAAATGTTTTTAAAATTTTTGAATTAAAAAACCCACAAATTTAATGACTAAATTTTACTTAGACATTTCCACTGTGGAAAATCAAATTAAAGCTAAATGATATACCTTAAAATACAAAAATGTACAGAATACAGTTACAGTGTATTTCCCTTAGTTACAAGACCATGTGTTTGCAATATAAATCTGATAATAAAATGTTATTCTTGGTTACAACACACTCTCTCTATACCCACCAAACACATTCCAAAAAAATTATGTATTCAAATACATAATTAAGACAAGTCTTTGTGTGCTTTTCCTTTTGTTACATGAAAGTTGTGAATTCTCACCTCTGTGAGAAACAAAACAATATATATATAGAACTTGACCAACATATGGAAAATATATACTAGGTAAAGTGACCAAAATAGGAAAGCAACTGAGGAGAGGCATCTGGATGGTTCAGTCCATTAAGCATCTGACTCTTGATTTCAGCTCAGGTCATGATCTCATGGTTTGTGAGTTTAAGCCCCAGTCGGGCTGTGCGCTGATGGTGCAGAGCCTGCGTGGGATTCTCTATCTCTCCCCCTCTCTCTGCCCCTCCCTCACACTCTCTCTCTCTCAAAATAAATAAATAAACTTAAAAAAAAAAAAAGGAAAGAAAGAAAAGCAACTGAGGAATCGTACTTCAAATCCCTATCATTGAAACAATAGAGAATCTAGCATTCTGTTAATGCAATGCAAAATCAGCTGCTTAAGGAAGAAATCCAACCAGTTATTTGCCCTGCACATGTCAACCAAGTAGCTGGACCAATTGTTTTAATGTTCAGGTGTAATAAGTACCCAACCTGTGGTGCTCGCTCTGTCAGCCCTCACTGCCAACATAGTTGTACCTTGAGATCTTTAGTTAACAGCATTAAAGCCATATTTTCAACAGAATGGTCCAAAAGAAGCAACTAAAGTCAAACACAGAAATGAAAAACACACCTTGAATTACTGAACTGTTTGGCTGCCTTGATGACTTTTAAATGATTTAAGTAATTTAATTTTCAGATATAGATTTGAAAATGTTGAACTGGAAACTTATAAACAAATGATTGTGTAGTTGCTTCACAAATAGAGATCTGAATGAGTTTTACAATGTTGTGATTTTTTCTTTGCAAGTATCCTATTGAGTGAGTTTCTTTTGTTTATTGTTTTATGTTGACATACGAAATCATGCACATTGCCAGCAATGGGTAAGTTTATGCTGACAATAATTCCAACTTCTGTTGTGAAGGAATTAGAAGTCTACTGATGCAAATGTACTATATACTACACAGTCAGTTTTGACTTTATTTACTTCTTAGTTTTACCTACATACATGAAGACAAAGTGGCAAGACTTCCACTTAAGAAAGCAAGACCCACCAAATATACTTGTTGCAATGTGTGCATTTCTTTTTCTTATATTTATTTATTTGTTTATTTATTTAAAAAAATTTTTTTAATGTTTATTTCTTTTTGAGAGAGAGAGAGAGAGAGAGAGAGAGACAGAATACTGGTGGGGGAGGGGCAGAAAAAGAGGGAGACACAGAATCCAAAACAGACTCCAGGCTCTGAGTTTCAGTACAGTAGGGCTCAAACTCAGGAATGGTGAGATCATGACCTGAGCCAAAGTCGAACGCCCAACCTACTGAGGCACCCAGGCACCCCTTTTTTTAAATTTATTTATTTATTTATTTGTTTGTTTGTTTATTTATTTATTTATTTATTTATTTATAGCAAACGCACACATGAGTAGGGACGGGCAGAGGGAGAGAAAGAGAGAATACCAAGCAGGCTCCACCTCAGCATAGAGCCCAACTATGGGCTCTATCTGACAACTGGTGAGATCATGACCTGAGCTGAAATCAAGAGTTGGTCTCTCAACCGACTGAGCCACCCAGGCGCTACACAATGTATGCATTTCTTAAAGATATTATTTTACAGTATTGATATTTAAGAAAATGCTGACAACTCCTAAAATTACATAAAACAAATCTATAACTTACTTGACACAAACTCTGTGATTTATTTCTTTAACTGCCAAAAAGTGCAACTCTCTGGAGTTCAGGATTGAAAGATTTTAATCTATAAAAATTAGAAATATGTGTGGTGTTCTTACCTGTTCGGGTGGTAATCTCAGTGACCCAACCTTTCAAGACCCTGAAAAAATTCAAGCTCTATGCTAAAAGGCAAAGAGAAGCAGCAGAGGCATGGAGATCTCATTGGAGGCAGACATATGTGGGGCCCTATCCCAGATCTGCTACTGTCTAGATACATGAGCTTAAAAAGAAGTTTCATCTTTTTAATTTCAATTTTCCCATCTACACAGTGGGGATAACAATACCCACTTTGCAGCGTCATAATAATTTAATTGGGTAATTTATATAAAATAAAAGCTTTAACAAACTCAGTTTTAAATTTATCTTAAATGCTTAACATTCCAAAGGATGAGGAAAAGAAGCACATTTGAGAAGCTGACAAAGACATCTTAGGGAACTAGTCCTAAAAACTAGTCATCCTGGAGCAAACAGCATTGCAGGAGAGCTCTGGGACAGTGAAAAAAGAGTTTAGATGAGAGGAATCAGAAGAAGTATCTTAGAAAGGCATAAAGAGAGGGAAGGCAGGAGAGAAGGGAGAATAAAGTAGTTCAAGTAGCTTCAGAAGGAACAAAACCATCAGAGAATTTAGGAAGGACATTATTATGCCCTTGGCTTGTACTCTGGAGCTCAGCATTAATAAGTGAAGCCATCCTTGTTTAGTTGATTTCCATAAAGAGAGGATTACCGCAACTACTCAACTCTGTGAATAGGTATAATTTACAGTCTAAAAAGCTGGATGAGTAAAAAGAAGTATGTTTACCCAGGCTCCAAAAGACCCTGTAGATAAATCTTCAGAAACTTTTTCTAATTTCTGCTTGAGGATCATCTCACTTGAGCAATTTCTTTCATCTTTCTTAATCCTGATTAATCATTTGTCCACTTCCTCTATTATGAATACCTTGCTGTTTGCACTGTCCAAATAATGAAACCTCTTATGTAACCAATCAGAGACAGGCAGCTGGATTTTGTCAGTTGATGGGTTGAAGGACTGAATGAGGAGCCTAAGAGACAGCTGGCTAATGTTAGGCATTCCCTGGAGTCACACTAGAAGTTTGACTTTGGACTCATTAACTAAAAAGAAGAACTTTTGGGAGGGCAACAGGGGACATTATTATGCAACATCTTTGGAAATTCTGGGTTTGAAGCAATTACTTTGAACTACTGAATGACAAATTCTCTTATTCTGATGAGAGCTCCACAGGAACAAGGAGGGAGAAGAAAATTTGGTCCCCGTGTAGGAAGCCAGGATTTTCCCTCAGGCCAAATACAAGGTGGATGACTCCTCTTGGGATTTTCCATGGAAGCTGAGGAGTGTTGAGTTTATCTCCTGATCATCTTCCCATGTGTATATGAAATAGGTTTGTAAATACAAGTAAGCTGAATATCAGGAGAGTCAAATGAGTAAAAACAAGACAAACTTGCTTTTCATTAGTCTTTCATTACATAAGAAATTATGAAACAATCTCCTGCCATATCAATAGACACTACACCACCTTACCTAGATATAATGGCTTAGCAGATATGCTCAGAGGCATTTTCTGTACATATATGAGATCCATATGTATGTTCCAGCTTGTTTTCATCACTTAATTAAACACTTGGAGGTCTTTTCATGCCTACATGCAATACCCAGCTTTTTCCTCTTTATGCCTATGTGATATTCATAATACATATCTGCCATAATTTAACCATTCTTCCATTGATAATTATTCAAGCTGATTCCAAGCTTCAATAGGTTCAAATCTATTATAATTAGTGCTATACTGAGCAAAAAAATGTTTGTACCTATGGGTATGTATGCTAGTTATTTTGTAGTCTAGAACACCATATTGCAATTTCTGCATCAATATCAGAGATACAAATTTGAAATTAGATTTGATAGTTTACATATTCCACCTCTCAGTTATATCAACTTACTGTTGTGTATTTGACTGTGTGAGGTATCTATTTGACTATGTGGACTCAACAATGTTAATTTCATGCTGCATAACATATAAAGGGGAATGTGAGAACAAATAAAATCAGAGTCATGCATGTAAGTCATTTGGCCTCTGAAAGGAGACTTCCTCATCTTTGAGGGAGAACAGGAAAACTGCATGTGTCTACAGTTGCAGCACAAAATCACTTTGAGAAGACATGGAACCTAAAGCCAATATATTTAAATTAGTACAGTGACAGGAAAAGTAAGTCAGAATAATTTCTGTATTCTTGTACAAATAGTGCTGGCACAGGTCAACACCAATTGCAATGAAGATTTCCAATGAAAACCAAGCAAGCATTTATTATTGGACATATACTTCTACTACACACACACAGCAATGACAGATAAAGTACAAAAAGAATTTACCACTTATTTGAAATTTAATCTTATGATATTCCATTTTTTGAACATTTCACAATTTATCCATTGTTCTGTTGATTGGTATTTGAATTGTTTCCACTTTTTAGCAAGTATTCATAACTCTGCTATGAACATTCGTATAAAAATCTTTTATGTAGATGTACACACTAATTTTCCTTGTATATTACTTGAAGAGGAATTGCTGGGACATAGCATAACTATATGGTTGGTCTTAGTAGAAACTAGCAAACTATTCTCCAAAGTGTTTGTAACACCGCATGCTCAGCACCAACATATGAAGGTTTCAGTTGTTTCACATTCTTATCAATATTTTGTATTGTTAGTCCTTTTTTTAAGTTTGGCAAATCAGATGCATGTGAAGTAGAAATTCATTGTGGTTTAATTACATTGTATCAATCATGTTGAGGAAATTTCCATGTTTACTGGCCACTTGTATATCCTGTTTGGTGAAAAATATAAATTTTTCCATTTGTATTGAGAATATATATTCCAAAGTTTATGAATTCTTTTACCTTTCTTAAATGTGTCTTTCAATGAACAGAAATTTTTAATTTAATGCAGTACAATTAGGCACTTTTATCTTTTTATAAGTAGTACTTCTTGTTTCCTCTTCAAAACATCTTTGCCCTTCCCAAGATCATGAATATACTTTCCTAGGCAGTCTTCTAAAAGCTTTATTATTTCACTAGTCACAAATAGGATTACAACACAGAAAACTGAATTTCTGTATGGCGTGAAGTAGGCTATACTATATGGGATATTCAAACAATCTAGTATCTTCATTTCCACTTAAATTATATTAGTACATTTGTTGTAAATCAAATGCATATACATATGGGTCAATTCCTGTTCCAATATTCAATTTGTCTATTATTATGCCAATTCCACATTGTCTTAATTACTCTTATTTTACAAGCTTTGAAATCTGACAAAGTACTCTAGAGTTGTTTTTTGAGTTGTTTATCTCGTCTATTGTGGAACTTTAAATTTAAAATTGAATTTGAGAAAAACTAGAACTTTTGATAGGAAGATGGCGGCGTAGGAGGACGCGGGGCTCACAGCGCGTCCTGCCGATCACTTAGATTCCACCTACACCTGCCTAAAGAACACAGAAAACCGCCAGAGGATTAGCAGAAGGGAGTCTCCAGAGTCAAGCGCAGACCAGAGGCCCACGGAAGAGGGTAGGAAGGGCGGCGAGGCGGTGCGCGCTCCACGGACTGGCGGGAGGGAGCCGGGGCGGAGGGGCGGCTCGCCGGCCAAGCAGAGCCCCCGAGTCTGGCTGGCAAAAGCGGAGGGGCCGGACAGACTGTGTTCCGACAGCAAGTGCGACTTAGCGTCTGGGAGGTCAGAAGTTAACAGCTCTGCTCGGAAAGCGGGAAGGCTGGAGGACAAAGGGAGGGAGAGCTGCTGAGCCCCCGGAAGGCAGAGCTCAGCTTGGCGGGGAACAAAGGCGCTCACCAGCGCCATCTCCCCCGCCCATCCCCCAGCCAAAATCCCAAAGGGAACCAGTTCCTGCCAGGGAACTTGCTCGCTCCGCGCAAACACCCAACTCTGTGCTTCTGCGGAGCCAAACCTCCGGCAGCGGATCTGACTCCCTCCCGCTGCCACAGGGCTCCTCCTGAAGTGGATCACCTAAGGAGAAGCGAGCTAAGCCTGCCCCTCCAGCCCCCGTGCACCTTGCCTACCCACCCCAGCTAATACGCCAGATCCCCAACACCACAAGCCTGGCAGTGTGCAAGTAGCCCAGACGGGACACGCCACCCCACAGTGAATCCCGCCCCTAGGAGAGGGGAAGAGAAGGCACACACCAGTCTGACTGTGGCCCCAGCAGTGGGCTGGGGGCAGACATCGGGTCGGACTGCGGCCCCGCCCACTAACTCCAGTTATACACCACAGCACAGGGTAAGTGCCCTGCAGGTCCTCACCACGCCAGGGACTCTCCAAAATGACCAAACGGAAGAATTCCCCTCAGAAGAATCTCCAGGAAATAACAACAGCTAATGAACTGATCAAAAAGGATTTAAATAATATAACAGAAAGTGAATTTAGAATAATAGTCATAAAATTAATCGCTGGGCTTGAAAACAGTATACAGGACAGCAGAGAATCTCTTGCCACAAAGATCGAGGGACTAAGGAACAGTCACGAGGAGTTGAAAAACGCTTTAAACGAATTGCAAAACAAAATGGAATCCACGATGGCTCGGCTTGAAGAGGCAGAGGAGAGAATAGGTGAACTAGAAGATAAAGTTATGGAGAAAGAGGAAGCTGAAAGAAAGAGAGATAAAAAAATCCAGGAGTATGAGGGGAAAATTAGAGAACTAAGTGATACACTAAAAAAAAATAATATACGCATAATTGGTATCCCAGAGGAGGAAGAGAGAGGGAAGGGTGCTGAAGGGGTACTTGAACAAATTATAGCTGAGAACTTCCCTGAACTGGGGAAGGAAAAAGGCATTGAAATCCAAGAGGCACAGAGAACTCCCTCCAGACGTAACTTGAATCGATCTTCTGCACGACATATCATAGTGAAACTGGCAAAATACAAGGATAAAGAGAAAATTCTGAAAGCAGCAAGGGATAAACGTGCCCTCACATATAAAGGGAGACCTATAAGACTCGTGACTGATCTCTCCTTTGAAACTTGGCAGGCCAGAAAGGCTTGGCACGATATCTACAGTGTGCTAAACAGAAAAAATATGCAGCCGAGAATCCTTTATCCAGCAAGTCTGTCATTTAGAATAGAAGGAGAGATAAAGGTCTTCCCAAACAAACAAAAACTGAAGGAATTTGTCACCACGAAACCAGCCCTACAAGAGATCCTAAGGGGGATCCTGTGAGACAAAGTACCAGAGACATCACTACAAGCATAAAACATACAGACATCACAATGACTCTAAACCCGTATCTTTCTATAATAACACTGAATGTAAATGGATTAAATGCGCCAACTAAAAGACATAGGGTATCAGAATGGATAAAAAAACAAGACCCATCTATTTGCTGTCTACAAGAGACTCATTTTAGATCTGAGGACACCTTTAGATTGAGAGTGAGGGGATGGAGAACTATTTATCATGCTCCTGGAAGCCAAAAGAAAGCTGGAGTAGCCATACTTCTATCAGACAAACTAGACTTTAAATTAAAGGCTGTAACAAGAGATGAAGAAGGGCATTATATAATAATCACAGGGTCTATCCACCAGGAAGAGCTAACTATTATAAATGTCTATGCGCCAAATACCCGAGCCCCCAGATATATAAAACAATTACTCACAAACATAAGCAACCTTATTGATAAGAATGTGGTCATTGCAGGGGACTTTAACACCCCACTTACAGAAATGGATAGATCATCTAGACACACAGTCAATAAAGAAACAAGGGCCCTGAATGATACATTGGATCAGATGGACTTGACAGATATATTTAGAACTCTGCATCCCAAAGCAACAGAATATACTTTCTTCTCGAGTGCACATGGAACATTCTCCAAGATAGATCATATACTGGGTCACAAAACAGCCCTTCATAAGTTTACAAGAATTGAAATTATACCATGCATACTTTCAGACCACAATGCTATGAAGCTTGAAATCAACCACAGGAAAAAGTCTGGAAAACCTCCAAAAGCATGGAGGTTAAAGAACACCCTACTAACGAATGAGTGGGTCAACCAGGCAATTAGAGAAGAAATTAAAACATATATGGAAACAAACGAAAATGAAAATACAACAATCCAAACGCTTTGGGATGCAGCGAAGGCAGTCCTGAGAGGAAAATACATTGCAATCCAGGCCTATCTCAAGAAACAAGAAAAATCCCAAATACAAAACCTAACAGCACACCTAAAGGAAATAGAAGCAGAACAGCAAAGGCAGCCTAAACCCAGCAGAAGAAGAGAAATAATAAAGATCAGAGCAGAAATAAACAATATAGAATCTAAAAAAACTGTAGAGCAGATCAACGAAACCAAGAGTTGGTTTTTTGAAAAAATAAACAAAATTGACAAACCTCTAGCCAGGCTTCTCAAAAAGAAAAGGGAGATGACCCAAATAGATAAAATCATGAATGAAAATGGAATGATTACAACCAATCCCTCAGAGATACAAACAATTATCAGGGAATACTATGAAAAATTATATGCCAGCAAATTGGACAACCTGGAAGAAATGGACAAATTTCTAAACACCCACACTCTTCCAAAACTCAATCAGGAGGAAATAGAAAGCTTGAACAGACCCATAACCAGCGAAGAAATTGAATCGGTTATCAAAAATCTCCCAACAAATAAGAGTCCAGGACCAGATGGCTTCCCAGGGGAGTTCTACCAGACATTTAAAACAGAGATAATACCTATCCTTCTCAAGCTATTCCAAGAAATAGAAAGGGAAGGAAAACTTCCAGACTCATTCTATGAAGCCAGTATTACTTTGATTCCTAAACCAGACAGAGACCCAGTAAAAAAAGAGAACTACAGGCCAATATCCCTGATGAATATGGATGCAAAAATTCTTAATAAGATACTAGCAAATCGAATTCAACAGCATATAAAAAGAATTATTCACCATGATCAAGTGGGATTCATTCCTGGGATGCAGGGCTGGTTCAACATTCGCAAATCGATCAACGTGATACATCACATTAACAAAAAAAAAGAGAAGAACCATATGATCCTGTCAATCGATGCAGAAAAGGCCTTTGACAAAATCCAGCACCCTTTCTTAATAAAAACCCTTGAGAAAGTCGGGATAGAAGGAACATACTTAAAGATCATAAAGGCCATTTATGAAAAGCCCACAGCTAACATCATCCTCAACGGGGAAAAACTGAGAGCTTTTTCCCTGAGATCAGGAACACGACAGGGATGCCCACTGTCACCGCTGCTATTTAATATAGTGCTGGAAGTTCTAGCATCAGCAATCAGACAACAAAAGGAAATCAAAGGCATCAAAATTGGCAAAGATGAAGTCAAGCTTTCGCTTTTTGCAGATGACATGATATTATACATGGAAAATCCGATAGACTCCACCAAAAGTCTGCTAGAACTGATACATGAATTCAGCAAAGTTGCAGGATACAAAATCAATGTACAGAAATCAGTTGCATTCTTATACACTAACAATGAAGCAACAGAAAGACAAATGAAGAAACTGATCCCATTCACAATTGCACCAAGAAGCATAAAATACCTAGGAATAAATCTAACCAAAGATGTAAAAGATCTGTATGCTGAAAACTATAGAAAGCTTATGCAGGTAATTGAAGAAGATATAAAGAAATGGAAAGACATTCCCTGCTCATGGATTGGAAGAATAAATATTGTCAAAATGTCAATACTACCCAAAGCTATCTACACATTCAATGCAATCCCAATCAAAATTGCACCAGCATTCTTCTCGAAACTAGAACAAGCAATCCTAAAATTCATATGGAACCACAAAAGGCCCCGAATAGCCAAAGTAATTTTGAAGAAGAAGACCAAAGCAGGAGGCATCACAATCCCAGACTTTAGCCTCTACTACAAAGCTGTCACCATCAAGACAGCATGGTATTGGCATAAAAACAGACACATAGACCAATGGAATAGAATAGAAACCCCAGAACTAGACCCACAAACGTATGGCCAACTCATCTTTGACAAAGCAGGAAAGAACATCCAATGGAAAAAAGACAGTCTCTTTAACAAATGGTGCTGGGAGAACTGGACAGCAACATGCAGAAGGTTGAAACTAGACCACTTTCTCACACCATTCACAAAAATAAACTCAAAATGGATAAAGGACCTGAATGTGAGACAGGAAACCATCAAAACCTTAGAGGAGAAAGCAGGAAAAGACCTCTCTGACCTCAGCCGTAGCAATCTCTTACTCGGCACATCCCCAAAGGCAAGGGAATTAAAAGCAAAAGTGAATTACTGGGACCTTATGAAGATAAAAAGCTTCTGCACAGCAAAGGAAACAACCAACAAAACTAAAAGGCAACCAACGGAATGGGAAAAGATATTTGCATATGACACATCGGACAAAGGGCTAGTATCCAAAATCTATAAAGAGCTCACCAAACTCCACACCCGAAAAACAAATAACCCAGTGAAGAAATGGGCAGAAAACATGAATAGACACTTCTCTAAAGAAGACATCCGGATGGCCAACAGGCACATGAAAAGATGTTCAACGTCGCTCCTTATCAGGGAAATACAAATCAAAACCACACTCAGATACCACCTCACGCCAGTCAGAGTGGCCAAAATGAAGAAATCAGGAGACTATAGATGCTGGAGAGGATGTGGAGAAACAGGAACCCTCTTGCACTGTTGGTCGGAATGCAAATTGGTGCAGCCGCTCTGGAAAGCAGTGTGGAGGTTCCTCAGAAAATTAAAAATAGACCTACCCTATGACCCAGCAATAGCACTGCTAGGAATTTATCCAAGGGATACAGGAGTACTGATGCATAGGGGCACTTGTACCCCAATGTTTATAGCGGCACTCTCAACAATAGCCAAATTATGGAAAGAGCCTAAATGTCCATCAACTGATGAATGGATAAAGAAATTGTGGTTTATATACACAATGGAATACTACGTGGCAATGAGAAAAAATGAAATATGGCCTTTTGTAGCAACATGGATGGAACTGGAGAGTGTGATGCTAAGTGAAATAAGCCATACAGAGAAAGACAGATACCATATGGTTTCACTCTTATGTGGATCCTGAGAAACGTAACAGAAACCCATGGGGGAGGGGAAGGAAAAAAAAAAAAAAGAGGTTAGAGTGGGAGAGAGCCAAAGCATAAGAGACTGTTAAAAACTAAGAACAAACTGAGGGTTGATGGGGGGTGGGAGGGAGGGCAGGGTGGGTGATGGGTATTGAGGAGGGCACCTTTTGGGATGAGCACTGGGTGTTGTATGGAAACCAATTTGACAGTAAATTTCATATATTAAAAAATAAAAAAAAATAAAAAAAATAAAATAAAAAAGTAAATAAAATAAAAAAATAAATAAATAAATAAAAAATAAAAAAAAAATAAATAAAAAAATAATAATAAAAACTAGAACTTTTGCATATTCCTTACATGAAAAAAGTCACCTGAAAATTGAAGCATTTTTATATACAGGTCAAGAGAAAATACCACCGATCCTCCCTTTTTTATCTTTTAAAAAATTTATCACCTAGATGATTCAGGTTAATTATTTTTTCTGACCTTAATCTTCCAGGAAACGACTTTAATTATCTAGTTAACCTTCCATGTGTAACAACGGTTAAATAAGGCACCCGACAAGAAGAATATATATATTTTTGAAGTATAAATTCAGTTAACTTGTTTATTGACATCATGTGATTAAAAATACAAAGATGAATGATTTCTCAATTAAATTTGAATTAACTCAGAAAAAATAAAAAATAAAAAAATAAAAAAATAAAATTGAATTTGAGAACATTTGTCAATTTCCATAAAAGTTTTGCTGCAATTTTGATTAAGATTATATTGAATATACAGTCGCCTGGATGGCTCAGTTGGTTAAGTGCCAAGTCTTGATTTTGGCTCAGGTCATGATCTCATGGTCATGAGATTGAGCCCTGTGTTGGGTTGGGTGTAAAGCCTGCTTAAGATTCTCTCTCTTCTTCTGCCATCTGCCCTTCCCCTGCTCGCCTGTGCTCTCTCTCTCTCCCTTTCAAAAATAAATAAATATGTAAATGATAGCCTTGCTGGATAGAGTATTCTTGGCTGCAGATTTTTCCCATTCAGCACTTGGAATATATCATGCCACTCCCTTCTGGCTTGCCAAGTTTCTGTTGAGAAATCTCCAGCAGCCTTATGGGTCTTCCCATATGGATATGTTGTGTTTTCATTTTTGTCTCAGAATTTTTATTTCCCTTTAGCATTCTTTTGTAAGGCATGTCTAGTGATGATAAATTCCCTCAGTTTTTTTTTTCTCTATGAAAGTCTTTATCCCTCCTTCATTTATGAAGAACAACATACTTTGCTGGGTAAAGTGGTTTTTGTTGACAATTTTTTTACTTTGTGCATTTTGAATATATCATTCCATTCTCTCCTGGGTGGAAGGTAACTGCTGAGAAATCTGTTGGTCTTATTGGGATTCCCTCATATGTGGTGAATCTTTTCTATTGCTGCCTTTAAAATTCCCTCCTTGTCTTTGATTTTAGAGAACTTGATTATAATCTCAGTCAAGATCTCCTTGGGTTGTATCCTTTTGGAGATCTTTGAGCTTTGGGTACCTGGTTGGCCATATCTTTCCCCAGATTTGGGGAATTTTTGTACATTATTTCTTCAAGTAAGCTTTTTATCCCTTTTTCTCTTTTCCCTTTTAGAACTTCTATAATGCAAATACTTTTCTTTTTGTTAGTTGCCCATAATTCATACAGGCTTTCTTCACTCTTTTTCATTCTAATTTATTTTTTCTCCTCTGATTGGATAATATCAAGAGTTCTGTCTTCCAGTTTACAGATTCTTTCTTCTGCATGATTGAGCCTGTTGTTGAAGCTCTCTATTACATTTTTCATTTTACTCATTGTATTCTTTAGCTCTAGAATTTCTGTTATGTTCTTTTCTGATTCTAGCTCTTTACTAACTTATCATTTTGTTCATGCATTGTTTTCCTGAGATCGAGTTGTCTATCTGTATTCTCTTGAATCTCAGTTAATTTCCTTAAAATAACTATTTTTAATTCTTTTTCTGATAACTCACAGATCTCCATTTTTGGAAGATCAGTTGCTGGAAAACTACTCTGTTCTTTTAGTGGTGTCATCTTTCCTCCTTTTCCATGTTTCTGATGACTCTGCATTGATGTCTACAAATTTGAGGAAGCAGTCAACTCTTCCAGCTTTTTTGGACTGGTTTCAGTGGGGAATATCTTCATCTGAATGTCATTACAATGGCACTGGTTGGGTGGAGTGCAGTGTATTTGCTTCCGGGGAGGGCACAGCAGCATAGTCTCTATGCAGCTCCATCATCTGAAGTCAACATTGGCACAGACTATGGGAGTCTTCTGTGTCCAAGACTGTGGAGTTCCTGTGGATGGCAGTGGTGGCTATGGCTATTGGTAGTCTCAAAGAAGAAACCTGCTGGTATCTTCTTGTTGCCCCTTTTTGCCCATGGGAGGAAGTTCTAATCAAAAGGATCCCTCTTTCTGCCTGATCTGGCACGCTGGAACTCAAAGTGCTAGCAGAGTTGAGGTCCTATGATCAGGTACATGTAGCTCTATCACAGTGCCTGGGTCCTGGGGCACAGATGCACTTGCTGCTGCACTAGTACTGGTGTCTAAGGTGTGAGAATCTGCAAATCTCCCATGGAACCAGGGTCTGGGTCTCTAGACCTTGTCGTAGTGTCTCAGGCAGGAAGGAGAAATGCAGCAGTAGCAGCACACTCGTAATTGCAAGGCACAATAGTGGCTTGGGTCAGGGGACAGCGTATAGTAGCAGCACAATCTGTGGATGATGAGTCCAAGTCCCAACTCTGGCCCAGGGAACAGTTGCAGAACAAGAGGAGCATGTTTCAAGTGGCAGTCCTTTAAAGCTACGTGTCAGGACCCAGGTGACAGATTGGAGAGCAGCGGTGGCTGGGTCCAAGGAATGGCAGGTCAGAACCACAACATGTTACCTGAGGGCAGGGCTCAGAGCAGTGACAGCTTGCCCCTAGTAATGGTGGTCAAAGAGTGACTTGAGACCCAAGGGGTAGACTTCAGAGAAGCAGTGGCTGCCCTGGAAATGTTAGGACAAAGCTATGACCTGGGACTAGTGGGAGGATGCAGAGAAGCAGCAGCTCTGGTTCCATATGTGGCAAGGTACTGTGGCATCCTGATCCCAGAAAGTGAGGCACAGCAGTGACTGAGGCCCCTGGGGCAAGTCTCACCACAGCAACATCTCCAACCCCAGGGAGGAGATGCAATGGTGGGGACTCCAGGCACCTCCATCAGATGAGATAAGCAATAGTGAAGACCATGGGAGTTCTTAGTACCAAAGGATGCAGACATCCACAGCAGTGAGGCTTGCTGGGGTTCTCCTGCTCTCCTTTTCCCCATGGGATGAAATTCCTCTGAGAGGATCCTTCCTGGAACTGAGCTGCTCTTGACCAGGGGATAGGGTAACACAGGTAAAATGCTTCTTATGCTTTTCTATGTGGACATCCTCAATTTTTGAGCTCAGCAGTTTTTTCTCCTTCTTCCTTGTAGTCCAGAACTTTCTCTGAGCTATTTTAGTTGTTTATTTATTGTTTTGCTGGTTTTGGTGGGGAGAGAATGTTGGGAACTCCTAGCCCTCCATCTTGCAGATGTCACTTCCCTTGCCTCATATATTTTCAAAGCTTTGTTTTTAGATCCATAAACATTTTGGAAGCTATTCCTTTTGGGGAGATTTTATTCTTTTATCATTATGTAATATCTCTCTTTGTCCCTGATAATCTTCTTTATTCTAAAGTATACTTTGAAAAATTAGTATAGATAATCCACCCCCCTCTTCATTGTTTTTCTTGGTATATCTTTTATTTTTTAATTTACATCCAAGTTAGTTAGCATATAGTACAATACTGAATTCAGGAGTAGATTCCTTAATGCCCCTTACCCATTTAGTCCATCCCCCCTCCCACAACCCCTCCTCCAGCAACCCTGTTTGTTCTCCATATGTTTTGTACCCTCAGTTGCATAGTACCCTCTAGTTGCATCCACACAGTTGCAAATGGCAAGATTTAATTCTTTTTGATTGCTGAGTAATACTCCAGTGTGTGTGTGTGTGTGTGTGTGTGTGTGTGTGTATGTGTGTGTGTGTGTGTGTGTGTGTGTGTGTGTGTACATACATACACACACACCACATCTTCTTTATCCATTCATCTATCAATGGATATTTGGGCTCTTTCCATACTTTGGCTAATTTTTTTATACTTATTTTTGAGAGAGACAGAGAGCAAGAGGTGGGGGGATGGAGAGAGTGAGATACAGAATCCAAAGCTGCCTGAGTTGTTAATGTTAGCCATTCTGACAGGTGTCAGGTGATATTTCATTGTGGTTTTGATTTGTATTTTCTGGATGATGAGTGGTGTTTCCCGGATGATTTCCCATCCGGTATTTCCTGGATAATCCAGTGGCCATCTGGATGTCTTCTTTGGAGAAGTGTCTATTCATGTATTTTGCCCATTTCTTCACTGGATTGTTTGTTTTTTGGGTGTTGGGTTTGATAAGTTCTTTATAGATTTTGGATACTAACCCTTTATCTGATATGTCATGCAAATATCTTCTCCCATTCCATAGGTTGCCTTTTAGCTTTGCTGTCATGGTATATCTTTCTCATCAGTTTTTGTCTGATGTATTATTGTCTTCTTCTTAAATTTTATTTCTTACAGACAGCATATATTTGTTTTATAGTGCAATATAATATCTTGTGTTTAAACCCATTTGTTTAGCCCACTCACATTTAAAGTTATTAATGGTTTCCCTACGTTATCATATACATTTTTAAATAATCTCAGTCTACCTTCAAATAATAGGTATAGCAATTCAAGTGTAGTATAAAGACCTTGTAACAATTTATTCCCAATTATTCCTTTCTCTGTTTTGTGCCACTGTCATGCATTTCACCTGTGAACACACAGTGCACTATTATATGAACACAGAACACACTGCTACTATTTTTGCTTTAAAAACATCTGTTTTTATCTAAGGAAAACTTTCAATTTTTTTCTGATTGGCTTTAATTTTTCAACATTGCTACACTGGATCTTATTTGAGAGTCACTTGTGTCCACTTGTGTCAATGCTTTGAACTATACATACTACTGCCACATTCTGCCACTCTCTTGTAATTGTCTTGCTATAAAAATAATTTTAGAGCAGTTAAAGTTTTATAAAAGACTGTATTTTCCCTTTATTTGTTCTCTTTTTTTATACTCTCCATTTCTTTTTATAAGTCTAAAGTCTTAGCTTATATAATATTCCATGTACCTGAGAAACCTCATTTAACTTTTATGTACACTAGGTCTTCAGGAAATACATTCTCTCATGTTTTCTTTGCCTAGAAAGTCTTTATTTGTTCTTTAATTTTGGAGGTTATCTTTGCTGGGTACACAGTTCTCAGTTGGCCATTTCTTTTTTGCAGCTCTTTAGAAATTTCACTCCACTGTCTTCTTGCTTGCATGGTTTTAATGGGAATTCTCCTGTAATTGTTTTATTTTTCCTTTAAAAGGTTTTTAGTATTGAATTTTTGTCTTTTTATTTTTTGACCCCTACCTGTTTCTCCCATTCCCCAACCCCCCCACCTCTGGTAACAACCAGAGGCTGCTGTTATTCTTATATTTGTACCTCCCAGGTAATGTATGTTTTTTCTCTGTCTAGCACAAATTCCTGCTCTTTTCCCATGGGTAGTACTCCACTTTTCCCCCTCTTTTATTTTCCCCAAGGTGCAAAGAATTTTGCCAGTGCCCTCAACTAAAGGTTTTGATATACTCTGTGCAGATTAAGGTTTTTGTTCCATAAGGGAAATAGAGAAGGGTCTAGGTGGAGTTTCTGCAATGACTGCTATTCCCTTACCCCCATCACAGGGAGGCTTTTTTACAGTACTCTTTTTTCTTTACATTTCTCAGAGGAAAAGTCTGAAAGTATGAACCTCCAGTGTCTGCCACCCCCAGAGTCTTCATATTCTCACACTAGCCTACACTCAGTCTTTGGGAATTGATAAAAATTATGTTGTATTTATTCTTCATACCAGTTTAGATGGTTTTCAGTAGTATCTATCCTAGTTAAACCTTGTTACCCTTGCAGGTGTTTGTCTCTCTCTAGATTTCAAATTAGCCATTTGCCCTGTAACCTGCTTAGGGGCTCAAGAAGCACAGGGGCACCAGGATGGCTCAGTGGGTTAAGCTTTCAAACTTACAGTTCGTGAGATCAAGCCCTGAGTCATGCTCTGCACTGACAGCATGAAGCCTGTTTGGGATTCTCTGCCTTCTCTTTCTCTGCCCCTCTCCTGCTCTCTCTCTCTTAAAGTAAATAAATAAACTTAAAAAAAAAAAAGAATTGCAGTTGTTAATCTGCAGTGTGTCCAGTTATTTTCTTCTTGCAGTGATAGGAGCAGCGTTCTTTCTAGCTCTCTATCTCTGGGCTGCAACGGGAAATTCTCTCTTCATCAGTCATCCACCATTTCACTCTATTTAATGTGAATTTTTCTCTTTCCTTGAAGTACTTGACAAGTTATATCTTTCTTAAATTATGCAAAATTTGTTACAATAATTTCTTCAGATTTTGCCTCTTCAGATTTTATCATTTCCTTGATTCCCTTAAATCCCTCTACTAGAAGAATTCTGGAGTCTCTTAATAACTCATTTATATCTTTAGTATCCTTGTGTCAGTGTGCTTTATTATGTATGAATTCCTCACTATGATTGTCCTGTCTTTGGCAACATTGAGGTAGTCTAATAATAAAATGCAATCTAGGGCTTATTTCAAATATTAATATTTTTATTTCACTGGTCACATTTTTTCATTTCTAAAATACTAGTGAAATATTTTATATCTCTTTGATCATGTTTTGTTTCTTCCTGCTTTTGTTGGTAATTATCTATTTGTTGAAAGTGGAAATTATGCTTTTGTTTAACACTTCTGAGTGTCTTAAATATATCTCTGGAAAATACTATTTTCCAGAGTGGCTGTGCCAGTTTGCATTCCCAACAGCAGTGCAAGAGTGATCCCTTTCTCCATATCCTCCCCAAAACTTGTTTCTTGTGTTGTTGATTTTAGCCATTCTGACAGGTGTGAGGTGATATCTCATTATAGTTTTGATTTGTATTTCCCTGATTTTAAGTGATGTCAAGAATCTTTTCATGATGTATCTGTTAGCCATCTGGATGTCTTTGTTGAAGAAATGTCTGTTCATCTCTTTTGCCCATCCCATTTTTAAATTGGATTATTTGCTTTTTGGGTATTAAGTCATATCAGTTCTTTACATATTTTGGATACTAGTCCTTGATCAGATATGTCACTTGCAAATATCTTCTCCCATTCGGTAGGTTGTCTTTTAGTTTGTTGATTGTTTCCTTCACTGTGCAGAAGCATTTTATTTTGATATAGTCTTAATAGTTTATTTTTGCTTTTGTTTGTCTTGCCTTGGTAGACATGTGCCTGTGGTCTCTTCAAGGATTTTTATGGCTTCAGGTATCCATTTAGGTCTTTAATCCATTTTGAGTTTATTTTTGTATATGGCATAAGAAATTGGCCCAGTTTAATTCTTTTGCATATAGCTGTCCAGTTCTCCCAACGCCATTTGTTGAAGAGACTTTTTCCTATTGTATATTATTTCCTCTTTTATGAAAGATTAATTAACCATACAATTGTGGGTTTATATCTGGGTTTTCTATTCCATTGCATTGATCCGTGTGTCTCTTTTTGTGCCAGTACCATACTGGTTTGATTACTACAGCTTTGTAATATAACTTGAAGTCTGGAATTGTGATAACTCCAGTTTTGTTTTTCTTTTTCAATACTGCTTTGGCTATTCATGGTCTTTTGTGGTTTTATGCAAAATTTAGGATTGTTTGTTCTAGTTCTGTGATAAATTCTGTTGGTATCTTGATAAAGATTGCTTTAAATCTGTAGATTACTTTGGGTAGTATAAACATTTTAATAATATTCATTCTTCCAACCCATGAGTATGGAATGTGTTTTCATTTCTTTGTGTCATCTTCAATTTCTTTCATCAGTGTCTCATAGTTTCAAAGTACAGGTCTTTCACATCTTTGGTTAAGTTTATTCATAGGTACTTTATTATTTTTGATGCAAGTGTAAATGGGGTGGTTTTCTTAATTTCCCTTTCTCCTACTTCATTATAAATGTATAGACATGGAGATGCCTGCATGGCTCAGTTAAGTATCAAACTCTTGATTTCAGCTCAAGTCATGATCTTACAATTCATAGGAACGAGCCCCATTGTCAAGCTCTGCCCTGACAGAGTAAAGCCTGCTTGGAATCCTCTCTCTCCCTCTTTCTCTCTGCCCCTCCCTAGCTCATGCTCTCTCTCTCTCTGTGTCTCTCAAAATAAATATTTTAAAGAATGTATAAATGTATAGAAATGCAACATATTTCTGTCACAGACTAATTTGAATTTGAGTTTTGTTTGTTTGCATTGTTTTGTTCCCTCTCTCTACTCCTCTTAATTCTCTATCTGGCAATTGCCTTTACATGGACCTTTGTGACTTCTTCCACAATCAATTAGACTATTCAGTAGGGTGTTGCCTCAATGGCAGAGAAAATTAAACCTTGACTAAACACTACTCTGGTTTTACCCAACAAAGTTTTAAAACAAGACCTGAAAATAACCTAACTGCTCCCAGAATAAAGCTCAATAATACTTTTAGGAATTCAAAAATATCAACCATCTGGCAGGGTAAAATTCACAATACATGGTATCATAATATCACAATAAAAAGCTCCTAGACATGGCAATCCCTATCAAAATAACACCAGCATTCTTCACAGAGCTAGAAAAAACAATCCTAAAATTTGTATGGAACCAGAAAAGACCCTGATAGCCAAGGCAATCTTGAAAAAAAAACCAAAGCTGAAGGCATCACAATCGCGGACTTTAAACTGTATGACAAAGCTGTAATGATCAAGACAGTATGGTACTGGCACAAAAACAGACACTCAGATCAATGGAACAGAATAGAGAACCCAGAAATGGACCCACAAATGTATGGCCAACTAATCTTTGACAAAGCAGAAAAGAATATCCAGTGGAATAAAGACAGTCTCTTCAGCAAATAGTGCTGGGAAAACTGGGCAGTGACATGCAGAAAAATGAACCTGGGCAACTTTCTTACACCATACACAAAAGTAAACTCAAAATGGATGAAAGACCTAAATGTAAGACAGGAAGCCATCAAAATCCTTGAGGAGAAAGCAGGCAACAACCTCTTTGACCTCACCTGCAGCAACTTCTTACTCAACACATATCCGGAGGCAAGGGAAACCAAAGCAAAAATGAAGTATTGGGACCTCATCAAAATAAAAAGCTTCTGCACAGCAAAGGAAACAATCAGCAAAACTAAAAGGCAACTGATGGAATAGGAGAAGATATTTGCAAATGACATATCAGATAAGGGTTGGTATACAAAATCCATAAACAACTTATCAAACTCAACACCCAAAAATAAATAATCCAGTGAAGAAATGGGCAAAAGACATGAATAGACACTTCTCCAAAGAAGACATCCAGATGGCCACTGGATCATCCGGGAAATACCAGATGGGAAATCATCTGGGAAACACCACTCATCATCCAGGAAATACAAATCAAAACCACAAGGAAATACCACCTGACACCTGTCAGAATGGCTAACATTAACAACTCAGGCAGCAACAGATGTTGGCGAGGATGCAGAGAAAGAGGATGTCTTTTGCACTGCTGGTGGGAATGCAAACTGGTGCAGCCACTCTGGAAAACAGTATGGAGGTTCCTCAAAAAATTAAAAACAGAACTACCCTACAACCCAGCAATTGCACTACTAGGTATTTATCCAATGGATACAGGTATGTTGTTTTGAAGGGTCACATGCACCCCAATGTTTATAGCAGTACTATCAACAATAGCCAAAGTATAGAAAGAGCCCAAATGTCCATCAATGGATGAATGGATAAAGAAGATATAGTGTGTGTGCGCGCGTGTATGTGTGTGTATATATATATATATATATATATATATATATATGTGTGTGTGTGTGTGTATATATATATATATGTGTGTGTGTATATATATATATATATATATATATATACACACACACATACACGCGCGCACACAAACACACACACATACATGGTATATGTATATAATACATACAATGGAGTATTACTCAGAAATCAAAAAGAATGAAATCTTGCCATTTGCAACTACATGGATGGAACTAGAGGGTATTATGCTAAGCAAAATTAGTCAGTCAGAGAAAGACAAATATATGACTTCACTCATATGAGGACTTTAAGATACAAAACAGATGAACATAAGGGAAGGGAAGCAAAAAGAATATAAAAACAGGGAAGGGGACAAAACTTAAAGAGACTCATAAATATAGAGAACAAACAGAGGGTGGCTGGAGGGGTGTGGGAGAGGGGATGGGCTAAATGGGTAAGGGGCATTAAGGAATCTACCCCTGAAATCACTGTTGCACTATATGCTAACTAGTTTGAACGTAAATTAAAAAATAAATTAATGTTAAAAAATTATAAACATTAAAAAATAAAAATAGAAAATAAAAATTAAAAAAAAACTCCTAGGTATGTAAAGACTAAGGAAAATACAACCCATAATGAGTAAAAAAAAAAAAAAAATCAGTCACTTGAAGCTGATCCAGAAATAACAGAGTTTTTAGATTACTGGAATGTTGGCCAGGGGTGAAAAGGAAGGATCACAAAACAGCATGAGGACACATTTTGGAGTGATGGATATGTTCATTATATTTACTGTGAGGATGGTTATGTGAGATAGATATAGAATAGACATGGATATAGATATCTCATAGCTTATGAAATTATATAGTTATTATATACAAATTATGACTCAATAAAACTGTTAAAATTTAAATTGTGTAAGACTTTGACCTAGAATTTTTACTTCTATAAATCCTTCCTAAAGCAATAGCTACCTATATATGAGAGGTGTATGGTCAAAATACATTAGTAATTTAGTAAGAACAATTAAAAACAACCTAAAAATATGAGATTAGATTAATTAGTTACTGTACATCCATGTAAGTATATTATGCAGTTATTAGAAAAATTGTTCCTAATCTATATGTGGATGAAACACGTTTACAAGAAATAGTAATGGTAAAGAAAGGAATTTGAAGAATCTCCTTTTCTTGCTGTATAGCAGCCTAGATACCCTCCAGTGACCATTGTGACTGACATAGTACATAAGCATATATACTATGTATAACTATATATATATATATATATATATATATATGTATGTATATATATGTATGTATATGTATATATGTATAACGTACCATTTTCCATCTGCCTCTTCCCCCTCCCCAAAATAAAATTTTAAAATATTTAAAGGGTGCTTGGGTGGCTCAGTTGGCTGAGAGTCCAACTCTTGATTTTGGCTCAGGTCATGATCCCAGGGGCATGGGATCGAGCCCTGTGTCAGGCTCCAGGCTAAGCATGGAGACTGCTAAGGATTCTCTTTCTCCCCCTCTGCCCATCTCCTCTGCTCAAGCGCTCTTGCTCTCTCAAATTAAAAACAAAAAACAAAAACAAAAAAACCAAAACTTACCATTTTATATACATTTCTGAATTTGCAAAAAGAGGATTCTGCAATGTCAAAAACAAAATGAAATCTGAAATCCAATGAATTAAATGAATACCAAACCTGACTTTTACCCCAAGGATTTCTGTTGAATCCCAGAAGGTCCACTCTAATGATTATTACCGTCCCACAGTAGGGACTTTAATTTAGACTCCTGTATAACCTGGGACCCCAAAGATGGTCAGTAAGTGACAGTGTCACCATTAGTTCTAAGTTAAAAAAAAAAATTTAATCTTCATAACATCGAAGCAAGTTTCAAAATTCCAGCTTCTGATGTGATTTTAAACATGTCAAGCGGGAAATTTAATTTAAAATAGTTCCTTCAGGTGTTGTACACTGAGCATGGAGCCTGCTTAAGATTCTCTCTCCTTCACTCTCTCTGTGTTCCTTTCCCCAACTCATGCTCTATCTCTCTCTCTGAAAATATAAAACAAACAAACAAACAAACAAGGATAAGAACCATATGATCATTTCAATACATGCAGAAAAAGCACTTGACAAAGTACAACATCCACTCATGACAAAAACCCTAAACAAAGTAGGGACAGAGGGAACATATCTCAACATAATAAAAGTCATATATGAAAGATCCAGTTATTACCCTCAATGGGGAAAACCTGAGAGCTTTTCCTCTACGGTTGGGAACAAGACAGGGATGTCCACTCTCGCCATTGTTATTTACCATAGTATTGGAAGTCCTAGCCTCAGAAATCACTATTCACTATGACATGATACTCTTTGTAGAAAACCCAAAGACTCCACCAAAAATTGCTACAACTGATACACGAATTCAGCAGTCACAGGATACAAAATCAACATACAGAAATCTGTTGCATTTCCACATACCATAATGAAGCAGCCGAAAGAGAAATCAAGGAATTGATCTCATTTTCAACTGCACCAAAAACCGTAAGATACCTAAGAATAAACCTCACCAAAGAGGTAAAAGATCTGAATTCTGAAAACTATAGAACACTTATGAAAGAAATCAAAGATGACACAAATAAACAGAAAGGTATTCAATGCTCAGGGATCAGAAGAACAAACATTGTTAGAATGTCTGTACTATCCAAAGCAATCTACACATTTAATGCAACCCTTATCAAAATGCTAACACCATTTTTCACAAAGTTAAAAAAAAATCCTAAAATTTGTATGGAACCACAAAAGACCCCAAATAGTCAAAGCAATGTTGACAAAGAAAAGCAAGGCTGGAGGCATCATAATTCCAGACTTCAAGCTATATTACGAAGTTGTAGTCATTAAATAGTAGACTGGCACAAAAACAGACATGTGGATCAATGGAACAAAATAGAAAGCCCAGAAGTGGACCCACAGCTATATGGCCAACTAATCTTTGACAAAACAGGAAAACTATCCAATGGCAAAAAGACAGTCCGTCCAGCAAGTGGTGTTGGGAAAACTGGACAGCAATATGCCAAACAATGAAACTGAACCACTTTCTTATACCATACACAAAAAAATAAATTCAAAATGGATGAAAGGCCTAAATGTGAGACCAGAAACCATCAAAATCCTAGAGGAGAACGCAGGCAGCAACCTCTTTGACCTCAGCTGCAGCAAAATCTTACTAGACATGCTGCTGAATGCAAGGAAAACAAAAGCAAACGTGAACTATTGGAATTTCATCAAGATAAAAACTTCTGCACAGTGAAGGAAACAATCAACAAAACTAAAAGGCAACCTTTGGAATGGGAGAAGATATTTGCAAATGGCATATCTGATAAAGAGCTAATATCCAAAATCTATAAAGAACTTGTCAGACTCAACACCCAAAAAACAACCCAGTAAAGAAATGGGCAGAAGACATGAATAGAACACTTTTCCAAAGAAGACATCCAGATGGCTAACAGAAACATGAAAAGATGCTCAACATCACTCATCATCAGGGAAATACAAATCAAAACACACTGAGATACCACCTCACACCTGTGAGAATGGCTAAAATTAAGAACACAGGAAACAACAGGTGTTGGTGAGGATGTGGAGAAAGGGAAACCCCTCTTGCATTGCTGTTTGTGAGTGCAAACTGATGCAGTCATTCTAGAGAACGGTATGGAGGTTCCTCAAAAAAAAACCCAAAAACTAAAAATAGAATTAACCTACAATCCAGCAATTGTACTAAGTATTTACTCAAAGGATACAAAAAATACAGATTCGAAGGTGTACATGCACCCCAATGTTTATAGCAGCATTATCAACAACAGCCAAACTATGGAGTGAGCCCAAATGTCAATCAATTGATTAACAGAAAAAGAAAATGTGGCATATATATACAATGGAACCTTATGCAGCCATCAAAAAGAATGAAATCTTGCCATTTGCAATGGTGTGGATGGAGGTAGAAAGTATTATGCTAAGTGAAATAAGTCAATCAGAGAATGACAAATACCATATGATTTCACTCATATGTGGAATTTAAGAAACAAAACAGATGAACATATGGGAAGGGAGAGGAAGAGAAGAGATGGAAACAAACTACAAGAGACTCTTAATGATAGAGAACAAACTGAGGGGTGGTGGAGGGGAGGGAGGAGGATGGGCTAAATGGGTGATGGATATTAAGGAGGGCACTTGTGATGAGCACTGGGTGTTTTATGTAAGTGATGAATCACTGAATTCTATTTCTGAAATCAATATCACACTATATGTTAACTAAAATTTAATTTTAAAAAAAAGTCCTACCTAAAAAATAGCATGGAACAATAGGAAACTAACTAACCCTAGGTGAAAGATCTGAGATGCAGGAAGGAATGGTGAAGTGATACCAGTGATCATCATGAAACAGGGCTGTTGCTACATAATAGGAATAATGGAGTAAATGTGTGGCACTCAGCTGAACCTCTAGGACATCTCTTGGCACTGCAGTTATAGGAACTACGTCTTGATAAGGACATAGAAACGAAGTTCTCATCTGCCTCAGGGATGAAGTTCTTATTCACTCAGCAGAAATGTGAGCTGATGGTGACAGGAACCTTAATGAGCGTTAGAGAAGGGAGATGATGAATATAATTTATGGTCTAGGGACTAACCACCACAGCAAGAACTATAATTCCTACTAGCCTTATCCTTGTAGATTATGACAGACACAGAGATAAACTGCCCATATTCCATTTCAACAAGACCTACTTACTGCCCAGATGCAGGGAGTGTAGTCAGTACACACATTCCAGCTTTTAGATCCTTCAGTGTCTGCCTCAAATGCAGGAGGCCAACTTGCCTAAGGTCATGTCCTTCTAGGGACAGACAATACCACTGATTGAGTGAGATGGTAGCATAAGACCTGGCTGTTTTGGTCTGATCAGAGACAACTCTGATGGTCAATACTCACAGGCTTCCTGTGGATTGTCTAAACCTTGCATCACTGTCTAACTCCTCCTTATGCCCAATCATGTTTATCCTCTAACTTTCATAGGTGTTAATCTCCAATAAACCACCTTGCCCCCCAAACTCCAACACAGCATCTGCTTCTAGAGAACCAAAATTATGATAGAAGTTTTCCCCCAAGAAATTAGGACCCAAATAATTTTTATAGGGTTTTGGCACAATGGAATTAACTTAGTATAAGGAGTATGTAAATCTGAGTGGTACAATGGATACCCTATAGTGGGCACTGTCATGTACCTCTTAAGAACCTCTTGGATTCTTGTTACATATTCTCTGCACCTTTTTCTCAGCTTCTATGTGCTTTCTAACAGTGTGCACCTTTAATCTTTGAAGGATTCTCCTTGGGTCACAGGAGCCATTTCACTCAGATACATAGAAAGTTGGAATTACCTGGGAATTTATACCCTGGTTCTTCTCATTTTTTAATGTTTATTTATTTTGAGAGAGACAGAGAAAGTACAAGCAGAGGACAGGCAGAGGGAAAGCAAGAGAGAGAATTTTAAGCAGGCTCCACATTCAGCACAGAGCCCGATGTGGGGCTCAATCTCATGACCGTGAGATCATGTCCTGAGCCAAAATCAAAAGTCGAATGCTTAACCGACTGAGCCACCAAGGCACCACTTTTCTCACTTAAACAGTTTCTCTCAGGCTCATTTCTTTAAAAAAAACACATTTACATGAATCCTCATCTCAAGGTCTGCTTCTGAAGAATGAACTTAAATTACATCAGCTATAATTTTGGACTTGATGGACCCACCCTGCTTCCAGAACATCTGGTAGATAAAATGGCATACATAATCTAACAAAAACACAAGAATATCCTTGAAACACAAATGGAATAGAAATGCAAAACACTGCATTGCACTTAAGTAATAAGTCTTCCAATCTCTAGGTACAGCTCTGATTAAGTTCATATAGGATACTGGGAATTAAATGTGCTCAGCATGAGATAGATGACGAGATTTATTCAAACTTGGAAGTGAGTGTGTGGGGTGGAGTCACCCTATTCCTTATAGAAAGCTAAGAACAAATGAAACTTGCCAAATTTCTAGCCAATAACTTTATAGGAGTTTCTGGAACAAGCATGTCAGGAAATCATAAACAAAACCTCATTAGGAAGCACTGAGACAATCTGCTCACTGACAGGAGTCTTAATTAGTCATCACCTAATATCATCACCAAGCAAAAGCTCCAAAAGGAGTGAAAGCTGGTTGTGGATTCGAGGCTGGGGCAGGGGCAGGGAGACACAAACTGACAGGGAAGAGTTTGCACAGAGAAGGAGAAGGAGAAGGAGGGAGAGGGAGAGTGGGAGAGAGAAGAAGGAAGAAGGACAAAGAAGAAGAAGGAGGAGGAGGAGGAGGAGAAGACGAAGATGACAAAGATGATGAAGACGAAGAAACAATCAAATCCTGCCTATTAAATGAGTCAGTCTGCTTACCAAAATTCCAAAACATATGAAAAAAGTTAGTGCTAAAATTCTAGCCAACAAAATCATCAATTTGCTACTATTTTGGAACCTTATCACATAGACATCAGCATACATGTTTTTAAGATACAAAAAGGGATTGGGGCGCCTGGGTGGCTCAGTTGGTTGAGTGTCCAACTTCAGCTCAGGTCATGATCTCATGGTTCGTGAGTTCGAGCCCCGCATCAGGCTCTGTGCTGACAGCTCGGAGCCTGGAGTCTGCTTCAGATTCTGTGTCTCTCTCTCTCTCTCTGTCCCTCCTTCGCTCGCACTCTCTCTCCCTCTCTCTCTCAAAAATAAATAAACATTAAAAAAATTTTTTTTAAAGATACAAAAAGGGATAAATGAATAACACAGTTTAAATATTACAATTTTCTGAAAAATTGAGGCAAAATAAAACAAAATCAAACAGCTACTAAGATAAATTATTAGCTATCTTTAAAATTATTCTCATTAAAATTAAAACTATAATGGATGGAATAATCTCTATACTACATTGCTTATATATTAATGGGTGATTGTGAAGATAGTACTATGAAATTCTCTCAGAACACAACATAGAAAAATAAAACATAAGAAATTAAAGCTTTAAGAGACATAGAAAATAGGTTGAGAAAATGCACATATTATAGAGCCCTAACGAGACTGTTCAAAAATTCCAAAAGGCAAATAAATGAATGATAGAAAATTCATACTTGAATAACCAGAGAATTTTCCATAAATAAAGATATATTTTATTCATTTTAGAAAGTATATTATCAACATCAAGCAAGATAAATAAATATAAATTTATAGTAAAGCATATTCTGGTAACTCTGAACATCAAAGATTTTGTTTTGTTTTGTTTTGTTTTGCCATTTTAGTCATTTTTAAAAGTATGGTTCAGTGACCTTAAGTACATTCTCAGTAGTGTGCAACCATCACCACCATACATCTCCAGAACTTTTTCATCTTAGCAAATTGAAACTGTAGTTATTAAACAATAATTCCCCATTCTCTCCTCTCCCCATCCCTGGCAACTAACTAACATTATACTTTGTGTCCCTATGAATTTGGCTATTCTAGATACCTCATGTGAGTGGAATCATACACTATCTGTCCTTTTGTTCCTGGCTCATTTAACTTAGCATAATGTCCTCAAGGCTCATTCATGTTGTTGCCTGTGTAAGAACTTCCTTCATTTTTAAGGCTGAATTATTTTCCATTGTATGTATATCCACATTTTGTTTATTTATTCCTTTCTGGACCAATATTTGGGATGCTTTGAATTTGGGCTATTATGAATAATACTGCGATGAACATGGGTATAAAAATATCTGTTCAAGTACCTACTTTCAAATTCTTTTGGGCGTATAACCAAAAGTGTGATTGCTGATCATATGATAACTCTATGTTTAATTCTTTTGAGCAACTGCCATCCAAACTATTTGCCATAGTGACTGCACTATTTTATATTCCCACCAACGGTACACAAGGGTTCCCTTTTCTCCACATCCTCACCAACATTTATTTCTTGTCTATTTAAAAACAAAAATTTTTAATAATCTCTACTCCCAACGTGGGTCTTGAACTCACAACCCCAAGATCAAGAGTTGTATGCTTTACCAACTGAGCCAGCCAGGCACCCCTCTTGTCTTTTTGATACTAGTCATTCCAACAAGTATGAGGTGCTATCTCACAGTGACTGTGATTACGCATTTCTGGTCTGATGTGTCATCTAAGGCCAATGTCATTTGTGTATCATTTGTGACAACATGGATGGACCTTGGAGGCATTATGTTAAGTGAAATAAGTCAGAGAAAGAAAGACAAATGTTTTCATACAGTGATGACACTGTATGATTCTGTTTATATGATTTTTGTAAAAAGCAAGACCAGTCTATAGTGGAAAACGCAGTTCAGTGGCTAACAAGTGGTGAACAAGAATTGACTGGAAATGGATATGAAGTCATCTACTTGGGTGTTGGTAACTTAATATCTGAAAAAGGCTGACTTACACAGCAGTTTACATTTATTAAAATTAACTGAATAACACTCTTAACATTTCAGCATATAGATTTCACCTCAAAAGAAAAAAGAAGTAGTCAAATTTTGAATTCTAGTTAATGATATACATGCTGAAATATTTAGGGTGAAATATACTAATTAGGGTGAAGTGTACAGATATAATTGTAACTTTTTTTGAAATGCATTTGAAAAAGGTACATTGATGAATGGATAGACAGATAGGTAGATGATAAGGCATGCATAAGAAAATGTTAATAATAAAATTTAGATGTGATTTTGTAGATGTTCACTTGTAGAATTCTTTCAACTTTACTGTATGTTTGAAATCTTTTATTTTCAAATTAAATGAATGCTGGAAAAGCTTGAAAACAATATTTGAATTTTATAAGTAACAAAATACCAATGAAATTAAAAACATTAAGAGAAAATAGAGAAAAATTAGAAATCACTAAAATTGATTCATGTACAAATATGAAACCCAAATATACCATTAATTACTAAAGAAATTAAACTGGCAATCAAAATTTCCCCTCCCTAATAACAACAAAAAGCTAAGTCCTCAAAATTCTAAAAGCAAATTTCATAAAACCTTCAAGGAAGTGATAGCTCCTTTTTTATGCAACTATTTTAAGAAAATACAAAAATGAAAGAAAGCATACTACTAATGCCAAGATTAGATGTCTAAACAAATTTATATAGGCAAAAAGCAGATTAGTGACTGCTCATGGCCAGGGTTGTGGGGAGGGAATGGAGAGCAGCTGTCCATGGGTGCTGAAGTTACTTGAAGTAATGAAATGTAGTGATGGCTGCACAGCTGTGAATGTGCCAAAGACCATTGAATCGTATGCTTGGTTTTCTTTGCTTGTTTTCTCCTTTCAGAGATTCTCATTTATTATAAAATGGTTTCACAAAATTCCAAAAATATGCCAAACTTCCCAGTTGCCACCATGTGTGTGAGACCATTTAAAATACAATCCTGCTGCGAGACACCTGGGTGGCTCAGTCGGTTGAGCATCTGACTTTGGCTCAGGTCATGATCTCACAGCTCATGAGTTTGAGCCCCATGTCAGGCTTTCTGCTGACAGCTCGGAGCCTGGAGCCTGCTTTGGATTCTGTGTCTCCCTCTCTCTCTGCCCCTAACCCACTCGCATTCTGTCTCTGTCTCTTTCAAAAATAAATAAACATAAAAAAAATTTTTTAAATACAACCCTGCTGCCACTGACCATTCTGTGTCCCATACTGGCTGAACCCCAGAACTATGGGCACATACACACATGCTTGAGACCAGAACTTCCTTTTGGAAACTCTCAAGCCAAAAGGTGACAATCAGGTACCCTAGCTCAAAGGAAATGAGTGGCAGGAATTTGCATATTTTAAAAACTTGAGGGGCACCTGGGTGGCTCAGGTAGTTAAGCCTCCGACTCAATTTTGGCTCAGGTCATGATCTCATGGTTTGCGAGATCGAACCCCATGTTGGACTCTACACTGGCAGTACAGAGCCTGCTTGGGACCCTCTGTCTCCCTCTCTCTCTCTCTGCCCCTCCCCTGCTCATGCTCTCTCTCAAAATAAATAAATAAACATTCAAAAAAAGTTGAGTCAAACTCATCTGGGCTATAGCCCAAATTTTTTTACTCTAACTGTGCAAAGAACAGGACTTGGATTTGGAGTGGGAGGTCAAGACTGTCCTTCACAGAAGCAAATGAAGGCAACTGTACCTTGCAGCAACAGGCTCAGAGTCTCCCTCCAAGGCAGGGTCTGCCCAAGAGGCTACAGGGTTGGGGGGGGGTGGGCGGGGTTCCTAACATCAATCATCCCCGGGCTGGCTCTGTGCAGGTCCTGCTGGGGTCAGGCAACGGCTCAAAGTCCAGGACAGACCTACGTCACCCATGGGTAGCACCTGCCCCACAGGGCCTCAGCAGTCTCCCCTGCTGCAGCTTCTCTGCAGAGCCCTGCTCCTCACGGCACAGGCTTGCACATTTCTAGGTTAGCAGTGGTGCTGGAGCTCCTCTGGTAGCAGCCCCTCCCTGAGGGTGCTCCGGGTGCCCAGGATGAGGTGCGGGACTGGGTCCATGCCCCACTACCATAACCTGAACTGTATGCTTTGAATAGGTGATCTTTGTGATTTGTGAAACATAATCTCAGGAAAGCTGATGAAAAGACAACACCAGGTGAATGTAAGAAAAAAATCATACTATCTGATTTATGAACATAAATGGGAAATTCCTAAGTTAAATATTGGCAAAAGTTCATTCAGTCTTTACTACTCCACCTAAATAGGGTGATTTGAGGAATGCAACGATTCTTCAATACCAGAACACCTACTGATACCATTTAGCATTAAAAAAAATAATAAAACCATATAAATTTTAGGATTGTTTGTTCCAGCTCTGTGACAAATGTTGTTGGTATTTTGATAGGGATTGCATTAAATGTGTAGATTGCTTTGGGTAATATAGACATTTTAACAATATATGTTCTTCCAATCCCTGAGCATGAATGTTTTTCCATTTATCTGGGTCATCTTCAATTTCTTTCATCAATATTATCAGAGTATAGGTCTTTTACTTCTTTGGTTAGGTTTATTCCAAATAGCTTATGAGTTTTGGTGCAATTATAAATGGGATTTATTCCTTGATTTTTCTTTCTCTGCTTCATTATGGGTGTATAGAAATGCAACAGATACTTGTACACTGGATTTTGTATTCTGCAACTTTACTGAATTCGTGTATTAGTTCTAGCAATTTTTTGGTGGAGTCTTTTGGGCTTTCTATGTAGAGTATCACATCATTTGCAAATAGTGAAAGTTTTGCTTCTTCTTTGCCAATTTGGATGCCTTTTATTGCTTTTTGTTGTCTGAATGCTGTGGCTAGGACTTCCAGTACTATGTTGAATATTAGTAGCGAGAGTAGACATCCCCTGTGATCCAGTAATAACACTACTAGGTATTTACCCAAAAAATACAAAAACACTAATTCAAAGGGATACATGCACCCCTATGTTTATTGAAGCATTATTTATAATAGCCAAACTATGCAAGAAGCCCAAGGGTCTATCAACAGATGAATGGATAAAGAAGATGTGGTATATAAACATACAATGGAATATTAGTCAACCATAAAAAAGAATGAAATCTTGCCATTTGCAACAACATGGATGGAGCCAGAGAGTATAATGCTAAGCAAAATAAGCTAATCCAAAGAAAAACAAATACCATATGATTTCACACATATGTGGAAACAAAACAAATGAGCAAAGAAAAAAAAAGAGAAAGAGGCAAACCAAGAAATAGACTCTCAACTATAGAGAACAAACTGATGGTTACCAGAAGGGTGGGGGGCACAGGGATAGGTGAAACAGGTGATAGGGATTAAGGAGTGCACTTGTTGTGATAAGGACCAAGTGTTGTATGTAAGTGTTGAATCACTAAATTGTACAACTGAAAATAATATTACACTGTATGTTAACTAACTAGAATTTAAATAAAAACAAAAAATAAAATAAAACTATATGACTATTTCAATAAACTTATTTTTATTCAACATGTATTTATTGCATGCCTATTATGTGACAGATACTATACATTAGTAAACAAAAGAGAAAGGGTCCCAGTCTTCAATGGAAACAGAAAAAGCATTTGATAAAATTTTACACCAATTCTTAGTAAAATGTAGTTAAGAGAGAATTATTATAAGTGAATTCACTTATAAGTGTATTATATATCTTATAATGTAAGATATATTGATCAATAACAGAACAAACATCATCCTTAACGTTGAAACATAAGTTTTTTCACTGATCCCAATAAAAAGATGTTTGTACCAGAGGTTCTGGCCCATGGATTAACTTTAAAAATGAAAAACGTACAACTCAGCACCAAATAAATAATCCAATTAAAAATGGGCAGAGGACCTGAATAGACATTTTTCCAAAGAAGACATTCAGATGGCCAACAAACACATGAAAAGATACTCAACATCACTAATCATCAGGGAAATGCAAATCAAAACCACAATGAGATACCACCTTAAACCTGTCAGAATGGTTAAAATAAAAAACACAAGAAATAACAAGTGTTGGCAAGGATGTGGGAAAAAAGGAACTCTCTTCCACTGTTGGTGGGAATATAAACTTGTACAGCCACTGTGGAAAACAGGATGGAGTTTCCTCAAAAAAATTAAAAACAGGTGTGGCTGGATGGCTCAGCCAATTGAGCATCAGACTTTGGCTCAGGTCACAATCTCACAGTTCATTGGTTTGAGCCCCACATAGGGCTCACTGCTGTCAGCACAGGGCCCATTTCGGATCCTCTGTCCCCTCTCTCTCTCTCTCTGCCCCTCCTGTGCTCATGCTCCCTCTCTCTCAAAAATAAACAAACATTAAAAAAAATAGGAATACTATATGACCCAATAATTTCACTACTGGGTATCTATCCAAAGAAAATGAAAACACTAATTCAAAAAGATATATGTACTCCTATGTTTATTGCAGCATTATTTATAATAGTCAAGATATGGAAGCAACCTAAGTGTCCATCAACAGACAGACACACACATACACACACACACACACACACACACACACACACACACACGAATACTACGCAGCCATAAAAGGATGAGATCATGCCATTTGGGACAATGTGGATGGATTCAGAGAGTATTATGCTAAGTGAAATTGGCCAGACTGAGAAAAACAAATACCAGATTCACTCATATGCATAAACTAAAAAAAACAAACAAATGAAGAAACAAACAAAAAAGAAGAATCAGACTTAATAAATACACAGAAGAAACTGATAGTTGCCAGAGGGGAGTGGGGTCAGGGGATGGGCAAAATGGGTGAAAGGGAGAGGAATATATGAGATTCCAGTTTTGGAAGGAAAAAGTCATGGGAATAAAAGGCACAGCATAGGGAATATGTCAATGATATTGTAAAAACGTTGTATGGTGACAGATGACAGCTACACTGTAGTGAGCATAGCATAACACATAGAGAAGCTGAATCACCTCTGTGTTGTACACCTGAAACTAATGTAATACTGTGTGTCAATATACTCAAATAACTTTTTTAATTTAAAAATAATAAACATAAAAAATAAAAATGAGATACATAAAAATTAGAAACAGAAAAAGAAAATTATTTGCTTTTATTCAAGATGAAATCATTAAAATGTAATTTTAAAATCCAATAGTATTTATAAATAAGCCATTAGAAACAGGAAGATAGTTCGACAAAGTTAACAGATATAAGATTAGTATACAAAATATCACAACTTTCCTATGTACTAGAAATAACCAAGTAGTAAATGTAATTGAATTTTTAATTCATAATAGAAACAAATAATGGAAAAATATCTGGTACTATATCTAACAAAATTTGTGTGTGTCACCTTTATGAAAATAAGTTTTGGGATGCCTGGGTGGCTCAGTTGGTTGACCATCTGACTCTTGATTTCAGATCAGGACATGATCCCAGAGTTGTGGGATCAAGCCCTGCATAGGGCTCCACACTGGGCATGGAGCCTGTTTAGGATTCTCTCTCCCTCCCTCCCTCTCTCTCTCTCTTTCTCTCTCTCTCTCTCTCTCTCTCTCTGTCTCTCACTCCCTCTTCCCTCTCTCCCACTCTATAATTTAAAATATTTCTAAACAACAAAAAAAAAAGTAATAAGTTTCATCAATGGTAACTGCAGAATAGCCTTTGTGAATGAAAATGTTGAACCTTTGCATAAACACCATGCCCAGCCATGGCTACACTGCAAATTCATGGACCAGAACTAGGCTCACCAGGAAGGAAGAGATTGGCATTCACATGGTAGACTATTCTACGCATGATTATTTCAAACTGCTTTGGCAGTGGAGTCCTTCTGGTGAGAACTCACCCTATATATTTTCTCAGTTTCTTTGCCTATAATTTACACAATCAAAATACATTTACTGTGAAACATACATGTTTGAAACTATTTTATATTCTTGAAAAAGTAGTGAAGATTGGCAGAGATCAAGATTGCCCTTGATCTCTTTAAGTTTATATTTTCTGCTACTGGGCAGTACAAAGTGAAGGGTAAGTAAGTAAGTAAGTAAAATCTAAAAGGTAATTTCAGGGTCGTCTGGGTGGCTCAGTCAGTTAATCATCCGACTTCAGCTCAGGTCATGATCTCCCGGTTCGTGAGTTCACACCCTGCATCGGGCTCTGTGCTGACAGTTCAGAGCCTGGAGCCTGCTTCAGATTCTGTTTCTCCCTCTCTCTCTGCCCCTCCCCCACTCGCACTCTGTCTCTCCCTCTTTCAAAAATAAGCAAACATTTAAAAAAATTAAAAGGTAATTTCAGAAAGAAATAATGATTTTTGACCTTGATAACTTTAATCTCCCAAATCTCCTTCTCAGTAATCCCCCAATTGTATTTCATGATCCAAGGGGCTTTTGCTGAAAATCTATTGGTTTCTTTTTAGAGTTTGTCATAGGCACAGTGCAGCATTTGCTCTGCCATTGACTCTCTCACATTCTGCCATTTCTGTAGCATTATTAGGGCTGAGTGGCAGAGCTACTTGTCCAGCAGTGTCTCCCTCTCACAGCTGTAGAGACTACAATATATAGAGATAGATAGATAGATAGATAGATAGATAGATATAGATGATATAGATATAAATATATAGATATACATATAGATATACATATACATATCTTTTCTTTGCAAATGACAGAATCTAACTCTGACTCACTTAAGTGAAATAAAACAAAACAACAATAACAAAGCATTAAAAGGGAAATTCATGAATTGGGTCTGGGGTAGCTCATAGCACCAAAGGGACAGTGTGTCAAGGTAGTAAAGAAAACAGGCTTTGGGATAAGTCTATTTGATTCCAAATTCCACCCCCACCACTTACCTCTCTGAGTCCACATTCTCTTTTCTGAACAAGGATAACTAAAGTATTTACCCAAAGCATTTGTTGGGGTATTTAAGTGAGATAATATATGTACAATACTTAGCACAGTACCTGACATGATGCAAATATCTAATCACGTGCTTTTAATATAATTCGTTTATCAATCTTCCTTGAAAGTACAGAATCTAGGATAACAGTGATCTTAGCAGCAGAGGCACTGGGATAGGCTATCAGAGTGCTGCAAAGAGAAAGGCTGACCTCTGTCTCTCTGAATCTATCCTCAAGATTAAAATTTCTAAGGGAATGGATGGTCTGGCACTGACCATGTGCTCATTCCTATACCAGCCACTGTCTCAGGAAGAATGAGTGAATAATGAGTGGGGGAGGAAAGAGGATTTGGGGACACCATAATTAACAGTCTCTCTAGAACTATATTGAACAACACGGAGTTTAGTTACTGGAAGGATAGTAAAGATAGTTTAAGCAGGCAATAACAAAGTCTACCTTACTGTCTATAATAAATTAAATATTTTGTAAGAAAAATTGTAAGACAAGAGGTTTATCCATCCATTTTCCTCTGACTAGGACAGAACAACTATCATTCCAAGAAAATAATCCCACCTTTTCTTGAGCATTTTAAAGAAACAATGTAAGGTATCTTGCAAATCATGATTATCAGAAAATTCTCCTTAATATTCATGCACTATTTATTGTGGTTCTATTCATTTCTTCCCTCATCGTTCTGATTTTGTAGTCTATCAATTAGAACGCTAGACACGTTTTCTCAAAATTCTTCTCACAGCTGCCTTCACCTCTTTGTTCTTTAGGCTGTAGATGAGAGGATTCAGCATAGGAGTGACCACACTGTACTGCAAGGAGAAGATTAACTCTTGAGTGGATCCTGAATTTGGCATGAGATAGCGGAGTAATCCTGAGCCATAAAAGAAGATCACTGCAGTGAGGTGGGAGGAGCAGGTCGAGAAGGCCTTGTTTCTGCCTGTGGTAGCATTGATACTCAGGATGGTGAACAAAATGCAAACATAGGAGAAAAATATCAAGAGGAAATTTCCAAAGAAATGCAGGAGGCTGGAGGAGAGCAGGGCAGTAAAACTTGCAGACACATCAGAGCAAGACAAAGGGTAGAGAGAAGGCAGTTCGCAGCTGAAGTGGTATATATTTTGAGCCCCACAGAAGTCTAAATTGAGAGCTACAAGGATATTGATAAGAGCATCCAAAAAAGCCACGCTCCATGAGCCCCACACCAGCCCCATACACAATTGTCTGTTCATCATCTGGCCATAGAGCAGAGGGGAGCTGATGGCAACATAGCGGTCATAGGCCATGACAGTGAGTAGGCAGGATTCAGTGCCCCCAGTGGCAAACACAAAGAAGGCCTGAGCCAGGCAGCCCTCTACTGAGATGGTTTTCTTCTCAGACAGGAGGTTCTCCAACAGCTTGGGCACAGTGACAGAGGAGTGGCAGAGATCCAGGAAGGACAACTGTCCCAGGAAGAAGTACATGGGGGTATGGAGGCAAGAATCAGCCCTAATCACCAGCAGCAGCGTCAGGTTCCCCATCAGGGTCAGGAGGTAAATAACAAGGAACAGTACAAAGAGGAGAGCCTCGATCTGGGGGTCAGCAGACAGCCCAAAGAGGATGAACTCAGAAACAACACTGTGGTTTCTCATTGCCTTCAATATTTCCTTTAGAATGTAAGAAATAAATCAGATAAAGCCTCTTCTTCTAACAAATATTCAAGTGTTTTAATGTTCTTCTCCACTCAGAAAGTTTCATACCTACTCAAAAATTTATGCTCTGAAATGATAAACTTCCTTAAGTCTCTAGATTTCCTAAAATCTGAAATAATCTTTTCTACAGGATTCCAACCCTAGATCAACTCCCTGTTCACTTTTATTGTTCTTCCTTTTAATGTCTTAGAATTTATTTTTTGTTGTTGTTTTATTATTAAAGCTACTGGATGATGTTTTGTAAACTCTTGGTAATAATCCAGTAGAGAGGGAGAAATGGCAGGAGGAATAAGAGAAAATTGCAGAAATAGTGTCTGAGAGCAGCTGGGTTGCAGAGCAGAAGCAGAGCATGGCCTTAGGTGGGAGTGGGTTTACTTCATCCATCAAACATACATAGATTTGTTGTTGGGAAGGAGCAGTTCCCATCTAATGGCTTGTTTTTTCAATAAATATTTAAATGGGGTCATTAATGGGAACTGAAGATGAGTAGTGACTAGAGATTTGCAGAGTGAGGAAAAAGTTCATGAATTAGAAAGAAGGGAGCATACAGATATCCCAGATGCAATACAACTGATTAAGGGAAACTGTTGATGAATATGGGAACATACTCTGGTAATAATCTCTATCCCCAGTTTGTGTCATCTATTCAACTTCAGCTCTAGTCTGTTGCCCTTATGCCATTTGAAAATATAGACTACCTACTCACTTTCCAAAGCTTAGCTTTCTCTATTTCCTACTCTGGACTGACAACCCAGATTATAACTACAGACTCAGAATGACTCTCCAACACCACTGACTATATCATCTTGACCCCTCATGTCCTGCTCTGTCTCTTGCACTCATACTCCAAGACTGGCACGTTGAATTTCTCAAAGAACTTATTATTTCTTTCCCATTATTTATACAAACGACACCTAGAATTAAAGCTACTCTTAGGAATCAAGTCCCCATCACCTGTACCTAGGTGACCAATAACTAGCACAGAATTAAATGAAAACCTTTTCAAATCCAGTGATCCAGAAGACAAGTTTGAATGTCAGTGTGAGAATTCAGTGTTAAGGTGGAGCTTGAAAATTCCTGTTGGATACAGACCTCTCCCTTGATTTCTAAAAGAGGGAATAGTAGGCTAAGTTGTGTGTATTATTTCTAAAAACCTAAATACTTCCAATCATGTAATGATTGCATTTTCCATATAATTTTTTTCTTTTGCTCACCACTGTAGTTCTAGCTACAGCAACTTGGATTCATCCTGAGAGCAGAACATCATTGGCAGAAGATGCCGGAAAAGCAAGGAACCAAACCATGAAATGCAGACAGAGAACCACCCATTATAATTTTGGAGGGCACCAAAAAGAAAGGCTCCTCATCTCTAAATGGAGCCCCACTTACTAGCACTAGAAACTCCTTAAACTTTGGGGAAATTTTCTCTCTTAGAAATAAAGGCAAAAGGACATTTTCATGAAAGATAAACCTAGAAAGTATGCCCTATCAGCAGCCATACTTCCTCAAAAGTATATAGGTGTATTGTAGTAGAGTTATTTGAGGGATCACATAAATAAATAAAATCACTTCTATTTTTACCTGGTGCTGCAATTTCATTACTCTCGATGTTTCATTTATTCAGACTGTGAGTACAAATTTAGAACAGAAACAGCTCTGAGAACATTACCGCTATAAGTTTTCAGTTATTATCACAATTAGGTGGAGTTAGCTGACTAGATAATTTCCAAAGAATAGCTGCCTAAGAGGAGCTTTTTTTAAGATGAGACATACAAAAGTACCTAGCATTATAACTGCTCCAAAGGATAAAAATGAATATGTGAATGAATGAATAAGTGAGTGAAGGAAACTTAGGGGAAGAATAGTCTAGGGTTTTACTACTCACAGGGAACAGATCTGATTAGGAACCAGTAAGGGATTTGGACAGTCGAGGCTTGCATGAAACCAGATGTATGAAGGGCACCGAAAAATTTTGCCAACTGGAAATGTTTGCCCCATTATAGTGTCTCATGCCCTGGTCTGAACCTCCACATACCTCAGAGCATATAATTACAGAGAATACCTATAACTAAAGATGTAATTAGTTTCTGGACCCATACATTTGGAGTGCTTGAAGAGAGTTATTTTTGAGTCACAAAGTACCCAAAGTCTATCATTGATGTCCTATCCCTTCTCACCTCTTACAGACAGCTCTCAGCCTTCCTGAACTTCCAGGTTTCTGGTATAATGTGGCCTTTGAGCACCCCCAAAACAAGGAATAAAGCTAGATATAAAAAAGATCTTGTCCCAGTTGTCCCATATGTAAAATGAAAGCTAAAAATTATTACCTTGAAGAGTTGTGAGGACTTAAGAATCCTGAAATGTTGAAGACTCATTAGATTCTCTTTTCTTCACACCCAATGCAAGCGTTTAATTTTCCCAAAAGAAGGAAGAGAGGTGATTTTAAGGAGCAGACCAAACATTTCAGGTCTCAGAAATGAATGCCATGTCAGAGAGAGACGGGGAGGCAATTATATCCAGCCCAGGGGAACAGAGAGGAGATGAGAGCTATAAGAAAGGAAGTGCCTGATGAGGGGGTAACAAGAAGCAGCAGTAATTGAAGCAGAAAGGATCCTATACAGGGAGCACAGAAGCAGATAAATTCATCAGAGAACAGATGAAAAATATTACCACGTGTCTGGGTTTTTCTGGTGCAGAATATGTCCCGTTTTTCTGAGTTGGTGGGCATGCCACTGAGCTCAGGAGAAATTCACAAGAGAGAAAATGTGCCACAACTGTCCAGTCATGTGAACTGGCATTGCTTTTTCTATTTAAAAACTTTCTGTGCATAAAGAGAAACATGTAAGCTCAGTCCTCAAAAGCCTCTGCAAATAAAGGCTTCAGAAAACTCTTCTAAATTTTGACAGCATCTTTACACCTATCCCTTAGTGATTCCATAAAATGACAAAGGAAAACTTGAAAACTTAAAATTCCTAACAATAAAGCAATTTCTTTCGTATTTCCCCCAGCATAATTACACAATAATTTCTGCACATATCTCTCTGTATGAGCGTTAATATATTGCTCAGAGCACCATCCTGACAGAAGAGGCTTAGGTCTAGCCTTTCAGAAGGGATTGTGGGTTAAGGTGGCCAATGAGATGGCAAAGTATGACCTGACAGCCCAGGGGACATTGTGGGTCCATCCTGATTGCTGGAAAGCTCAGCTTGAAGCTTGCTTTAGACTCATTAGCTAAACATGGTTACTGAATGATCCCTCTGGGAATTCCTACTAAAGTGATTCACAGCTTCCCTTTAGGTCATTTTTCTAATGTTGTCATGTATTTGATTGTTACATTTATTCAAATGTAATTATTATATATGACATCATCATTGTTACTACCACCGCCACCACCACTACTACTACAACAACAACAACAACTACTACTACTACCAACTACTACTACTACTATATGGTCAATGATAATTTAAATTTACCAACATATTTGACTTTTATTTGCTCAATTTTTTCTATGGCACAAAAACAGACACATAGACCAATGGCATAGAATAGAAACCCCAGAACTAGACCCACAAATGTATGGCCAACAAATCTTTGACAAAGCAGGAAAGAATATCCAATGGAAAAAAGACAGTCTCTTTAACAAATGGCGCTGGGAGAGCTGGACAGCAACATGCAGAAGATTGAAACTAGACCACTTTCTCACACCATTCACAAAAATAAACTCAAAACGGATAAAGGACCTGAATGTGAGACAGGAAACCATCAAAACACTAGAGGAGAAAGCAGGAAAAGACCTCTCTGACCTCAGCCGTAGCAATTTCTTACTTGGTACATCCCCAAAGGCAAGGGAATTACAAGCAAAAATGAACTACTGGGACCTTATGAAGATAAAAAGCTTCTGCACAGCAAAGGAAACAATCAACAAAACTAAAAGGCAACCAACGGAATGGGAAAAGATATTTGCAAATGACATATCGGACAAAGGGCTAGTATCCAAAATCTATAAAGAGCTCACCAAACTCCACACCCGAAAAACAAATAACCCAGTGAAGAAATGGGCAGAAAACATGAATAGACACTTCTCTAAAGAAGACATCCGGATGGCCAACAGGCACATGAAAAGATGCTCAACGTCGCTCCTCATCAGGGAAATACAAATCAAAACCACACTCAGACATCACCTCATGCCAGTCAGTGGCCAAAATGAACAAATCAGAAGAGTATAGATGCTGGAGAGGATGTGGAGAAATGGGAACCCTCTTGCACTGTTGGTGGGAATGCAAATTGGTGCAGCCGCTCTGGAAAGCAGTGTGGAGGTTCCTCAGAAAATTAAAAATAGACCTACCCTATGACCCAGCAATAGCACTGCTAGGAATTTACCCAAGGGATACAGGAGTACTGATGCATAGGGGCACTTGTACCCCAATGTTTATAGCAGCACTCTCAACAATAGCCAAATTATGGAAAGAGCCTAAATGTCCATCAACTGATGAACGGATAAAGAAATTGTGGTTTATATACACAATGGAGTACTACGTGGCAATGAGAAAGAATGAAATATGGCCCTTTGTAGCAACATGTATGGAACTGGAGAGCGTTATGCTAAGTGAAATAAGCCATACAGAGAAAGACAGATACCATATGTTTTCACTCTTATGTGGATCCTGAGAAACTTAACAGAAACCCATGGGGGAGGGGAAGGAAAAAAAAAAGAGGTTAGAGTGGGAGAGAGCCAAAGCATAAGAGACTCTTAAAAACTAAGAACAAACTGAGGGTTGATGGGGGGTGAGAGGGAGGGGAGGGTGGGTGATGGGTATTGAGGAGGGCACCTTTTGGGATGAGCACTGGGTGTTGTATGGAAACCAATTTGACAATAAACTTCATATATTGAAAAAAAAATTTTTTTTCTACTAAAATTGGAAAGTTTGATAGCTGAAACTGCAATGGATGAGTTCAACACAAATCAGACAAAGCTGAAGAGGTATTAGTGAATCAGAAGATAGGTCAGAGGAAAATAAGAACTCACACCTGTGAGCATTTTCTTTCTCCTAGAACTTCTTTTAAGTTTCATTTAGTGCAATTCTTCTTCATGACGTATTTATCGCATCTTCACTCTTAAATGATGTTTGACCAGGCACAGAATCCTAATGGGGAAGCTTTTGTTTGTTTATTTGTTTATCCAGTACTTTGAAGATATCTTCTGTCATCTGTCTTTTGTCTTCTTGTTAGTCTAATTCCTCTCTTGTGAAGGCAGTTGTTAATCTAATTGTACTTCTCTGGAGTTCATTTGTCTTTTTTCTCTCTCTCTCTTTCAGGTTTTAATATTTTCTCTTTTGATTTTTAGTAACTTTATTATGATATGACAAAGTGTGACTTTCTTTTTTTAATTTATTTATTTAAATTCAAGTTAGTTAACATACAGTGTAGTATAGGTTTCAGGCTTAGAACCCAGTGATTCATCACTTACATATAACACCCAGTGCTCATCCTAACAAGTGCCCTCCTTAATGCCCATCACCCATTTAGTCCACTCCCCTCTGGCAACCCTCAGTTTGTTCTCTGTATTTAAGAGTCTCTTATGGTTTGCCTCCCTCTGTTTTTATCTTTATTTTCCTTCCATTCACCTATGTTCATCTGGTTTGTTTCTTAAATTCCACATGAGTGAAATCATATATTTCTCTTTAACTGACTTATTTCACTTAGCATAATACCCTCTAGTTCAATCACATTGTTGCAAATGGCAAGATTTCATTCTTTTTGATTGCCAAGTAATATTCCAGTGTGTGTGTGTGTGTGTGTGTGTGTGTGTGTGTGTGTGTGTGTACACCACATCTTCTTTATCCATTCATCAGTCGAAGGACATTTGGGCTTTCTCCATGATTTGGCTATTATTGATAGTACATAAACATGTATAGATAGATACATATAGATACATAGGTAGAAACATATACATATTGATAGATAAACATAGGGGTGCATGTGACCCTTCCAATCAGCATTTTTTTTCTTTTCATTTAACATTCTTGGGATTTACTTATAGGGCTTCTAGTATTTGTAGTTGATATACTTTTTTAGTTTGGAACATTTTCATCCATTATCTTACATGTTGCCCTATTTTCATATATATTACCTTATTCTCTCTCCCTTCTCTGTAATTCCATGTACATGTATGTTATCCTTACCATTCTATGCATTAGGTATTTTATATTCCCTTGTTTTTTTCTTTATTCTTTCTGTACCTTACTGAATACGTTTTCTTCTTACCTACCTTATAAGTCATTAGTATACTCCTCAACACTAATATCCTTCAAACTTATCCATTAAGATCTTAGTTTCAGCCACTGAATTTTCTAGAACTTTCACTTAGATTATTTTTATAGTTTCCAGAAATATTATGCCAAATTCTTAATCTTGTCTTTAATCTCCATAAATATTTTAAGTTTATTTGTTTTAAAGTTATGTGTCTGGGTCTGTTTCTACTGTCTTTAGTTTTTGTCTCCCCATATTGTTTATTTTTTTCTATTGAGAACAGGATGTTATTATGAAAATTATGGAAATAATTTAAAGCTCTGGCTTATATTCTCTTCCTCCAGAGAAAATTTTCACTAGCTTCTGTCAGACAGCCATGGATATTCACAGTCCTGGATCATTCTCATGTAATTCCAGGGGCTGAGATGAAGCTGGGCTTCAGTCCTTATGAAGTTGGGCTGCTTCCAATCCACTTTTATTTCAGGGTATTGCCCTTCAAGGCTCCAACCCACCCCCTTGGTGGTCCCTGCATTCCATTTTTCCCACTAACTTTAGGAAACTGTCAAAATAACTTTTCACATTCTCAACGACCTCTTCATGATGCACTTATGTGAAAAAGAGATCCCCGAATGCTGAGCTTGCTTCTCTAGATTTTCTTTTCTTTGGGATGATGGCTCTAAAATTCTTCACTGCTTTCTTAGTTTTAAAATATCTTCAAAGCATATATTAAAAATATGCTTTTAAAATAAAGATCCCAGAAATAAACCCATGCTTATATGGTCAATTAATCTATGACAAAGGAAGCAAGAATATACAATGGGAAAAAGACAGTCTCTTTCAATAAATGGTGCTGGGAAAACTGGACAGCTACATATAAAGGAATGAAACTGGGACACTTGCTTACACCATACACAGAAATAAATTCAAACCAGATCAAAGACCTAAATGTAAGACCTGAAATCATAAAAATCCTAGAAGAGCACCAGGCACCAATTTCTCTGACATTGGCTGTAGTAACATTTTTCTAGATACCGTCTCCTAAGACAAGGGAAACAAAAGCAAAAATAAACTATTGGGACTCCATCAAAATAAAAAGGCTTTTTACACAGCAAAGCAAACTATCAACAAACAAAAGGACAACCTACTCAATTGGAGAAGATACTTGAAAATTATACCTGTGATAAGGGGTTAATACCCAAAATATATAAAGAAATTATGTAACTCAACACCAAAAAAATAAAATAAAAACAGTCCAACCAAAAATGGGCAGGGTACCTAAATAGACGTTTTTCCAAGAAGACATACAGATGGCCAACAGACACATGAAAAGATGCTCATATCACTAATCATCAGGGAAATGCAAATCAAAACCACAATGAGATACCTATCAGAATGGCTAAAATCAAAAACACAAGAAATAACAGGTGTTAGCCAGGATATGGAGAAAAAAGAACCCTCTCGCACTGTTGGTGGGAATGTAAATTGGTACAGCTACTGTGGAAAACAGTATGGAAGTTCCTCAAAAATTAAAAATAGAAATACCACATGATCTGGGGTGCCTGGGTGGCTCAGTTGGTTGAGGGCCCAACTCTTGATTTTGGCTCAGGTCATGATCTCATGGTTGTAAGACTGAGCCCCATATAGATTGAGATTCTCTCTCTCTCTCTCTCTCTCTCTCCCTCTGCCTCTCCCCCAACTAAGCACATGTTATCACTCCCTGTCAAAAAAAAAAAAAAAAAGTTCCCTACTGTGCCCAGTTTGCAGACTTCTATAAATAATCACTGAACTTTTTTAAATTTTTCTTAACATTTGTTCATTTTTGAGAGACAGAGACAGAGTGCAAGCAGGGGAGTGGCAAAGAGAGAGGGAGACACAGAATCTGAAGCAGGCTCCAGGCTCTGAGCTGTCAGCACAGAGCCTGATGCGGGGCTTGAACCCAAAGACCACAAGATCATGACCTGAGCTGAAGTTGGCCGCTTAATTGGCTGAGCCACCCAGGCGCCCCTCACTGAATTTTACTGAATGTCTTTTTGTGTCTGTTGAGATAACGTGGTATTTTTTTCACTTAAAGTTTCAATTAGTGGGTTTAAATAAACTTTTTTAAATCTTGAATTAGAAAAGTCTTGCATTCATGGTATAAATCCAACCACTTTAAAATTAGAGGATTGGAGAAAAAACAATTCCTTCTAAATATATTCATAGTCAAGGTTCAAATAAATTAATTTTCCCAAACCTTGTAACTAGAAATTGAAAGGTATTAAAGAGCAAGGATTAAAGTTTATTTACATCTAAAATACTTTTCATGTTGCCTGTCTCAAACACACACACCATTATATATGAAACATGTAAGTGAAATATCATATACCTCTCTATCCATCTCTCTCTCTCTCTTTCTGTCTCTCTGATCTATCTGTGTATCTACACAGACACACACACAGAGACACACACACAAACGTCACTTGTAGCTCATTTGCTCTGTCCTTGGGAAAAAAAAAAAAAAGGAAGGTGACATTTCATTCTTCCGCTAAACTGAAACCAGAAATGCCTTATTTTGATTTACATAAATTGGCATTAGAGGCTGCTCCTGTAACCCTGGAGCATAATGGCATTATCAGGTCACACAACTCCTGTTGTTGTTGAGAAATAAAGCAGGGGCTCTAAGTTACAGGAAATAAAATGAAGATAGTTCCTCTAATTAAATCAATCAGATTCAACAGGTGGCACAGCCATTTTTACCTGAGAAAGAAACAAGAGAGAAATGATCACAAACTGTAAGCACATTAGGAAGGTCTGGGAGATACACGGAGTTTGGCTGAGCAAGTCTGATAGCTGAGAATAAAGCCCATTGACTACTTTTTCTCTTCCTACCCCTTTTTTTATTTCCTTCTTCTCTTAATGCAACCTAAAATTAAAGGTAATTAGAATAAGCTAAGAGTTAAGAGAAAAATACAAAATTATACCTTGACTTCCTTTTTTAAATGTTTATTTATTTATTTTGAGAGAGAAAGAGACAGCACAAGCAGGAGAAGGACAGAGAGAGGGAGAGAGAGAATCCCAAGCAGGCTCCATGCTCAGCCTGAAGCCAGACACGGGGCTCATTCTCAAGAACCCTGAGATCATGACCTGAGCTGAAATCAAGAGTCAGACACTTAACAGACTCAGCCACCCATGCACCCCATTGACTTCCTTTTTAACACTTAAATAATTCCTTTTTAACATTAATTCCAAATATCATATTTTAAAAATAGTGCCTGAGTAACCACTGCAACAGATTTACATTTTTTTGTAAATGACATACGGGAAGCTCAAAGTCATAAATCATGGAGGCATGAGAGTAAAGAAACCAGCTGGTTCAGACCAAATGACTAAGACACCACTGCCTCCTCGTGGCACAATTCCAGAATGACAAGTGATGATTAGTGGAAGGTGTTTTGTTTTTTCAAATCAGAGTTTTGACAGCCAATGTCACAGAAGCCATGGCTTGGAGTAGAAAGAGAGTTGCTATAAAGATCCCAGAAAGACATGAGAAGAATAGCAATTCTGAAAAGAGACAAAACCAGAGGAAAGTTATCCAGGTTTTCTTTCAGGTCTCCCAGGTATGGGGGCAGAGAGGTTAAAAAAGACTTGAGTAATAAGAAAAGCTGGACTTCAGTAGTTCCAGAATGGTATGCAGTAGAGGGAGATTGTACAGAAAAACCAATAGACACTTAAATCAAGTCTACATTACAGGCGTTGCTCTTTTCTGTATCATGTAAAATTATATATATACACATATACACAACCTGGTATTTCTTCATAAATATATAAAGACCCAGGCTCAAAAACAATGTCATTTATTGTATGTTTGCCTATGAATAAGTTACTTAATCCTCTATTAGTTTTCTTATCTATAGGGATAATCATAGTAACTACTTCAGTGAGTTTTTGCAACTCAGTTTAGTGAGTTTTGCAGTTAAAAATGTTAATAATAAAAATAATGACATGATTGAGTCTTTACCATGTGCCACAGGCTATTTTAAATGTTTTACTTTATCTTATTTCTTCTCAAGACATTTATAAAGCATGCAAAGCTCTTAGCTAATACTATGTCAGCAGTTTGTACTCAATACACAATATTTTTAAAGTCTGTAAAGCATCCTCTATATCTCAGGTCAAGTAGGAGGAACACGTTTGTTTATACAGTTCAGCCAATAAGACACGTTGTCCAGGCACTGTACTGGGCTCTGGGAATATAAGGATGAGTAAGACAGAGTCTCTTCCTTTAAGACATTTATATTGTGTGGAAGTTGTAGTAACAGCTATAACGCAACATAGTAATTTATATTACAACAGTGTGACAAGATTGCTATGGGAGTTCTGAGGAGGAAAAAAAAATTATTCTTCATCAGATACCTATTTGACTTTGCCTTGTCTAGATCACTTAATTTTAGGAAGAAAAGAAAAAAAATCTTCCTGGAAAAAGAAACACTTTATAGTAAAGGGAGAGAGATGTAGACAGTAACATTTGAGATTAAGAGGATGAATTTTGGAATTAAACAGAGTTGAACTGAAATCCCAGCTCTGCTCTTCACCTGCCTTCTGACTTTGGACAGGCTACTGCTCTTTCTCCTGTTCCCTTGCCTATAAATAGGATGTGACAATCGTGCCCTATCAAAGGTTGGTTGTGAGAATTAAATGAGATGTTCACATAACATTTGGCACATTGTCTAGCCCATTAGTGTTGCATTGTTATTAATATATTTCCCTCTAAGTTGTCATTTGCTGAAAAAGGAAAACCACCTACTAATTGCTAATTTTTTTTGACGAGCAGAATTAACCATGTTAAATGGACTGTAAGATGCATTTGTATTTCAGAAACACTAAAATATGAAAAATGTCCATCTTAGAATCAAAGAAGATTACATTATCATAATTATGAGGACAGTCTGCAAAGAATCTTTAATGCTATCCGGAATATTCAGATTTGAGCCTACTGTTAAAATCCTTCCCTTGTTGGTGGTTTCTAGACATTTTGTTTATAGTTCTTAAATCACACCTTAAGGTTAATGTTAACTTTCTGTTTCGTGTGGTCTCTAACATGTCCTCAGCAAATAGTGGATATTCCAAAGAGTATGGAATTAAATGGGATCTGACCAACCCATGAAAGGTGACCATCAGGTTCTCATCTTCGAACTCAAAGGAATAAGCCATAAGATCAGTACAAAATGAGTACAAAAGATGCAGTTTTTGCCTAAACCCAATAGCTGATAGATAACTCACCTCCTCCCACTGTGTGCTCGTTTGTTTAACAAAAACAAAAAACAAAACCAACTACAGCAGTGGTAACTACATGTTAGAGTGCCTCTGAATCATGTGTTGTTAATACATGGATTGCTGCCCACACCCTAAGAGTTTCTCCTTCAGTAGGTCCAGGGTGGAGCCCCAGAACTTGACTTGTTAAACCTGGTAGGCTAGTACTGATGAATCTAGTCTGCTACACTTTGAGAACCACTCAAGTAGAGGCAATTGGGCCTCCAGAGTCTCAGCCAGGGACAATTATTCAGAAAGGTCCTTGGCTCGTCTGACCTTCTCTCTGGTGGGTTGGGTAAGTCTGCCTCAATGCCCAGAAGCCTGTGAGGCCTCTCCAGTCAGCTGCCTTCTCTGGTTCTGGCTCTTCTCTTTGTTTGGCATTCTCTACATCCACGATAACATTAGATATTGTCCTGGGGAGAAGGAACTGTGCTCCCACTGAGCATTATTAGCCATAGAGAGAGATGAATGGGAAGTGAGATTCTGCCAGGTATCTCGGGGTCTTGTTACTGCAAACTACACTTGTCTCTTTAGGCTCCGGCAGCTTCTGCCTCCTCTGACAGATCATAGGAGGCTTAGTTAAGGAAAATTTGTGGAAGGAGCTCCCCAGTGTCCAAGCTCAGGAACAACTGCTGAACTTTAGCCTCCCTCATCTAGAGACCTCTGAAGAAATTGGCCAGCTGCCCACTTTGTCTTCAGCTTCCTCTCAGCAAAAGTATTAGAAATAAAAGAGAGGGGATACCCTTGAGGCATTCCTAGTGAGCTCGAACCTGACCTGCTACAGCCAAATGCAAGCATAAATTGTCTTCAGCCTCACTAGCTGGGATTGTTTAGAAGCTAGCTGGATTTAGAAAATATTTGTTAACTGCTACAGGAGAGGGATCACACCAGTTAAAACCCTGAATTATAAACATTTAAAACACATAACTCAAGTAATTAAACATACATGGCATTTTGTTATTGGGATGTCTGAACAGAATAGACTCCTCCTTTCCATTATAGTTCACACATCCTTTCTACTGCTTTGTTATTGTAACAGTGACCACCCTATTGACCTCCTCCCCATTAACATGGACATTTACTGCATAGCTCATCCAAACATTACTGCTTAACTACAAAAGAACTACTCAAGGACTTGGACCACCTCCTCCAGCTATTTTACTCCCAGTTTCCATCCTAGTAGCCAAGACACAGCAGGTGCTTAATAAACATTTACAGAACAAATAATGTTAACATCAACCTCCTGATCTCTCTTCATTGTTGTTTTATCCCTGATACCCTTTCCCTCAGGATACCTCATTGTTTTTTTTTTTTAAATAAAACCCCTATCCTGATACCCCTTTTCCTATTTTAGAAAGATGATTGAGATGTTTCAGCATGAATGAACAGACTCAAATACTTCTAGTCTTTAACAAAACATGTAAATCTTTTAGTTTTCAAATACAGATTTTAAGCAGTTTAGCAGACTTATCAAATCTTTCTCTTCTTTCTGTTGCTGTGTTTTTCAACAGCATGTCCAAGTATAATGACATTACTTCCCACCCATCAATTCTTTTCTTAAAGCCCATTTTCCCTGAAAGCTGGCTTCCGTCTCTCCTCCTTCTCGGGAACTACACAGTCTGTGCACTAAAATCTTACTCTTGACAAATCTTAACTACCACTTTCTTCTTTGATTTCTATACCTTCATGAATATTACAAAATTGCACTTTCCCTGTTTCCTTATACTTCTTGTAATTCTTTTTGTCTGCTTAATAGATCCTATTTTAAATGGTAGATGCCTCAGGCCAGGACTTTTAGAGCTTGCAAACACTGAAGTAATTAGCAATGCTCTTCACCAATACTCCAGTTTTCTATCTAACAGCATGATAGGAGGGAATTTCTGAACCACCTCAAAGCTAAGAGTGTCTATGTCTTGCTTGAACCAATGAAATATGAGTTGGGGGGCCTGGGTGGCTCAGTTGGTTGGGCATACGACTCTTGATTTCTGCTCAGGTCATGATCCCAGGGTCGTGGGATCCAGCCCCACATTGGGCTGCACACTCAGAGTGGACACTGCTTAAGATTCTCTCTCTCTCCCTCTGCCCCTCTCTCCTGTTCCTGATCTAAAACAAAATGAAATAAGTGGAAGTTACATGTTTAAGGAAAATGTTTTTAAAACAGGCACAATTCATCATGTTTCTAGTTTGCTGCATCAGAAATTGCTGAAGCATGAAGAAGAAACTTCCTCAGCTTGATTACTTGAGTGAGGATGATACAGAGTAGGGCCTTTCCCCTAAAGCTCCCCAGAAAGGACATGTAATGTGAACAAAACCAAAACTTCCCAGTTTTAAACTGCTGAGATTCGGGCGTTATGTTGGGAGTCCCAAGAGTAGCCTCAGGCTTGATGACTCACCAGAAAGACTCACAGGACTTCAGAAGTGGTCCTAATTATGGTTACAGTTTATTACAGGGTTAGGATACAAATGAAAATCAGCAAAGGGAAAAAGCACATGTGGCAAAATCCAAGAGAAACCAAGCACAAGACTCCAGTTGTTCCCTCTCGGTGAAGTTGCATGGGGACCCGCTTAATTCTCCCAGGAATGATGTGTGAGAACACACGTGAAGAGTTGCCAACCAGGAAAGCTCACACAAGCTATGAAGTCCAGAGTTTTTATTGGAGGTCAGTCTCATGCAGTGCCTATGTGACCAGCCTACTACTCAGACTCAAGTCGCCTCTGGATCAAAAACATTCACCATAAATGTAAACTTATTTGGTCAAGCTAGTACACCATGGCTCAAAGCCTCCGCCTACAAAAACATTCTTGTCAGACAGAATATTCCAAGGATTTGGAGATTATCTCCCAGGAGCCAGCCAAGGAGTCCTGAAGACAGGCCTTTCTTTGGAATACGTAGGGAATGAGAAACCCAGGCCAGCAGAGTTAACTCTTTACTGCCCAAGGAGTTAATCTGAGGGGGCATACAGCCCCCAAATCATCCAAATCATCCAAATTCCAAATCATCCAAATAATTTCCACTTTTGAAATACTTGTTAAACTAGAAAAATTAACAAATGTCCAAAAGTTTAAAAATATCATTACCAGGAGATCTGTACCGCAAGAAATTTAAAGAAAAGTCCTTTGGTGAGAAGGAAATGATACCATATGGAAATCTGGATCCACATAAAGAAATTAAGATATCAGAAAGGATATTTACATGAGTAATTATAAAAGACTATTTATTCTTTTTAAATCTCCTTTAACAATAATTGGCTATTTAAAGCAAAAAAAATAATGTATTTGGGGGGTTATAACAAAAGACAACAATAGTATAAAAGCATCAGGGGATAAATGAAAGTATATTGTTATAAGATTCTTATACTACACATAAAGTGACATAATATCACTTGAGGGTAGTCCCTAATATGTTAAAGATATAAACTATAAATCATAAAGCAGCCCTTAAACTAAAACAAAAAGAGCTACAGCTAATAATCCAACAAAGGGGATAAAAGAAAATCATAAAAATACTCAATTCACAAAGACACAGAAAAAGAGGAACAAAGGAACAAAGAATAGCTAGGACAAATAGAAAACGAAGAGCAAGATGGCAGCCTTACACCCAAATGTATCACAAATCACATCAAATGGATGAAAAACTGGACAGCAACATGAAAAAGAATGAAACTGGACCACTTTCTTACACCATACACAAAAATTAACTCAAAATGGATGAAAGACCTAAATGTAAGACAGAAAGCCATCAAAATCCTCAAGGAGAAAGCAGGCAAAAACCTCTTTGATCTTGGCCTCAGCAACTTCTTACTCAACACGTCTCCAGAGGCAAGCTAAACAAAAGCAAAAACGAACTATTGGGACCTCATCAAAATAAGAAGCTTCCGCACAGCGAAGGAAACAATCAGCAAAACTCAAAGGCAACCGACAGAATGGGAGAAGATATTTGCAAACAACATATCAGATAAAGGGTTAGTATCCAAAGTCTATAAAGAACTTATCAAACTCAACATCCAAAAAACAAATAATCCAGTGAAGAAATGGGCAAAAGACATGAATAGACACTTCTCCAAAGAAGACATCCAGATGGCCAACCGACACATGAAAAAAAGCTCAACATCATTCATCATCAGGGAAATACAAATCAAAACCACAATGAGATACCACCTCACACCTGTCAGAATGGCTAACATTAACAACTCAGGCAACAACAGATGCTAGCAAGGATGCAGAGAAAGAGGATCTCTTTTGCATTGCTGGTAGGAATGCAAGCTGGTGCAGCCACTCTGGAAAACAGTATGGAGGTTCCTCAAAAAACTAAAAAGAGAACTACCCTACGACCCAGCAATTGCACTACTAGGTATTTATCCAAGGGATACAGATATGCCGATTCAAAGGGACACATGCACCCCACTGTTTATAGCAGCACTATCAATAATAGCCAAAGTATGGAAAGAGCCCAAATGTCCATCAATGGATGAATGGATAAAGAAGATGTGGTATATATATGCAGTGGAGTATTACTTGGCAATCAAAAAGAATGAAATCTTGCCATTTGAAACTACGTGATGGAACTAGAGGGTATTACGTTAAGCAAAATTAGTCAGAAAAAGATAAATATCATATAACTTTACTCATATGAGGACTTTAAGACACAGAACAGATGAACATAAGGGAAGGGAAGCAAAAATAATATAAAAATAGAGATACAAAAAATAGAGAGGGGGACAAAACATAAGAGACTCTTAAATATGGAGAACTAACAGAGGGGTTAGGAGGGGTTGTGGGAGGGAGGATGGGCTAAATGGGTAAGGGGCATTAAGGAATCTACTGCTGAAATCACTGTTGCACTATATGCTCACTAGTTTGGATGTAAATTTTAAAAAAAATTAAATTAAAAAAAGAAAAAAAAAGAAATTGAAAGCCAAATTTTTCAGACCCTGTTTTGCAATTCAAAGTTAAAGGTGGATTCTGCTAAGCTCCTTCCTGCTGTCTCTCAGAAGCACTGGATGTTTAATGCAATGGGTGGAAGGCAATGAAGCAGCCAAAAATCGTAGAAATTAAAATTTTCTATTTTCTCATTCTTTCATCATTATCATTTAGATTGAATGGAACCCGGGCTGAGGCGGGGGGCGGGGGAGAGCCAATTGTCTCAGATCTATGATGTCACAGCTGAAGTCACAGAGAGTTGAAAAGGGCAAGGTAGATGGGGAGCAGATGAGATGGGATTGTTGTGAAATGGGGTTCAAAGAGGAGAAATTCTAGGGGGAAAGGGGTGGGACAAAGTATGACTTGGGCAGCGGAGCTGGGTAACTTTCTGGGCATAATTGGCCTAGTTCTGACTGGGGTTTGGAGGAGGGGAGGATAAGAGCAGGAAAAGGGGAGGCAACTTTTCAGAGGAGGGTTGAACTCTTGTCTAGGTCACTGCTTTAGCCTTTCAACCCCATGTGTTTTTGACACTATCAACTATGAGGTTTCCCTCTTCCTCCACAAAGCACTTGAAGGCTGGGGCTGCCAGACTTCCAGCCTGCAGTGTTACCCTTAGATGACCATGAAGATTCTGACTGTGGGGTAGAATGGGATAGGGAATTTTCCTATCTTCAGTTCATTACACACTACTTCCTATCCTTGCTTTAAAGTCCATCTTCACCTCAAGGGGACTCTAGCCAGCTTCTTAGCCCCAATCTCAGCCAGCTATTATTTTTTACTCAGGTTCTTTTTTTTTTTTTTTTCACCTACCTTCTCACTGGAACTTTCTGTTCTTACTTACTGAAAAAGACTTACCCGGGGCTACACTTCCTTCCTCTCACCCTTATCTTTCTTTACACTTATGTGCACGTGCACACACACACACTCACACACACACACACACACACACACACACACACACACACAAAACACAAATGCTTCATGTACTACTGAGACCTCTGTCCTTGTGGGTAAGTGCTTCTCTTCTCACTATACACCTGCCCTCTCCCCCTATCATTTGTGCCTCCCCAGGGCCTAGAGCTATCTCCAACTTCAGCTCCAGAGTCTCTGGTTTCTGTTCAAGGACAAATGGCACAGCATACTTTCCAAGATCAAGAACAAAGGACCTCCATACAGCAGAATAGGTAAATGGGGGTAATGATGATCGTCAAAAGTCTTTAGATTAGATATGCTGCGTGGGAGAAAAACTAGGGTCACCTGTCTACCATCCCCCTTCTGATACACTTACTTCCTGACAGAGGAAGGGGGGGGGGGACTTTCATGTATCCTCTCTTCTCCACCTCCTCAATGTTAGAGACATTAGTAGACCTTTGTCATTTCAATTTAGAGGGTTAGCTTCAATCTGAAATCCCTCTAGGAGTTAGTTGAGTATACAACGTAGGGACATTTATCCCAGGGTAAACGTTTGTTAAGAAGTCCTTATGTGATCTACAGTTTAAATCAAGGCCAGCCATCCAAAACCATGCTTCCCTTGGACTAGGGTGGAGAGGAGGGCCAGAATCCGCTGTTTGCTCAGAAGAAAGGAGGCTTGCTATGAACTTATGGGTCAAGAAAGCTTCAGAAAGGAATTAGGACTTGGCTTGAGCTTTTGAAGTATGCAGATGTTTTGACTTAAGAGTTGGCAGGAAGTCAGGAAGAAAGAGAAAGTGTCTTCAAGGTTACCTATCTCTAAAGTGCTCAGAATGGTCAATTGGACCTCAAGTCTGAGAGCCAGTGAGGAATTGAGAAGCCTGAAACTTGTAGGAAGATGAAAATCTGTTCCAAGAGTATAAAGTCTCTTGAAGACAGCTGCAGGACTATGAGGAGAAATAGTGAGTAGATATTGGAGTCTCTGCGAGTTCTATATGAGAAAGCATAAAAACCACACCAGAGATGTCTGCTGACAGATAGGTGTTCTGACGGTAGAAGCAAGCAAGACACTGAAAAATAGTGATAACAATATTTAAAATGAACTTTACAGTTACAAAGGCTTTTATATAATCTAACCCAAACTCAGTAAGGTAAAGATCATTTCTCCTACTTTTTTTACATGCGGAAATAAATTTATACAAAGAGACTTGACAAAAGTCCAAGAACTAGAACACAATGAAGCTGGAATTCAGACAAACTCTTCTTTCTCTAAACTCCAAATTCTTCCTACTGCAGTGTAATTAGGCTTTCAATAACTCAGTATAAAACAAGGAGGACATGGGGCGCCTGGGTGGCTCAGTCGGTTAAGCGGCCGACTTTGGCTCAGGTCATGATCTCGCAGTCCGTGAGTTCGAGCCCCGCGTCGGGCTCTGTGCTGACAGCTCAGAGCCTGGAGCCTGTTTCAGATTCTGTGTCTCCCTCTCTCTGACCCTCCCCCATTCATGCTCTGTCTCTGTCTCAAAAATAAATAAATTAATTAATTAATTAATTAATAAAAAAAAACAAGGAGGACATAATATATGCTCTCTTAGAGAAGTCATAACAAAGAATATATTCAAACTGACTGAGTGGGAATTAGCTTTTTTTATTACTATTATTTAGCATGACAGAGCTTCAGTTTGCTGTACAGTAAAATGCTTCCCCCACCCAGCAGCCCTGTTTGAGGATAAAAAACGTGCATCAAAGCACCCACCTCAGTGCCTGGTTCATGGAGGCTCAATCTTCTTCAGCCCCAACTTCCAAGAATAAATTGCTAAAATTCTACCATGACTGCATCTTTTCTCTCTCCTCTTTCTCCCTTGTTGCCCTCCTTTCTCTTTCTCTTTCCCTCTATCTCTCTCTCTTTAGATAGATAGGTAGATAGATGGATATTGTTTTAATTTATTTAGCCATTGTTTATTAAATAATTTAATCAATTTGTGCTTATCCATTGATCATTACATAGCAATAATTATTTACTATTGCCATTTTGTTGTATCCTGAACATATTGTAATTCCATTGCTTCTCTCCTCTTGCTATCTTTGTGATTTGTTGAATCTTTCTTTTAGAACAAAATAAGCTGTTTAGTTAGGATTATATTTTCAGAAATTGCAAATAAAATTGTAACATTTATAACAGGAATATATATGAATACACACACACACACACAGACAAAGTGTAATTCATTCAGTGGAGACAAGAATGTTCATTTTTAGAAGAAGTTCATTTTAGCCTAATCAATAAGTATAATGGCAAGTACAATCACCTACAATACATAACAACAACAACAACAAAAACATTTTACTAAACCTGTCAACAAATTCCGTGAAAAATGTTCAATAAAAAGAAGTTGCCTAAAATGACCCATAAGTAAACAAACCTAAAACTAATAGGACTAATATTCACTGTCAAATAACCAAAGGCCCTTTCTGCTTCCATATATCCTGTAAGAACGATGAATTGTGAAAGAAAATCAAAGTTTGGAATTTCAATAAAATGTCATTTAAAAACTTTACAAAAATGGCTCTTCTATATTAATAAGAAAATAAACTAGGTGTACAATCCCCATTACTACGTTAACAAAACTAGGAAATGACTGGGAATGAATTGTTGAATTTTTCTAGTGATATGCTTTGATTCCTTTCTCTTTATCTTTTGTGTATGTACTAGAGATTTCTTCTTTGTGGTTACAAGGAGGTTTACATCTCCTTGATGTTATAAAACATCTTATATAGTATAAGTTCATTTCAAGCTGATAAATTTGATTGCATACAAAAACTACATTTTACCCCTCCCCTATGTTTTATATTATTGTTGATATTTACATCTTTTTTTTTTTTAAGATTTTAAGTAATCTGTGCATCCCACGTGGGGCTCGAACTCACAACCTGAAAACAAAGAGCCGCATGCTCTACTGACTGAGCCAGCCAGGCACCCCAATATTCACATCTTTTCATAATGTGCATCCATTAACAAATTATTGTATCTAGAGTTATTCTTAATACTCTCGGGTTTTAAGGTTTATACTAGCATTAAAAATGATTTAAGCACCAACATTACAGTATTGAAGTATTCTGAATTAGACTATATACTTACCTTTTCCAGCAAGATTCTACTGTTTAACATCCTCTCATTTCAATTTGAAGAACTCCCTTTAGCATTTATTTTTTTTAATTTTTGTTTTTACATTTATTTATTTTTGAGAGACAGAGCACAAGTAGGGGAGGGGCAGAGAGAGAAAGAGACACAGAATCCCAAGCAGGCTCTAGGCTCTGAGCTGTCAGCACAGAGCCCAACATGGGGTTTGAACCCACAAACTGTGAAATCATGACCTGAGCCAAAGTCAGACGTTTAACCGACTGAGCCACCCAGGTGCCCCTAGCATTTACTGTACACCAAGTCTAGTGGTGATGAACTTGCTTAGCTTGTTTGTCTGGGAAAGTCTTTGTCTCTCATTTATTTCTGAAGGATAGCTTTGCCAGGTAAAGTATTCTTGGTTAGCAGTTTTTTTCTTTTGATACTTTGGTGTGGGATGCCTGGGTGGCTCAATTGGTTAAGCATCTGTCTCTTGATCTCAACTCAGGTTGTGATCTCATGGTTTGTGAGATAGAGCCCCACTTCAGGCTCTGTGCTGACAGTGCAGGGCCTACTTGGGATTCTCTCTCTCCCTCTCTCTCTGCCCCTCCCTTGCTCTCTCTCAAAATAAATAAAGAAACTTAAAAAAAAAATACTTTGGCTATTTCATCCTACTACCTTTGGCCTGCAAGGTGTCTGCCACGAAGTCTGCTAATAGTCTTCTGGAAGTTCCTTTGTATGTGGCAATTCACTTTTTCTTGCTGCTTTCCAAATTCTCTTTGTATTTGACTTTAGACAATTTGACTATAATGTCTCAGTGAAGATTTTTCAATGTTCAGCCTTTCTGAGATTTTTGAGTATCCTGAATCAGGATGTTTATTTCCCTTCCTAAATTTGGGGATTTTTCTGGCATTATTGTTAAATAAGCTTTCTGCCCCCTTTCTCTTTCCGTTCCTTCTCTCAAAATGTCATTGTGTCATTTGATGGTATCCCATAAGTTACACAAGGTTTCTTCCCTCTTTTGCATTCTTTTTTCTTTTTGTTCCCCTGCTTGAGTCTGCTGTTGAAGTTCTCCATAGAATTCTTCAGTGCAGTCATTGTATTCTTCAGCTCCAGAAAGTGTTTGGTTCTTTTTTTTTTTTATGGTTTTTACCTCTTTGTTGAACTTTTCCTTTTGTTTATGTATTGCTTTCCTGATTTCCACTAATTGTCTGTGATCTCTTGTAGCTCACTGAGCTTCTTTAATATGATTATTTTGAATAGTTTTCAGACAATTCCTATGTTTCCATTTCTTTGGTGCCTGCCACTGGAGCTTTGTTCTTTTAGTAACACTCTTCCTTGATTCTTCATGTTCCTTGAGTTCTTCCATTGCTGTCTTGGCATTTGAAGAAGCAGTCCCCACTGCCAATCTTTACTGACTGGTTTCAAGAGTGAAAGACCTTCACCAATAGCCCAGCTAAAAATGGGGGTGGGGGGTGTCTCTCAGGCCTTTTTTATGGATGCACTACCCTTACCTTCTTGTTCCCTCTTGTGGAAGGTTTAGGATTTTGTCTTCTCTTCCCATAAAGCTAGTCTGGGTACTGAGAGCCTCCTATTTATTTTCCCCAGGATGGTGCCCTGGTGCATTCCAAGATTGTATGTCTTCTCTCATTCCTACATTATTGAGCCAGCTGCTGACATCTACATACTGTAAAATGCTTGCACTTGCCATCTGCAAAGGCCTATGTGCACCATCTTGGGGTGTGTGCAGAGTACTGTGGGCATTTGTCAGCCAATTCCAGGGGTAGGGGGACCTGCAGATAAGGAGTCACATAGAGTTCATGCGTGGTCCTCTTGGTAGAGCCTACAAACCAGCTAGTAGGATCTGCAGCTGGTTTCTGAGATCCATGTGGTGGCCTCTGTGAGTGTCCACTCCTTTTCTTTGTTCCCAGATTCCCTCAAACTATTTAGCTGTGCCAATAACCTCAGTGACCTGGGTGAGGTGAAGCAGAAATTGGCCTCTTATGCAACGTCTCACAAGGCTGGGGAATCAGACTGCTCATTTCACTCTCACTTTTCCCCATGGGAGAAATCACAGGCTAAGAGTGTTTCTTTTGACACTGAGTTATGCTGCCCTTGGGGAAGGGTGACATAGGTAAAGTGAAACTGTTTTTCTTAACCTCTTTAATGCATCTACTTATGGATATTTTGCTCCTGCAAGGTGCTGGAATCTCTCCACTAGACTCCTGGTTTCCCACAGAGGTTTTCCCATTCATGGTGGTTGTCAAAATTGATGTTTCTGTGGTGGGTATGAGGACTGGAATCTCCTTTTCTGCCCTCTTGCTGACATCACCTACCCAGTGCCTCATCAGATTTATATCATTCTTTCCAGAAAATCCACTGATGACACCACGCAACCAAAGGTAGGTAAGACTTCCAAATAGACTGGTTCCTTTCGGGTTTCTCATTCCTGGGGAAAATGGAGAAGGGACTGTAGCTAGGAGACAGGAATGCTGCCTAGTAAGGACCATATCTTGGAGGACTTGGGCATTATAGTTCAGAGTGCTCTTGACCAGCTGGTGGATCACTGTCTACCAAGACTAGGTAATACCTTCAATGCTACTACTACACTAGATAACTCCAGGGGCTATGTGGATGTTCATAAGGGAAAAATATGAGACTATTTATACCTGTCACCCACCAGATAGATCAAGAGATGACACAGGAGATATGGCCTGAAAATGACTCAGTAGGGCTGAAGGAGACTTTGAGATGTCTGAAAAAATAGGGTGACTTCAAGTGTCCATCTCAATTCCAAAAAAATATCTTGTATTATATCAGTTTCAGGGTGTGTCTTCTGATTCTGGGAGGATTAGGGTAATATTCCCAAGATATGTCTCTTATTTCAACAGGAAATACAGCTAACAATAACTGAAGCCCTCTGGGACCAAGTAAGTACAAAGGGGTCATCTTCGACAGCATTGTGAGAGGCAGGAGAAGGGACAGAAGACTTAAGAAAGGAGCAAACTTCTTTCTTTCCCCTTGAGTAATTACTGATTGATAGTGAAGGATTCCCATGCTCTCTTCCATCTTGTTCTATTACCCATCCAGTCCTAAATCCTCAGAGACTCCTCATGTTTGTGCACTTCAGCACTCTTCTAGAGATCCACCTGTCCATTAGATAATCCCAGCCTTTTAATGACTGCAAAATGAATAATTTAAATCTCATCCACGAGCAAGAACCTTAGGGGAAGTATTGAGAAAGCCATATACTTTAAATCTCGGATGAGAAGAAGGCAAAGTTACCATTTTGTTAGGAAAATTAAAGATCTTAACTCCATTTATGATCCAAAAGAAAGTTATTTTATCTTTGGAGCTACTCAACTTGTCCAATAACTACTTGACTGTGGCCCTTGATTCCTATATCATAAAATGTTTTCTGAAAGATTTGGCCCCTCCAGAATAAGTTAGCTCCAAAATAACTGGAGAGTGTGATGCTAAGTGAAATAAGCCATACAGAGAAAGACAGATACCATATGGTTTCACTCTTATGTGGATCCTGAGAAACGTAACAGAAACCCATGGGGGAGGGGAAGGAAAAAAAAAAAAAAAGAGGTTAGAGTGGGAGAGAGCCAAAGCATAAGAGACTCTTAAAAACCGAGAACAAACTGAGGGTTGATGGGGGGTGGGAGGGAGGGCAGGGTGGGTGATGGGTATTGAGGAGGGCACCTTTTGGGATGAGCACTGGGTGTTGTATGGAAACCAATTTGACAGTAAATTTCATATATTAAAAAAAAAAAAGAAAGAAAAAAATATATAAAAATATATTCAAAGACAAAAAAAAAAAAAAGTTAGCTCCAAAATAAACGTCTCAAAAAATAAATGAATCAACCTGAAGAATAGAAGTATTTAGTTTTATCCATTTGAATGCCAAATTAAGTCCATTAAAAAAATACTAAGTTTCCTATAATTGCTAGTGAGTTTCAGAGAGTAACATGCCAAGTGATCCCATTGCTTCTAAAGGTCTTGTCTGGAACATGATTGGGGTTTTGTCATTAGCACAGAGGAGGATTATTTTTTCCCATTGGCTATGGCTGGCAGGTCTATATCAAGACATTAAAAGACATTAAAATTAGATTGTCATTCAGATACAATTTCAATATTTGGGATGCCATTCTCCTCTGCATTATTTATAATAGGAAATTGCGTTATTACTAATGCATTTCTAGCTGTTGTGAATTTCTTTAGAGTATTTTAATAAAGATTTTGGAGAAGCACAAATGCCAGATTCATCCTGTGGGATCAGAGGCTGCTAATAAAAATGTTTTAATGCTCCAAACTGTCCTACACATTCCCAAATTTATTGACAGTAGTTTAAACGGGAATAATGGCTAATAGTAGAAAACCATGCTGAAGCTTTCCTGCTCTTTATTAGATTTGAGAGATTCAGACCCGCTTTTTGTTGATGACTTCTAAAGTGTTGAGAAGTAAATGAATAGAAGTCTGTACTTTGGATAGGAACATGAATTGCCATTTTTGTGGTTAGGAAAAGAATGGTCAGGAAAACCATTTAAGTTGATTTAAAGAAATCCAGTCAAAAAATGTCTTCCTTTGTTAAATCAAATGTTCTATAATAATGAAATTGTTGAATCCAATTAAGAGTGTGTTTTGGAATTTGACAACTATGAGTTGAAAACAAAAATAGGCCCATTAGGTCACCAATCTGAATTTGTTGCCTTCAGTCTTCTAATGAAGCAATGCGATGAGTGGTTAGTCTCAGAATCTACATTATTAAGTCTTGCTTTCTGAAACTGCTTTACAATAAACATGAATTTAATGAATTTGAAAGTAGCTTCTTTTAATTCTATAAAAACTGATGCCTTTTCCATTTTCACGAAATGTCCTTGGTTTTCCAGCTATATGAAAACAACAAGGTGGCCAATTCTCAAACATGAAAATGCCAGGTTTCACTTTATATTTCAATGGCCTATCAGTGCAGAAGCTAAGTATTCCCACAAGGCAGCCAGAGCAAGCTGTTGTGAATTCAAGAACACAGACACTATCTGGAGTTTCTCAGGACTTCCCAAAAATATCAACTACTTCAGCTTCCAAATCTTGACATTCTAGTTGCATATACATTTAAACTGTTAGATAGAGATGGGAATTAGAGGACAATTGATCACTTTGAACTTATATGTTTCCCATACTGAGCCAAGCAGGAAAAGACAATTAAATTAATGACTCTGGATTTTTTATCAAAAAATGAGAAGTCTCGCTAGACTCTCCTGCAAGCTCCCAATGAACAATATTATATGAAATGAGTAATGTGATCAACTTTTTTATTCTCTGTGATTTACAATGACTCTTCCTGTAAGTTTTACAGAAGAAAGTAATCTTCTTAATTTAAAATGGATAGAATAACTAATGTTCTTATAATTATTGTATTAGAAGAGTGAGTTGCTTATGAAAGCCTCAGAAAACCATCCTGTTGAGAACCAATACATAATTGGATACCTATGACATAAAAAAGGATATGATAAAACAAAGAGTGAACAAAGGTAGTAAGCTGGTAACTGGCATAGTCTACCCCACTGACCATCCAGCTTCCATATGCACCTGCAAACACCTGTTGAAACTCCTGAATTTCAACAAAAACAACTCTATATTTCTACCAAACAAGACATAACTATCTATCTCAAAGTCTTCATCCTTCTCCCAAAATGAGGCAACTCAGATTTCTAACAGTCATTCTATCCATCCATGGCTAGGTGTGAGGGTAGGTACATAGTCAGTTTTACAAGAACTGCCAAAGCTTTTTCCAAAGCGAATATACAATTCTACACTCCTTCCAACAATGTAGGAGAGTTCTGACTGCTCTGTATCCTCACCAATATTTGGTGTTGTCCTCCAATACAAATATGTGTTGACTTTAATAGCTATGCTTAGCTTCAGAACAAGGACCAATTAAACAAAGTATAATAGGTTTCACTTATATTCCTCTCACAACTCAGCCCTCTTTAAATAACTTCCTGAATTTCACCCATTTACCATATGGAGAAATGGTGGCCCAGATATATGTAGAGAAGTCAATGGGATCTATTGCTAAAGCTAGGAGGCCATGGTCTCTTGGCATTCACACCCTACAGCCTAATAGCTGGAAGATTCTATATATATAATCCCTTTGTAATAAAGTCTATAACATTAATTTTTTCACAAGTTTTGTGTCTTCTTTCAGGTACTAATGGCTTTTAGGGATATACAAAAAGAGGTGAGATTAAATTTCAATTTTCTAAATTCCCTGGCCACGTCACTTTTCCCTTGCTCCCATGTTTTCCATACCCTACTGTGATGTTGACTCTGATCAAAGTTTAAGTTTCAGTCCTTTATCTAGTGAATTCTCCCTTTAAAGAGCAGCACTGGCTTGTCAGTTCAGGAAGCTAAGGGAAGAAGATGCCTAACAATCCCCTCGTGGAAATATGACAATAGAGAAAATTGTATCTACCAGAACTTCTCTGAGCAAGAATACTCTGTGTAATTATATGAAACACTGATAAGTGACTGAGTTAGGAAGAGTCCCCAAGTGATGTGGTAAATTCCTTATTAGACAAGTATGTCTATTCACTGTAGGGAAGTGCAAATTAGAGGTCAGAGCTAAATGTCTTTGCTAAACAGAAACATTCCTCCTCCTCTGCTCTTCCTCCACATAGATTTCAGTCTTTTTCTATACAAATACTGATCAAACATTTTAAAAATATACTCAAACATGCACTGTCCCCAGCTTGCTCAAGGTGGTGATATATCTGGGTCCTACCAAGCCTGCTGTCCCGCCTTTTTTTTTCTGTCTGTTACAGTGGACAACAATAGGCACTGTCTACACAATTACCTATCAGTAGACTATTTACATAGGTAAACACATAACTTAGGACAGGTACTAATATTATAAAACCAAAGCAAATGGGAAACTTCTACACAGATTCTTAACTTTTGTTCCTCTGAATAAAGACACAGTTTCATTAAAATTAGCATCTAAGTATAATATGAGCTTCCAGGGGTCTCAGAAACAGTAGCTCTCTTTCTAGTTGGCAAGAAGTCATGTATAAATTGATTGAGAAAGCACTGAAAATAAACCTCTTCTAAATCACTATCTTCGCCTTAGAACTGAGCCCCTTCTACGGTCCCAGGAAGCTATGTCATTGTATCCTGCTGCTATGTCCAGGACTTACTCTAGGGAAAATTAGAGCAGTCTTTGCCTCCACCTGGCTGCAAGTAAAAGGCGGCACCAGGTAGAGATAAGAAACTTGATATTTTCACCCAAGTTTTGCCTTAGGGTCAGGGTGCCTCTACCCTCCCCAGAACTTTAGTCCCCTTAGGCCTGAGTCTCCTCCAGATAACACTTGAATTAGTAAGAGGAGAAGCCTATCTATAAGTGAGACTTGTGTGTGTTGATTTCCATCCTCACAAGGCTTATATATTAAGTTAAAAGTCCCCTCTGATGTCCTCTATGCTGAAGCTCTCTTCTAGCGCTTCTTCATGGGATCCACCAGATAAATCCCTGTCTTCATAAATTCCCCCAGGCTGATACAGGCAAACATACTCCTTACTTACAGACTTATTAAGAAAAATTTGTATACTTAAATACTGAGAGAAGAATGTCAAACAAAAGATAGCAGAGAGGTAGAATTAGAATGTACTTTCTTTTTGATTAGGCAAACCTTAGGTTCTAAACGATGCTTAGAGCATCGTTAGGTAGAAAGATGATCTACCAGGCCCCTGTTTGCTCAGGGGTCCCAAAGTGTATCAGCAGCAGCTGTTCACTCTAGGGTGGGTAAAAAGGATTTTTTTTTAAGGTCCTTCATAGATATTTAATAGTTCTCCTCAGAGAACCACTGGAGATGCAGAGAGGAGGGGAAAAGGGGGCCAGAAAAGGGAGAGCAAAAAAAACATAAAAAAGTAAAAGAGAGTAATGAATTGTGTGTCTCCCACCCCTAAAGAGGCCACATCTTGTCCTATTTATTTATTCATCATTCAACAAACATTTATTGAGCATATGCTGTATGCAGGGCATTATGTTAAGTGGTTTGGCGTGAGGGATATAAAAACAACACAAAATTCTGCTTTCAGGAAACTCAGAATTTAATTCCAATCCCTAAAAGCCCCTATTTTCCACATAGACATTCCTACAGTTGACCAAGTAAGTGTACAGCTGGTACACTGAAGTTTCAGAGGAGATGGATGGCCTCTAAGTCTCTGACTCTCTCTGAATTCTCATTATCTTTCAGCTGCAGGAAGATGCTCGGATTCGAGGTAAAAAAGCAGTATTTCAAGGTTTGGATAAGCCAAGAGTGGTGGGAGGGAACAAGAGGGAGTTCAACCCAAAGTCTCATCTTTCCTTTGGGTAAGAGCTGGAGTCGAGATCCTCCTTTCTTTTCCCCCTTCAGCCAAGTGAACATGGACTTTCCTTGAACTTGCAGGAGCACTGCTAGTCTCTCCTCTGTCCAGCCCAATTACCGAGATGGGCACAGAGGGATCCTTTTCTCCCGTGGGATGACTGCTGAGGACCTGAGGATACTCTCAACCCTCAGTGAGACCTACCTCTTTTCAGCAGAGGAGGGGCAGCAAGCATAGAAGTCTGCTGTATGGACTTACTAGGGCTGGCATAGGGCTTAAATAGTGGGGACATCAGAACAGAATGCTTATTCATGGTGGTCAAATTTTAGTTCTAAACTACAGTCCTATGCCCAGAAGAAAATTTTAGTGTTACAGGAAAATATTCAAAACACCCAGAAGCCTAGAATTATAGCATAAAAGCCATATCTGGAGTTCCATCCTTCACCCATCCAAGAAGAAATTTATAAATCAGGGCTTTTCAAACTTTTGCATGTATACAAATCACCTGTATACCTTGTTAAAAAGCAGATTCTTATTCAGTAGGTCTAGCGTGGGCTTGAGATTCTGTATTTCTAAGAGAGTACCACATGATGCCAAAACTGCTGACTCGTGAACCAGACTTTGAGTATCAAGGATATAAATAACTGGGCCCAGTGAAATATCCTCCAACGTCAGAATGAAGTAAGATTTATTTCAGGGGTTTACAAGTCCCATCACTTCAAATATGGGTGGAGTAATCACAGGGAGGAGCAAATCAAAAGGAGATTCTGACTAGCCTAGGGGACTTTCTGAAAATTAAAACTACTCTATGCTTTTCTAGACCCTCCCCAAAACAGAGCTCATTAACAGTCCGAAACTTCTTGAGAATCTTTAAATATAACAAGTCCAGAAAGAATTGCTCTGATCTTTCCCCAAGCCTGGTCAATCACCTCCATTCCAGAATGATAAGGAAATAGGGCCAGGCAGAATCCATCGTGAGATATAGAGGAAAGTTCTTGGCTGCCAATTCCCTAAGGGTCAACAGGTCAAAAGTGCCAAGTTTACCTCAGCTTAAAGGATACTCTCCTTTATCCAAGAAAGGCTGATTTTCAAAGAGGTCACTGCAGGACTCTGGGAATACCCACCTGATGACCTAGGATGTAACTGCTGCTGTTGTTAGTTTTCCTAAAAGGTGAGGGAGAGCAGGAGGGGGTGGGGGTAGGGAGGAGAGACTCAGAATAGGATGAGGAGAATTAAAGTCTCATTGTATCCATTTTCCATACAAAAAAAAGTAGATAAGAAGTGAGAAATCAAGGACCTGCTCTAGTGGCAGTGCCCAGGGACTGAGACATTTGGCTAACTCCTAATGCCCAGCACTGCTTAAACACAGAATCATGGTGGCCATGATTTGCTCTGCTTTGCAAATGACCATATGTCTGGTGCAAGCAACCAGGATGGCTGGTGCCATAATCTGCATCTGCCTCTCTTTAGTTTCCCCATAAGTTCCAACCTCTCCTTCTTTGGCTATACTCCAAACTAAGGATGTGAGCAGGGCTCAGGGCCCTTAGGGAGACATTTCTAGATCCTTATAACAAAATGACTCCTTTGTGTGTCCACCTCAGGGATGAGCAACTGCTCCATGATACCCAGGTCATTTGCATTTGGGACTGGGTAAGTAGCCCTCTTTTGATAATCCCCAATGGAAATGGTATCCACCCAGATATGGGTATAATGGCTAGGAATATAGCTGGCTCTGAGCCTTGAACTTTCAGATGCCTGTATTTCCAATATACATCTCTTCTAAGGGGGGAGGAAGTGGCCCCCCACCACTCAACTAATGGTTAACTACAGAACCAGGGGTTCTTCCTCCATCCTCATCCCCATCAGAAATCCCTGTAATCTCAGGATCAGTCCTGGACCTCACCATAATAGAAACGGGGAGATTCTCATCATTCAATTGAGGGAGTAAGGGAACATCAAAAGAATGTCAGATAAGAAAATAGAGTCATGAGAAAAGAATAAAAAATTATGGAGGTACAAGAAAGACTTAGAAGAAGAAAATTAAATTAATAAAAGTTTGAAAGTCCAATGCCCTAACATGGGGAGATGTCAATTTCTTTTCCAAAAGAAAAATACCAGGATTGCTCAGCTGGGAAGACGGCAGGGTAGGAGGACTCTAAGCTCACCTCATCCTATGGATACAAATAGATAACACTCACGTTAGTATAAATAACCAGAAAATGATCCAAAGCCTGACAGAACAAACTCCACAACTAAAGGTAGAGAAGAGGCCACATCAGGGCATGCAGGAAGGGTAAAACATGGTTTGAGAGTGAAACAGACCATGGCTATCCAGGTAGGGAGAGAGCTGGTAGTGCAGAGAAGGGCAAAAACCAGACTTTCACACCAGAGAGCCTAAGAATGGGGAGGACAAATCCCCATAACATTTGCCTTTGAAAGCAAGAGGAGCTGAATTTCATGAGTTCTTACAACCAGCAGGACTTAAAGCCTGGAATTTTAAAAATCAGCCAACTCAGGTCTGGCACAGCCCAGAGGGCATTAGGAAGCTGAGTCCCTAAAAAGATAGTACAGCAAACAACCTGTGCAGATACAGCATAGAACCAGCAGTGTGAAAAATGCCAGGGCAGAAGAGAGAGAGTGATTTACTCATCTCAGAGCATGGCCTGGAGAGACAGAGAAAACAGAGAGACCCCTCCAGAAGCAAAAGAGCTGGCAGGCACCATTTCCCTCCTCAATACAACAGCATAAACAACGGCCACCTGTAGGAACCAGCATGGGTCAATACTCATTACCTAATTTGTTTGCACCAAGTCTCCCACCTACTTCACTTCAGCAGATCCACTCTTCCCAGTCCCACTCCCATTGGTCCCGTAGCTCCAGGCCTCCTTCCCCAGAAGAACAGCACAGAATATCTCCCAACCTACACATTTTGAGGGACCTCAGTTCCATCGACAAGGCAGATCTCATTTCACAAGCATTTCACCACACATGTTAAAACGCACCCCACCCCCCACCACCCTGCTGGGGACCAAACATTGCCCACAGTAGGCAAAGAGAGCCTCTGCAGACAACCGGACTGAAGTAAAAAGAGGCCAAGACTTAACAGCAGAGCAAATGCAACACACATAGGAGACATTCCCTGAAATTCCAGGCCCTGAGGAACAGGGGACACTGCACTGCAGAGTTCTACAGGACCTCTTCTTCATACAGCTACTATTAAGAGCAAGAGGTAGCTGACTTCTCTAACACACAGTAACAGGCACAGAGAGTTAGACAAAAGGAAGAGACAGAGAAACATGTCCCACATGAATGAACAGGACCAAACCACAGCAAAAGACTTAGGGGAAACAGATATAAGTAATAGGACTGATAGAGAATTTAAAGTAATGATCATGAATATACTCACTGGACTTGAGAAAAAAGTACACAACATCAGTGAGACCCTTAACACAGAGATAAAAAAAAAAGAACCAATCAGAGATCCAGAACATAATAAATGAAATTAAAAATACACTTGAGAGAATAAATAGCATACTAGATGAAGAAGAGGAACAAATTAATGACCTGGAAGACAGAGCAATGGAAAGTAACCTAGTTGAGCATAGCAGAAGAAAGTTATGCAAAATGAGAATAGTCTCAGAGAACTCAGAGACTCCATCAAGCATAATAACATTTAGATTAGAGGGATCTCAGAAAAAGGGCAGAAAAATTTTTTTAAAATAACAGGTGAAAAGCAAAAATGAATTACTGGGACCTTATGAAGATAAAAAGCTTCTGCACAGCAAAGGAAACAACCAACAAAACTAAAAGGCAACCAACGGAATGGGAAAAGATATTTGCAAATGACATATCGGACAAAGGGCTAGTATCCAAAATCTACAAAGAGCTCACCAAACTCCACACCCGAAAAACAAATAATCCAGTGAAGAAATGGGAAGAAAACATGAATAGACACTTCTCTAAAGAAGACATCCGGATGGCCAACAGGCATATGAAAAGACGCTCAACGTCACTCCTCATCAGGGAAATACAAATCAAAACCACACTCAGATATCACCTCACGCCAGTCAGAGTGGCCAAAATGAACAAATCAGGAGACTATAGACGCTGGCGAGGATGTGGAGAAACGGGAACCCTCTTGCACTGTTGGTGGGAATGCAAATTGGTGCAGCCACTCTGGAACGCAGTGTGGAGGTTCCTCAGAAAATTAAAAATAGACCTACCCTATGACCCAGCAATAGCACTGCTAGGAATTTACCCAAGGGATACAGGAGTACTGATGCATAGGGGCACTTGTACCCCAATGTTTATAGCAGCACTCTCAACAATAGCCAAATTATGGAAAGAGCCTAAATGTCCATCCACTGATGAATGGATAAAGAAATTGTGGTTTATATACACAATGGAATACTACGTGGCAATGAGAAAGAACGAAATATGGCACTTTGTAGCAACATGGATGGAACTGGAGAGTGTGGTGCTAAGTGAAATAAGCCATACAATGAGAAAGACAGATACCATATGTTTTCACTCTTATGTGGATCCTGAGAAACTTAACAGAAACCCATGGGGGAGGGGAAGGAAAAAAAAAAAAAAAAAGAGGTTAGAGTGGGAGAGAGCCAAAGCATAAGAGACTCTTAAAAACTGAGAACAAACTGAGGGTTGATGGGGGGTGGGAGGGAGGGAAGGGTGGGTGATGGGTATTGAGGAGGGCACCTTTTGGGATGAGCACTGGGTGTTGTATGGAAACCAATTTGACAATAAATTTCATAAAAAGATAAATATAAATAAATAAATAAATAAATAAATAAACAAATAAAATAACAGGTGAAAATTTCCCTAACCTGGAGAAGGAAACAGATATCCAGATCCAGGAAACACAGAGATCCCCCAAAATATTCAATCCAAAGAGGTCCACACCCAAACAAATAGTAATTAAATGATAAAAGGTAGTTATAAAGAAAAAAATATAAGCAACAAGACAAAAGAAGACAGTTACATATAAGGAAAACCCCATAAGGCTATAAGCAGATTTTTCAGCAGATACCTTGTAAGTCAGAAGGGAGTGGTATGATCTATTCAAAGTGCTGGAAGGGAAAAATTTGCAGCCAAGAATAGTTTATCCAGCAAGGCTATCATTCAGAATAGAAAGAGAGATAAAGAGTTTCTCAGACAAACAAAAACTAAAGGAGTTCATGACCACTAAACCAGCCCTATGATAAATATTAAAGGGGGCTCTTTGAGTGGAAAAGGAAGACCATAAGTGAGAGTATGAAAAGTAAAAAACACAAAAGCAGTGAAATATGTATTTCTGTAAAAATCAGTCAAGGGATTCATTAAAAAAAAAAAAAAAAGAATGTAAAACATGACATATACCTAAAACATGGCAGTGGGGAAGAGTTAGAAAGATTTCAAACTTAAGCAAGAATCAGTTTAATATAGACTGCTATATGCAGAAGATGTTATATACAAACCTACTGGTAACCACAAATCAAAAACCAGTAATAGGTAAGCAAAGAATAAAGAGAAAGGAATCTAAGTATATCACTAAAGAAAGTCAACAAACCATGAAAAAAGCAAGAGAAGGAGGATCAGAGTAAATCTATAGAAACAACCAAAAAACAAGTAACAAAATGGCCACAAGTACATATCTTCAATAATTACATTGAATGTAAATAGACTAAAGGCTCCAATCAAAAGACATATAGTGACAGAGTAGATAAAAAAAAAAAAGACCCATCTATATGCTACCTACAAGAGACTCATTTCAGACCAAAAGACACCTGCAGATTGAAAATCATTTATTATACAAATGGAAGTGAAAAGAAAGCTTGGGTAGAAATACTTATACTGGAAAAACCAGATTTTAAAACAAAAACTGTAATATGAGACAAAGAAAGACACTATATAATAAAAAGGGGAGAATCTAACAAGAAGATACAACAATTATAATATTTATGCACCCCACATGAAAGCACCCAAATACATAAAACAGTTAATAACAAACATAAAGGGAAATAATCAATAGTAATACAATAATAATAGGGGACTTTAACACCCCACTTACACTGATGGACAGATCATCCAAACAGAACAGCAACAAAAAAAACAGTGGCCTTGAACGACACACTGGACCAGATAAATTTAACAGACACATTGAGAACATTTCTTCTGAAAACAGCAGAATATGCATTCTTTTCAAGTTCATACAGAACATTCTCCAGAACACATCACATATTAGGCCACAAAACAAGTCTCAACAAATTCAAAATGATCAAAGTCATACCATGCATCTTTTCTGATCACAATGCTAAGAAACTAGAAATAAACCACAAGAAAAAATCTGGAAGGACTACAAAAACATGTACATTAAACAACATGCTACTAAATAATGAATGAGTTAACCAAGAAATCAAGAATAAATGCAAAAGTAAATAGAAACAAATGAAAATGAAGACACAACAGTCCAAAACCTCTGGGATGCAGCAGAAGTGGTTCAAAAGAGGGAAGTTTACAGCAGTACAGGTCTACCTCAAGAAGCAAGAAAAATCACAAATAAACAACCTAACCTTACACCTAAAGGAGCTAGAACAGGAACAACAAGTAAAACCTAGAAACAGCAGAAGGAAAGAAATAATAAAGATCAGAGGAGAAATAAATGAAATAGAAACTAAAAAAAAAAAAAAAAAAAAAAAAATACAACAGATCAATGAAACCCAAGAGCTCATTCTTGGAAAAGATCAACAAAATGGATAAACTTCTAACCAGACTCATCAAAAAAAGAGAGAGGACCCAAGTAAACAAAATCACTAATGAAAGAGGAGAAATAACAGCCAACACCACAGAAATACAAAAATTATAACATAATATTATGAAAACCTATATGCCAAGAAATTGGACAACTTAGAAGAAATGGATAAATTCCTAGAAACACATAATGTACCAAAACTAAAGCAGGAAGAAATGCAAAATTTGAACAAATTACCAGCAATGAAATTGAATCAGTAATCAAAAAACTCCCAAAAAAACAAAATTCCAGGAACAGATGGCTTCATGGGTGAATTCTACCAACCATTTAAAGAAGATGTAATACCTATTCTCGAACTATTCCAAAAAAAAAAGAAGACAAAGGAAAACTTCCAAATTCATTCCAAGAAGTCTATTATCACCCTAATACCAAAATCAGATAAAGACACCATGAAAAAAGAAAAATACATGCAAACATCTCTCACAAATATAGATGTAAAAATCCTCAAATTATTAGCAAACTGAATCCAAAACTATATTTTAAAAAATCACACACCATGATCAAGTGGGATTTATTCCCAACATGCAAGGTTGTTTCAATATTCACAAAACCACCAACATGATATGTCACATCATTAAGAAAGGATAAAAATCATATGATTTGACAGATGCAGAAAAAGCAGGTCACAAAGGATAACATCCATTCATGATAAAAAACCCTCAGCAAAACAGGTCTAGAGGGAACATACCTCAACATAATAAAGGCCTCATATGAAAAACCTTCAGGAATATCAACCTAATGGTGATAAAACTGAGAGCTTTTCCCTTAAGGTCTAGAACAAGATAAAAATATCCACTCTTACCACTGATATTCAACATAATATCAGAAGTCCTAGCCACAGCAATTAGACAACATAAAGAAATAAAAGGCATCCAAATTGGTAAGGAAGAAGTAAAGTTCTCATTATTTGTAGATGACATGATACTATACAGAAAGAACCCTAAAGACTCCACCAAAAAAACTAGAATTGATAGCTCAGTAAAGTCGCAGGACATAAAATCAATGTACAGAAATCTGTTGCATTCCTATATACTCATAATGAAGCAGCAGAAAGAGAAATTAAGAAAATCCCATTTACAATGGCACCAAAAATATCTAGGAATAAACTTAACCAAAGAGGCAAAAGACTTGTACTCTGAAAACTATAAAACACTGATGAAAGAAATTCAAAATGACACAAAGTGGAAAGATATTCCATGCTAATGTATTGGAAGAATGAATATTATTAAAATGTCTATACTACCCCAAGCAATCTACACATTTAATGCAATGCCTATCAAAATGCCAACAGCATTTTTCACAGAAATAGAACAATCCTAAAATGTGCATGGAACCACAAAAGACTCCAACTAGCCAAAGCAATCTGGAAAAAGAAAAGCTGGAAGCATCACAATTCCAGACTTTTAAGTTATATTACAAAGATGCAGTAATCAAAATAGCATGGTACTGACACAAAAATAGACACATATCAATAAAAGAGAATAGAAGCCCCAGAAATAAACCCACAATTATACGGGCAATTAATCTTCAACAAAGGAGGAATGAATATACATGGGAAAAAAATCTCTTCAACAAATGGTGTTAGGAAAACTGGACAGCTACAATGCAAAAGAATGAAACTGGACCACTTTCTTTCACCCTACACAAAAATAAACTCAAAATGAATTAAAGACCTAAATATGAGACTTGAAACCATAAAAATCCTTGAAGAGAGCAAAGGCAGTAACTTCTCTGACATTGGGCATAGCAACAGTTTTCTAGATATGTCTCCTAAGGCAAGAGAAATAAAAGCAAAAATAAATTATTGGGACTACATCAAAATAAAAAGTTTCTGCAGTGAAGGAAATAATAAAACTAAAAGGCAAGCTATGGAATGGAGAAGATATTTGTAAATGATATATCCAATAAAGGATTAGTATCTAAAATATATAAAGAACTTACACAACTCAACACCAAAAAACAAATAATCCAATTTAAAAATGGGCAGGGGCACCTGGGTGTCTCAGTTAAGCAGCTGACTTCAGCTCAAGTCATGTTCTCGTGGTTCGTGGGTTCAAGCCCCTTGTCGGCTCTGTGCTGACAGCTCGGAGCTTGGAGCCTGCTTCGGATTCTGTGTCTCCCTCTCTCTCTCTCACACTCTCTCTCAGTCTCTCAAGAATAAATAAATGTTAAAAAAATTTTTTTAAATGGGCAGAAGACATGAACAGACATTTCTCCAAAGAAGACATACAGATGGGCATACAGACACATGAAAAGACTCTCAACCTCACTGATCATCAGGGAAATGTCAATCAAAACCACAATGAGGGGTGCCTGGGTGACTCAGTCTGTTAAGCGGCTGACTTCAGCTCAGGTCATGATCTAGCAGTTCACGAGTTCAAGCCTCTCATCAGGCTCTATGGTGATAGCTCAGGAGCCTGCTTCAGATTCTGTTTCTCCCTCTCTCTCTACCCCTCCCCCACTCACACTCTGTCTCTTTCTCTTAAAAACAATTTTTTTCTTTAATTTTTTTAAAAACTACAATAAGATATCACCTCACACCCGTCAGAATGGCTAAAATCAACAACACAAGAAACCACAGGCAAGGATGTGGAGAAAAGGGAACCCTCTTGCACTATTGGTGGGAATGAAAACTGGTACAGCCACTGTGGAAAACAGTATGGAATTTCCTCAAAAAGTTAGAAATATAAGTCCCACGTGATCCAGTGATAACACTACTGGGTATTTACCTAAAAAACAGGAAAATACTAATTCAAAGGTTACATGCATCCCTATGTTTATTGCAACATTATTTACAATAGCCTAACTATAGCAACAGTCCAAGTGTCCACTGACGAATGAATAAAGAAGAGATGGTGTATATATATAGTGGAATATTATTCAGCTATAAAAAAGAATGAAATCTTGCCATTTGCAACACCATGGATGGAGCTAGAAAGTATAATGTTAAGTGAAATAACTCAGAGAAAGACAAATACCATATGATTTCACTCCTATGTACAATTTAAGAAACAAAACAAACAAGCAAAGGAAAGAAAAAGACAAACCAAGAATCAGACTCTTAGCTGTAGAGAACATACTGATGGTTACCAGAGGGGCAGTGGGGGAGGGGGGGGGTGGAAATGGGTGAAACCGGTGATGGGGATTAAAGACTACACTTATCTTGATTAAAAAAAAAAAACAGAAAAGAACATGTTGGCTCAGTTCATTAAGCATCCAACTTTGGCTCACGTCATGGTCTTGTGGTTTGTGAGTTCAAGCCCCTCATCGGGCTCTGTGTCGATTACTCAGAGCCTGGAGCCTGTTTCAGATTCTGTATCTCCCTCTCTCTGCCCCTCCACCCCCAAATAAATAAACATTTAAAAAAAAACATTAAAAATAAATTAAAATAAATTTTTTAAAAAACGGAAAAGAACAAAAAAAGACTAGGGAAAAAAAGATCAGACTACAACACCAGAGATTTAATTTAGACATTAGGAATAACTTTCCAATAATGACAACTAAGAAACAAGAGGACTGGGTGGTCAAGAAAGATGGCAACATCATGTTCTGCAGAGGACTTAAGAGATTCTCTTTTAAAAGTCAGTTTGATATATTTCAGATACAGTCCTTCCTGAACCAGGAAATGAAGGCGAACTCCCTGACCCTGTTTGAACCAAATTTGATCCTTTCTCAGACAGCTGGCTCTAGTGAAATAAAAACCATAAGAGACAGATCATTATACTTTAAATTGATCAGTGCTAAAACCATGAAAGGAGTAACTGACCGGTAATCTCATCTTTACATACATTTTAAGTGTAATTACTGTCAACTTTTATAACGAGAAGCACTTTTGTTTGGTAAAAACCATATTGGACCTATCATTTTACTTAATTTTAATATTCCTCTGAGGCAAGCATGAGGAACTATCCTGACTTTCCTGATGAGGACAAAAGCTCTCATAAGCTATGACACTACATCTCCTAAGACCTAGCAAGGGCTATTCCCTGTGGGCCACATGATCACCAGAGAATTGCAACTCCCAGAGCTAGTGATTCCCATTCCTGGTGGAATGTGATGAGAAAATCCTTCAGGACAGTGAAAACCAGGACAGGGGGGAGGGGTGGATGAGATCACTCTCTGCCATATATTCACAATCACAACCTTGTCTTATTGGGTACAAAAGCATCAGGCCTCCAGATTCTGGGATGACCCTAAATTTGGGAAGCACTGGAGAACAGCCATCCAGGGCGCAGGCCCACAACCTAAGAAGACAGTTCTCTGATCAATCAGCTTGCTACCCTGGACCCTAACCCTACAATCAAGAAAAGAAGGTCTCTCTTCTGCTTCTGCCAGGTTTCACCCACATGGCCTTTCCCCTGAGGTCTCCCCTGCCCATCCTTCTATAGTCAAGAAACCACGCCTCATGGGTCCTCACTCGAACATGAGAGAGCAGCGCCAAACCAAGCAGGTATGCTCCAACCCAAGGGACAAGGAGTTGGGGTGCCTGGGTGGCTCAGTGGGCTAAGTGTCCAACTTCGGCTCAGGTCATGATCTCACAGTTCGTGAGTCCAAGCCCCGTATCAAGCTCTGTGCTGACAGCTCAGAGCCTGGAGCCTGCTTCAGATTCTGCGTCTCCCTCTCTTCCATTTCCCCACTCACTCCTCTCTCTCTCTCTCTCTCAAAAATAAACATTTAAAAAAATTAAAAAATAAAAGGGACAAGGAGTAAGAGAATGGAAGCCTGAGGGCAGGGCCAAGCCATGACTTCTTGGTCTCTTTGAACAATACAAAGAGCCAAAGTATGTCAGGTGTGGATGGTTCCATATAGAGAAAATCATGGAGAAACAAGTATAGGATAAAGAGATAGAAAGGTAGGAGAGCTTAAACACAAACTAAGAAATGTGAGGCCCATTATTCCTTTCTGGAAAGTGCTCCAGAAACTTGCATTACCGTGAGGGCTTAATTCAGACTCAAGAGTTAAACACAGTAGGCCCACAATAGACTCCATTGTCAAGATTTTCATCAATAAAGTACTGGAGTAGGCTGCCCTCAAAGGCACTGCTTGAGTGACAGGTCATTTTCTCAACCTTTTTAAGTTCCCTACTCCCTAGTTTCATCTGACACCTAATATCATATGGAGAAGAAGACTGTCTCAGATGTTCACCTGTGGCATATACAGTGCTAGCCACACTCTCTATATGGTCCGATCTGTGACTTACTGGGAATTCCTCTTAAGACAGAGTCTGAGTGATGGGTGATGAAGAAAAGTGGGCATATCTGCATATGTCTAAGTATAGTAACTGTGTATTTTCTTGAGTAGTCCCCTTTCAAATACTTTATCCCATATTTATCCCCCATAGCAGCAAAATACACAAAATTTTCCAACATTTTGGCAATAAGATTACATCTTTGTGAAAGAACACATACACTGACAAAACCTCAGTCATCATTCAAAACTCAATTTGGTTCAGAAATTAAGGCAGGGAGCTTCCTTTCTCTTCAGTGCCACATGGGCAGCAATGTAAGATAGCAAAGAATGAACACTGCATAGAAAGATGGTATGCAACCAGTGGATCTCCTCCCTTACTTCATGTTAGATATCCTGGGATAGGATCGTGAAGGCAGTGCCACCTGCTTAGTGAACCAAATCTCTTTTATTTCCATTCATGTGACAATGACATCTAGGGCACAGCTTAGGTTGCCTGAAAAAAAGAGAAGTTACTCGGCAGACATCACCTCTGACCCAGAAGAGAAACTGACCCTCATGGACAAAGATACCATGATCTTCGGCCGCACCTGGTAACTTGGAAATTGAATGAGACCCAAGCACATCACAACTGCCAAGCAAAGAAACCAGCAAACAAACAACCAGTAAAATAAATGTGATATAAAAGGCACTCACTTTATCAGTTCTTACTGGGTAGTGGAATATAGTGATCAGATGTCCAAGTTTGGTTCATAGAACAGCACTGTAGATTAGAAGAAAATATGAATTATAAGGTCACAAACCCACTTCGACTTTGAGTTATTCTTTTTTATGGACCTCAGTTTCCTCCCCTGTAAATAATGCAGCATAACTGGAAACTACTGAAGGCTCCTTTCATTTTTAATATCCTATGATCTAGATGGTCTCACAGTCTACAATTCCAACATAGCTATTCTCCAGACTTGAAAAGCCATCTCATCCAAAAATATTTCCTACAAGGAAGGAATATTTAGGATTTTATCAAAGATGGTGGCCTTTGAACACACAAATGCACATATTACATGACAGAAAATGTAGAGTTTTTTTAACTCTTTCCTTCCTAAACAAAATCTAAACAAATGAACATAACGTACTAAAAATTATACAACATAGCACTAACCCAGGACTTAAAATTTGTCATAACATCAGTAAAATAATAAGCAGAACACATTATAGCAACAAAACAAGTATTAAAAAAACATCAGGGCACCTGGGTGGCTCAGTCAGTTAAGCACCTGACTTCCCCTCTAGAAAATAGAGATTCCTCAAAAAATTAAAAATAGGGGTGCCTGGGTGGTTCAGTCAAACACCTGACTCTTGATTTCAGTTCAGGTCATGATCTCATGGTTCATGAGTTTGAGCCCTGAATCAGGCTCTGCACTGACAGTGTGGAGCCTGTCTGAGATTCTCTCTCTCTCTCTCTCTCTCTCTCTCTCTCTGCCCTTTCCCTGGTCATGCTCTCTCTCAAAATAAATAAACGTTTTTAAAAATTAAAAATCAAACTACCCTACAACCCAGCAATTGCACCACTAGATATTTAGCCAAAGGATACAAAAATGCCAATTCAAAGGGGCACATGCACCCCAATGTTTATAGCAGCATTATCAACAATAACCAAATTATGGAAAGAGCCCAAATGTCCATCGACTGATGAATGGATAAAGATGTGGTGTATGTATGTATGTATATATACATACATACACACACACACACACACACACACACACACACACACACACAATGGAATACTACTTGGTGATGAAAAATAATGAAATCTTGCCATTTGCAACAACGTGGATAGAACCAGAGTATATTATGCCAAGCAAAGTCAGAGAAAGACACATATGATTTCACTCCTATGTGGAATTTGAGAAACACAACAGACGAACACAGGGGAAGAGAAGGAAAAATAAGATAGAAAGAGGAAGCAAACCATAAGAGACTCTTAAATACAGAGAACAAATTGAGGGTTGTTGGAGGGGAGGTGGGTAGGGGGATGGGTTAAATGGGTGATGGGCATTAAGGCAGGCACTTGTTGAGATGCGAACTTGGGTGTCATATAGAAGAGATAAATCACTGAGTTCTGCTCCTAAACTCAAGACTACACAGTACGTTAACTAACCTGAATTAAAAAAATAAATAAATAAACAGCAAAACGGGCACATTATGGTGATACAGAGGTGTTAATTACAGGAAGTAGCTACCCTCCTTAGGGCTAGGGGAAAAAGATGAAGTTGGATTGCCAGCCACTACAAGCCTGCAAGAGATTCTCTGCGAGCTGGGACTCACTTCCCTGAAGAGGCGTGCTGCCTGTCCGTGCTGCTGTCTCAGGAGTTCAGAGGAGGGAGCCTGTGGAGCTGAGAAGGGGAACTTTCTTGCTGAGAGGCCATAAGGAGACCAGTTCTGGGAGTGCCAAGAAAAAGCTGGAAAGTGGAAGCCCAGCTACTGCTGGGCTGCTAACAGAAACAGCAGTCTCCCGTTAGTGCCGGAATTTAAGAGAAGTCTTGTTGTCAAATAAGCTTTCCAGAACCCACACTGCACCCAATGGTGGGTCTGAAGATGAGAGTTGCCTAATAACTACTATGAACCTCCAGCAGGATAAACGCAAAAGAAACCACGCCTCAGCACTGCATAATAAACTACTGAAAACCCAAGACAAAGAAAATTCTCAAAACAGACGGAGACCAAGGACAAATACCTTTAAACAGCACCACCTTTAGACCCAGGCAACTGTGGCCCGGGGCCTAGACTTAGGGGTTCCTGTTTGGCTTCCTTCCCACCCGTCACCCTCCACAGGGTGAGGGTCCTGCAGAGTCCCGCAGCCAGCACACTGTGGAACTCAGGCTCCAAACAGAACTCTGGGCCCTCAGAATCCCCTGCCCGCACAGCCTCAGGTCCACCTCCAGCGCTCGCAGCCCTCTTTGCACCGCAGGGCGCGCCCCAGGCCTGAGCGCCCAGAGCTCTACGGTGCGGGCTGAATTCCTTAAGCATGCAGACCCCCCACCTCCATTCAGGGACGACCCAAGGGTGGGGAAAGAAAGGCACCTGGGTTAACGGCCTCCATTTTTTGGTCAGGGCGGGCCTGCCTCTCAAAGGACCATCAGGTGCAGCCGACTCCTCCCACTCAGGCGGTGGGCGGTGCGAGGGAAGGAGACTGCTGGGAAGGCGGGAAGTTTAAAAGGCCACTCCCCCCAACCCCGCCCCCCGGCCTCCAAGAGCTCGTGTCGCCCTACCAGGAAACGCCGCAGCTGCGCGGGCCTGCACAGCCACCCGGCCACGTGACAGCATGGAGGCAGCGGGCTGTGAGGAGAGCTTCTACCTCTTCAAGGTGGTGAAAAGCCTCTACGACCGACCGTGAGGCTGGCATCCCGGAGGACGGGCTGGCGGCACACATCCAGAACCAGAGGAGTGAGGAGAAGAAGCTGCACCCCGGGTGCGTGGCATCCTGCGAATCATGAAGCCCTGCAACCATGTGCTCAGCCTTCTGGTCCCCATCCCGAAAGACAACGGCTCCCCAGAGGTCATCTGGGGCTATGGGGCCAGCACAGCCGGCACTGCACGCTCCCCTTACAACCAAGATGTGAATCTAGGGAAGATAAAAGTTTTGGCTTCCCTTATGACGTCTAAATGTGCTGTGGTTGATGTGCCATTTGGAGATGCTAATGCTGGTGTTAAGATTAATCCCCAAAACTACACCAGTAAGGAAGTGGGGAAAGATCACAAGGGGGTTCACCGTGGAACTAACAAAACAGGGCTTTATTCGTCCTGGAATTGATGTGCTTTCCTCAGACATAGGCAATGTGAGTGAGAGATGTCCCAGATTGCTGACACCTATGCCAGCATCATAGGGCTTGCATAGCGCATGCAAATTAACACACATGCCGGCTATCCTGGTAAATCCATCAGTTGGGGTCTCATCCGCCGACATCTCCGCTACTGGCCAGTGTTTTACATGGGATTGAAAACTTCCTCAGTGAAGCTTCTTTCATGAGCATTTTTGGAATGACACCAGGGTTTGGAAAGAAAACATTTCTTATTTAGGGCTTTGGCAATTTTGCACTCTATAGTTACATTATTTTGCTAAATGTGTTGGTGTTGGTGAATCTAATGGGAGAATATGGAATTCAGATGGCATTGACCAAAAGGAACTAGAAGACTTTGAAATTGCAACATGAATCGGAGCACCTGGGTGGCTCAGTCAAGCGTAGGACTCTTGGTTTCTGCTCAGGACATGATCTCACGGTTTGTGAGTTCAAGCCTCACATCAGGCTCTGTGCTGGCAGTGCTGGCAGTGTGGAGCCTGCTTGGGATTCTCTCTCCCTCTCTCTCTGTCCCTCCATACTCACTCTCTCTCAAAATAAATAAACTTAATTTTTTAAAAAAATAAAGTTGCAATGTGAATCAATTCTGGGTTTCTCCAAGGCAAAGCCCTAGGAAGGAAGTATCTTGCCAGCAAACTGGCATACTTATTCCTACTGCCAATGAAAAGCAGGTAACCAAGTCCAGTGCACCCAGAATGAAAGCCAAGATCATTGCTGATGCTTCCAATGAACCAACAACTCCAGGAGCTTATAAGATTTTTCTGAAGAGGAGCATTACGGTCATTCCTGATTTATACTTGAATGTTGAAGGAGTGACAGTATCTTACTTTGAGTGACTAAAGAATATAAATCATGGGGCACCTGGATGGCTCAGTTGGTTCACCCATCTGACTCTTGATTTCAGCTCAGGTCGTGATCCCAGGCTTGTGAAACTGAGTCCCTCACCAGGCTCCATGCTGAATATGGAGTCAGCTTGTTTGTGTGTGTGTGTAGTCAGCTATGGCTCTTTGACCTTAAATATGAAAGAGATTCTAGCTACTGCTTTCTCATGTCTATTCTAGATAGTTTAGAAAGAAAATGTAGAAAGCACCATCAAACTTTTCCTGTTATATCCACAGCAGGGTTCCAAAACAGAGTATCTGAGAAAAGACATTGTACATTCTGGTTTACCTTACACTGGGGAGTTTTCTGCCAGGCAAATCATGTACGCAGCTGCAAAGTATAACCTGGGATTGAACCTGAAAACAGCTGCCTATCTCAGCACCATTGAGAAAGTCTTGAGGGTGTAGCTGGTTTGACCTTCAAATAAATGGAACATAGCTGACTACTTCACTACCATCTTTAACTGTAACTTCTGCAAACCTATCACATGTTTACATATAACCACAAAAAGATTTTTCTCTTAAGGACATCATTCTTAATAAGTCAGTCCAAATCACAGCAAGAAGCTAAGTGATGATAGAAGATACATGTAAATTGTGTGGAAGGGAAATACGGAGAAGTGAGCAAATTGCTTCATGAGATGGAAGAATGGAAAAGAGCAATATTCTAAAATAAATCTATTCTTTTAAAAATGTTATTTTAGGGGCGCCTGGGTGGCTCAGTCGGTTGAGCATCCAGCTTCGGCTCAGGTCATGATCTCGCGGTCTGTGAGTTCGAGCCCCATGTTGGGCTCTGTACTGACAGCTCAGACCCTGGAGCCTGCTTCGGATTCTGTGTCTCCCTCTCTCTCTGCCCCTCCCCCGTTCATGCTCTGTCTCTCTCTGTCTCAAAAATAAAATAAATGTTAAAAAAAATGTAATTTTAAACAGAGATGTGTAATTAAGTTAATGCATTACATATTATAAGTAGGAAAAAAAGATAAGTCAGTCCAAATCAGCCCTTTAAAAAGGAAGAAATTAAGGGTGAGAGATCACAGACACATTGATGAGTGTGAAAGTAGAAATTGCCTGTGCCAGAGGGCCACTTGGGATAATTTGCCTTTAAATCAAAAGCCTTTTCATCTAGCTATATGCTCCCAGCTCACAGTTTGTTCCCAACATGTTAATTACCTTTTGTTTCAGCTGAGCAATCAGTTGTTTGCCTAATTTTACTCTGGCCAAGTCTGAGATGGAACATGCTATAATTTTGATGCATTTAAAAAGTGGGCGTGTGGCATTTTCAGAAGGTAGTATTGTCCTAAAATTAGTTATTATTATTTCACATCAGCAAAATAGCTCGATTTTATAGGTTACAAACAAAAATAAAAGCTGTTTCTTCTATGCATTTTATTCTCTTAAGAAGACATAAGTACATGCTGCTGTACTAAAATTGCCTTTAATCATTTAACAAGCCTAACTTTGATTCAAACAGTAAGTGCTTACAAACATAAATTAAAAAATCTAGTATTTTATGATATAAAACAGCATTACTTATAGCTCATCAGTTGTGTATTGTCCAGCAAAAATAAAAAGCCAGATGGAGAATTATTATCTTCAAAACTACAGATGATGGAGGCTATTTTTATTGTGGCTATCTGAATTTGCTAAATATAATTATGACATATAGTCCAAATAATGCAGTGACCTGCTTACCATGTTAATTTTTCATTTCTTTAGGGATCCATTGCTGAGTAATTGAACAATAATTCAAGTGGAGTAACCCAGAAAAAATCTACTCGGTCTCCCTGTCTGGAATCTGGCTAACAATTTAAGCATTACTTGATTTTGTGTCTCTTTTCTTTTAGGAGGCTTCATATGCACACAAGCTTAATTAACAAAGTAGGACTTAAAACATTGGATTGAGTGTTTTGTTTGGGCCTTTTTTGGCCAGGATCTTTTGAACAGTGGTATACCAATGAAATACTAGACATTATGTATGTAATGAATGAGCCCTTTTTTTAAAACAATAAAACTCTCAGAAATTTCTAATTATTTTGTAACTTCATCACTTAACCTGGTTATAAAAACAGTTATTAAAAGTCTGCCTTTTAAAAATAATTGAAAGGGAAATATTTTCAGACAAATGACAGCTAAAGACAGCACCAGTATACATTTACAACAGAAATACTGAAAGGATTTCCTTTTATAGAGGCAATATGTTCCTAAATGGAAACATTGAAATAGAGGAGTGGATTAAGACCTACTGAAAGTTTGAACATGTGAGTAAGTTTGCATGACTATTGAACTGTATAGCAACAATAATGTCTTGAGGATTATACACATACATACATATATGTACATGTACACACACACATATAATCAAAATACATTTCAATAACAGCACAAAAAGTTGGAGAGGGGTAAAACATGTTAAAACTGTGCAATGATCCTTATATTGTCCAGGAAGTGGTAAAAGTACTAATTTATAGGATACATTTGGTAACATCCAGGGTAACAACTAAAACAAGACCAGAAGATTGCCTCCTAATAGAAAGGAAATAATGGAGTGATAAAATAAAAGGGGGGGGGGGGATAATCCAAAATAAGGCAAGAAAGGAGAGAAAAAGGAATATAGAGCAGGTGTGACAGTGGTGAGGTAGGAAGTTAAATTCAATTACATGAGTAATTATGATAAATGTAAATGGACTAAATTCTCTGACTAAAAGAGAGGTAGCAACTAAATGCTACCTAAAAGAGTTGCACATTAAATATCAGGTACAGAAAGTTGAGAATAAAAGGGTGGAAGATGCTGCATCTTATAAATGATTAAAAAAAAAAAAAAAAGCTTATAAGGCGGCAATAGGAACCTCGTCAAAACCTCTCCTTTATCCATTCCCAGAGAGAGATGTGAGAGTTGGGGAGGTAAATCATCATAAGATTATTATAGGGTGGCACTTATAATTGATTCTACTTTGGATGCGTGAGGCAAGATCAATATTCAACCAAGACATGCCTTAGGAATAAATACAGTCTAATTCAAAAGAATAGATTATTTTGAGAAGCTACGTCCCCTTTACCTCAAACATGCAAATGTAGTCCAGGGCCTGGGACATTGGAGCTGACGACAACAACAACAACAACAAACTTTCCAATGTGCAGAAATCTCTTTAAAAGGGTTCTACATTTACCACTCTTCATTTTCTTGTGAGGCATACTTTCACCCAATTGAGCTAGGAATCTCTTTATGATCTTATCATGTCTTTAACAAAAATATTTATATTTCCCATTCTAGTTGTTCAATTAAGTCACTACTCCATAGGTGTTAAGTGTTATTTTGACCCATTTTTGTATAAGAGTCATATTCAAATGTGTTCCTTGATCCAATGAGGTGTAGGTTATGGCTCCAAATTGACATAAAATGCCTATTTCCATGACCTTAATGGTGTTTTAGCTGCTATTTCTGTTAAAGAGTAAGAAATAGTTATTTTTGTTAAAAATCCTTTTGAATTCTTCAGAAATATTAGCAGGGACCTTGTGTCATTCACCTGTCAGCTTTGAGTCAGTCTTGTTATTGGGGATTTTCCCAAGGCCAATTTCAGATAGTTTATCTGTTGTTAACATTCAGTAAATTATATTTGTAACTTCCACATTAGTGACTCTGCTGGATGACAGTGGAATATGTTTTTGTAAACTCATTGTTGTATGACTTGGACATGACCATGCCTCATTTCATGTATCCAAGTGACTACCTGCAGGCAGCAGACCAAGGCATCATCTTGGCATTCCAATTCTCCTCTGAAAGAAAAATTGGGTTCTTTTGGTGAGCATCAATATGATCTACTTTAATTTTCTTTCTGAAATTCCACAGGCCTTCCACAGTTGTGTTCTTCACAGATGGTACTCTTTATTGTTCATCCATTAAACATTTATTAGCTATACCCTTGGACCATTGGCTATGGACGAAGAGCTTGTGATACCCACAATTTTTATATAGCATTTTATGTCAGGACTGTGATCTAGAGCAATATTCAGTTCTTTTTATATTGCTCTATGCACTGCTTTCAGTTTATCCCATTGTGCAGAATTACCTTTACCTTTTTCTTTCTTTTTTAAATTTATTTTAATTCTAGAATAGTTAATATACACTGTTACATTAGTTTCAGGAGTGCAATATAGTGATTCAACAATTCTATACACTATTCTGTGCTCATCAGGATAAGTGTACTCTTTAATTTCCATCATCTATTTCACCCACCTCCCACGAACCTTCCTTTTGGTAACCACCTGTTTGTTCTCTATAGTTAAAAGCCTGTTTCTAGCTTTGTCTCTCTTTTTTTTCCTTTGCTCATTTGTTTTGTTTCTTAAATTCCACATATGAGTGAAATCATATGGTATTTGTTTCCCTGACTTATTTCACTTAGCATTATACTCTCTAGCTCATATCCATGTTGCTGCAAATGGAAAGATTCCATTCTTTTTAATGGCTGAATAATATTCCATTATGTGTGTGTGTGTGTGTGTGTGTGTGTGTGTGTGTGTGTGTGTGTGTAACCACATCTTCTTTATCCATTCATCTATCGATGGATACTTGGGCTGCTTCATGGTCTGGTTATGGTAAATAATGTTGCAGTAAACATAGGGGTTCATGTATCCCTTTGAATTAGTGTTTTTGTATTTTGGGGGTAAATACCCAGTAGTGTGATTACTGGATCATAGGGAATGCCTACTTTCACCACTTATATTCAGCATAGCATGGGAAGTCCTAGCCACAGAAATGAAACAACAAAAAGAAATAAAAGGCATCCAAATTGGTAAAGAAGAAGTAAAACTTTCACTATTTGCAGATGATATGATACTATATGCAGAAAACCCCAAAGACTCCACCAAAAAAAACTACTAGAACTGGTAAATGAATTCAGTAAAGTTGCAGGATACAAAATCAATGTACAGAAATCTGTTGCATTTATATACAATAATAATGAAGCAGCAGAAAGAGAAATTAAAACAACCTCATTTACAAGTGCACCAAAAATAACAAAATACCTAGGAATAGAATTAACCAAAGAGGTCCTTTGACCTGTATTCTGAAAACTGTAAAACACTGATGAAAGAAAGTGAAGACAACACAAAGAAATGGAAAGACATTCTATGCTCATGTACTGAGCGAACGAATATTGTTAAAACGTACCTTTGCCTTTTTCAACTAGGGAAATAGCTGGGCTAATAACAATTTAGCAGCTGGGCAAAGAGCAGCAGACTCCCATAAGAAGTCTTTTTTCAGTATAGGAGCTCCCACTGGTGGAGCAAGCAGCCTATTACATGTCCGTGGGAAGAGTCATACAATTCAGACCACTCACAAACAGGAGAGGATGTTCTATCATTGATCCTAGAGGTAGAGAAAGGCTACCTGCTCGTGAATATGATGCACTTACTCCATTTCAACATATTTGTAAGTATAACGTTTACATTTTCCAAGGAACTGTGTTGTACATCCCTTTCTTTATTTGAATGTCTTTCTCACATCACTCACATCAAAATATATATCTTGGTAAGTTTGTCCTTCAGCCATATGACCTGTTGCCACCAGAGCTTAAGAGCACACTAATACTTATATCTCAAATGGTTTATACTAAGTTACAGCATAATCTTCTAATTCAAAATACCAGTACCTGCCATTTAGCGTCGGAATTAGACTTCTAATAACTGCAGTCTCTGAGTTTTACTGGTATACACATATAAAACCCTTGGTCTGTTAGGATTAGATAGTCCCAAAGGTGCCCTTTACATATCCTCAAAGACTTCCTTTGTTCCAGCTCGTTTGAATTTAGTCTTTTTTTTTTCCCCTAGTCACTCTATATTACAGAGGACAGGATACTCAAATTCAGTATACGTGTCCACCAGAATATATATAGCTCCACAAGACTTCATATCTTTTTCTCATTAGTGGGACCCAGAAGGGACAGTAATTTGTTCTTTACTATTTGTGAAATGTCCCTAAAGGCCTCAACCTGGAATATTCCTGGATATTTGCCTGATTGGCCTTGACCCTAAATCAGCCATCCTTGACTACTTCTGCACATTATAATTTACAAATGCCCTTGGCTTCCTCTTCCAAAGAGGAAATCATCATATTATCAATGTAATGAATCAACTTATTTTGAAACTGATCGTATTTAAATCTCATCCTATCAGGTTGTGATAGTATGCTGCAGCATTCAGTTACCCTTACAGGAGGACAGTAATTGCATAATGGAGTCCATTTCACATGAAGATAAACTGTATACTTGACTGGCTTTCCAAAATGAGATACGAAAGCCTAGTCACCTTTAGCTAACCAGTCACCTTTAACCTGCTGAATGCTTGAAATGTTGTCCTCATGTCTGGCATAGCAAAGGCTATCGATGGAAGTGCTTTTAAAATGTGGTAGTCAGCAGTCAGCTGTGAAGTGTTTTTTATAAGCCATATAGGAATACTATAGAAAGAATTAGAAGAGACACCCTTCTACAGTTTTCTTAGTAAGGGCTGAGGTTCACTATCCTCTAGTACTCAAGTACTGCTTAATAATTACTATAGAAGAGAGTACAGGCAATGCTTATGTCCCATTTAGCATGTAATTAAAACCAGGCAAAGGGTGAATTTGCCCAGCATTTGGCTACAAGCTGGTAATGGCAATGCCCTCTATTCATGCATTAACTGTCTTCTGTATATACATTTGTGACAATGTGATACCATCACTGAGAATCTCTCACTTTCTCGATTATCTACACTTTTACTCAATCTTGGCACCTTCTGCCACAGAATCAGCATACTACCCCAAGGTTTACTTTTATCCCCTTAATGTTGCTTTCTGATTTCCCTAAAAGTATAATAGACATCATGTACCAGAATCACTAGGGAAAATTATATGTTTTCAGTATTTGAAAGCATAGAGGTTATGATGGTCCTACAATGGGGGTGATCATGGACAAATCTAAAAGATAAGATCCAAAGGTTAGAAATGAAGTTCTCCATGCCTATATCCAGACCTGCCAGGAACAGTTTTCTTCAACAACCATACAATTTAAAAAATATATATACTTTTGCTTAGTAAAGAATCCTGGGTGAAGGCACCATATCAATTATCACAGCCTGATTTAACTTATCTTACTCCCTCCCTGGTCCAACCATCAGAGTCTACTTCCACGTATTTTCCCCAGTTTTCCCCAATATAAATTAGCAAAATCTTACTTCGACTATAAGCCCTCTTCTTTCATTTTGCACTTTGTAATTTCCCCACTCCCCAAACTGAGACCATTCTGGGATTTGAGTGCATTAATACATTTAGAAGCAATAAGGGGTTTTGAAGTTGAGTCACAAGGAGAATTGATACCTTCTTGCAAGCTGTAGCGGTTAATGGTTTTAGTGAAATTACAGAATCCTCTCTGGTTAGTTGAAGCAGAAATGAAATCTATTAGCATTCAGTAGCTGGTACTTAACCGCAAAAATCAGGTTAAGGTGATTAAGCTTCCAAAACAATTTCCAGGACTAATCAGCAATTCTATCCTCACCAGAAAGCAGTCATCAACACTGCCATCCCCAGAATTTTGCCTCTCCTGCCACGACCTGTTTAGTTTTCTCTTGCTGTAAAAAAATATTACCGCAGGGACACCTGTGTGGCTCAGTCGGTTGAATGTCGAACTCGGTTTTGGCTCAGGTCATGATCTCACAGTTCATGGGTTCGAGCCCCGTGTCAGGCTCTATGCTGACAGTGCGGAGTGTGCTTGGGATTCTTTCTCTTTCCCTCTCTCTCTGCCCCTCCCCTACTCTCTATCTCTCTCTCTCAAAATAAATACATAAACTTTTTAAAAAACATATTACCACAAACTCAGCTGCTTAACACAATACATTTATTGTATCATAATTACGCTATGGCAGTTTCTGTGGGTCAAGAGTTGCAACTGAGCTAGTCCTCCACTGCACTTGTAATGTTGGCCAGGCTGCCTTCTCACCTGGAGATTCTACTGGATGAAAGTCCTCTTCCAAGCTCAGTCAAATTTTGGGGGAGAACTCATTTCCTTGCAACTTCACAACTGAGGGCCTCAGCTTCTTACTCGCTGGTAGCTGCCCTCAGCTCTTGGAGGCCACCTGTATGTCCCTGCCACATGGCCCTCTATAGGCAGTCACAACATGACACTTTACTTCCTGAATGCCAGCAGGAGAGCATCTCTCTGCACAAAAGGGTCAAGTCCCTTTTTTAATGGCTGATTAAGTCAGGCCCTCCCAGTATAACCCTCCTTTTGACCAATTCAAAATCAAGTGACTTAGGATCTTAATTACCTCTGCAAAATCCCTTCACTTTGCTTTATAACATTACCTAATCAAGGAAGTGACATCCCTTACCTTCACCATATTCCAGAAGTCACACATTCTGTCCCCACTCAAGGGAAATGTGTGGATTTACCCTAAAAGTGCCCTGAGAGTAAGAGCTGTACATGACCATTCTCAAGAAACTCTGGGCTTCCAGGAGAACCGCTACAATCTTTGTGTGAACATTAAACAGGGGCTCCTGTGGGCAGTTATCACTCCCACAAGTTCACCGTTGGCAAGTAGGGATTGGCCTAGATTTTAGACCACCACTCCAACCCAACCTTTATTCAATGCACAAACTGCGTACTGAACCAAAGGCACAGGCTAGGCCAATACCCTGCACGTAGTGGGTGAACATCTGATGGGTGAATGTCTTCTAGAATGTCAAATCACCCAGTCTCATCATCTCATTAAATAAAGTCTACCAAAGGGCACACAGTATAATCCTGCCCTGTCCTTTCTCTCTGAAAACACCTTCTATTTTAACTTTTTTTTCTAAGTTTTATTTATTTATTTTGAGAGAGACTGTGTGCACACGCAAGCAGGGGAGGGGCAGAGAGAGAGGGAGAGAGAGGGAATCGCAAGCAGGCTCCACGCTGCTAACACAGAGCCCGACATGGTGCCAGAACCCACAAATTGCAAGACCGTGACCTGAGCCAAAACTAAGAGCCCGACACTCCACTAAGCCACCCAGGCACCCCAGGACACCTCCTTGCTACTACCATCCTTTAGCCCAACTATCCTGCACTCTTCCCAGTGAATCCTTTGGTCATCAATTTCATTTTCTTTTTTTTTATTGAGGGATAACTCACATAACGTTATATTAATTTCAGATGTACAACATAATGATTCAGTGTTTGTATATACTGCAAAATGATCATTATCGTAAGTCCGATTAACATCCGTCACCACACAAAATTATTTTCTCGTGATAAGAACTTTTAAGATCCATTCTCCTGGCTACTTTCAAATATGCAGTACAGTATTATTAACTGTAGTCACCAGGCTGTACGTTACATCCCTATGATTTGTTCACGTATTGTACCTTTTGACCCCCTTCACCCATTTTGCCCATCCCCCATCCCTAGCCTCAGGCAACCACCAATCTATTCTCTTTTTTGTTCATTTTGTTGCTGTTATTCTTGTTTCATTTGTCTTTTTGTGTACTTTTTTGGATTTCATATATAAGTGAGATGTTACAATATTTATCTTTTCATTTTTGACTTATTTCGTTTAGCATAATGCCCTCATTTCATCCATGTTGTCTCAATGGCAATATTTTATTCTTGCTTATGTCCTATATCTTTTAACATCCTTCATCAGATTTTTCTGGGTCAGTTCATAGTGGTTTGGAAAATGTGGCAAATATGAAAAGTGGTTTGCCTATTTGATCATCAGAGAACCAATATGCAGGATTTCTTTTGTGTGTTTTTTTCAAGTTTTTATTTAAATTCCAGTTAGTTAACGTACAGCGTAATATTAATTTCAGGTATAGAATTTAATGACTCATCACTTACATATAACACCCAGTGCTCATCACAACAAGTACCCTCCTTAATGCCCATCACCCATTTAGCCCATCCTCCCACCCACCTCCCCTCCAGCAACCCTCAGTTTGTTCTCTATAGTTAAAAGTCTATTGGGCGGCGCCTGGGTGACTCAGTCAGTTGAGCATACAGCTTTAGCTCAAGTCATGATCTTTAGCTCAAGTCATGACTCACGGTTCGTGGGTTCGAGCCCCACGTTCAGCTCTGTGCTGACAGCTTGGAGCCTGGAGCCTGCTTCAGATTCTGTATCTCCCTCTCTCTCTCTGCCCTTCCCTCACTTATACTCTGTCTCTCTCTCTTTCTCTCAAAAATGAATAAACATTAAAAAAATCTTTTCTTCTTAAAAAAAGTCTGTTGGATGGGGCGCCTGGGTGGCTCAGTTGGTTAAGCGTCAGACTTCGGCTCAGGTCACGATCTCGCAGTATGTGAGTTCGAGCCCCGCGTCGGGCTCTGTGCTGACTGCTCAGAGCCTGGAGCCTGTTTCAGATTCTGTGTCTCCCTCTCTCTCTGACCCTCCCCCGTTCATGCTCTGTCTCTCTCTGTCTCAAAAATAAATAAACGTTAAAAAAAAAAAAAGTCTGTTGGGGTGCCTGGGTAGCTCAGGCAGTTAAGTGTCCAGCTATTGATTTCAACTCAGGTCATTATCTCATGGTTCGTGAGTTTCAGCCCTACATCAGGCTCCTCACTGGCAGTGCAGGGCCTGGGTGGGATTCTTTCTCTACCACTTTCTCTGCCCCTCCTCCCCATCTCTCTCTTTCTCAAAATAAACTTTATAAAAAAAGGATTTGTTTCCTGTTTTGCCTCTCTCTCTTTTTTCCCCCTAGGTTTGTCTGCCTTGTTTTTTAAATTTCACATATGAATGAAATTATATGATATTTGTCTTTTTCTGACTGACTTATTTCACTTAGCATAATACTCTCTAACTTCATCCACATAGTTGCAAATGGCAAGATTTCATTCTTTTTTGTGGCTGATGTTCCATTGTGTGTGTGTGTGTGTGTGTGTGTGTGTGTGTGTACCGCATCTTTGTCCATTCATCAGGACAATGGACAAAGGGGATCTTTCCATAATTTGGCTATTTTTGATAATGCGTCTATAAACATCAGGGTGCATGTTTGAATCAGTATTTTTGTATCCTTTTGGGTAAATACCTAATAGCACAGTTGCTGGATCATAGTTCTATTTTTAACTTTTGGATGAACTCCATGTTTTCCAGAGTAGCTGCACCAGTTTGCATTCCCATCAACAGTGCAAAAGGATTCCCCTTTCTCCACATTCTTTCCAACACCTGTTGTTTCCTGTTAATTTTAGCCATTCTGACAGGTGTGAGGTGATATCTCACTGTAGTTTTGATTTGTATTTCCCTGGTAATGAGTGATGTTGAGCATCTTTTCATGTATCTCCTAGCCATCTGGATGTCTTCTTTGGAAAATGTCTATTCATATCTTCTGCCCATTTTTTAACTGGATTATTTGTTTGGATTTTGAGTTTGATAAATTCTTCATAGATTTTGGATACTAACCCTTTATGTTATTTGCAAATATCTTCTCCCATTCCATAGGCTGCCTTTTAGCTTTGTTGATTGTTTCCTTCACTGTGCAGAAGCTTTTTATTTTGATGAACTCCCAATAGTTTATTTTTGCTTTTGTTTCCCTGCCTCAGAAGACATATCTAATAAGAAGCTGCTACGGCCAATGTCAAAGAGGTTACTGCCTGTGTTCTCTAGAATTTTTATGGTTTCAGGTCTCACATTTAGATCTTTAGGTCTTTAATCCATTATGAATTTGGTTTTGTGTATGGTGTAAGAAAGTGGTCCAGTTTCATTCTTTTGCATGTAGCTGTCCAGTTTTCCCAATACCATTTGTTGAGGAGATTGTCTTTTTTTTCAGTACACAGTTTTGACCCTAAAACATTTCAGATTGTTTGCACCTCCCCCAGTAAAAAATCCAGTCCATATTTTCTGTCACTTGGGCCCATCCACTCTTTTCAAAGTTCTTTATGAGCACTGATTTCTCAATATCATTGACCCATTTTACTTTTCATGCCATAGTCCATAGGTGCTTATGGAGCCAATGGGAACATCCAATTTCTCTTCAGATTCACTGACTCTTATTTCTGTTTCTTAGCTGATATCAGGTTGTTTTGTTGCCATGTTGTCCTATGGGCTCCAAGTATACAAGTGCACAGGGGAGTATAGATGAGAGCTGCCCTGACCCCAGCCCCACTCCTTTTCTCATAGGAGGACACTACTGGCTGCCTAATAGCCAAGCCAGCTGGAGGCCACAAGTATGATTTTTTTATTATAGTTTACTTTTTTATTTCTGTCGGTCTCATTTTGTTTCATAAAATGTCCTGTATCTCTTTCCATATTTGAAATTGATTTTTATAAAATAAGAATTATTGTTTATTTACATTCCTAAATAACTCATCAGTCCAGACCAGTGAAAGGAGGAATTTAAGGCCCAGTGACCTAGCTCCTGTCAGGATTTGGTTGCTGCAATTGCCCATTTACTACACTCACTAAACATGGAAGCAAAAGGTCCTCAGGGAACCCACCTAGCTTCCAGATATTCATCTTCATGCTCCCATTATGTAGAAGCATCTCTGGATACTCATGATAAAGAACCCTCATAAATTTAATAACTTCCTATATGTCATGAGAAGCCCAAAATGACCAGGCAGCAGTTGAATCATTAGGTTTGGTGGAAATGTCACACCATTAGCTGATGGGAGCATTCTCCCTAGCTTATCCCAAAGTCCTCCAATCTCTAATTCCCCAGAGTCTGAAGTGTCAGATATGGAAAGCACAAGTTTCCCAAACATGTCACTAGGAATGGTGATGAGAAGATCTAATTCAACTTTATCCCTATGGTTACTGAGGCCCTGGTATTCTGGCTAATGTGGACAGAGCATCATATAATGGCCATTGCTTCATTGTATAGTCTGCTCCATGGAAGCTGTTCACTGAGGGTGTGATAATCAAGCTGGCATATCACCCATTTACACCATTTTTACATTCTGTCAGACCAGAAGCTTCCATGTGAGTGGTATAGTGTAGGAACAAGGGACCCCATGGTCATGTTGCCATTGTCTCAGCTCTTTGCCCTAAAGTGGGTCCTTTGATACAAGGTAACAATATGCAGGATCCCTAAATTTATAAATTAGGTATTCTATCAGTCCTTAGATAGGAGGCACTGTGGGAAGGAAAGGTTAACTAATATCTAGAATAAGTGCTAATACAAGCGGGAAGAAATTAGAGGCTTCTCCAGACTAAAAAATGTCTGATGTAATTAACTTACTGCCAAGAGGCTGGTTAGTCTCTGAAGGATGGTTCTACATCAAGGCTTTGGTATTGCACTCTGCTTTTTACAACTTGGACACTAAGCTGCAACAACAGCTATGTCAATCTTGGTGAGAGGGAGTCTATGCCATTGGACCAAAGCATAACTCCATTCCTGTATTATAACTATACCTTTGGCCCATTGTACAAGTACTGAGGTGATCAAGGACAAAAGTTGGCATGCCCCCACTTGTTGACCCTTCCTGTCCTTCCTGGGCCTTCTTGGTTTATTAGAAACCAAGATCCACACATTTTATGAACACTTATACATTCATCCACTTTCCTTCTCCCAAGGCTTCTTTGTCCCACCTCCCAATATTCCTCTTTCTTGGCCACTGACCATTCAGCTAAGCTATTTTCCACTACCCAAGAGTTCATGTGTAACCCTATTTTGGATCAATTCTGTCTCCATACAAAGTTGATGTCTAAAGTGCACCACCCAAAGTTCTGTCCATTGGGAGACTTTCTCCTCATTACCTCTTGGAGCCACCCCTGAGTAGAAATGTGGTATATATATATATCATCAGGCTTTTTCAGCTTGTACTAATTAATTTAGCAAACTCAATCACAAACTAAACCTGGGTTTTGTCTTTCTCCATCAATTGGTCATGGGGAAATTTCTATGAGGCCATAGGTGTGAACTACATTTAGGTGAAACATTGGTGCAATAACGGTGGGTGTCATGAGGCTACCTGCCCATGAGGACTTGATGGTGTTTTATGTCCCAGGTATCAGGGTTTAGCTCAGACCCTGTGCATAATATCCCTCAAAAGATCTAAGTATTTTTATTTTCTCAGTGTACAGTTAGTCTGATAAATTAACAGTTTGGAAAAAGAATTTGAGTAACAGTTTTGAAAATACTATATGTGACTGTAGGACTTTCCTCAAGGACACTTGGCTTCCCCTTAATGAGATGGACTCTGGGTCTTAAAACTAGTTCACGTCTAGAAACTTGACATGTTGGAACCATGAGTTTTCATGGTGGCAGCTAACATCAGCATTCTGCTCACTATTCCCGATCATGTTTGGGGGCCATTATTAGTAAAGAAATAATGGCTCATTGGCTGCCTATCTCCCCACTACGCACATTGTGATCAGTTATGCATCAGTACAGATGTTTGCAGGCCAAAACACCTTGGTTGCCAATATGGCCTTGGTGCACATCACAGTAATTGTATTCACCTTACACTTGATTATTAAAGACAGTCATCTGGCCTCTGCTATTCCATAATCTTATTTCCTTTGGCAATAAGTACCCCAATCCCATGGCAGCATCTCCAACCACCAAACCTTGCCTACCTAGGACAGACTCCCCTGAGGTTCTGAGTGATTCCATTGCTCTTTTCAGTAATGAATTCCTTAGAACTTTAGCAAAGGGAGGGCCTCATGAAGAACACAGTCAGATGATGGATACTCCAGCCATAAATAGTAAAACTACTTAACATGCACAAGTCTTTTTTCTTTCCTTAGTAGGTGTGAGGCAGTTCTGGCAACTTCAGCTAATTTACTCTATTGTGTGGTTGCTTCCATTGCACCCTTTCAGGGACCTAAAATTTTAAATTATGTGATAGTGCTACCATTTAAATAAGTCATCCTTCTCCCACAAATACCTTTAGATATATGTGTTCCACAAATTCCTGCTAGTATATATTAACTGTATCTTGCTGCCCTTTCAATGAATAAGCTATTTCTTCCTACAGAGATGCCAAATTTTCCTACAGTTCTGAGGTCTAACCTATGTTATTGGTCTAGAAGCAATGAGGGGAAGTTAGGGCAGATCCTGAAGAGGACACACATCATCTTGTGAAACATGTACTTCAGGCAAGGCTTTTTCATCCAAGCAGTGTGAGAGTGATGGACTTTAATAAAGAGGACTGGGAGAGACCATCACTTCTGAAAGCCTTAAGATTTAAGACAATATGTGTTCAGGGTTCTCTGTCCACCCAAATATTCACATTCCTGACTGCAGGGTTTAGTCCCTTCCTTATTAAGGCCTTTACTTTAGCACAGGAAACCTTCTAGAGCTGCATATTTAGATTTCTTAATGGCTCAGCTACCTTAAGATCAAATCTTGAACTTTGTTTTCGTACAGTCTCCCCTTCTGCAATGGGAAATAAGGGTTTTTTCAATGCTTCCATATAATATTTTTGGATTTGCAGTGTACCCTAAGTTGATAGCTGACTGATTTGAAAATATCATTTTCTATTTCAGGCCTTCTAGCTCAAGTGACAAATGCTTTGTTCTCCACAATCTTTATAATTATCATTATCCACATATTTTTGAATTGCTGCAGCTACAGCCAATACGTTCACTTCCATATGTACATCATTCAAATCAAAAGAATCATAGTAATTGGATGTTAAAGGGGTTATCCCCATAGTACTTACCCCTAGGAAAAGTCCCTGCTGCCCCTTAACTGGCAAGGGATGTATTACCAAAATCCCACTGTTCTCTAGAACTTCATCTGGTACCATCTTCTTTTGCATTCTCCCAGAAGCATTTAATGAGACACAGATTTGGGTACTGGTAGAGTATTTGAGAGAGGATTCAAAGTAAGGAAATGGGAGGCATGAGACAAGAAAGAAAAACCAATAAAGGATGTGTTAACGATTTTATAATGGGAAACTAGAACTCAATCTCACTGGGAACCCGCAGAAAAACCGTGTGATACATAACTCGGGAACTTTCCTCCTGGGGCATTTATCCACTGATTTCCATTTCCTATTGTTTAAGTTTGATCCTGATGGCCATTAACTCCATGAACTTCTGGGTTGAGTATGCGTGCTTGGAGCAAGATCCTATTATTCTAGAGATTATCCTCTTTTGTAGAAGTAAATTGATGCAGGTACTTGATCTGGGAATCTATCACTATGCAGATGAACTCGAGTGGGTCCCAGAAAATGTGGCTGGGATATAAATACTATATATTCATATATGTAAATATTTCATATACCTAATTTTAATTTTATAAAAACTAATGTAAATAAAATAATTTTAGTATCCACATACGTTTCCTGCAGGAAAACAATCTTCTAAAATGGACTTGTAATCTAACTTCCTTACAATTCTATTGCTTATGTTTATTTAATAAATTGACAGCGGGGATGAAAATCACTATTAAGCATTCTAGTTTGAATGATAACATTATAGTATATCATAAATAAGTGGGCATTATGATTTATCATAATATATTGACTCAATACATGATACATTCAATAAGTAAATGCTTGCTTAAATGAAATCTTAATCACTAAGCATGAAAATTGTTATATAGCCATCATGTGGCTAAAGTATATATGGATTCATATATATGGGTTAATCACACCAGAAAAAGTTGACTGGGCAGTTTGGACAAATGACTAGTTATGAGATTTCTTTCCTTTATTATAATTTTTTACTCATTTTATCTTCAACTCACATGTACGCAGCAGATTACCTGGGTGAAATTGCTTTAGAGTGTCAAGTGAAAAATATTTGTTTTTTACAAGGAAGACAGTTAAAAAAAACCATTGCCTTTTCTGTCCCCTGTGAACTTCCCTATCAAGAGTTCACATCTGACAGTTTTGGTCTTTGCTTCAACCTAGAAGTTCCAAATGCCACACTTAAGGGAACCCCATTGGTACTCTTTACTATAAAACCTTCAAGTTCTGACTACAGGGAATAATTGGCATTGCATCAAACATTCTCTGGGCTACTGTTGCCTGGTAGTCAACCCTCAAGTTACCTAAACTAAGCAGCTTTGAGGATTACTTGGACCAAAGTATTCTATATACGGCTGAGACAAGGTTTTTGGAAAACAGAGGAACAAATTAAGAGGTGGCAGGGTGACTGTGTTTCAGACAATTCGAAAGAAAAAAATTCCCTGTAGCTATTTCACTCTAATAGTGAGGAATATGAAAAAAAATATATTATCAGTAGAATTTTATAACCTCAGTCATAAAACCAGGTATAAAAAAGTGCCTTCTCCCAATCATTTTTCATTCTTAAAAGTTGAATCAAACACAAGCCCTATAGCCACATCAGGGAGTAGACCATCTGTTGAAGAAGATGTACAGGTAACATGCATTTGGGTTTTGGAAATGGAACAGGGATGTGTTGATGGCTGATCAGTTGAAAAGTAAGCACTCAAAGTTAACCTTGGTCAGGTTTTGAACTTATTGGGAACAGGGCAACAAAGGAATGGCAGGAAGAGGAAATACACTCAGCCACTGTATAAGTCCTACGAGTGACCCAAAGATCCAATTCTAACACATCTGACCAATGCTAGAACTGATGGATAACATCCAATGTTCAAACAGGCAGAGTATTTTTGTAAACCAAACCTGAGTGTTTGGGCAAAGTCAAGGTACAGTGAAAGGTGTTGGTACTAGAGTATTGGGAAGTGTCTCAGGATGAATGTCAAAGGATAAATCTAAATATGTGCATGACTGAATGCTCTATTCCCCTCTTTAAGAAGCCTTCTTAAAATGGACAGAGGAAAATTATTTAGGAAGAATCTCTTCTTGTGGTAATTCCAGAATAATTTAGAAGTCCTGCCAAGCTCTCAGAGTTCTAGGATCATGGGCTCCTGAAATTCTGTCCCTACTTTACCTCTTTTCTGCCTTGTCTGAGTGAGTGATCTATGCCATGGACACTGGCAAGGTACTCCTTTATATGACCTCTTCCTTATTTGCCTGGAGGTCTGGCCGTTCATGGAGCACACATCCATCCCAGAAAGTGATTTCTTTCTGGGGCCACAAGTTCACCTTCTCTCTCCTTTGGCATCTCTCAAGTCTGGCTGCTTTTTTTGTTCTGAGTAACATTGCCCTCAGTAACTTTAAGGTCTTTAACCCTTGAACATTTCAATGTGATTCCAAATCCCAAACTCTTTCAGGTGGGAGATGGGAAAAGGAGAGTATCTATCTTTAGTGATTTCAAAATAACTTTATTATACTCCTTTCAGTAAGAAACAGGAGCAGTAGTGGCAAAAATAACTTTAACTCTGATAGGGGATAATTCTGCATGAGGATATTATTTGTTTTAGGCCACAATTGTAATCTCAAATAATGATGACAGTACATTAAGAAATAGTGTACAGGTTTTTAAAATGCACTTAACATATGTTATCACATTTAATTCTCCTAACAACTCTAACAGAGGTATATTGTTATCCTAATTTTCAGCAAGGGAACAGAAGACAAGGACAGTTATGTAACATGCACAATGTGGAGCCGGGATTTGATTTTAGTCTGACACAGGACCCTACATCCTTAGTCACTGCATTAGTATCTACCCATATTCTAAACTCTTAATTATTAAGAAATGCCCACGTTTTACTAAATATGCCTTTCTACTTCTCAATCCTGATCTTCCAGTTAAATGTCCTTCCTTTCCATGACTTCCTAGAGAAATCATACTTATCCTTAAATTTTTCTTCCTTTACCTTAAATTAGATGACATTAATGACTTCTCTCTTAATCAAACTTAAAGTTCCCATTTCAGTTACTCATATTCTGATTTAATTGCTTGTCTTTATTTTGTATTCTTCTTTAAACTATGACATTTTTTTAAATGTTTGTTTATTTTTGAGAGAGACAGAGACAGAATGTGAGTAGGTTAGGGCAGAGAGAGAGGGAGGCACAGAATCCAAAGCAGGCTCCAGGCTCCAAGCTGTCAGCACAGAGCCTGACGCCGGGCTTGAACTCACAAGCTGTGAGATCATGACCTGAGCCAAAGTTGGATGCTCAAGCAACTGAGCCACCCAGGTGCCCCTCAACTATGACATTTTTAAATGTAGGCATCAAATCTTATTCTTTATGTTCCATGTGACTGACACAAAACTTGGCCCATGAAGGAAGTTAAGACATATTTTCTGAATGTTTATGATATTACAAGAGAATCAAAGCAATATGAAAATTGGTTGGAGGAAAATAGAAACTTCATTGTCATGCTTTTCATAATCATATTTAGGGGCCATCCTTTTTAAATGGCCTTGGGGAACCACACCACCATCACAGAGTTTATCCTGCTTGAACTATCTGCTGACCCCCACATTCAGACTCTGCTCTTTGTGCTTTTCTTGGTGATTTATCTCCTGACCCTAATAGGGAATCTGACAATGATGCTGGTGACCAAGGCTGATTCTTACCTCCACAGCCTCATGTACTTCTTCCTAAGTTTCCTCTTTCTTAGACCTCTGTTTCCCTTGTCACTGTGCCCAAGATGTTGGAAAACCTCCTTTCTAAGAAGAAAACCATCTCCTTTCTAAGAAGAAAAACCATCTCAGAAGAAGGCTGCCTGGCTCAGGTCTTCTTTGTATCTATCATGGCAGGGACTGAAGTCTGCCTACTCTCAGAGATGGCTTATGACCACTATGCTGCCATCTGCCACCCACTGCTCAATGGCCAGGTGATGAGTAAACAGTGGTATTTGCAGCTAGTGTAGAGTTCATGGAACCTGGGCATTCTGGACACACTCATTAATGTCCCTTTGGCAATGAAAATGGACATCTGTGATAACCATACCAGCCCACACTACAGCTGTGAGCTGCCCTCTCTCTTCCTTCTCTCTTACTCAGATGTTTCTACAAACCTCTTTGTCATATTCTGCTCTTTCCTCCCATATGGCCTTGTAACTTCCCTGTCAGTCTTCATCTCTTATGCCCACATTATCTCCACCATCCTGAGCATCACCTCCACCTCTGGCAGAAGCAAAGCTTTTTCCACCTGCTCCTCCACCTTACCACAATAATCTTGTTCTATGGCTCGGGCCTTCTTCATTATTTCATTCCAACTTCAGAATCCACCCCCCACTCTGGATCTGATCTCTGCAGTATGGTGTGATCACTCCCATGCTGAATCCTCTCATCTGCAGACCAAAAAATAAGGAGGTGAAGGATGCTCTGCAGAGAACACTGGGGAAGTATTTATAATGCTTCCAGTGGCAGAATAAAGAGAGAGGATTATGGGTAATTATAATAAAAATATGTGGCAAAACATCGAGTGAGTTGACATTAAGGGGTACTTCCTGACAGTTCATGATGTCCAGTTTGGCAAAATTAATCAGAAAGGATTAAGAAAAAAAACAAAGACCTATTATATGGTGGATCATTTAGGTCAGTCTTACTTGAAAGCAAAAAAAAATAATTGATTAAATATTCATTTAACACTATATAATTTTGCTTATAACATGTTCATCGATATTTCTCATTTATTTTCATATATATTAAGATGAGTGATATAAATTAACTATCATCATTTGCAGTGGAGTTTGAAAGTCATGGTTTTCCTAAATGGAAAATTGCCTGAATCTTTGAATGAGAACAGTCATAACAAGTTCACAGGGCCACTGGGTAATGAGTTCTGGTTAAAGTTGCAGGAAGAGAAATGAGTGAGTTACCATAATGGGGCTGAAGACTTCCCAAACATTTGTTTTTATAGAAAGCTTAAGGTGGGAATAGGTCTGTGGAAAATTGCCCTCCTAGAGTAACTTTGCAAACCAGCTAACCATTTCCTGGGTTTAAGTAGTGCCCACAGCCTCAGGGAAAGAGACAGTGACAGGAAAAACGGAAGTACCAGAGCAATGCAATCCTATTTCCAAAACAAGCAGACAGAGGTTAAGTGCTGAGAAGATTTGCAAATTGGACATATTTGGTGGCTTCTACCTTTCCTTTGCAGATCCTTACTTTCCTTGATGCCTGCTCACATCTAAGTGCTCAGAGCAACATTTTTGCTCCCGGCAGGAATCTTGCATTTCCTTAGGTGCCCACCTAACCAATGACAATTCACTGAAGATGAATTTTCCTAAATGTCCTTTATCCTAATGATACATTTCTATAGTAACAATTCATTGAGATTCTATCATCAAAATATTTCCAAATTTCTTGTGAGAGAGAAATATTTGAGCCCCTTTAGTATTTCGGGATGTTTTTCTCTTGGCTTTGGAGAATTTGAGCGATTATTAGTCCATTGATTCAAAGGCATTTCATATTTAAATCATAATTGTAAATGCTTATCAGTAGGCCATTCTTAACAGAAGATTCATCACGTATATAATTTTAAAAATTGTTGCTCTGTCTTGTGCTACTTTTATTCATATTCACATGAATTATGCTACAAGAAATAGTAGATCAGAGTCTCGGGAAGATGGCGGCGTAGGAGGACGCGGGGCTCACAGCGCGTCCTGCCGATCACTTAGATTCCACCTACACCTGCCTAAAGAACCCAGAAAACCGCCAGAGGATTAGCAGAAGGGAGTCTCCGGAGTCAAGCACAGACTAGAGGCCCACGGAAGAGGGTAGGAAGGGTGGCGAGGCGGTGCGCGCTCCACGGACTGGCGGGAGGGAGCCGGGGCGGAGGGGCGGCTCGCCGGCCAAGCAGAGCCCCCGAGTCTGGCTGGCAAAAGCAGAGGGGCCGGACGGACTGTGTTCCGACAGCAAGCGCGACTTAGCGTCTGGGAGGTCATAAGTTAACAGCTCTGCTCGGAAAGCGGGAAGGCTGGAGGACAAAGGGAGGGAGAGCTGCTGAGCCCCCAGACGGCAGAGCTCAGCTTGGCGGGGAACAAAGGCGCCAGCGCCATCTCCCCCGCCCATCCCCCAGCCAAAATCCCAAAGGGAACCAGTTCCTGCCAGAGAACTTGCTCGCTCCGCGCAAACACCCAACTCTGTGCTTCTGCGGAGCCAAAACTCCGGCAGCGGATCTGACTCCCTCCCGCTGCCACAGGGCTCCTCCTGAAGTGGATCACCTAAGGAGAAGCGAGCTAAGCCTGCCCCTCCAGCCCCCGTGCACCTTGCCTACCCACCCCAGCTAATACGCCAGATCCCCAGCAACACAAGCCTGGCAGTGTGCAAGTAGCCCAGACGGGACACGCTACCCCACAGTGAATCCCGCCCCTAGGAGAGGGGAAGAGAAGGCACACACCAGTCTGACTGTGGCCCCAGCAGTGGGCTGGGGGCAGACATCGGGTCGGACTGCGGCCCCGCCCACTAACTCCAGTTATACACCACAGCACAGGGGAAGTGCACTGCAGGTCCTCACCATGCCAGGGACTCTCCAAAATGACCAAACGGAAGAATTCCCCTCAGAAGAATCTCCAGGAAATAACAACAGCTAATGAACTGATCAAAAAGGATTTAAATAATATAACAGAAAGTGAATTTAGAATAATAGTCATAAAATTAATCGCTGGGCTTGAAAACAGTATACAGGACAGCAGAGAATCTCTTGCCACAAAGATCGAGGGACTAAGGAACAGTCACGAGGAGTTGAAAAACGCTTTAAACGAATTGCAAAACAAAATGGAATCCACGATGGCTCGGCTTGAAGAGGCAGAGGAGAGAATAGGTGAACTAGAAGATAAAGTTATGGAGAAAGAGGAAGCTGAAAGAAAGAGAGATAAAAAAATCCAGGAGTATGAGGGGAAAATTAGAGAACTAAGTGATACACTAAAAAAAAATAATATACGCATAATTGGTATCCCAGAGGAGGAAGAGAGAGGGAAGGGTGCTGAAGGGGTACTTGAACAAATTATAGCTGAGAACTTCCCTGAACTGGGGAAGGAAAAAGGCATTGAAATCCAAGAGGCACAGAGAACTCCCTTCAGACGTAACTTGAATCGATCTTCTGCACGACATATCATAGTGAAACTGGCAAAATACAAGGATAAAGAGAAAATTCTGAAAGCAGCAAGGGATAAACGTGCCCTCACATATAAAGGGAGACCTATAAGACTCGTGACTGATCTCTCCTTTGAAACTTGGCAGGCCAGAAAGGCTTGGCACGATATCTACAGTGTGCTAAACAGAAAAAATATGCAGCCGAGAATCCTTTATCCAGCAAGTCTGTCATTTATTTTTTTTATTTTATTTTTTTTTTTTGGGGTGTGGAGTTGCTTTATTTATTTATTTTTTTTTATTTTTTTTTCTTTTTATTTTTTTATTTTTTTTATTTTTTAATATATGAAATTTACTGTCAAATTGGTTTCCATACAACACCCAGTGCTCATCCCAAAAGGTGCCCTCCTCAATACCCATCACCCACCCTGCCCTCCCTCCCACCCCCCATCAACCCTCAGTTTGTTCTCAGTTTTTAACAGTCTCTAATGCTTTGGCTCTCTCCCACTCTAACCTCTTTTTTTTTTTTTTTTTTTTTTTTTCCTTCCCCTCCCCCATGGGTTTCTGTTATGTTTCTCAGGATCCACATAAGAGTGAAACCATATGGTATCTGTCTTTCTCTGTATGGCTTATTTCACTTAGCATCACACTCTCCAGTTCCATCCATGTTGCTACAAAAGGCCATATTTCATTTTTTCTCATTGCCACGTAGTATTCCATTGTGTATATAAACCACAATTTCTTTATCCATTCATCAGTTGATGGACATTTAGGCTCTTTCCATAATTTGGCTATTGTTGAGAGTGCCGCTATAAACATTGGGGTACAAGTGCCCCTATGCATCAGTACTCCTGTATCCCTTGGATAAATTCCTAGCAGTGCTATTGCTGGGTCATAGGGTAGGTCTATTTTTAATTTTCTGAGGAACCTCCACACTGCTTTCCAGAGCGGCTGCACCAATTTGCATTCCCACCAACAGTGCAAGAGGGTTCCTGTTTCTCCACATCCTCTCCAGCATCTATAGTCTCCTGATTTCTTCATTTTGGCCACTCTGACTGGCGTGAGGTGGTATAAGTCTGTCATTTAGAATAGAAGGAGAGATAAAGGTCTTCCCAAACAAACAAAAACTGAAGGAATTTGTCACCACGAAACCAGCCCTACAAGAGATCCTAAGGGGGATCCTGTGAGACAAAGTACCAGAGACATCACTACAAGCATAAAACATACAGACATCACAATGACTCTAAACCCATATCTTTCTATAATAACACTGAATGTAAATGGATTAAATGCGCTAACTAAAAGACATAGGGTATCAGAATGGATAAAAAAACAAGACCCATCTATTTGCTGTCTACAAGAGACTCATTTTAGATCTGAGGACACCTTTAGATTGAGAGTGAGGGGATGGAGAACTATTTATCATGCTCCTGGAAGCCAAAAGAAAGCTGGAGTAGCCATACTTCTATCAGACAAACTAGACTTTAAATTAAAGGCTGTAACAAGAGATGAAGAAGGGCATTATATAATAATCACAGGGTCTATCCACCAGGAAGAGCTAACTATTATAAATGTCTATGCGCCAAATACCCGAGCCCCCAGATATATAAAACAATTACTCATAAACATAAGCAACCTTATTGATAAGAATGTGGTCATTGCAGGGGACTTTAACACCCCACTTACAGAAATGGATAGATCATCTAGACACACAGTCAATAAAGAAACAAGGGCCCTGAATGATACATTGGATCAGATGGACTTGACAGATATATTTAGAACTCTGCATCCCAAAGCAACAGAATATACTTTCTTCTCGAGTGCACATGGAACATTCTCCAAGATAGATCATATACTGGGTCACAAAACAGCCCTTCATAAGTTTACAAGAATTGAAATTATACCATGCATACTTTCAGACCACAATGCTATGAAGCTTGAAATCAACCACAGGAAAAAGTCTGGAAAACCTCCAAAAGCATGGAGGTTAAAGAACACCCTACTAAAGAATGAGTGGGTCAACCAGGCAATTAGAGAAGAAATTAAAACATATATGGAAACAAACGAAAATGAAAATACAACAATCCAAACGCTTTGGGACGCAGCGAAGGCAGTCCTGAGAGGAAAATACATTGCAATCCAGGCCTATCTCAAGAAACAAGAAAAATCCCAAATACAAAACCTAACAGCACACCTAAAGGAAATAGAAGCAGAACAGCAAAGGCAGCCTAAACCCAGCAGAAGAAGAGAAATCATAAAGATCAGAGCAGAAATAAACAATATAGAATCTAAAAAAACTGTAGAGCAGATCAACGAAACCAAGAGTTGGTTTTTTGAAAAAATAAACAAAATTGACAAACCTCTAGCCAGGCTTCTCCAAAAGAAAAGGGAGATGACCCAAATAGATAAAATCATGAATGAAAATGGAATGATTACAACCAATCCCTCAGAGATACAAACAATTATCAGGGAATACTATGAAAAATTATATGCCAGCAAATTGGACAACCTGGAAGAAATGGACAAATTTCTAAACACCCACACTCTTCCAAAACTCAATCAGGAGGAAATAGAAAGCTTGAACAGACCCATAACCAGCGAAGAAATTGAATCGGTTATCAAAAATCTCCCAACAAATAAGAGTCCAGGACCAGATGGCTTCCCAGGGGAGTTCTACCAGACATTTAAAGCAGAGATAATACCTATCCTTCTCAAGCTATTCCAAGAAATAGAAAGGGAAGGAAAACTTCCAGACTCATTCTATGAAGCCAGTATTACTTTGATTCCTAAACCAGACAGAGACCCAGTAAAAAAAGAGAACTACAGGCCAATATCCCTGATGAATAGGGATGCAAAAATTCTTAATAAGATACTAGCAAATCGAATTCAACAGCATATAAAAAGAATTATTCACCATGATCAAGTGGGATTCATTCCTGGGATGCAGGGCTGGTTCAACATTCGCAAATCGATCAACGTGATACATCACATTAACAAAAAAAAAGAGAAGAACCATATGATCCTGTCAATCGATGCAGAAAAGGCCTTTGACAAAATCCAGCACCCTTTCTTAATAAAAACCCTTGAGAAAGTCGGGATAGAAGGAACATACTTAAAGATCATAAAGGCCATTTATGAAAAGCCCACAGCTAACATCATCCTCAACGGGGAAAAACTGAGAGCTTTTTCCCTGAGATCAGGAACATGACAGGGATGCCCACTGTCACCGCTGCTGTTTAATATAGTGCTGGAAGTTCTAGCATCAGCAATCAGACAACAAAAGGAAATCAAAGGCATCCAAATTGGCAAAGATGAAGTCAAGCTTTCGCTTTTTGCATATGACATGATATTATACACGGAAAATCCGATAGACTCCACCAAAAGTCTGCTAGAACTGATACATGAATTCAGCAAAGTTGCAGGATACAAAATCAATGTGCAGAAATCAGTTGCATTCTTATACACTAACAATGAAGCAACAGAAAGACAAATGAAGAAACTGATCCCATTCACAATTGCACCAAGAAGCATAAAATACCTAGGAATAAATCTAACCAAAGATGTAAAAGATCTGTATGCTGAAAACTATAGAAAGCTTATGCAGGTAATTGAAGAAGATATAAAGAAATGGAAAGACATTCCCTGCTCATGGATTGGAAGAATAAATATTGTCAAAATGTCAATACTACCCAAAGCTATCTACACAGTCAATGCAATCCCAATCAAAATTGCACCAGCATTCTTCTCAAAACTAGAACAAGCAATCCTAAAATTCATATGGAACCACAAAAGGCCCCGAATAGCCAAAGTAATTTTGAAGAAGAAGACCAAAGCAGGAGGCATCACAATCCCAGACTTTAGCCTCTACTACAAAGCTGTCATCATCAAGACAGCATGGTATTGGCATAAAAACAGACACATAGACCAATGGAATAGAATAGAAACCCCAGAACTAGACCCACAAACGTATGGCCAACTCATCTTTGACAAAGCAGGAAAGAACATCCAATGGAAAAAAGACAGTCTCTTTAACAAACGGTGCTGGGAGAACTGGACAGCAACATGCAGAAGGTTGAAACTAGACCACTTTCTCACACCATTCACAAAAATAGACTCAAAATGGATAAAGGACCTGAATGTGAGACAGGAAACCATCAAAACCTTAGAGGAGAAAGCAGGAAAAGACCTCTCTGACCTCAGCCGTAGCAATCTCTTACTCGGCACATCCCCAAAGGCAAGGGAATTAAAAGCAAAAGTGAATTACTGGGACCTTATGAAGATAAAAAGCTTCTGCACAGCAAAGGAAACAACCAACAAAACTAAAAGGCAACCAACGGAATGGGAAAAGATATTTGCAAATGACACATCAGACAAAGGGCTAGTATCCAAAATCTATAAAGAGCTCATCAAACTCCACACCCGAAAAACAAATAACCCAGTGAAGAAATGGGCAGAAAACATGAATAGACACTTCTCTAAAGAAGACATCCGGATGGCCAACAGGCACATGAAAAGATGTTCAACGTCGCTCCTTATCAGGGAAATACAAATCAAAACCACACTCAGATACCACCTCACGCCAGTCAGAGTGGCCAAAATGAAGAAATCAGGAGACTATAGATGCTGGAGAGGATGTGGAGAAACAGGAACCCTCTTGCACTGTTGGTGGGAATGCAAATTGGTGCAGCCGCTCTGGAAAGCAGTGTGGAGGTTCCTCAGAAAATTAAAAATAGACCTACCCTATGACCCAGCAATAGCACTGCTAGGAATTTATCCAAGGGATACAGGAGTACTGATGCATAGGGGCACTTGTACCCCAATGTTTATAGCGGCACTCTCAACAATAGCCAAATTATGGAAAGAGCCTAAATGTCCATCAACTGATGAATGGATAAAGAAATTGTGGTTTATATACACAATGGAATACTACGTGGCAATGAGAAAAAATGAAATATGGCCTTTTGTAGCAACATGGATGGAACTGGAGAGTGTGATGCTAAGTGAAATAAGCCATACAGAGAAAGACAGATACCATATGGTTTCACTCTTATGTGGATCCTGAGAAACATAACAGAAACCCATGGGGGAGGGGAAGGAAAAAAAAAAAAAAAAAAAAAAAAGAGGTTAGAGTGGGAGAGAGCCAAAGCATTAGAGACTGTTAAAAACTGAGAACAAACTGAGGGTTGATGGGGGGTGGGAGGGAGGGCAGGGTGGGTGATGGGTATTGAGGAGGGCACCTTTTGGGATGAGCACTGGGTGTTGTATGGAAACCAATTTGACAGTAAATTTCATATATTAAAAAATAAAAAATAAAAAAAAAAAGAAATAGTAGATCAATTTAACACCTGCTTAAATTTTTTTTAGTGTTTTATTTTTGAGAGAGAGAGTGTGTGAGAGGGGGAGGCATAGAGAGGGAGGGAAACAGAATCCAAAGCAGGCTCCAGGCTCCAAGCTGTGAGCACAGAGCCCCACGAGGGGCTCGAACTCACAAACCATGAGATCATGACCTGAGCTGAAGTTGGACACTCACCTGACTGAGCCACCCAGGTGTCCTGACACCTGCTTAATATTCACTTGTGGAGGGGCGCCTGGGTGGCTCAGTCGGTTAAGTGGCCGACTTCGGCTCAGGTCATGATCTCGCGGTCCGTGGGTTCAAGTCTCGCGTCGGGCTCTGTGCTGACAGCTCAGAGCCTGGAGCCTGTTTCAGATTCTATGTCTCCCTCTTTCTCTGACCCTCCCCTGTTCATGCTCTCTCTCTCTCTGTCTCAAAAATAAATAAATGTTAAAAAAATATATTCACTTGTGGATACTGAGGTATTGTTCTATGGACAGCAAAGGTGACAGTCTATAATGGATACTATAAAGCATTTACTGTTCCTTTTCAGTTAATTTCTTGCTATATTCAAAACAAAAGGTTTTGTTACTACATCATATAATTTGTATTAATGTGAACCAATATTTTCTGATTTGAAAGAAACTGAATTCCTTAAGTTATCAAAAGTTTTCATACAGAGAAATGATAGGTCAGTCTTCTCTTCTTTCATGAATTCCTACATTTATACATAATTTCCTTGGTGCTTTCTTTATGTGATTTCTAGAAAAGGAGTCTACCCATCTCTCACCTGCAAGAAGAGGAAGAAATGATTGTCCATCAAACATATTATAATCCCCTACAGATTGTAATATGAGACAAAGACGTCAAGATTCCCTCATCCTCTCTAAAACGCCAGAATTTCTTTTATGTATTGTTCAACGTGTGTTAGAGGAGTAGCAGCAGATGTATTCTATTGGTGAAGTCTTGCAGTGATGGTGGGGGGTTTGGAGCTGCTGGCCAAGCAAGAATTCTTGAAGATGGCTTTGGTGCAAAAAGGTGATTTTATTAAAGCATGGGGACAGGACCCATGGGCAGAAAGAGCTGCATGGGGGTTGTGATGGGTAACTCATTATATACCCTCAGGTTGGGAGGGGGTTAGGGATAGAGTAAGTCTCTAAGGAATTTTGGAAGCAAGGTTTCCAGGACCTTGAGGGGCTAGTTGTGTTAAGAAAATGCCATTTATTACCGTTTAGTAAAACCTTCATCATGAGACCCTTCAGATATATATCAGGTGGCCATAAACTTGGAGTATGATTGCCAGCATATATCTTGGGAGAGTTGAGATAATGGAAGTTTTTATATGTTAAAGTAGACTTACAGGATCCTGAGGGGTCAGGATAATGGTAAGCCCAGATTCCCTTTTGCTCCTAGCAAAGTGTCCTCATGGAAGCAGCTGAACTTCTAGAGGAAGGTCACTCTGCCTGTTTCAAGGACTTGTCAATGGCCTGTAAGCAGCAAGGGAATTACTTTTTCATTTGCCTTTGTTTCCCACATTACCACGGCAAGCACTTAAACCCCTTTCCTCTGTTCTTGGGTAGCCAGGAGTGTCCAGGAATATCACACATATTCCATAAGGGGTAGGGTTGGGGGTGCTGTTAGCCTGTACTATGTTCTCAGCTCACCCGATGCTCCCTCATCACTATTACCTGTTAGAAAGCCAAGGAGAAAAGGATTTGGTCATTGTTGGCAGTTCATTTTAAAAGAGGAAACTTAGCATCTGTTTCACTGTGAGCCCTATAACCAACTCCAGTCCAAGAGGATAATTCCCACTGACATGTTTTATATTATGTTTACATCTTTATACCTAATAAAATTCATACAACATGTATCACTATATATACAGCTTTTTACTTAAATTATATTGTAAGTGACTTTTATGTTAATATAACTAATATTAGTTTTAATTATTTTAATAATCTATTATGTTTATATTCCAAAGTGTGCTTGGCATTTTCTCATCATGGAAAATAGTTTATTATTTCACTATTATAATTTATCTTTCATATATTTTACAGTACAGTTCAGGTGACATTTCAGTTCTAAAAATAGCAATGCATTAAATATCTCATAAATATATTTTTGTTATAATTATTTTGATGCTTGGAAATTATTAGATCAAATGTGTATGATGTTTGTTAAGCCTTGTGACATGTTTCAACAGATTATTTTGCCAAGTATTTTACCACTATTGTGATGCCAGCAACGTATGCGAATGTCTCTCTTTCCAATGTAACCTATATTATTTATACTGCTTTTAAAATATTTTACTTATAGGCCAGGAATTAAATTTTTGTATCTATCTATATTTCTTTTGATACTACTGACATGAACAATGTTACATATTTATTTACTACTTTTCTCTTGTCTAATTATTCATCTATTTTGCCCACTAATATATGCAGTTGGTGATGTTCTTATCAATTTAACTAATACAATAAATACATTAAACATCGTCTGTCATGGTTGATTCCAACTTGTAAACCTCCTTAAAATGTCTTTTAATTTTGTGGGTTTCCTTTTTAGAGAAAGAGAAATGTTAATTTTTATGTAATCAAATACGTTCAACTTTCCATATGAAGATTCTTTTTTCCTAAAGCTTAAAAAATCCTTTTGTTAATATGAGGCAAATATCAAACATGTTTGCAACTCTTAATTTGTCTCAGAACTTAAATAATTTACATTCACTATCCCATTATTATTGACATAAGGTAAATTTGGCCAGTCACATATATGAACAAGAAAACTTAGAGTAAAGGATGTTAATAAAAATAACCCAATGATGCATATTAAAGGTTTAAGTTGGAATTCAAACTAGGCAGCTCAGAATCTAGAGTCCATGTTCTTAACTATTATGTAACAGAAAAATTGAAATAAATTTGAATTGATCCCACTTATTAATGTAAATAATGACTTGCTCTAGCTTTCTCTACACACACACACACACACACACACACACACACACACTTAGAGCAAACTCTTCATTTGCTCTGGTGACCAAATTTCAAGTGTGAGAGTCTGTAAGAAACTCTACAATATAGAAACTTCTATTTCTCATAGAATCTTCACTGATCAGGAAAAGTTCCCCAGTTCCTTTCTATTTTCTCACTCTTTCTTCTAAAGGCAAGAGGGTGCATTCCTTCATAGAACACAGGCTACAAACAGTAATCAAGACTAATCATCTGGTTTTGTTCTTTTCTTTAGTGGTCCTGAGGCCATCTTTGTAGTCCTTTCTTTGTCAAGCAGGCAACTGGTAAATATTTAGTGGCTGCTGTGTTTGATGATTCTAAAGCCATTGTTCAAGTCTGCTACAAGAACTCATATAGTTCTAAAAATTACAAATGCATTTTAACATGGTTTTGCATGTTTCATTTATATTTAAAATCATCTGACTTACTGTCATTATGTGAAAAGGGTGCTAAGGGAATGAGAATTTCCAGAAGAATTTAATGTCAGTCTGTACCTTTCTCAAGCCTCTTTTACAAACTCATCCTTAAATGAATTTGACTTCAGGGCACCTGGGTGGCTCAGTTGGTTGGGCATCGGACTTTGGCTCAGCTCGTGAGTTCGAGCCCCGTGTCGGGCTCTGTGCTGACAGCTCGGAGCCTGGAGCCTGCTTCAGATTCTGTGTCTCCCTCTCTCTCTGCCCCTAACCCACTTGCATGTTGTCTCTGTCTCTCTCAAATATAAACAAACATAAAAAAAAAAAAGAGTCTCATAACCATAAGAAGGTTAATGGAGGTGGGGGGGGGGGTTGGGAAGTGGTTTAAATGGATGACAGGATGAGCACTGGGTGTCATATGTAAGAGATGAATCACTGCGTTCTACTCCTGAAGCTAAGACTACACCGTATGTTAACTAACTTGAGAATTAAAAAAAAGTCAAAAAAAATTTAAGAAACTAATTTCAATTTACAATCATTTTACTTTTGCTGGAAAAAATAAGCTTTGAATAATTTTTAAAAAAGTTGATTACCCTGCTATTATCACAGTTATAAAATTACTAATTTTCATATATAATTTGATACATCACAATGTAAATAAGTTACCTTTAAAGTTGCTCAGCAAAAAAAAAAGTCTCTTACAGTTTGTTTCCCTCTCTCTTTTTAGATTTGCCTCTCTCAATGATTGATTTCTGACTGTTAATTTTGCATTCGCAAAATGAACCCCTCTTCATTATGATATATTATCTTTTTAATAAATTATTTGACTCTATATGCTATGTTTTGCTTGCAATTTTTCCATCTATGTTCGTGATAATTATTGGACTATTTTCTTTTCACGTTCTTGTCAGATTTTAGTATCAGGGTTATTATTGACCTCATAAAACAAGTTGAGGATTCTTCCTACAATCGCCATTCTATAGATGAATTTGTATGTAAAACTGGTACTATTTGTTCACCAGTGAAGTCATGTAGATTGGAGTTTTCTTTATGGAAAATATTGTAATTTCATGTTTAATTTATTTAACAGATATTGAAGTGTTCAAACCTTGTATTTTCTCTTGTGTTAGAATTGTTAGGTTGTGTTTCTCAAGGAAATTGTGCTATTAATATAAATATTTGATACTTATATTTTCACGAGTATTTGATATATTTGTGCATAACATCCTTCTAATAACTTTTTTATAAGATTTGTGGTAATTCTTCCTTTTCATTTCAGATATCACTAATTTTTTAATTATTTATTTATTTTGGGTCAATACTGCAAATTTACCGTTTACACTGATCTTTTCAACAAATCAAATTTGGCTTTCCTTGTTTTCTTTGTTGTACCTCTACTTCCTATTTTGTTTACTGCTCTTGATTATTTTCCTCTTTCCACTTGCTCTGTATATAATTTGCTGGTTTTTTTCCAAGCTTCTTGAGGTGCAAGCTTAGAAAACTGAATTCCACTCTCTCTCTTTTTCTAATAGATGTATTAAAAGATTTCTTGTCTCTCTTAGTACTGTTGTAGCTGTGTCTTACAAATTTTGATATATTACTTTCATTTTCTTTCAATTCAAAATATTTTCTAATTTCCTTTGCAATGTCTCTTTTAACCTATGTGCATTTAGAAATGTATGGGGGGTGGGGGGCACCTGGGTCGTGCAGTCCGTTGAACGTCTGACTCAGCTCAGGTCATGATCTCACAGTTTGTGGGTTTGAGTCCCACCTCAGGCTCTGTGCTGATGGCATGGAGCCTATTTAGGATTCTGTCTCTCCTCTGCCTCTCCCCATCTTGTGGTCTCTCTCTCTCTCCCTCAAAATAAATAAATATATTTTTAAAAATAGAGTATCTTTTACAAAAATGTATTTGGGGACTTTTCTATTTATCCTTCTGATATTGATTTCTAATTCAATTTCACTATGTGAGAAAAGATAGTTTTCTTTTTCAAACTTCTAAAATGTGGCCTATTTCAGTAAATTTTTTTATTTAACTTTATTTATTCAAACTTTATTTCTATTTCTATTTCTATTTTTTTTGTCATACTCTTAGTTGATATTTAACTCTCCTCCAGCTCAGGTTCCTTTTTGTGTTTTGCCCTTTCTAGCTTTGGATTGAAATCTTCACAGAAAATTTTAAAACCATTCAGAAACACAGACATACCAATCAAATGTTTGCAAAATACAAAATATGCACCTCACAATAGGAGAAATAGAATCCAGTAAGTATTCAAAATTTATTCACTCTAGTGAATATAAAATAAAATATAATTTCGGGCCAATAAATGTTTAAAATTAATACTAGCAATGTTTAATGTTGGTGAAACTCTAACAAAATAAGCATAATCATATGCTTTAAGCCAAGTATAAACTGGTTTAATGTCTCTGGATATCATGTAGTAATATGTATCAAGAGTTTTCACAAAGTTCATATCCCTTCCCCTAGCTTGTCTGGGTTCAAATAATTAATCGGTTATTGCATCAAATTTTAGCCACAAGACTGCTTATCATAGAATTATCAGTTTTCATGATAACTATGAAAACTATAAATTATTTAACTGTTATATTAGAGAATGCATTATGTGATTAAAGTAAACCCATGCTGGAGCACCTATATGGCTCAGTTGGTTGAACTTCCGACTTTGGCTCAGGTCATGATTTCGCAATTAATGAGTTCAAGCCCTGCATCAGGCTCTATGCTGACAGCTCAGGGCCTGGAGTCTGCTTCCGATTCTGTGTCTCCCTCTCTCTCTGCACCTCCCCTGCTTGCATTCTGTCTCTCTCTGTCTCTCAAAAATAAATAAGTGTTAAAAAAAAAAAAGGTTAAGTAAACCCATGCTATGGAATACTGTAATCCGTATTTTAAAACCACATTTAGAAAAGTATTTAATGTAAAGAAAATCTACACATTAAAATGTTACATAAAAGTGTTACTAAACTATACTTGGGTTTAATTCACTATTTACCAAATTTTTTTTTTTAATTTTTTTAACGTTTTATTTATTTTTGAGACAGAGAGAGACAGAGCATGAACGGGGGAGGGCCAGAGAGAGAGGGAGACACAGAATCCGAAACAGGCTCCAGGCTCTGAGCTCTGAGCTGTCAGCACAGAGCCCGACGCGGGGCTCGAACTCATGGACCGCGAGATCATGACCTGAGCCGAAGTCGGCCACTTAACCGACTGAGCCACCCAGGCGCCCCACTATTTACCAAATTTTTATGTAGACATGGAAATCTGGTTGAATGTAGATCCTAATTCAATAAGGCAAGCACAGGTCCTAAGAGCCTGTAGTTCTAACAAGTTCCCACGTGATGCTACTAAGCTGGCTCATTATTGAGTTGAGTAGCAAGAGTGTAATCAATTTTGAAGGGAAAGTAGATACATGATAAATAGGTAAATAGATAGATAGATGATAGAGATAGATAGATAGATAGATAGATAGATAGATAGATAGATAGATGATAGATAGATGATAGATAGAGATAGATAAGCAGACAAACAGAATTAGAGGAAAAATGACTTAATACCAGAGTATTCATCTCTAAATGTGTCAAATAAAAAGGGCTTTATATTTTCTTAATTATGGTTTTCTTTTACTTGAACTTGTGTTACTGTTGTTCTGGCACTCTATTTCTTATTTTAACAGATACTTAATATAGAAATACAGAGAATCCCCCTAAAAAGAATAAATAATGTATAATACTGCCCATCCAGAGATAACTACTATATACTATATACAGAGATAAGGATATATACTTTGTATATATTCCTTATATGCAAGCACAGACACCATGCACATGTGAAAATATACAAACATGCATGTATGAGTCATATACAACATTCTTACATTATATAATATATAATAACATTATACATGTATGCATATAACTTTTATAATCAGAGAAATAAATAAAAATTACTTGGCATTGATTTCCTGGAGAGAAACAATTGTCCAGACCTGAGCTGTCCAATGTGATAGCCACTAATCACACAAGACTATTTAAATTTAATTTTTTGTTAATTAAAATTAAGTAAAACTAAAACTCCAGTTCCTCAGTCTCACTGGCCACGTTTCAAGAGCTCAATAACCACCCGTGCCTAGTGACTACTTTTTTGGAGAGTGCATATATAGAACATTTCCATCACCACAGAAACTTCTCATCACACAACACCAATCTAGAGAAGTCTTCCGATCTTTTTAGAACTTTATTTGCTGGCTTTTCTGTTTGAGTAGGGAAAGGGTTAACATTAGGCAGGGATAGATAAGGGATAGATAAGGCAGGCTCCAGCTTCAGGTGGGAAGCTGAAGTGGCAGACAGGTTTGAGGGGAAAAAAAGGATAAACCTATTCCAGACCTGCCTGGGTGACGTGCCATGAGAGGAGTCTCACACTTTCTGATAAGGTCCCAATAAAAAGTCAGGGACAAAAATCTTCAGTGGTTACCCAGTGAGACCCCTCTCCCTCTTGAGAGCTTTATACTTCCCCTCAATAAATTCTATCACTTTGCTCACTCTCCGATGTTGGTGAGATTCCTTTTTTCGACACACGAGACAAAGACAAGTGTCTCTCCCACCCTCCTGTAACATAATAAATGTTAAGGATTATTTTTGTCCTAGAGCTAATTTTACTGATGGTCTTAAAACTCATTTTAATAAACAAATGGACATTTGTTTTATATCAGGACTCTGATAACTTAAGCAAACAGTTCTGCACATCTTAACCTGTGAGCACTCAAACCTTAACAGAGCTATTATGTAGGCTGAATCTACACAGATGCATCATACAACGGGAGTCAAATTGTTTACAAAAATGAGTTCACTGATTTTTTTTCTCTTTACTTATTTGGTAATCAATTTAGTGAGTCAGCGACTATCAAGTAAGTTCCCATTGCTTCACGGGGACCAATCAAATAAATACTCTTGGCCCAATCTGTCTCCAACCAGCTCCCTCTAGATTAACAAAGGTTCATACATAATACATACATCAAACCAGTACTTCCTTAATTCCACATCTAAGCAAGCTCCATGAATTCTTGAGTACAGTTGCTAAGGTTCTTGACTACAAGATTGACTTCAAATTGTGACTAGTGGGAATAACAGAGTTGCCATTCCCCTGAGCTTCTCAGCCAGAGGGTTAATGCTCAAACTGTCTAAACAGGTGTTCTGAGGATTAGTTAGACCAGATAACCCAATGAGTGGCTGAGACGTGTTATAAAGAAACATCTGGAAATCCGAATGAAGAGACGCTTGGATGAAGGCATTTGAGATCATTGAAAGAAGCAACTGTGCTGCGACTATTTCATATTTTTAGTTTACAATCTAGTAATATTTTTAGTTCAGAATCTAGTTAGCAATAGGATTTTATGAACTTCACCATGTTTGAGGATGCAAAAGCTACCTTCTATAGTTCATTCAACTTCTTAGAAGCTGTGTTTAAATCACACTTCTGCAGCCTTCTTGGGCATCAGATTGTCTTGTTGGGCAGAATTCATAGGTAATCAGGATTTGGGTTCTGGAAAGGGTTTTGTAGGTGGGATCAGGGATGAGGAATTGATAAGTAAGGGCTCAGGAGTCACCCTTGCTGGGTAATTAAGTCTGAGCTAGACCTTGCATTATCAGCTATCAAGCAACTCAGGATTAGCATAAACCAGGAATCAGGCTGGGACACCACAGTGAATCCTGAAAGTTACCTAAAGGACAGGCTGTAGGCTATCAGGTCAGAGTTGGAAACTATGCATAACATTGTTTAACTGCACTCCCTGATGCTATAAACTAGATATAGAGTCTTAGAAAAAAGTGGAATCTAAGGAGAGGAGCATCACCTGGGCATGAGAAAGGGAGTTGAAGCTTAGACACTGAAAAAGTGTTTCAGAATCAAGACCAGAGAGGTACCCAACTGTAGTATATACAGTACTGAATGTTTATAAGCAGCCTTTCCAGACTGGACAAAGAAAGGTGAGATCTACCTCCTTTGGGGCAGGGCTCAGTAGCTATGATGATTTCATCTGAACACAGGGACTCTGCCTGGCACAAGCTGTCATAGGACTAAGTGGATACATTCCCAAACTTCTTCTCTTACACTCTTCCTGTCTTACCCTGTCTAGGGGAATTGTTCAGAGTGTATTGTTCTGGAGAGGGTCTTCTTTCCTAGCTGTTCCTTTGGACACCAACATGATTTCTATTCACATAATTTGTTTCCTTCTTTTTCCAGAGTTCTCTGCATCTATCCCAGAAAATAATGTAAGGGCAAGTACCAAAGTTGCACCCAGAGTCCTTCATACTTCCTGTCTCATTTATAGCTGCTCTTCCTTTTTCTTAAATTTTTTTTATTTTAATTTAAATCCAAGTTAGTTAACATATAGTGTAATAATGATTTCAGGAATAGAATTTAGTGATTCATCACGTACATATACTACCCAGTGCTCATCCCAACAAGTGCCCTCCTTAATGCCCACCACCTATTTAGTCCATTCCCCCACCCAACACCCTGACAGCAACCCTCAGTTTGTTCTCTGCATTTAAGAGTCTCTTATGGTTTGTCTCCCTCTCTGTTTTTATCTTATTTTTGCTTCCCTTCCCCTATGTTCATCTGTTTTGTTTCTTAAATTCCACAAATTAGTGAATCATATGATATTTGTCTTTCTCTGATTAATTTATTTTGGTTAGCATAATACACACTAGTTCCATCCACATGTTGCAAATGGCAAGACATCATTCTTTTTGATCACTGAGTAATATTCCATTTGTGTGTGTGTGTGCGTGTGTGTGTGTGTGTACCACATCTTCTTTATCCATTAGTCAGTCGATGGACATTGGACTCTTTCCATAATTTTTGAATAATTGTCAATAGTGCTGCTATAAGCATTGGGGTGCATGTACCCCTTGGAATCAGCATTTTTGTATCCTTTAGATAAATACCTAGTAGTGCAATTTCTGGGTCATAGGGTAGTTCTATTTTTAATTTTTTGAGGAACCTCCATAGTGTTTTCCAGAGTGGCTGCACCAGTTTGCATTCCCACCAGCAGTGCATAAGGGTTTCCCTTTCTCTGCATCCTCACCAACATCTGTTGTTGCCTGAGTTGTTAATTTTCACCATTCTGACAGGTGTAAGGTGGTATCTCATTGTGGTTTTGATTTGTATTTCCCTGGTGATAAGTGATATTGAGCATCTTTTCATGTGGTCTATTAGCCATCTGGATGTCTTCTTTGGAAAAGTGTTCTATTCATGCCTTCTGCCCATTTCTTTACCAGATTATTTATTTTCTGGGTGTTGAGTTTGACTAAATTCGTTATAGATTTTGGATACTAACCCTTTATCTGATATGTCGTTTGCAAATACCTTCTCCCATTCCCTCGGTTGCCTTTTAGTTTTGTTGATTGTTTCCTTTGCTGTGCAGAGGATTTTTTTTTTTTTTAATTTTTTTTTTTCAACGTTTTTTATTTATTTTTGGGACAGAGAGAGACAGAGCATGAACGGGGGAGGGGCAGAGAGAGAGGGAGACACAGAATCGGAAACAGGCTCCAGGCTCCGAGCCATCAGCCCAGAGCCTGACGCGGGGCTCGAACTCACGGACCGCGAGATCGTGACCTGGCTGAAGTCGGACGCTTAACCGACTGCGCCACCCAGGCGCCCCCAGAGGATTTTTATCTTGATGAGATCCTAATAGTTCATTTTTGCTTTTGTTTTCCTTGCCTCTGGAGACATGTCAAGTAAGAAGTTGCTGTGTCCAAGATCAAAGAGGTTGTTGCCTGTTTTCTTCTATAGAATTTTGATGGTCCCCTGTCTTACATTTAGGTTTTTCATCCATTTTGAGTTTATTTTTATGTATAGTATAAGAAAGTGGTCTAGTTTCAATCTTCTGCATGTTGCTGTCCAGTTCTCCCAGCACCACTTGTTAAAGAGACTGTGTTTATTCCATTGGATATTCTTTCCTGCTTTGTCAAAGATTAGATGGCTATAGGTTTGTGGGCCCATTTCTTGGTTCTCCATTCTATTCCATTGATCTATATGTCTGTTTTTGCGCCAGTACCATACTGTCTTGATGATTACAGCTTCGTAATACAGCTTGCAGATCAGAATTGTGATGCCTCCAGCTTTGATTTTCTTTTTCAGCATCACTTTAGCTATTTGGGGTTTTTCTTGTTCCATAAAAATTTTAGAATTGTTTTTTCTAGCTCTGTGAAGAATGCTGGTTGCTATTCCTTTTTTTTTTTTTAATGAACACAAACATTTTTATTTACCTTTTCCAAACACAGGTCTCCTAACTGCAAGAGTCAGAAAGTTTTACTAACTTCAGACTAAAGAAGTTAAATTAAAGAAATTTGGAGCTGTATGAAAATGTCTTAACATACATATGCTTTAGAATTCTTATGGAATTCTTTACTATCTACCTATGCATCTATCTCTCTATATACCTACCTAACAGCATCTGTCTCTGTATCTACTTAACAAAAGCAAATGTAATTTTAACAAACCAAAATGGCTTACATTAGGAGTCTAGTATTAAGGTTGAAGTCTTTCATTATTTTGTTTGTTTGTTTTTTATTGTTCCACCAACAACTGTTAAGGACTCTCAGTCAGGTGTTACCACATGTGGTCTTTCTTCTGGCCTGAGTTTCTCTTCCTCTTAGGGTGCTGAGTTCTGCTGAAACTTTGCATCTTGCTTCTTAAAGCAGAGGTTGGCCTGGTGTTGCCTGTTTCTTCTTGAGCTACTTACTCCTTTTGAAAACAGTCACATACCCTCCCTTTCTGAGTGAAATTGCCCTCACGATTGTAAAATGGTTTAATGTTGGAAGGGAATCATTCCAAAGTGATTTCAAAATGTCATTGTTAAGCCACCTTAGTGATCTCTACACTATTTTCTTTTTTTTTATATTTATTTTTTTTAATTTATTTTTTAATATATGAAATTTACTGTCAAATTGGTTTCCATACAACACCCAGTGCTCATCCCAAAAGGTGCCCTCCTCAATACCCATCACCCACCCTGCCCTCCCTCCCACCCCCCATCAACCCTCAGTTTGTTCTCAGTTTTTAACAGTCTCTTATGCATTGGCTCTCTCCCACTCTAACCTCTTTTTTTTTTTTTCTTTTCCTTCCCCTCCCCCATGGGTTTCTGTTACGTTTCTCAGGATCCACATAAGAGTGAAACCATATGGTATCTGTCTTTCTCTGTATGGCTTATTTCACTTAGCATCACACTCTCCAGTTCCATCCACGTTGCTACAAAAGGCCATATTTCATTTTTTCTCATTGCCACGTAGTATTCCATTGTGTATATAAACCACAATTTCTTTATCCATTCATCAGTTGATGGACATTTAGGCTCTTTCCATAATTTGGCTATTGTTGAGAGTGCTGCTATAAACATTGGGGTACAAGTGCCCCTATGCATCAGTACTCCTGTATCCCTTGGATAAATTCCTAGCAGTGCTATTGCTGGGTCATAGGGTAGGTCTATTTTTAATTTTCTGAGGAACCTCCACACTCTACACTATTTTCTATGCCTCCTTTAGGAAACAACAAGTACGGTGAATGTTGCAGCAAAAACTTAATTCCTGATAAGTATCACCTTTAAGAGTGATTTACTATCTGACTTCTGCCTACAGTTGTAAACCATGGCAATAATAGTGATAGAATAATACCTGGGCTTTTTGTGTAGACATTTTTCTAAATACTTCATATACATTTATCATTGCAAAAGCCTTATAAGGTTGGAACTGTTATTGCCTCATTTTACAGACAAGAAAACTGAGGTACAGAACAGTGAAGTCACATGTACAAGGCCTCATAGTTAGCAAGGCCTCACAGTTAGCGGTGGAGCTGGGATGAACCCAGGCTGATGCTTACCTGTGAGTGACTAAAGATGCTGCTCATTCACACTCCAGGGGACAGCTCTTAAGAACTATTCACTTTCCTAATTCTTTACCTTTGGGCACACTTTTCTCTCAATTTACATGTCTCTTTAGAGGAAGCTTACATTTCCTTAAAATCTTCGCTCAAATACCTCAATATTAACTCATTACTGAATCTTCCAAAACTCATTTCTACAGCTGCCATCGCACCATCACCATGGTTTCTAATTGCCTGCCTTTGCAAATGTATCTCCCTGAAGCACGATCTTTAAAATGAGAGAAACTATGCCTTGCTCCCCATTACATTGAAAGTGACCGACATAAAACTAGTGGCCTAGTGTAGAAGCTGAACATTTATTTGCCAATTAATAGTGATAATAAGAGAGAATCAATGCAATGCAAAATCTGATTGAAGGATAGAAGAAACTTCACTGCCATGATTTTTCATATAATTTTTAGGGAACGGCCTTTGTAAATGGCCTTGGGGAACCGCAGCACCATCACTGAATTCTTCCTCCTCGGGCTGTCTGTCAACCCCCACATCCAGGCTCTGTTTTTTGTGCTGTTCCTGAATATTTACCTTCTGACCATCATGGGGAACCTGCTGCTGCTGCTGGTGATCAGGGCTGACTCTCACCTCCACACACCCATGTACTTTTTCCTCAGTCATCTCTCTTTCCTGGACTTTTGTTTATCTTCAGCTACTGTGCCCAGGATGTTGAAAGACCTCCTATCAGAGATAAAAACTATCTCAGTAAGGGGCTGCCTGGCTCAAGGCTTCTTTGTGTTTATCACCGCAGGGACTGAAGCTTTTCTGCTCTCAGTGATGGCCTATGACCGCTATGCTGCCATCTGCCACCCTCTGCTCTATGGACAGATGATGAGAAAACAGCTGTGTGTGCAACTTGTATTGGGCTCATGGGGCTTGAGTTTTTTGAATGCACTTATTAACATCCTCCTTGCTGCCAACTTGGACTTCTGTGAGAGCCATACCATCAACCACTACAGCTGTGAGGTGCCCTCTCTCTTTCCTCTGTCCTGCTCTGATGTTTCTACCAACCTCCTAGTGCTGCTCTGCTCCACCCTGCTTCATGGACTTGGGACCTTCTTCCCAATCATCTCATCCTATGGCTGCATTGTCTCCACCATCCTGCACATCAGCTCCACCTCAGGCAGAAGCAAGGCCTTCTCCACCTGCTCCTCCCACCTCATAGCAGTGATCTTCTTTTATGGATCAGGTTTTCTCCGCTATCTCGTGCCAACCTCAGGATCCCCCCTTGAGTTGATCTTCTCTATGCAGTATGGTATGATCACCCCCATGCTGAATCCTCTCATCTATAGCCTGAAGAACAAGGAGGTGAAGGCAGCTGTGAGAAGGACACTGGGAACGTATTTGCCATGTTCCAGGTGAAAAAGAAAAGCTAGTAGATAATAAAAAAATCAGAATAATATACCAGCCATACATTGTGTGAGTTGACTTTAATAAAAACTTTCTAGGTCTATACTATGTCAGACGCATGAGATAAGTAAGCAGTGCATAAGAAATGAAAACAAAAATATTAGAAAGGTATTAACTTTAGTCTAAATAGAAGGAAACAATGGATTAAATAACTATCTCAATTCAGAAAATGAGGTCATGAAAGTGTTGATTCATTCTTCTCAGTACTCCTCAAATATTTACTTTGATCTTCTTATTAGTAAAATATGTGTGTCTTTAATCATAATTAGTAATTGGGTTTAAGAAAAGTCAATGAAAGGCATACTTTACTCTTAAGTGAAGGTTCTGGATGGTTGAGTAAAACCAGAAGTAAACTTCAACTATGTGGCAGGAGAATAATGAAGTTCAACTGAGTGGCCCTTGGAGAGGAACTAAAGATGCTGAAGAAAGTAAGTTCATATACTGGGACAGAGGACAGACTCAAATAAACCCTCAAAATCCCTGTTGTTTCTTGCTATAATCTTTCCATAGAAGCCTTAAATATGCATATTCTTATATGTATAATTTCTTAGATACATGTGTGAATGAATGTTCTGATCATAACAATAATTAAAAACAAAATACTTAAAAACAAATAGATTAACAAAAAAAGGAAACATTCTTTTAAAAAAGGTGTTCTTGATTATTCCATATATCCTTGAATTGTGTTTCCTTTGCTCATTTATTTGATAAGTAACAGTGGGGGGAGGGGGGAATATTATGCTAGAACAGTCTAGTTTGACTGAAAACCTAATAGTTTATTGTAAATAAATAAATGAAATTTTGATTTGTGTAACAGATTATTCATACTAAAGACTATAATTAACTTTTACACAAATGCTTCCCTAAATACTCCCAAATGGGAGTATTCAAACTGTAGCAGGGCCCTGTATAGGATTCTAAATGCATTCTAAAGCAAATGGATTTGGATGGAGTTTAGGCACACAACTGTGCATGTGAACTTTTTTAGTCTTTTTACCTTTTTGATCAACAAATCACTTTTACACACCAAATTTGACTGGGCTTGATTTTGCCTAAGAAGTCCCAAAGTGAAGAAGACCTGAGAGTGTCATTTGAAAACTACTCTTTTCCTGCTTGGGGAGTCAGGCAAATACCCTCTGGCCACTCTTTCTACTTTCGACTCCCACTAGACTCAGAAGAATTTAGAATTAATGATTAAAGGTCATTGCATCACCTAGATGTTCCAAAGGCCACACCTAAGAGATCCCCACTCATCCCTATAAAATCAGTGTTGACAAAAGCCTTTTACTACTAAATGTGACTTCAGGTTATGACCATAGAATTATAAATGCTGTCGCCCTGGTGAGGAATCAAAACCAACCAGTTGTCTAAACATGGCTGCTCTGTGAACTCATTAAACCCAAACAATGCTTTGTGTAACTGAGACATGATGTTAGAAACAAGAAAAAATAAGAGTATGTGAGATTCTTTGAAATAAGGAACTTCCTTGGCTATATAAATTTATTGTTAGAATTCAGTAAAGCATTTGATCATCAATAGGATTTTATAAATTTTATCATGACACCAGACAGAAGCCACTTTCTCCAGGCCATCTTCCTTCTCACTAAATGAATCTAAATAAAAGTCCTGCAGCCAAGTTGGAGAGCAAATTACCTTATCGAACAGGATATACAGGTAATGTGTGTTTGGGGTATGGGAAGGATTTTGAGGCTCGGTTTTGGCTAAGGAGTTAACAAGTAAGGAATCACAACTTTCCCTTGGCTGAGCTCTGGACTTACTGGGAATGGTCAGGACAAGGAACTGGCTGGGCCACCCCCTACTAAATCCTATGGGTAACCCAAGTTCAGACTTCAGGGTAGAAGGTCAAAGCCAGAAGTCATTGGTAAATACTGATATTTATGCAAATAGAGAATTGTTGTAATTCAGACATAAAGCCTTTGAGAAACACAGCAAGGGACATGAGCACATCTGGCCACGAAGGAGAAATTCAGAGTATGAAGAGTGAGGACAATGTCTCAGGATGAAAGTCACAACAGACGAATATAAAGGATTTGATGTTCTACTCCTGTTTTAAACAGGCCCCTGAGTATGAACCGAGAAAAGTTAGTGGGTGGAGCCTTCCTTCTGCAGGCAGAGAGTGGCAACAGTGGGTGTTTCCAACAGAAGCTAGTCCTACAGAACGCATCCCCCATTTTTTTTCCTGTACTTCCTGGGAGAGAGGTCCAGAATGCATAGCACTGGGCAGAGTCCTCTCTCCCAGCTGCTGCTCTGGCCAGGATACCCATTCAAGTATTCCCTGGCATGAAACCCTTTCAAGCTTTCCTCTCTTAATTTTCTCGAGATCCAGCCTGTTTTGGGATACACACCCATCCTAGTAATGCTCGTAAGGTGGGCCCTGAGGTCTACACAGAATCCCAAACACTTTATCTCCCCCTTGTCATCATCTCTGCAGTCCTGCAGCCATGCCTATTGGCAATTACATGCCCTCCTTTCTGAGTGAAGGCACCGCAGAAATTGCCAAGTGGAGACAGGCTCAACACCAAAATAATTCTAAACTTCTAACTTGCCTTCCGGTGGAGGTGATGAGCAGAGGAGGGAAGCTGCTGGTAATGGTTTCAATGTGATGTCTTGCACTTCTCTTGATAAAGGCATGTAAAGTAGTAACGATGACTGTAGCATCAGCAGCAACAACTTTGGTCTTTGATAGTGCTTTACTGATGTAAGAATATAGGTGACTTTTGCCTAGACTTAAAATCCCAAATAATGGGAAGAAGAAGGAGGAGGAGGAGGAGAAGCAGCAGCAGCAGCAGCAGCAGCAGCAGCAGCACAGAATAGATGCTTTTGAAGAGCTTTGTATATAATTTCATATTTAATGGAATTAAATTATTATTTTCATATAATTTCATATCCTAAAAACCCTCTGTGGTACTGTTATTATCTTCTCTTAATATGCAGGGATATTGAAGTAAGAGCGTTATGTATCTTGTACATAAAATCATAGCTAATTAGTGGTGGACCTGGGATTCGATCTTAGTTTAATGCAGGAGCCCACATGTTTAGCCACTGCTCTGTGATGCTCACTTATTCCCTAGGCATCAACTTTTCAGCACTACCCATGTTTTAACTACCCACGAACTCAGCTGATTTTTCAGTCTTGAGCCTTTGACTGTATTTTTTAAGCAAACTAAATATATGTGAGAAACACACTAATCATACACTTTCTTAAAAGTTTTGTCAAATTCACTCAGAGAACTATCATTATTGACCCTCACTAAATCAGTTTGAGCTCCCGTTTCATTAATTGTAGCATTCATTGTTTTCATGTCCATGTTCTTCCATGGAGAATACTAAGAACAAGGACCATACCTTAATCATCTTTTTGTTCTAAGTGGCTGCACAAAACCCAGGTTATAATAGAAAACAAAACTGTTCACTGGGCAATAGTGATACGCAAAGAGAACCAATGCAATTAGAAAATTCCTTGGGGGATAATAGACTTTTGGTTCCTGTGGTGTTTTGTATTATTTCTAGGGAAAGGCCTTTGTAAATGGACTTGGGGAACTACAGCACCATCACGGAGTTTATCCTCCTCGGGCTCTCTGCCAATCCCCACGTCCAGGCTGCACTCTTTGTGCTCTTCCTGGGGATTTACCTGCTGACCATCATGGGGAACCTGATGCTGCTGCTGGTGATCAGGATTGATTTTCACCTGCACACACCCATCTACTTCTTCCTGAGTCACCTCTCTTTTGTCGATATCTGCTTCTCTTCGGTCACTGTGCCCAAGATGCTGGAGAACCTTCTGTCTCAAAAGAAAACAATATCAGTAGAGGGCTGCCTTGCTCAAGTCTTCTTTGTGTTTGTTGCTGCAGGAACTGAAGCCTGTCTGCTTTCTGCAATGGCCTATGACCGCTATGCTGCCATCTGCCACCCTCTGCTGTATGGACAGATCATGAGTAAACAGCTGTATATGCAGCTTGTGTGGGGCTCATGGGGACTGGGCTTTCTGGATGCACTCATCAACATCTCCCTAGCTGTGAAGATGGTCTTCTGCAAGGCCCAAATCATCCCCCACTACAGCTGTGAAATGCCCTCTCTCCTCTCACTGTCCTGTTCCGATATCTCCAGCAACCTCATTGCCTTGCTCTGCTCCACTCTTCTACATGGACTCGGAACCTTCCTTTTGGTCTTCTTATCCTACACCCGTATAATCGCCACCATCCTGAGCATCAGCTCCACCTTAGGCAGAAGTAAGGCCTTTTCCACCTGCTCCTCCCACCTCATCGCAGTGACCCTTTACTATGGCTCAGGTTTGCTCCGCCATCTAATGCCGAATTCAGGTGCGCCCCTTGAGCTGATCTTTTCTGTGCAGTATACTGTAGTCACTCCCATGCTGAATCCTCTCATCTATAGCCTGAAGAACAAGGAGGTGAAGGCAGCTCTGGCAAGAACTTTGGAAAAGTATTTGCAACATATCAGGTGCTGAAATGAAAACAGAGCATGGTGGAGAACTGGAACATATCTGCATACAAAAGGATATTAAGTGAGTTTACAATAGTAAGCTGTACTCCTAACTACTTACAATGTCAGATGTCGCAACCTAAATTAGAAGTGCATGTGACAATGACACAAAGTAATTATAGGAAGGATGGTTCAATTCCTTTTCAAGGCAAACCAATTATTAAATAATAAGAAAGCTTTATGATGAACATATTGGTTCACTTTTCTCATTCTAAAACATTTCACCTTAGGCTTTCATTTGGAAAAGTCATGAGTTTCATTGATCTGTCATTATTTTTTATTGAGTTTTGGGCATACACATCTGAGAAGAATGTAGGGCCCTGGATCTGTAAAAGAGAAAAGTCATAGATAAGGGTAAACGGTGAGAAAGATAAAGACTTCCAACTGGGTGACCACAGGAGACACACTTGAAAAGCTGAAAGTTCTGCAGAGAAACAATAATCATATTGAGGCAGAGCTCAGACTCTTAAAATTTCCAAGAACTTTTATGTATGTGTGGAGTGATGGCCAGATCTCCAGTGAGAGAGGCTGCAAGGAGGCTCTATGTCTCTAGGAACCTCACTTCTCCCATGGCCTTCACTCAGACTTGTATTTTCTATAATAAGCTGACCTTATCTGTGTTCTTTTCCTTGTAGAGTACAGGCTATGAGCTTTAGACAAATAATCTGGTTTTGATCTCATCACAAGTGAATTCTGAAACTGTCCTTGCCTCTCATCTTTCAGCTGTGAAACAACTGGTTACTGTTTAGGGACCAGTGGTTTGCCGGATTTAAGGTACTGCATCACCTCCAACGAATTAATTTTTATCTATAAAATATAAACCCGGGGGCGCCTGTGTGGCTCAGTCAGTTAAGCGGCCAACTCTTGATTTCAGCTCAGGTCATGATGTCACAATTGTGAGATTGAGCCCCACGTCAGGCTCTCTTGTTGGACGTGGAGCCTGCCTAAGAATATCTCTCTCCCGCTCTCTCTCTCTGCCCCTCCCTAACTTGCACATACACGTGTGTGTGCGGTCTCTAAATAAATAAACAAACCCATTCTCACATTGCTTCTGATTTGTTTAAAATTTTTTTAGTGTTTACTTATTTTTGAGAGAGAGAGAGAGAGACAGAGTGCGAGTGGGGGAAGGAGACACAGGGAGAGGGAGACACAGAATCTGAAGCAGACTCCAGGCTCTGAGCTGTCAGCACAGAGCCCAACACGGGGCTCAAGCTCACAAACCGCGAAATCATGACCTGAGCTAAAGTCAAGAGTCTGACTCTGAACCGACTGAGCTACCCCGGCACCCCTGCTTCTGATTTGTTTAATCTATATTTTACTATTCTCTAATTCATTGTAGTTGAGAAAAAAGGGGGAAAGTAAGTACAGACTATTGAATTCACTTAATATTAGCTTACATTTTTCTCAAGCTACTTTCATAAACTCACTTTGTCCCAGTTGTCAGTTATACAGGCTTTTCATCCTCATCTAGCCATTGATAACTCACAGTAAGGGCCTCTTCTCATCTGATACTCCAGAAAACTCCAAATACATTATCTCGCTCCACAAACAATAGAATATTCAAGGCCTTCTTTGGATTCTCTGACCTAAGGTGAAGCATCAATGAACCCTCCAAGGTCAAGCTTTCTATGGTGAAGAGAAGTTTACGGCACTGCACCTGAGAAGAAGGCTGGTTATAGTCAGTGCGCAAACGTCACAGAATGATAGTAATTGTCACAGAAAGATACCAAGAGACTCAGTCAAATTCCCTTTAGAATAAATAAAAGACATGAAATCATAACTGCGTGAAGACATCCCTTCAAATCTAAAGGCTCAGCAGTTGCTCCTTTGGAGGGGCAATGACCTTGAACTTTGATGCCCAGAGTGCTACACCATTGCTTACTATACTGCCTGATCAGTGACAGGATCCTCTCTAGGCCTCAGAGAAGCTCTTCTTACCATTCCCTCAAGGGTTTTTGTATTTCCGGCCTGCAGAAATTCGGGAGATTCTGCCTGCGTTTTGGCCTTCCCAAGAGGCATAAATAACTAGTAATGATCCTATTATACACCTGAGTGCTTAGTGTTAAAAGGTTGAATTTATGGGAAAATTTTCAATATTAATTTCCCAGGAACACCATTTCCTAAGCATGCCTGAAGTTTCTTCCTCTAAGACAGGTGACAAAAAAGGCAGCAAATATGCCAGAGAGGGAGCCTTGCAGTGTGACAGTTCATGAGAAGTTTGTCAATTTTACCCTGATTTCATCATGTTCTTTGCTTTGACTTAACACCTTTGCAATCTATTCTATTACTTTTATCACTTTATAAAAAATATCACACTTACTAAAAAATGTATAAAACATATGTACCAGTTAAAGAATGATTATGAAATGAATACACACATACCCACTACTCAGCTTAAGAAATTACTCATTCTAGGGGCTCCTGGGTGGCTCAGTCGATTGAGCGTCCAACTCTTGATTTAGGCTCAGGTCGAGATCTCATGGTTGTTAGATGGAGCCCCCATCAGGCTCCATGCTGGAAGTGGAGACTGCTTAAGATTCCCTCTCTCTTCCTCCATCCCTCCCCAGCACTTGTGTGTGTATGTGTGTGTGTGTGTGTGTGTGTGTGCTCTCTCTCTCTCAAAAACTACAATTTTTTTAAAGAAATTATTCATTTTACTACCTCTCCTTCACTCCCCAAAACTGACTACTCCTCTGAATTTTTTAATCATTTCCTTTGGTTTTCTTTATATAATTTACTTTTGCCTGTTTCTGAACTTTATATAAATAGAATTAGGATATATGTATTGTTGTGACTTGCTTCTTTTCATCCATAGGAAGTTATCACCAGAGCCCTGGTTTGGAGACTCCGCTGTGATGTGTCTAAAATTGCTAACATATGCTGCTGCTTACCTCAGTAAGGGATTCTATACCCTTTGGCCTAAGATGGGAGTTTCCAGATTTGGTCCCTAACTAATACTTTTCTCAGGTTACGGGTTTAGAGACCAAATGCACCTTCTGACAAGGCATACACTGGAACGTAGAACTGAAATGATGACATAGGTAATTCAGCAATAAATTTCAATAAACTAGAAAAATTCACTCCCTATTTTATTCTGATATTGCAGCAGAATCAGCAACTCTAGAGACAGAAAGCAGATTGGTAGGTGCCTGAGAATGTAAAGGAGGGAAGAATGGAGAGTTACTTCTTAATGTGTACGGGGTTTTCTTTTGAGCTGATGAAAGTGTTTTGGCTCTAGATAGTGGTGGTGGGTACACAGCATTGTGAATGTACTAAATGGCACTGAATTGTGTACTTTATATATTTTTTAAGTTGTTATTTAAGTTCCAGGGAGTTAACATATAGTGTAATACTAGTTTCAGGTGTACAAATAGTGATTCAACACTTCCATACATCACCCTCTGCCCGTGCCCCCTTCCACCTCCCTTCTGGTAACCATCAGTTTGTTCTCTATAGTTAAGATCTGTTTCTTGGTTTGCCTCTTTTTTTTGTCTCTTTGCTCATTTATCTCTTAAATTCCATATATGAGTAAAATCATATGGTATGTGTCTTCCTCTGGCTGACTTATTTCTCTTAAAATTATACTCTCTAGCTCCATCCATATCATTGCAAATGGCAAGATTTCATTCTTTCTTATGGGTAATATCCGTTGTATATGTTTATCACATCTTCTTTATCCATTCATCATGTGATGGACATTTGGGCTCTTTCCACAATTTGGCTATTGTAGATAATGCTGCTGTAAACATCTGGGGAGTATGTACCCCTTTGAATTAGTATTTTTATTATCTTTTTTAAAAAAATATCTATTGCACCTAGGTGGCTCAGTCCGTTGAGCTTCCGACTTCGGCTCAGGTCATGATATCATAGTTCGTGGGTTCAAGCCCCACGTCAGGCTCTGTGCTGACAGCTCAGAGCCTGGAGCCTGCTTCAGATTCTGTGTCTCCCTCTCTCTCTCTGCCCCTCCCCTGCTCATGCTCTGTTTCTCTGTTTCTCTCTCCCTCTCTCTCTCTTCTCTCTCTTCTCTCTCTTTCAAAAATAAATAAACATTAAAAAAATTAATAAATAAAATAAAAATATTTATTTACTTTTGAGAAAGAGCATGAGCAGGAGAGGAGTGGAGAGAGAAAAGGACAGAGGATCCAACGTGGGCTCCACACTGACAGCAGCAGCCCGATGTGGGACTCAAACTCACGAACCACGAGATCATGACCTAAGCCAAGCTGGATACTCAACATACTGAGACACTCAGGCACCTCAGTAGTTTTATATTCTTTGGGCAAATACCTAGTAGTTTAATTGCTGGGTCATAGAGTATTTCTATTTTTAAAGTTTTGAGGAAACTCCATACTGTTTCCAGAGTGGCTACACCAGTTTGCATTCCAACCAACAGCATAGGAGGGTCCCCCTTTCTCCACATCCTCGCTAACACCTGATACTTCTTGTGTTGCTGATTTTGGCCATTCTGACAGGTATGAGGTAATATTGTGATTTTGACTCATATTTCCCTGATGATTCGCATTTCCCTGATGATCAGTGATGTTGCGTATCTTTTCATGTGCCTGTTGGTCATCTATATGTCTTTGAAAAATGTCTATTTGTGTATTCTGCCCATTTTTAACTGGATTATTCATTTTTGAGGTGTTGAGTTTGATAAATTCTTTATAGATTTTGGATACTCATCCTTTATCAGGTATGCTGTTTGCAATTATCTTCTCCCATTCCAAAGGTTGCCTTTTAGTTTCATTGATTGCTTCCTTCACTGCGCAATAGCATTTTATCTCCAAACCAATCAGTGTGATACACCACATTAATAAAAGAAAAGAACCATGTGATTTTTTCAATAGATACAGAAAAAGCATTTGACAAAGTACAATATACATTCATGATTTTAAAAACCCTCAACAAAATAGGGTTAGAGGGAACAACCTCAACATAATAAAAGCCATATATGAAAAACTCACAGCTAATACCATCCTCAACAGGGAAAAACCAAGAGCTTTTCCTCTATAGTCAGGAACAAGATAGGGATGTCTACTCTCACCACTGTTACTTAACATAACACTGGAAGTCCTAACCACAGCAATCAGACAACAAAAAGAAATAAATACATCCAAATTGGCAAAGAAGAAGGGAAAATTTCACTATTTGCAGATGACATGATACTCTATATAGAAAACCTGAAAGACTCCACCAAAAAAATGCTAGAACTGATACACAAATACAGTAAAGTCGCAGATACAAAATCAATGTACAGAAATGTGTTGCATTTCTATACACCAAGAATGAAGCAGCAGAAAGAGAAATGAAGAAATCTATCCCATTTACAGCTGCACCAACAACAATACGATACCTAGGAATAAACCTAAACAAAGTGGTGAAAGACCTATACTCTGAAAACTGTAAAACAGTGATGACAGAAATTGAAGATGACACAAAGAAATGGAAAGATATTCCATGCTTATGGATCAGAAGAACAAATATTGTTAAAATATCCAAAGCAATCTACACATTTAATGCAATCCCTATCAAAATACCAACAGCATTTTTCACAGAGTTAGAATCCTAAAATTTGTATGGAACCACAAAAGACCCCAAATAGCCAAAGTAACATTGAAAAAGGGAAGCATAGCTACATGCATCAAAGCTCAGGACTTCAAGCTATACTACAAAGCTATAGTGATCAAAACAGTATGGGGCTGGCATAAAAATAGACACAGAGATCAACAGAATAGAACATAAAACCCAGAAATGAACCCACAGCTATATGGTCATTTAAGGTTTGACAAAGAAGGAAAGAATATCCCCTGGGAAAAAGACAGTCTACTCAACAAATGATGTTGGGAAAACTGGACAGCAACATCCAGAAGAATGAAACCGGACCACTTTCTTACACCATACACAAAAATAAATTCAAAATGGATTAAAGACCTACATATGAGACAGAAAACCATTAAAATCCTAAAGGATAACATAGGCAGTAACCTCTTTGACATGGACCATAGCAACTTCTTACTAGATATGTCTCCTGAAGCAAGGGAAACAAAAGCAAAAATTAACTATTGAGACTTAGTCAGAATTGTGTGCTTTAAAATGGTTAATTTTATGGTATGTGGATTTTATCTCAAATAAAAATATTAGTATCTTTATTCTCACAGCTGTTATAGATATCCTGAGACATAAGATTGTAATGAACAATCCTCAATTCTTATTCAGAAAATTTATTTGGAACAAGCACTTTATTTCAAATATTTCTTTTAGGAAAGGATGTGGCAATTTCAGGATAAATTTAAGTAATAATAGTCTTCATACACATTATTCTAAATCACTGTTTTCATTTTTGACAATTTAAATTCCATTTGCCCACAATGTCCATAATCCTGTATTCCATTATTTTCACTTTTCAATGTAACATAAACACACTATGATAGTCTTTATAATTTTAATAACCACCTAAAATTTACATACAATCCAATAAATTATTAAACACTTTTTTTTTAATTTTTTTTTAATGTTTATTTATTTTTGAGACAGAGAGAGAGCATGAACAGGGGAGGGGCAGAGAGAGAGGGAGACACAGAATCGGAAGCAGGCTCCAGGCTCTGAGCCATCAGCCCAGAGCCCGACGCGGGGGCTCGAACTCACAGACCGTGAGATCGTGACCTGAGCCGAAGTCGGAGGCTTAACCGACTGAACCACCCAGGCGCCCCTATTAAACACTTTTCTAAAGTTATATGTAACATATCTAACATATATAATTATATGTACATAGCTTTAGAAGTATGTATATATGTATATATCCATAATCTATACATATGGCAAAAATTGATAGATCTAAAATGATAAATTATAGTTGAAGACCAGTAATGAATATGACAAGTAGATAGATAATGCGTAGGAATAGAGTTGAAAAAAATAAGTAAATAAATTGTAGATAGCGCAAGCCCAACTTTCTCACTATCAGAGAAAGTACAAATAATCAAGGAGAAAAGGGTATACGTAACCCTGTGGGTGGTGCTGATTTGAGTCTGAGATCATCAGTATGAGATCATATTTATGTTAATATATGTATAGATGGATCCAGAAAAGATACATAGATACATGTGCATGCCTGAGTTAGAATGCATATATTCATTTCCTAGCTATATCCATGGAAGGGCCTAGAAGCAGTGACCCCTCAATAGCAATGAGAACACTCAGCACACAGATCTTGGTGGGATTTTTTTTCTTTCCTAGTTTTTATTTAAATTCCAGTCAGTTAACATACATTGTAATATTAGTTTCAGATGTAGAATTTAGAGCACCAAGTACTATATGTAAGTGTTGAATCAGATCTTGGTGTTTAAATACCATTTTCTAACAAAAGAAACCAAGGCTCCTTGATTCTAGAGCTGGGACAAGAAAACACAAGATGAACCTAGCACATTTTGTAGTTCCAGAAGTAAAGTCATGTTTAAAAAAAAAAAATGGACTGCTTTGGATTCTGTGTCCCCCTCTCTCTCTGCCCCTCTCCCGCTTGTGCTCTGTCTCTCTCTGTCTCTCAAAAATAACAAATAAACATTAAAAAAAATCTTTTTAAATGATCACAACCTGTCAAAATGACACAAGAGCCAATCTGAAAGAACTCCCAATACCCACATGTGAAACTATTTAAGCAAAAAATAAACAGCAATACTCTCGGACTATACCCCAAAGAATAAAATACATATCCATGAATCTATTCCTCTGTAAATAAATGATTGAGTAAATAAATAACTTAGAGATAAGGGACAAATATTTACAGAATTCCAAATAATATATGGAAATAGTGTTACTTCCAGGCGGTGATGATGTAATTCTCCTTCTCTTTAGTGTGGTCTGGACTTAGTGACTCACTTCCAAATAACAAAGTACAGAAAGGGAAAAATAATAACTTTACAATGGACAAGAGTCGCAGATACCATTTTAATCAAGTAAACAAGCATAACATCATCAGTGATAAATCATACACTCCCTGATATGATGTGATGTAAAGGGTATTTCACCTTTGTGAGTTTCTTCCCAAAGCCATTACCTCAGTCTAATCACAAGAAAACTATGGACAAATCAAAATTGAGGGACGTTCTATAAAATACTTGAACAGTACTCTTGAAAATTATCAAAGCCATGGTAAACAAGGAAAGACTGAGAAACTCTCATAATTGAGGAAGACTAAAGAAATGATGGCTAAGTGCACATGGTTTCTTGGATTGTATTCTGGAACAGTAAAAAACATTTGTGGAGAAAACTGGTGAAATCGAAACAAAATTGGTAATTTAGGTCACAGTATTGTTTTCATATTAATTTTCTGAGAAATGTACCATGGTTATATAAGATGTCAACATTAGAGAAAGCTGGGTAGAAGCTGGGAAAGAAGGGCATACAAAAACACTCTGTTCTATCATTTTAACCTTTTCTTAATTTAAAATTATTCCCAAAAAGGTTGGAAAAATGAATCAGTACTTTACCACTTAACAAACTAAATAAGATAATTATGTTATAGATGCTGAAAACCCCTTGATAAAATTCAACATTGATTCCTGATTTAGAAAACAAAACAAAACTCTCAGGAAACAAGCCATAGAATTATTTGTAACAAACCTACCACAAATATAATACTTTACTGTGAAACATTGAAATCTTTTCCCCTAAGAACAAGACTAGAATTATACTATTGCTAGTTCCATTCAACATTGCACTGTCATTTACATTTAGTTCAATAGGGCAGGAAAAAAATCAAAGAGCATAAAAATGAAAAAAAAAGTCACTTGTTTTTAACCTGCAAGTGACATTATTGAGTATGTAGAAAATCCAAAGAAACCTACAAACAGAACTACTTAGCAATTTACCAAGGTCCAGGAATTCAAAGGTAATATGCAAAATGCATTTGAGAAGGGAAGTCTGAAAAAATGGTGGAGTAAGTTCCTCCTAAAATTCTTTCCTCCCTAAAGGTAAAGAGGACAGGCAAAAATGGCCAGAATCAACTTTTTCTAAACTCTGGAAATTAACGAAAGGTTTGCAACAATTCTTGAAACATTTAATGAAGAAAAGTGGCTGAATCTTGGTAACAGCAGAGACCTGTGTGGTGCTTTGATTTGTTTGCCCAACTCCCATCCCACCCTCCCCAGCTCTGCAATAGATGTGAAAAACAACATCCCTCAATCATGGTAAAAATCAACAGACTAGAGGAGCAGGGGAGGGGCAGGAATGGAGCCCCTTCAAGAACCCACACACACACACCCATTCCCAGAGAACAGTCATTACACTTTACCTGTCTGGTGATTCCCTGGAAGATGTCACTCACAAGTCTGTCACCATATACATATCACCTCACGCCTGTTAATATGGCTGCTATCAAAAAGACAAAAAAATAGGGGTGCCTGGGTGGCTTGGTCGGTTAAGCGTCCGACTTTGGCTCAGGTCATGATCTCATGATCATGATCTCATGATCTCATGGTCCATGAGTTCGAGCCCCGCGTCGGGCTCCGTGCTGACAGCTCAGAGCCTGGAGCCTGTTTCAGATTCTGTGTCTCTCTCTCTCTCTGCCCCTCCCCTGTTCATGCTCTGTCTCTCTCTGTCTCAAAAATAAATAAACGTTAAAAAAAAAAAAGACAAAAAATAACCAGTGTTGGTGAGGATGTGGAGAAAAGGGAACGCTTGTACACTGTTAGTGAGAATGTAAATGGGTTTAGCCATTATGAAAACAATATGCAGGTTCTTCAAAATATTAAAAATGAACTAGCATGTGGGAATGCAAGCTGGTGCAGCCACTCTGGAAAAACAGTATGGAGGTTCCTCAAAAAACTAAAAATAGAACTACCCTAGACCCAGCAATTGCACTACTAGGCATTTATACATGGGATATAGGTGTGCTGTTTTGAAGGGACACATGCACCCCCATGTTTATAGCAGCACTATCAACAATAGCCAAATGGCTTTTGTTATAGGCTCTTATGGAAAGAGCCCAAATGTCCATTGATGTATGAATGATAAAGAAAATGTGGTGTGTATATATATATATATATATATATATATACACACACACACACACACACACACACACACACACACACACAATGGAGTTTTACTTGGCAATCAAAAAGAATGAAATCTTGCCATTTGCAACTACGTGGATGGAACTGGAGGGTATTATGCTAAGTTAAATTAGTCAGAGAAAGACAAATATCATATGACTTCACTCATATGAGGACTTTAAGAGACAAAACAGATGAACATAAGGGAAGGGAAACAAAAATAATATAAAAACAGGGAGGGGGACAATGCATAAGAGGCTCATAAATATGGAGAACAGAGGGTTAGTGGAGGGGTTGTGGGAGGGGGGATGGGCTAAATGGGTAAGGGGCATTAAGGAATCTACTCCTGAAATCATTGTTGTACTATATGCTAACTAATTTGGATGTAAATTTTAAAAAATAAAATTTAAAAAAAAGGAAAAAAAATGAACTAGCATGGGGTACCTGGGTAGCTCAGTCAGTTAAGCATCTGACTCGATTTTGGCTCAGGTCATGATCTCACAGTCATGAGATCAAGTCCCCCTGACCAGCTGTGTGCTGACAGCACAGAGCCTGCTTGGGATTCTCTCTCTCTCTCTCTCTCTCTCTCTCTCTGCTCCTCCCCTGCTCACGCACATGCACACACATACTCTCTCTCAAAATAAATAATAATAGGGGCGCCTGGGTGGCGCAGTCGGTTAAGCGTCCGACTTCAGCCAGGTCACGATCTCGCGGTCCGTGAGTTCGAGCCCCGCGTCAGGCTCTGGGCTGATGGCTCAGAGCCTGGAGCCTGTTTCCGATTCTGTGTCTCCCTCTCTCTCTGCCCCTCCCCCGTTCATGCTCTGTCTCTCTCTGTCCCAAAAATAAATAAAAAACGTTGAAAAAAAAATTAAAAAAAAAAAAAAAAAAAAAAAAAGAAAAAAATAAATAATAATAAACATTTTAAAAAATGACTACCATACAATGCTGGAACCCCACTTCTGGTTATGTATCCAAAGTAAATGAACTCAGGATATCAAAGAGATAATCTGCACTTCCATGCTCATTGCAGCATTATTCACAATGGCCTAGATATGGAAATAAACTAAGTGTTCATCTACCAATTAATGGATAAAGAAGATATGATATATATGAAAAATGGAATATCATTCAACCATGAGAAAGAAGGAAATCCTTCTATTTGCAGCAACATGGATGGAGCTGGAGGGCGTTGTGCAAGATGAACAATGTCAGAGAGGAAAAGAAAAATATGGTATGGTATCATTTGTTTGTGGACTATAATCAACAAAAGCAAAAACCTTTTTCATAGAAATGGAGAATTAGAATGGTGGTTGGTTGCCAGAAGGGAAATGGGAGTTGTAGATCAAAGCGTGTGAAAACTTTAAGTTGTAGGACAAATAAGTTCTGAGGACCCAATGTACAGCATGGTGACTATAGTTAGTAATATGGAATTGTATGCATGAAAACACTTAAAGCTGATCTTAAGCATTCTGTACATACACACACACACAAAGTGATAACTGCATGAGGTGATGAATATGTTGATTAAGTTAATTTTGATAGTCATTTCACAACGTATACATATATCAAATCATCACATTATATACTTTAAATATACCCAATTTTACTTGTTTCTTATACCTCAATAAAACAGGGGAAAAAACAAAAACCAACAAATCTATTTGATTTACTATTGGAGTGATTTAATATGTCTCATTTAAATTGAATAGTATCAAAAATCTTAATGGTGTTCATAAACTTTGGGCAGGGCTCAGGTTCTTGAAATAACCACTAATAGGGAAAACTTCATGCTAAGATTGTTTAATGTAGTATTGAACATTTCATTGGACCTGTCCTAGATATAATTTGGAATAATTATTAGCATAAATAAAGAAATTGGTATCATAGTAAAAGGCTGAAGACATGTTAATGACAGTAGGATTATTATATCAAATTTGATTGTGTGCTTAATGGAACTGGATGATAATTAAATATGGAGCTTTTTTTATTAGAAGTCATGGAGTACCTGGGTGGCTCAGTCAGTTAAGCGTCTGACTCTTGGTTTCGGCTCAGGTCCTGATCTCATGGTTCCTAGTTCTACCCCATTGGGCCGGCACTGATTCCCTCTCTCTCTCCCCCTCCCTCTCTCAAAAGTGAACTTTAAAAAAATAAAAATAAGAAGTCATGAGAAAATGTTCATGATATAATTTTAGGTATAATTATGGTATGTTAATAAATTCATCTAAGAATCCATTATAAAAAGATTTTCTGTGGACAAATTTAGAGGGAAATAATTTTAACTATTTCTGTGTTGCTAGCTTTATTTAGATGGTTGTCTTTTTTTTTAATTTTTAACGTTTACTTATTATTGAAAGACAGACTGAGACAGAGCATGAACATGGGAGGGACAGAGAGTAGAAGACACAGAATTTGAAGCAGGCTCCAGGCTCTGAGCTGTCAGCACAGAGCCCAATGCGATGCGGGACTCGAACCCACCAACTGTGAGATCACAACCTGAGCCAAAGTTGGATGCTTAACCAACTGAGCCACCAAGGCACCCCAATGGTTGTTCTTTTTAAATAATGTATTATTTAAATGCATTTTACAAATTTAAAAGTTAGTGTTATTTATATAATATTTAACAATCTTTGATTATAAAAAAAATTTATAACAATGAAGTGCAACAAAAATTTTAAATGCTCTGGCATCTCCATCACACATTTTTATTCTTAATTTAAATTAATGGGAAAAATGTTACTAACATATGGGAACAAGATTTGAGTAGGCGCCATTTTGTTTCATAAAACCATATAAAGTATGGATGAAAATAGCAAAAGGAAGACAAGAATCCTCAAAAAGGAAATGAATCACAAATGAGTGTTGCATAGTTTATAAAACTTGTTAAAACGTGCCAATAAAAGGAAGAGATAAATTGGCCAAAATCCCCCTAAAGAATCATAACTGGAAAATAGATTGAAAATGAAATAAAATGTTGCAAGAGGCCTAAACATGTTTATCTTATATGAAATTCTTGAGTTTTACAATTAAAGATCTTAAGAAAATATTTTATTTATTTTTTTTATTTTTTTTTAAGTTTATTCATTTTTCAGAGAGAGAGAGACAGAGTATGAGCAGGGGAGAGGTAGAGAGAGAGGGAGACACAGAATCCGAAGTAGGCTCCAGGCTCCGAGCTGTCAGCACAGAGCCTGACGCGGGGCTCGAACTCACAAACTGTGAGATCATGACCTGAGCTGAAGTCGGACGCTCAACCGACTGCGCCACCCAGGCGCCCCATCTTAAGAAAATATTTTAAAAGAAGAATTGATACTGGCAAAAATAATCAACCATGATTAAGGTTGATTTTTAAAATAATCATAATAATTATGGCTTTTAGCCAAATATCCTGTAGAAGAAAAGTCAAAAGAGTTTTGCAGAAGGTAGTTTGAAGGTGCTGGGTAGGCACAGAGCCACCAAGAGTTAGGAGATGTGCAGAATAAAAGGAAGAAGAGGAAAGCAGTCCCATACTGAACTACAGGGTGTCCCAGAACTCATCCGGGATCTTCATAAATGACAGAAAATACCATGGACCATGTGCAGGACCGTATTTCTGTGTTTTGTGTCATGATTTTGTGCATAATAAAGCTGAAGGCAAACGTTCCAGTTGAATAGAGGATATGTCCTATATTCTGCATGTTGAGGTAATCCTGAAGAAAGTAATTGATTGACCACTGAGAAACACTGATATCAAGAATGATTCAACTCCAATAATCACACTACTGGGTATTTACCCAAGAATATGAAAACACTAATTCAAAAGGATATATGTACCCTATGTTTACTGCAGCATTATTTACAATGACCAAATTATGGAAGCAACCCAAGTGCCTAGATGTGGTATATATATACAGTGGAATATTATTCAGCCATAAAAAAGAATTAAATCTTGCATTTGCAACAACATGCATGGAGCTAGAGAATATAATGCTCAATGAAATAAGTCAAAGAAAGACAAATACCATATAATTCACTCATATGTGGAATTTAAGAAACAAAACAAATGAACAAAGGAAAAAGAGACAAACCAAAAACCAGACTCCTAACTATAGAGAACAAACAGATGTACCAGAGGGGAGGTGGGTGGAGGGATGGGTGAAACAGGTGAAAGGGGTTAAGAGTACACTTATCATGATGACCACTGAGTAATATATCGAACTGTTGAATCACTATGTTGTACACATGAACCTAATATAACACTGCATATTAACTACACTAAAATTAAAATAAAATTTAAGAAAACATATAGTATTTTGCTTCTGTGTAGCACAGTGCAGTAGGGTAATATGTTCATTAGGCAAATTTGCTAATCATGTTTCAATTTTCTATATCATTACTATTTTTTTCTATTCTGTCAATTAAGTTATTTAACATTTTATTTCTTCCTTTCTGTAGATGATTTGTTATCATTCCATTCTTTTCCAATCATTTGTTTAGAAGACTTACAGTCTTTTTCTCTAATTTTGGTGGCCACCCTAGAAATTACAGTTCATTGGATTATCAAAACCTAATATTAATTGATAATTTTACTTTCATTTTGTCAATTAAACTATCTTAGACCACTTTTAATTCGATACCTCCCAATGTAAATGTTATTTTTTCTACTAATTTTAATTACATTCCTGTACAAACATATAAGGCCCTATAAGATATCATTATTGTTTTAGTGTCAATATTCTTTTAGATTTACCCACATGTGTACAATGTCTTTTATCTTCATTCCTTTCTGCATTTGGAAAATCACATCTTCGATTTTAACCTTACTGCCTGTAGAACACTTTTAAAGATTTCCTTTGATGAAGTTCTGGTGGCAGATGTTCTTATTTTTTGTTTGAAATGACTTTAAATCTGCCTTGCATAGCACAGCTATTTTATTGAGTGTAAAATTTTAGGATGATAATCATTTTCTTAGAGCACATTGAAGATATTGTTCCACCGCCCTTTGGCTTCCATTTTTGCAGTTGGAGAAATTAACTGTTGCTCTTTTGAAGACAATAACGCCACTGAAGGGAAAAAGGATATTGGCTAAAAATGCATGAGATTCCCAAAGTAGAAAAAATAGGAAAATGGATAAGCAATAAGGCAAACTGTGGAAAGACCTGAAACAAGTCTTCTATGTAATTCTAAAATTAGATGAGTGTCTATTTTCAATTAATGTCTCACTTGATTATTATATAAAATTATTTTAAGTCAACCTCCTTTAGAAAAAAGAATCTAGATGAATTTGGAGCATATCCTAGTTCTGGAAGAGGTCTGTAGAGGGCAGTGCACAAGTGGGAACAGAGACACCATGAGATGGGATGGGTATAAAAAGGGAAGAAAAGTCCACCAAATGAAGACTGTTCCTTGAAGTTCCTTCGAAATTTCTGAGGATTCCAGATATTGGGGAAGAAGCCACGGCCCCCACATCATATCTTGTATCAGCACAGAGTAAGAGGATCCTACCTCCCCTTAAACTCCTGTGTTCACTGGTGTAGTAAATCCCTCAGGCCGCCTGAGGGCGCCAGTACATCTATAGACCTGAGTTTTCTATTTACTGTTTTCCCAAGGGTAGTTCCCCCTTCCCTCTTTCTTCTGACCCTTATTGAAGCCTTCCTTAAATTCTCCTTCTTATTCCCATTTTCCCTTCCATCCTCTCTTCTCACTCCTGATTGTATCCATACTAGTTTCTGTTTCTTGCTTGAGGAGGGTCACTTTTACAAGTTTATCTATTTCACCAATTTATTTTCAGATGACGCTCAACCCCATTTTTGTCCTATGTACTTGGTTTTGTATTACTTTGACTAGATGCTTGCAGAGCCATTTCCCAGATTTCCAGGCTGGTGGCTTCTGATTAGGCTCAGCCAACTGGAAGTATAAATGTAAACTAAAAGAAGCAGCTAATCTGATTCTGGGGGAGGCAAGGCAGTATCCCAGCATTTTGGTGATGACCTGCCACCTGGCCTCAGCACCTCCTCAGCATCCCAACAATGGTGCCCCAGTGACACAGCAGGGCTGATGGCCACCCCAGAAAGAGTGGATTCTCTCCCCGTTGCCACCAGGTAAAGGTGTTGGGAGATGTACAGAGTATGGAAAATGTCTGCATCTGACTTCATCCTAATTGGATCCTCCCTCTCTCAGTCATTCTAGGAGCCTCTCCAGTCCATGCTCATCCCCAAACAGACTCCCAACTCCTGAGTTTCAATTTTATGTCACTACCAGAGGTACTGGGTCTTTTATTTCTAGCAAAGCTTGCCCCTACATCTCAAACCACTGTGGATTTAAATAAGAATTCAGGTCATAGACATTTTTATCAGTAGTAAATCTACTGAGAATGTTCCACAGATGAAGAAAGAACAAGTATGTACCAATTTTCTTGATTGAAATAATTATCTGATCCATTGTGCTGTCCATGAACAAATTAAATATGAGCTAAAGTAAGCAAATAGCTCTTGGCCTTTTCTTAAGCCTCCTAAAGCAAAGAGGCTTGTTCGAGATATTTTGTTACGGCTGACATTAGGAAAGAAAAAATTTCTTAATGCTTGTTATCCAGCCATCTAGATGCAATTCTGCCCTATTTCCCAGTCATCTTCTGACTCTTCTCTGAGCTGTTACAAACCTTTTTGAAACATTCTTTTCAGAGCTGCTTTTGCTTCCTTGTTCTTTAGGCTGTAAAGAAAGGAATTCACTAGGGGAGTGACCACACTGTACTGCATAGAGAAAACCACCTCCAGTGGGCAACCAGAGGTTAGCACAAGACAGTAAGGAAAACCTAAACCATAAGAGAAGATCATTGAGGTAAGGTGGGAGGAGCAGGTGGAGAAGGCCTTGCTTCTGCCTGAGGTCGAGCTGATGCTCTGGATGGTGTCAATAATGCAGGAGTAAGAGAAGAGGATCAGGAGGATGGTCAAAAGGGTATGAATGATGGCAGAACATACCAGGACTGCAAAGTTGGCAGAGATATGAGAGCAGGACAGAGGGAATAAAGAAGGCAGCTCGCAGCTCAAGTAAGGCATAACATGAGCATCCCAAATCTCAGTTTCCATGAGACCCATACCAGACCCCCACACAATTTTTACTTATCAGCTGACCAGAGAACAGTGGGTGGCAGATGGCAGGCAGCATAGTGGTCATAGGTCATCACAAAGAGCAGAAAGGCTTTGGTCCCTGAGTGCAAAACACACACACACACACACACACACACACACACACACACACCCTGAGTCAGCTCTACTGAGATTGGTTTCCTCTGAAACAGGAGATTCTCCAGCATTTTGGGCATGGTGACAAAGGAGATACAAAGATCTAGGGAAGAGAGGTGACTGAAAAAGAAGTACTTTCTTTCTTGGGGGCAGGGAGGGGAGGATCACCAGGAGCATCACCAGGGTCCCCATGTAAGTCAGAAGGTAAATCACCAAGAAATTCACAAACAGCAGCACCTGGATATGGGGTTCAGCAGACAGTCCCAAGAGGATGGGCTCAGTGGCGGGGTGAGGTTTCCTACCACAGAGGATACTCCCACAGAATAAACACAGAAGCATGACATATTCACCTACCCTTTGTGCTATCTCTTCTTCAGAGTTTGTATCTCATCCTCTGTATATGTCTCTCTCTCTCCTCAGCCTGCTTGTCTTTTTCAGAGATTTCTTATCTACTCACCCTCCCCTCCCTAGAACCTTTCCATCATCCAGTGCCTCATGAACAACTTCTGAACCCTGAATCAGCACATCTATGTTCTTTCCATATGTGACTCTTCTGACCCAATGGCTCTGGAGCAATTCATATAATTTTTCTTACTAGCCCATATAAATTTTCTTACTCCTTTAATTGCCATTTGTTTTGAAGCCTGGATCATGTGAGAAATTTGAAATCTTTCTCAAAAGAGCCAAGATGGTGGAACAGCATGGAAGTTTTTTGTGTGTCTTGCATCCATGACATACAGCCAGACCAACACTAAACCATCCTACACACCTAGAAAACTGACTGGAGGATTAACACAACAATCTTCACAACCTGAACCACAGAATTCAGCAGGTACGTGGCACGGAGAAGTGAAGTTGGGGTGAGAGAAGTCGGTGGTGGGCAGGGAGCCGCTTTTGCAGGCAGAGAGAGGATGGAGATGGGGGGTGGGGGGATGGGGGGAGGATACTGGAAAAGCACCCCTCCCCAAAAGCAGCTGGAGAGAAAGTGGAAAATTGGAAACAGCCACAGGGACTAAACTAAAAAGGGAGAAAGGAGAAAGGAGTGGGTTTAAATTTCATTAAGACTGTAAACAAGGGAAGCACAAAGTCTGCAACTCTGCAGCTCAATACCTGGAGGTGCTCTGATGGGAAGGGCGAATCCCCAGGAACAGAGTGAGGTCCAGGAGGTTCTCAGGCCACACGGAGAAAAGAGGTTCCATTGCTGGAAGGACATTTGGTAGATACTGTTGAAGCCACCTGGTCCCAGCAGATCCCAGAAAATGGCCACATTTGCTGGTGCTGGAACAAGGTCATTAAGGCTAAAGTCTGGTGCCAGATGTGTGTTGTGATTTTCCATAATCCCTGAAAAGCTGCTGCTACACTCTCTTGCGAACTTTTTCTGGGGCAGGCTGGCACCTGGCTGCAGTCTCGGGGCTCCGGCAGCAGCAGGTTCCAGCAAGCGTTCCTGGGTGCAGCCAACATTTGGCCATTGTTCAGCCATTGCTGGGTGAGACCCTCCCGCAGAGGGGCAGACCAGGTCAAAGCTGCAGTCCTTCAGAAGTAAGGGGCCGGGGAAAATAGCCGCACCTGAGACAAAACTCAGGAGAGAGGTACTGCCTGGGGCTTCACAGACAGTGAAGAAGCGGGGAGTGGATGAAAGTTGAAGACAGAGGACGGGTGAACGATTGCTGATAGGGAGAACAGAGTTCCGATACTAGAGACTGGATAGCTGGGTGACACCATTTTCACCGCTCCCACACATGCGCACATGCACCTACGAGCACCACAACAATTCACCCCAATAAGCTAGCAGCGCCATCTAGTGGAGAACGGAGCCATTACACTGAGCCCCGCCCAACTGGGCCAACCTCACTCTTCAAGAACACAAGTCTCACCGCCTACTTAGTTTATGGACTATAAAGCGCTACATAGTCTGACTTCTAGGGGAAAACGAAGTAATTTCAGTCCTATTTCCATCTGTTAGCAGGTGCATCCATTCAATTTTCTTTCCTTTTTTCTTTTTTCTCTTTTTCATTTCTTTTCTTTTTCTTTAATGCAGAAAGAGAAAAACTTCATTTTTACTTTCAATTTTTATTAAAAATATTTTCTTTGTTTCTACTATATTCTTTACTTTTGTGTAAATTCTTTCAAATTCTATTTTACTCCCATCGTCTCATTTTAGTCTACTTCAATGTATTCATTTTTTCAAATTCTCAATTTCCGTTTTTTCCCCTGTCCTTTTTTTCCCTCTAATCTGTCAGACCACTTTCAACACCCAGACCAAAACACACCTAGGATCTAGCATCATTTATTAGATTTGTGTGTGTGTGTGTGTGTGTGTGTGTGTGTGTGCGTGTGTTTAATTTTTTAATTTTAATTTTTTAATTTTAATTTTTCTACCTCATTAATTCCTTTTCTCCCTTCAAAATGACAAAATGAAGGAACTCACCCCAACAGAAAGAGCACAATGAAATGACAGCCAGGGATTTAACCAACACAGATACAAGCAAGATATCTGAACCAGAATTTAGAATCATGATAATAAGAATACTAGCTGGAGTCGAAAATAGATTAGAATCCCTTTCTGCAGAGATAAAAAGAAGTAAAAAATAGAATGAAATTTAAAATGCTATAACTGATGAAAAATCTATACGCTGAAAACTATAGAAAGCTTATGAAAGAAATTGAAGAAGACACAAAAAAATGGGGAAAGATTCCATGCTCCTGAATAGGAAGAATATTGTTAAAATGTCGATTCTACCCAAAGCAACCTACATATTCAATGCAATCCCTATCAAAATAACACTAGCATTCTTCACAGAGCTAGAACAAACAATCCTAAAATTTGTACGGAACCAGAAAAGACCCCGAATAGCCAAAACGATCTTCAAAAAGAAGACCAAAGCAGGAGGCATCACAATCCCAGACTTCAAGCTATACTACAAAGCTGTAACCATCAAGACAGTATGGTACTGGTACAAGAACAGACGCTCAGATCAATGGAACAGAATAGAGAACCCAGAAATGGACCCACAAGTGTATGGCCAACTAATCTTTGACAAAGCAAGAAAGAATATCCAATGGAATAAACACAGTCTCTTCAGAAGTGGTGCTGGGAAAACTGGACAGCGACATGCAGAAAAATGAACCTGAACCACTTTCTTACACCATACACAAAAATTAACTCAAAATGGATGAAAGACCTAAATGTAAGACAGAAAGCCATCAAAATCCTTGAGGAGAAAGCAGGCAACAACCTCTTTGATCTTGGCCTCAGCAACTTCTTACTCAACACGTCTCTGGAGGCAAGGGAAACAAAAGCAAAAATGAACTACTGGGACCTCATCAAAATAAAAAGCTTCCGCACAGCAAAGGAAACAATCAGCAAAACTCAAAGGCAACCGACAGAATGGGAGAAGATATTTGCAAATGACATATCAGATAAAGGGTTAGTATCCAAAATCTATAAAGAACTTATCAAACTCAACACCCAAAAAAGAAATAATCCAGTGAAGAAATGGGCAAAAGACATGAATAGACACTTCTCCAAAGAAGACATCTAGATGGCCAACCAACACATGAAAAAATGCTCAACATCACTCATCATCAGGGAAATACAAATCAAAACCACAATGAAATACCACCTGACACCTGTCAGAATGGCTAATATTAACAACTCAGGCAACAAGAGATGTTGTCAAGGATGTGGAGAAAGAGGATCTCTTTTGCATTGTTGATAGGAATGCAAGCTGATGCAGCCACTCTGGAAAACAGTATGGAGGTTCCTCAAAAAGCTAAAAATAGAACTACCTTACAACCCAGCAATTGCACTACTAGGTATTTATCCAAGGGGTATGTTGTTTTGAAGGGGCACATGCATCCCAATGTTTATAGCAGCACTATCAATGATAGCCAAAGTATGGAAAGCGCCCAAATGTCCATCAATGGATGAATGGATAAAGAAGATGTGGTATATATATACAATGGAATATTACTCAGCAATCAAAAAGAATGAAATCTTGCCATTTGCAACTATGTGGATGGAACTGGATGGTATTATGCTAAGTGAAATTAGTCAGTCAGAGAAAGATAAAAATCATATGACTTCACTCATATGAGGACTTTAAGAGACAAAACAGATGAACATAAGGGAAGGGAAACAAAAATAATATAAAAACAGGGAAGGGGACAAAACAGAAGAGATTCATAAATATGGAGAACAAACTGAGGGTCAGTGGAGGGGTTGTGGGAGGGGGGATGGGCTAAATGAGTAAGGGGCACTAAGGAATCTACTCCTGAAATCATTGTTGCACTATATGCTAACTAATTTGGATGTAAATTTTAAAAAATAAAATGGAATAAATAAATAAATAAATACATAAATAAATAAATAAATACATACTTAAGTTTTAAATGAGAAAAAAAAAAACAAAAAACTCCTATATTTATTTTATTCTGCATATCACATGTCCCTGATATATTTAATTATTTGATTCAAGAAACCAGTTGAAATGTGCAATGTATGTAGCCGGGGGGTGGCGTTGTGCACAAGTGTGCAAGTGATTACGTATGTTGAGGAACAGGGATAAAAAAAGAGATTAAAATTCCTAAAACTATGCCAGAGGATGGTTGGATAAAACGGGTGAAGGGGAGAGGGAGATACAGGATTCAAGTCATGAAATAAACAAGTCACAGGAGTAAAAGGCACAGCATAAGGAATATAGTAGATGATATTGCAATAGAAATGTATCAGGACAAGGGGTGGCTACACTTGTGGTGAACATAGCATAATGTATAAACTTGTTGAATCATTATGTTGTACACCTGAAATTAATATAACACTGTGCATCAACTATACTCAATTTAAAAAAAATTTTAACACAGTAAATTCCAAATGCAGAGAAAAGTCTTTGCTACTGAAGAACACAATAAACTGTTTATTTCAACGAAACTTTACAAACAAACTTACATATAAGAAAAAAAAAAGACCTCATCTGCTTATCCATCACTGCAGAATATGAATTAATTGGAGCCACCACCCTAGGTTGAGGATTACACCAGACAAAACTAAGAGATCATTTGAATTTAGGTTCTGAGAAGAACTTGGAGTATGGAAACCTGTCTAAATACTTAAAAGGGAAAGAGGGGAAACCCTGGAAGAGCAGGAGCCAAGACATTCATGGGCCCCACAAGAGTAGAATCTGTTGTGGTGAATTCTGTTGGCAATACTGTCATCAGACCATGACATCAGGTAAACTCTGGGGGAGATGGGGTAGATTAAGAGTTCGCTGGATAGGTCATGATTACTGTAAGCAGTTGCCAAGCAGGAAGGCTTCCTGCCAAGCAGGAAGGCTTATGGAGGAGTAGAGCCTGAGTGTTCAGTGATGGTCAGGTTTCAAGCTGGGTTTGAAAAAAACTAGCAAGGGAATTTAGTTCTGGATGTTGGGAAATATGCTTGGAAAACCAGGACATAGAAGTGTATTCACCCAGCAGAACAAATGGAGACATAGGCGAATTGATGAATGAGTTCACAGGTAGGACAGATGAATGAATGAGTAAATGAAAGAATATGTGACTAAGTGGACAAACTGGTAAATTATCTAACTGAGATGAATATGCGTGTAGATGAATAGATTTAAGCAACCCTCCACATGAGGACAGAAATGTGCTACTGGCTCACACCTGCTAGGGAAGAGAGAGGAATATTTAGGTGCCAGTGAGTGTGGCAGAGAAGCCTCCTGCCAGCCCTTCACAACCACTACAAAATGAACGCCTGTGGATCCTCTGACAATAGGTCAGAAGGAGAAGCATCTGCTTCTGCACCATGGTTGACCATAGGAACTGAAACCAAAGAAAGGAAAACTGTGGAAAAGCAAGAACCATGATATCATTTATTTCCATAACCCAAGCAGGCATAGAAGGAAATAATCAAGATGGATATAATGGAAGAAGTAGAAATTAAGGTGAAGGTTGAAAAGTAAGTAGCATTTGGGTCAGAATTTGAAGGCTAAAAATTTTAGCCAAGTATCAGCTAAAGTCAAGGCAGGGAGAAGAAGAGTAATGAGGGCATCTGGAGAAGTCAGGTCAGACAAATGTGTTCCCTGAATTCTGCAGCCTGGAGGCATGCTAGAACCATCCAGGGAACTTTTAAACTACCCAGCACCATGGACCCAAACAAGACCAAGTGAAACACGGTATCTGCACGTGTAGGTGTTACTACAAAGATTGGTTAATCCTTAAATGTTGAGCACAGAAGTTTTACTTTGTTCAGGAGGAACTTGGAAACAGCACTGTACAATAATAGAATAAGCTCTGGACACAGAGTCAGGTAGAGTTGATATAAATTCTAGCTGTTCAAATTGGAGACCCAAAGAAGATTTATCAATCTAAGCCTCGGGGTTTTTTTAATGTTAAACATAAAGCTTCAGCTATTTTTTTCCTACTGTCATTGACAATGTTACATTCATTTTAGGTGTACAAGATAGTGATCCAACAAGTTTGTACATTACGCAATGTTCACCATAAGTGTAGTTACTACCATCTGTCCCAACACATCACTACTGCAGAATCATTGACTATATTCCTTATGCTGTGCCTTTTATTCCCATGATTCATTCATTCCATAACTGGAATGCTATATCTCCCATGCTCCTTCACCCATATTGCCCATTCCCCTACCCCCCTACCCTCTGACAACCATCAGTGTGTTCTCTGTGTTTACAGGTCTGATACTGTCTAGTTTGGGCTAGATATTTGCCCCAGTTTTTCCATATTTAACTTTCAGTATAAACCTGAATGTTATTCCATTTTTGTTCCAGAACACTCAGCTTCAGTAAACCCCGGCATATCCAAAGAATGTTCAAGAAGCTGTGAGTTAGAGATTCAATATTTGAAAACCTCTTTCCCATGCTAACCCTGCACAATGTGAGCTTCCATGATCTGCGAGCCCTGCCCCCGGCAGAGGGATGTCTCTGACTAGAGACAAGGAAGAGAGAGGCATCATTTAAACCTTGCAATTAAAGACAATCACTGATTTCAAATTCTGCTCTCTTAACTTGCAAGAGGACATACTGCTGCTTCAATATACATTGAAGTCAAATGCCTATTTCTTTTTAAATTTTTTTTTAATGTTTATTTATTTTTGACAGAGAGAGAGAGACAGAGCATGAGCGGGGGAGGAGTAGAGAGAGAGAAGGAGACACAGAATCCGAAGCAGGCTCCAGGCTCCGAGCTGTCAGCACAGAGCCCAATGCGGGGCTCAAACCCACGAGAACTGTGAGATCATGACCTGAGCCAAAGTCCAACATTTAACCGACTGAGCCACCCAGGCGCCCCTGTTTTTCTATTTTCTATTTCATTTAGCTCCACTCTAATATCTATTTCCTTTCTTCTTGGGTTTGGTTTGCTCTTCTGTATTTTGTTCCTTAAGGTGAAAAATTATTTTCTTCATTTGAGATGTGTCTTTTCCTTCCATGAAGGTATTTACAGCTACACATTTCCCTCCAGGACCGTTTTTACTGCATGCCATAAAGTTGGTATGTTATGTCCCCTTTTCATTCTTCTCAAAGTATTCTTTAACCCTGCTTGTGCTTCTTCTTTGACCCATAGATTAAGAGTGTGTAGTTTAATTTCCATGTATTTGCTAATTTTTCTGTTCCCTTCTGTACTGGTTTATAGCTTCATGCCTCTGTGGTAAGAGAAGATACTTTGCATGATTCAATCTCTTTAAATCTATTGAGACTTGTTTGGTGGCCTAACGTGGTTTAGCCACAAATGGCCAATAAGTGCTCAATATGAATAATCATCAGGGAAATGCAAATCAAAACCACAAAGTGATATCACCTCACACCTGTCAGAGTGGCTACTCTAAGAAAACATGACATGTGTTGGTGACAATGTAGAGAAATTTGAGCCCCTGCACTCTGTTGATGGGAAAGCAAAATGGTGCAACCACTATAGCTAACAGTATGGAGAGTCCCCAAAAAATTAAAAATAGAGCTATGATACTGTCCAGCAATCACACATTTGGGTACTTATCCAAGAGTGTTGATATCAGTATCTCAAAGAATATTAGCTCTCCCATGCTCATTGCAGCACTCTTTCCAATAGCCAACATGTGGAGGTAACTTAAATGTTTATCAGAGGACAAACAGATAAAGAAATGCAATATTGACACATAATGGAATACTCTTCAGCATTTAAAAAGAAGGAAATTATTTAAAAAAAGAAAAAGGAAATGCTTCAATATGCAACAACGTGGATGACTCTGGAAGGCATTATGCCAAGTGAAGTAAGCCAGTCACAGAAAGAAAAATACCGCATGAGTCCATTTACATGAGTTATCTAAAATAGCAAAATTCATAGGATCTAAGAGTGGAAGTGATTTCTAGGGAATGGGGAGAAGTGGAAATAAGTAGTTACTAATCAATAGGCATAAAGTTTCAGTTCAGCAAGATGAATACGCTCTAGAGATCTGCTGAACAGCATTGTACCCACTATAAATAATGTGTTGCACACTTGAAATTTAAGAGGGCAGCTCTCATGTTAAGTGTTCTTACCATGATAAAATAAAATGTTAAAAATTATAAAAGCATACTCAACCTTTAGTAATCAGGGAAGTGAGAATTATAGTTAAAAACCTTATATGTATTCACATATTGGCAAAAATTTTAAAGATTAAAACTATAAAGTGTTGTTGAGACTATGAAATTATGAAAATCCTATGCCAATGATGGTGGGAATGTTGTAATTTTTGTTGGCCTGAGTCTGCCATACCATAAGTGGGGTGAATCATAAAGCTTTATCAATCTAGGATGGGAAAAATTGATTAGACATATAAAAATACATTTTCTGTTGATTAACTCCTTTGATCATCACAATTTGTGTACTTCCCCATTCATATGGATGGAGGAAAATAAATCCCTGTGATTTCCTAAATGAACCATCCAGCTCCTTACAGGTCCACTGGAAACTGCTACCCAGCCTTCCGACTTTCAAAACCCACGAGACATCCACCAAAGGATCAAGACGTTTGCTTTGACCCAAATGGTCTGAACACAGAGAGAGAGAATGCCCTATGATTCTTACAAGTTTCAACTCTTCTGGTTAATTAAAGTTTGACATTTGGCTGTGACTTCAGGGAATTTAGAAATTCATCTGTCTCCTGAGTCCCCAAACTCAGCTGGCCAATTTACTGATTGCCTTTCTAATGGATTATGTCCGGAAATTGCTTCTTCACTGATACTTTAGCCCAGTATTTAGAATCACAAAGGCAGCTAAAGGAACAGATGCCCATGTGATTTCATCTGGATCACATGAGACAGGTTTCTCAGATACCTCTTATAGGAATCTGAGTATTTTTCTACCGTGGTTAGTAAGAAAGACTGAAACATGTTATTTAAAACACGTTTATCAGAGACAGTCTATTTTCCTGCCATCAGGAAAATTGTCATCAGAAAAAAAATATCTACTAGCTCAATAATTGGAGTCTAGAAGTACTGATTCTTGCAAAAAGAGCACCTGATTGCGGATGACTCCTTACCCTATGGAAAAACCAGAGCAAACAGATGTCTTCTGTGCCAGGAAGTGTCATGAGCTGGGTAATGTCCTCCATGGTATCTGTAATGGTCTTCACCCCATCCCCACCCCCACTAGAGACTTCCAGGTTATATTTGTCTCTCCTCATCTGACCTTCTACTCCTGTCTCTTTGTGGCCACCCTTCTCATCCGTACCCAAACATCACTATTTCCCTGTGCTGGAGCCTAGCTCAGAACTCTAACCGCCAGTTAGTTACATCAAACAAGGCTTTAAAGATTTGTCCTCCACCAAGGGTTTCGTCATCAGTCATTCTTACTATCTTCTCAATAATGCTTGTCTGTGCTTCCAGAGTATTGTTGAAAATGGGTTTTGTTGATTTCTTGCATTCTTTCTACAAATTTTTCACTAATCTAGAAATTTCAGGTTTAAGGGAGACTGAAACAAGCAGGTGAGAGGTTCCTATTCTGAAGACATATAGAGGAAACACAACAGAGTAGACAGGGAGTTCCTGGATGGCTAGAATTTATAGAATATGTTATATATTATAAATGTTATATATTATAAAAGCCTAATCGCATATGCTAGAAAAGAGAGTTAATTTTTTTTCCTCCCTATCAGTTCTAGTCTCCAGTAATGTAGATGGTAAAAGGAAAAGGAAAAAAAGATTTCAGGGGGAAATACTAAGGTCAGTGAAATGTAACTTCTATGCACACTGCTTCTCCCCATTCCAGATGCCTCCCAACCAGGGGCAGACAAGTTCTCTCTTCCAGCAGTAACTGTTTTTCCTCCTATCCTCATTACTACACCTTGCCAGACATTTTTTCCAATTCTCAACATTTTCCATGTGATTACACTGGGCAGATGAAGTGTTAGATGTAGAGTAATCCTCAGCTACCTATATCTTTGGAAATAATAGGATAAAATTATTAGACCTAAATATTTTAATAATTTATAAATAAAATAATGTGCTATGTCTCCCACAGCTGATTGAATTTTAAATGTAGACACAGATTAAGAAATATTGGGAAAATACCGGGAGATGTGAATTCCCAATAGTGAAATTCCAGCCATATAAACCACCTGGGTTTTTTTCATAAAATGAATGTTTTTCTTAAAATGATTTAATCCAAGTAACCTCCTGCCGCACCTCTCTTTAAGATAGATTGTGAAAAAATGTAGACAAGATACCAATAAGTGGCCATCTGAGAAGTACTAAAGCTATCCCTGGCAAGTTGGCAAAACAAGTATCATATTCAGAGGAAAGCCCTGGGCTCCAGCTGGAGCTACCACTCTTCTCCCTGTAAGCAAAGAAACCAGTCTTCTTGCCCTTTGCTGAAATTCAAAACTAGTCATTCAGACTTCAATGTGAATTGAATCCACTGTGTTCGCTCTTCAAAGGTAAGTGAGCAGAATTTGTAATCTGTGTTTATCTTCACTATACAGTTAAAATAAGCTTTGGCCTCACTCTGTCACCAAAGGATCTTGGGGACAGGGGTGAGAAAATCTGGAATCTCACAATATAGGGTACTACCTACCTTGCTGACAGGCCGTGTGGCCCTGATCTATGCTGAATGTAAATGTGGTAGAATGAAGCAACTATCAGCTCAAAGTGAGGCAGCAAATTGAAAGTACTTAAATTTTTTTCAATTAAATTGAATATATTTAATTAACTAATGTAGAAGTCAGAGAGGATGTTTATTCAAGAGAATTTTGCAAGCAGAGAGATGAGAAAGACACATTAAAATTGACTTTTCCATTTGATTTTTCTTTTTCACTGCCGAGTCTGAATCAACTTGGTGTGCCACCCTAAACCACACATTACCCACTGGACACAACTGATAGGTAACCTGTATCTGATCTTTCAGGAGGGCTTGGAATATAGAGAGATGCCTAAATACTATCTAGCATGAGTGAGGAAAGCCAGGAAGACCATATTAACTGACCATATTGTTGTGGGTTCATTTCTGGGTTTTCTATTCTGTCCTATTGATCTAGGTGTCTATTTTTGTGCCAGTACCCTACTGGTTTGATTACTACAGCTTTGTAATGTAACTTGAAGTCCAGAATTGTAATGCCTCCAGCTTTGCTTTTCTCTTTCCAGATTGCTTTGGCTAGTCAGAGTCTTTTGTGGTTTCAAACAAATTTTAGGATTGTTTGTTCTAGTTCTGTGAGAAATGCTGTTGGTATTTTGATAGGGATTGCACTACATCTATGGATTCTTTTCGACAGTTAGATATTTTAACAATATTTGTTCTTCCAATCCATGAGCATGGAATGTCTATTTATTTCTTTGTGTCATCTTCAATTTCTTTCATCAGTGTTTTATAGTTTTCAGAGTATAATTCTTTTACCTCTTTAGCTAGATTTATTAAGGTATCATTATTTTAGGTGCAATTGAAATTGGAATTGTTTTCTTAATTTCTCTTTCTGCTGTGTCATTATTGGTGTATAGAAATGCAACAAGTTGCTGTACATTGATTTTGTATCCTGCAAGTTTATTAAATTTGTTTATCAGTTCTAGCTGTTTTTTTGGTGGAGTCTTTAGGGTTTTCTATATAGAATATCATGTCATCTGCAAATAGTGAAAGTTTTACTTCTTCCTCACCAATTGGCAATTTGATTACTACAGTGATTTGTTGTCTGATTGATATGGCTAGGACTTCTCTCTTTTTTTAGTGGTTTCTTTTGATGAACAACTCAGTTCTGTTTTACCTTTATTATTTCTTGGCTATATTTTGTAACTTTATAAAATGTTTGGTAGTTTCCTCCCTTATCTCAACTCCCTAACACACACACACACACACACACACACACACACAGCTTTCAAAATTATCTCTAAGATCAAATGTTCCAAATATATGCAAAATAATAAAGAGAAAAAAGATAACACAAATGTACATAATTAATTAGTAACAAACTATTACAAAGTCTTGAATGTAAGGTGAAAGACTGACTGAGGAAAACAGGATTACAGCATCTTCTACAGAAAATGAGTTCTTGAGCAGAACATTATAGAACAAGATCAATGGCCCAGTTTAAAGAGATAAAAATTATTCAAGGGTCAGATCTGAAAAATTATGTGAATTTCTCTAGAGCTATTTGTAAGAAAAGAGCAACAAATGGAAAAAGCACAGAATATTCAGGGCTGATACACCAGGAAATCAGAAAAGGGAAGGCCATGCATGCTTCAAGGGACTGCATGAGAGATATTAAACAAGTATGGCAATAATGAGCAGATGAAGAAAAAAAAGTGTATGTACATAGAATAAGTAGAAGCTTTGGGTTGACAGAGGAGATGGTTGATATATTATTTCTCTTTGTGTTTTCTTCCAAAGTATTATCATCTTTAAATGGCCTTGGTAAATCACAGCACCATCATTGAGTTTCTCCTTCTTGGAGTCCCGGAAGATCATCATACCCAGGCTCTAGTCTTTGTGCTTTTCCTGGTAGTTTACCTCCTGACTCTGTCAGGGAACCTGTTGATAATCCTGGTTATCAGGACCAATTCTCACCTTCACACACCCATGTACTTCTTCTTGAATCACCTCTCCTTCCTGGATCTCTGTTATTCTTCGGTCACTGTGCCCAAGATGCTAGAGAACCTCCTGTCTGAGAAGAAAGCCATCTCAGTGGAAGACTGTTTGAGCCAGGCCTTCTTTGTGCTTGCCTTTGGGGGAACAGAGCTCTGCCTCCTTGCAGTCATGGCCTATGACCGCTATGCTGCCATTTGCTACCCTCTACTCTATGGTCAGATGATGAGCAATGAGCTGTGTGTGGGACTGGCGTGGGGATCTTGGGGTCTGGCCTTTTTGGATGCTTTCATCAATACCCTCCTAGCCTGGAATTTGGACTTCTGTGAGACGCAAGTCATCTCCAACTTCATTTGTGAGATTCCTTCTCTGTTCCCTCTATCCTGTTCCAATAGCTCTGATAACTTTGCAGTTCTGCTCGGCTCTGCCCTCCTGCATGCCTTTGGGACCTTCATTTTGGTCTTCTTCTCTTACGCCCGTATTGTCTCTACCATCCTGAGCATCACCTCCACCTCAGGCAGAAGCAAGGCCTTCTCCACCTGCTCCTCCCACCTCACCGCAGTGAGCTTATTTTACGGCTCAGGTTTTCTTCGCTATCTCATGCCAACCTCAGGTTCCCCATGGGAGTTGGTTTTTTCCATTCAGTACAGTGTGGTCACTCCCCTAGTGAATCCCCTTGTTTATAGCCTAAAGAACAAGGAAGTAAAAGCATCTCTGAAAAACATGTTACAGAAAAGTTTACAACATCTCAGGTAGCAGATGACAAGCAGCAGATGATTGGGAAGCAGGACAGAATTATAGCAAAATACCTGAATAATAAGCATTAAGGAAAATTTTTGTTTGCTCATAAAGTCAGATATGACAAAATATCTTTTAAAGCTGCCTCTGTTTGGAATTGCACCAAAAAAATAGCAGCAAGTATTTTCTTGCTTTGGTTAATATTTTTCTTTCTTAGAGGCAGAAAACATGCGTCAGGTAATTATTTCAATTAAAGTAATTTGGTTACAGCCACAGATATATATTATTCCTTTTGTTTGCAAGACATTAACAAAATGCGTAGCACTGGGGAAATTGTTTGTGTTGAAGTCTTACATGGATTCCTGTGGGTATGAACCTGGGGGTAAAGTTTTGCTACAAAGTCTTTAAAGGAAGAAAGATACAGGCTTGAGATTGTGGAAGTGTGAGTGGTAGGTGGGTTTAGGATAAACTCTGATTGAAGAGGGTCTTAAAGGCAAGACAGATGCAGCTGAAGATGTCTGAGAAAGGAAGTCAGTTTGCGGGGCTAAACTCCAGGCCGGCAGACACCTTCCACAAGTCCTATGAAGCATTATAGCAAATGCCAGAGAATTTCATTCATTGTAGGGTCCTATAGCAGCCCTGCAAGTTTCCCCTTCTAGGTTTTACGGGTGGCTCAGAAGGCTTAAGTATGGTAGATCTTGTTCTGGAGAAAATGATGAGGTTTAGAAAAGAAGTGCAGAGAGAGAAACCTGGGTAGGAATTTCCTGAGGGGGTGGGGGAAAAGGACGGTCATGGAGAAGACTAATCGGAAAAACTGCATAAAACCAAAGCATCCTAGACATCTACACAAAACCATTTGCCAAAGCATCCTAGAAATCTTAGAAATCCGAATATTAAGCCACACAGACACTGTAATTTACTCTAAAATACCTTAAATGAAAGTGGATTTAATTCTAAGTTGTTGGAATGACAGGATGGCCAAAAGGGAAAGGATGGAGGGGGTCTTAGAGAAGCAAAAAAGAATGAAGAAGTCATTCCAACCTTACACTGAAGCTGATAGTTCTACATAGGCTGCTGTGTTCTTGGGGGCGGGGGGGCACCAGGGCCAGGACCACTGAGAAGAGGGATCACAGTGATGCCAGGACCGCTGAAAATCGCCGCACTGCTCCTGCCAGAATCAGAACGTGGCTGTGGTGCCCCCACCACTGCCTCCTCTGCTTCCTCTTTTTCTCCTTCTCCTTTTTATTCTTATTCATACTCTTCAGGTACCTAGGTCTGTGCCTGCCCTGCAGAGCAACTCTTGCTTAGCTTAAAGGATGGATCTCAGGCATTCACTGCCCCCCCCCACCCGTGAATGCATAGAAATGTAGGCAAAGAACAAATGTGATTTCTGTAACGCTACTCCAAGGCAAATATTATAACTTGGGGTTCCAAGAAGCCTGTGAGTTTTTCTCCAAACTCTGGTAACTGGAAAATACTAGGCAGCCTTCAGAAAGAGGCTGTTTAAGCCTCCCTCTTACTTTTTGTACCCCTCATACGCACTTTACAGTGCCTCTTTTCCCACCCAGTAGTGCCCTCTGCAGGCCTCCCCTGGGTCTTCCACTGATCCAGCAAATCCACCTAAGATTTTGTTCTTTACTTTTTGTTTGTTTCCTAAAGGAAATTTGGCTAAAGCAATTTTGCCTAATAATCACCTCCATTAACCAAACATCTACTGAATGTCTCTTGTTCTCTAATTTCAGAATGTCATGTAAGATAGACCTGTTGCAGCTTTTCCAACATTTTGTCCTATTTTAGATCTGTTTTCTACTTTGGAAATTTCAAAAGTTTTCAGTCAACTTGACTTTCTCATTGAATGGCATTTTAAAAGCTGCATTTATCAAATATTAAATTCTTAGTATTTGATTAACTAAATTTACAATTTATGAGGACTCCATTTTTTTAGATATTTGTCTCATATTTGCATATATTTTTGCAATACATGGATTTATGAAGCAAGTCAATATCTCTTTATTTTTCTTCATGTTATAGACAAGACTGAAAATATTCCATGAACACTGCTGTGCAGTTTAGATTATTTTTCACTTTATTTTTTACTGTGTTGAAATCATAAAGTATTATTACTTCATGTAAAATACTAACATTTTTCTTCAAATATTTTTAAATTAGGAATTATTAAAATACAGTGAAATGGTTCTACTATACGGTGAAAACCACTATTAACATTTAGGTATATCCCAGCCCAATTTTTCTATGAGAACTTTATTTAGGGTACATTCTTTTGTATTTTAGGTTTTTTCATATTTATGTATTTTGAGAGAAAGAGAGAGCAGGGGAGCGGCAGAGAGAAAGGCAGAAGACAGAATCCTAGGCAGGCTCTCCACTGTCCACACAGAGCCAAATGCAGGGCTCAAACTCACAAACCATGAGATCATGACCTGAGCCAAAATCAGGAGTCAGATGCTCAACTAACTGAGTCACCCAGGTACTTCTAGGGTACATTGTTATATATAGCCATGATTATAATTTATAAGCAATTTTATTTCTGTAATTTTACTTCTCATAAAGTAAGCATCTTCTATTTCCAAAAATATTTTAGTCTCTATAATATTATATAAAGAACAAAATAGGACATAGTTTAACAATTCCCCTACCACTGAACATTTCGTTTATCTAGAAATTGTTCCAAGGAGTTGTCCCCTCTTCCTCTCTCCCTTTTGCCATCTGTTTCTCCTTTCTTCCTTCGTTCCTTCCTTCCTTCCTTCCTTTCCTTCCTTCTTCCTTCCTTTCTTACTTTCTTGCCTTTTTAATTTTTCCTGGCTTAGGAAATCAGAAGCATATGATTGAATTATTCCTAATTCCTATTCATAATGTACTATCATATATACTACTTTATTTCATCTCTTTTTGTTAGGTTGTTCATTGTTTTTTTTTTGTTTGTGTATGTGTGTGTTTTCTTTTTTCTTTTTCTTTTTATTTATTTTTTTACATATTACTTAACATATGGTACAATATTGGTTTCAGAAGTAGAATTCAGGGTTAATCACCTGCATACAATACTCAGTGCTCATCACAAATGCCCTCCTTAGTACCCATCAGCCATCTAGCCCATCTCCCACCCACCTCCCTCCATCAACCCTCAATTAGTTTTCTATCATTAAGAGTTTCTTGTGCTGTTTCCCTTTCTTCTCTTCCCCTCTCCCCCTTCCCATATGTTCATCCGTTTCGTTTCTTAAATTCCACATATGAGTGAAATCATATATTTGAATATTACTCAGCCATCAAAAAAAAAAAAAAGAAAGAAATCTTGCCATTTGCAATGACATGGATGGAGCTAGAATGTATTATGCAAAGTGAAGTAAGTCAAGCAGAGAAAAACAAATATCAAACGGTTGTTCATTTGTTTATAAAGGTATTATGAAGCGTGACCCCACCTCCTAACCTAAAACTAAAATTATTCATAATTAAATTTACCTTTGATTTCTTCCCTTCTCTGATTGATGAGGGAGCATAAGGCAAGCTGACAGGCCACAAACACCACCACCCCCCACCCCCAGGTGGGATATGTGTGCTACTCCTCTGGAACTCCTGGCTGCCCAAGAACAAAGGAAAGGAGAAAAACAAATGGTTAACTGATAGAGATCATAGTCCCGCAGGACCTAAGTCCCCAACACCCCTCCATAGTGATGTGGGAAACAAAGACAGAAGGAAATGGCAGATAGAACTAAATTTCCTTATAACCTGCAGCCCATTGACAAATACTTGAGGGTGGCAGAGTAAAAGGTTTGCTCAGGAACTCCCTGCTGTCTTAATGTTAATGCTTTGCTGGGGGAAAACAACCTTAGACTGACATATAGCTAGGCCTCCACTATCCTGGGAGTCTTCTTTAGTGTATGAAAATCTCACTGGAAACTTCCCCTGGACTTTATCTCCCCCAACTCCATAGTATATAACCAGCCTCTCCTCATGGTCCCAGGGTAGCTCTTCCTGCCCACGGATCCTGTCCCCGTGCTCCAATAAAATCACCTTTTGGCACCAAAGACATCTTTAAGAATTCTTTCTCAGCTGTCAGCTCCAGACCCCACAAGTCCCACTATCACCCCAAAAATCTCATCACTATCATTTGAGAAGTTATATTGAGAGACTACGAGAAAAATTGCCAGGTGTATGCACAACTGCAAAGAAAAGACCTCCCACCCCCTCCCCCACCCCCCCCACCCCCACCACCCCCCCCCCCCCCCCCCCCCCCCCCCCGCCGCCATTCCCGGAACCAGCCAGGGCGTGCCCAGTTGTGGTCTGACCTAAAGGCGGGAACCAATCAAGTTCTGCTGAGTGGTTTGAAAAAAAGGCGGGAACCAATCAAGTTCTGCTGAGTGTTCAAATTTAAATGTCAACCAATAACAGCTCTGTAACCACAAAAAAAATCCCTAACTTGTTTGTGCCTGTCTATAAAAGAAGCTGTAAGATCCTTGCTCGGGGCCTCTTAGCGTCACCGGCAACGAGTGCGCGGAGGACCAGGTTCGAACCTGCAATAAACGACCCTTGCCACTTGGCTTTGACTCTGGACTCTGGTGGTTTGTTTTCGGGGGGGTCTCTCGAATCGGGGCATATCAATATATCACCTTAAATTTTGTGGGTTTTTTTTTTTTTCAATAAAAATTTTTTGATGTTTATTTATTTTTGGGAGCAAGAGAGACAGAGCATGAGCAGGGAAAGGGCAGAAAGAGAGGGAGAAACAGAATCCAAAGCAGCCTCCAGGCTCTGAGCTGTCAGCATAGAGCTGGATGCAGGACTCAAACCTGTGAACCATGAGATCATTACCTGAGCCAAAGTCAGATGCTCAACCAAATGAGCCACCTAGGCACCCCTAAATTTTGTGCTTGTGAACTTCCCTTATAAGTTTATAAACTGTGGGACCCAAGGAATTTAACAAAAATCCCCTACCCCTGGACAAGCAGAGCAAGACTAACTCCATTTTGTGTTATACCCACCATCTCATATATAACCCCCACATGACCTACTTATTGCTTAAGACACTCCCCCACCCTAGTCAAGCCGTTGAGCACACCCTTACTGGAAATCGGCTCACATAGGAATGCGGAACCCCTAACCACCAAAGAATGTAAACCCCGCCTTTTGCCCGCCAAACTTGCACGCCAATTCTGACCAGAGTGATAGGCTAATTCAAACAGTTACTGTAGGGTAAATTGTAATTCAGTTGGCCACCTGCGTGTGGACTGACATGACTATGCAACTTTCTGTGTGTGTAACAATCTCATTGGCCACTGCTACACCTCTTAACCTAGGGGTCCAAATCCCTGCTCCGCTGTGTCGGGTATACTTGGGCCCAAGCTCGAGCTTGCAAATAAATCCTCGTGCGTTTGCATCGGTATCGGCTCCTTGGTGGTCTCTCGGATTCAAAATTGGGGTATTACATAAACGTCCTTTCATTTTTTGTTATTGTCTGATTTTGTTATCAAAAATAAGCTATGCTTGCAACTTTACATTAATGTTACTTTTAAATATCTTTGAAAATCATTCCATTGTTTTTAGTGACTACTTATATGAATCCCAGGTATGTCCAAATCCAGGTTATCTATATACCAAAAAAAGAAAAAAGAAACACCTATTTAGCTGTTTATTATCATTTGAATTCAGGAATGGGTTCTTGATGTGGAATGTGCCCTGCCTGCCAACCTGATGTCATTCTCCAGAGCAGGGCACTGTCCTCCAGCAGAGCACTAGACTTGGCTTTCTGAGCCTCCTCTCTTTTTGTTTTGTACCAACAGCTCTTTTTCTGTCTACAAGCATATATAGATCAAACCTTAAACTCAATTTCCCCATTTGAGGCTATTTAACATAGTTGCAAAAAGCAGTGTTTGAAGTCTTATGATAGAAATTTTAATCCTGACTCCACCACTTAATAGCTTTATAAACTTAGACCAGATATTCAACTGTGCCTCAGTTCCCTCATCTGGGGTAAATGAGGGTAATAAAAGGTTCCAGCTCCTAGAGTTGTGGAGGAATACTTATTATGCCTAAAGTGTGTGGGACAAAACCTGGAATTCGGTAAGTAATTTAATAAACATTGATCATTATGTTTGCTTTGGTCTCATTCTCTTCCAAAACTTTGAAAACACACCAGGTTATAGCATTAATCCCACTGTTCCTTATAGACAATAGACCATACGTCTAAAATCCAATGGGTATTTTGTATTTCTAGTCATTCAGAATCAAACGGCTGCATTTGTCACTGTTGATTGCTCAGTCCTTCACCATCTTTGGCTTTCATGACCTGCATTCAACTATTTCCCTAAAAACCTCTCTGATTGTTGACACAACTAGCTGATCACTAAAATATTCATCTGAGAGATATTTATGAATTCAAATCAGAAGGGCAAAGGAAAATAACCTGAGGTTAAAGATCAAAACACAGCTTCCCTTTGCTTTCCCAGTATGACATACTGAGACTAAGCACACAAAGGATATTGCCACCCACCTTGCCTCCTTTTTTTCTTTTAATTTATTTAAATTCAAGTTAGTTTACATACAGTGTAGTATTGGTTTCTGGAGCAGAACCCAGCGACTCATCACTTACATTTAACAGTCAGTGCTCATCCCAACAAATGCCCTTCTTAATGCCCATCACCCATTTAGCCCATCCCCCACCCACCTCCCCTCCAGCAACCTTCAGTTTATTCTCAGTCTTTACCACCTTGCCTCCTTTCAAACTCACTAAACTCGAGTTTTTCATCAAAGTCAAAGCCTCAACACAGAAGTTTCAAAATAGAATCCCTTGAGTTTTCAAAAATTTCTGTTTGTTTTGTGAGTCTAAATTTGGGTTTCAAGCTGTGACTCCAGAGAATAAAGGACACTGGTTTCTTGGTCTCCTGGGGTGCCAGGCTGAGCTGGCCAATTACTGACTGCCTAATCCTAATCTACATCTGCCCCTCTGAAGGGTTATATCTGGGAATTACTCACTTCATGGATTCTCCTAGTACAACAGTACTTACAGTGAGAAAGAAAACTGAAAAAAGGGATGCTCAAGGGGTTAGACTTAAGACTATCAGAAAGAAGCTCTCCATACCTTTTGTGGAGGATTGGAGAGTCTTCAATAGCCAGTAGGAGAAAAGGGCCTGGCCAAACTAGAGCTCAGAGGATACATGTCTCAAAGCTTCGGACCTTGAGAGTATCTAGCACCCAGGTAATTGATCTTCATGGCCTAGAAAAAATTTAATAATATGAAGTTCTTGCAATTGGTCTTTATGAACATAGAGACCTCATGGCCTGAAGAAAAGATCAGAGTGGCAAGAAGTCTTCTGAGACACAAAAAGCCCAGAGCTCGGTAATGTCCTCTCTGTGACTGCTCTGAAGTCTGTCTGTCTGTCTGTCTGTCTCTCTCTCTCTCTCTTTTTTCCCCTGATAAATTGTTTTCCTCTCTTCATATACCTTCTCTTTCTGGGTCTCTGAGATGTGGGGTTTTTTTTACCCTGGGTCTTCTTATAGACTTTTTATTTGCTGGAGACTGAGCCCCCAAATCTAGGCAGACTCATATTCTCCATGCATTAAAGTCTGTGTTCACCTACTCTGAGCAGCTACTTGGGAAAAACTCTCTGGCCTTCATGACTAACATTAAGCAATGAGAATGAGGACTTCATGCATTCTGGGTACAAACTCTGCATTAGTCTAGGCCCTAAGAATATAATGAAAGCAGAGTATGCAACTGGGAGCATAGCAGTCAGAGGAGGATTGGGCAGAGTACATCATCAGAGTAGATGGTATATATTTTTTCCTTTTCTAGGATCCACTCACATTTGCCACAAAAAGTTAACTTTTTTTTCTATTAATAACTCCTTCAATCTCCCAAATGGTTCAAACTGATGCAGGTGCTGAAGCACACAGGAGGAGGGGCAAAAGTCAAGGAATATTTTTAAAAAATCTTTTGCTGATGTTCTTTTTCCATACCCTCCTACTTTCACCTCTTCTCCCAGTTCAGGGGCCTTCCAGATTCCCATGGAATTTATACTGCTTCTGAGTATATAAATTTTCCCACTTTTGGTCAGTAAATAGAGGAAATACTGAAACTCTCTCTCTTGCCTTTCTTATTAATCCATCTATCCCAACATTTGTGAAATTAACATTTTTAAACTAAATACATTTGAGATTGATAAAGTGTTAAGAAACGTATGTTTGTTCTCTTTGTCAAGGGAGGTTTCCCAACAACTTGTCCCAACAACTTGGAAAGGATGTGATAAAGATACATTACCGAACTTCCTGAGCTCAAATTCCAGCTCCTCCACTTGGTGTCTATTTGACCTTGGGCATGGTTCTTAAATGCTGACTGCCTCAGGCTCTCATCTGTTTAAAAAAAAGAAAAGGGATAAGAAGATAAAACACCCACATCATGAGACTTTTGCATGAAAGAAGTAGGTTAATATATACAAAGTGCTTGGAATCAAGCATTATCCTTTCAATATCATCACCATCCTCACTACCCTGATTCATTACATCTACAGGGGTTAATAGTGTAACTGATTTGAAGTGTTTAAACACAGTCATTCCAGTGGAATAAATATGCAATGATAAAATAGGATGACTTCTTTAAGCCCCCCAAATCAACATCATTTTGATCTGTAAAGCAGATCAGACAGAATTGAAGGTTGCAGACATGTTTGACAAAGTGTTCATATGTGACTCACCAATGCAAATTAGAAAACCCAGCTAATTTCGAAACTGTCTTCTGCATTGACCTCTCTTCTCTCTTTAAAGATCTGGGGCATCTCTTCTCCACTCACTCTGAATCTAGGCTATATCTCACAAACTTCACTGTGAATTGGAACACTGTGATCCTTCCAGACGAGTAAGTACACACAAGGCAGACAGAGTAAATGTGACAGAATTGAAGTTAATATATGCTTAATGCATACAGAAAATTCCAAACAAAGAAGTGTTCATATTCTTGAGGAGAGTGTCCTCAATTTACTTTTTAATTTTGTTTTACTTACTAGTGTAGAGAACAGAAAAATGTTTTCTTCTAACAGGACTTGACAAAAGCAGAGATAAGAGGGGTCCTTGAAATTTATTTTTTCAATAGTTTGTTCTCCTTACCTGCTAAATTTAAGTTTATTTCAGCCATCTATTCTGCATATAAGACAATAGTCAGAACTGAGATGTAAACTGGATTTAAGAAAGTCCTATAGTTTGAGAAAGTATGTAAACATTCAATATTAATAGTGGGGAAATAATCAGAAAGGACAAGCACTGGGAAGATGACCACTCTACAGGATTGAACTCATTGTGATCCCTTTGGGCAACATCAAGGTCAAACTCTGTGGTATCAGGACAAGGCTCAAGAATACAGAGCAGATTTTGAGCACAAGGGGACAGACTAGAGTTTGTGTGGCATTACAAAGCCAGGCAGACTTCAAGAGGCACAACCTAAGTATGTAGCCCCAGACAGTGTTTCAAACTGGGCACAAGAAGAAAAGCTAAGAGAATAAATCCCTGAATGCTAGACAAGAGTGAAACAAAGAGAAGAAACTGAGTACCTATAAAATAGTTAAACAGCTGTATATACAAGGTTGTCTTCTTCTTAGTGCCTATCATAGCCTGGCTTATAGGAGTCCACCTGTGAATATCTGATGTCTGAATAAATGGGCTTATAGAAATATGATAGAAGTATAAACAAATGGAGAAAAGGATTGTGAATGGAACAGGTAAAGTCTACTCCCAGACCCTCTCCAGCTACAGCAATCTGACTCCAATTCTGACACTGATTCCTCCTATACACACACACACACACACACACACACACACACACACACACACACAGAATTACTTTCTCTTTCGCTTATCTTTAATGTTGAATCTTTATCAAGCTTATGGGCCTGGAATCTTTCCCAAGAATGTTACTTGTACAGTCTATACTCTTCATTTCATCATTTCTTTCTTTATTCCACAAATATTCATTGGGGTTCCATTCTGTGCACATCCCTTCACTAGGCCAAGGGTTCTGGATGCCAAACATTATAGAACACAATCACTGCCTCCATGAAGTTACAGTATCACGAAATGGAAAACATTAATACACTATACATGTGTACTAACATTAACTATGACAGAAAAACAGGGATTCATGTGGTAGTCTACAAGGAAGAGAGTTACTTATTATGAGCTGATGAGCTAGATCATATTATGGAGAAACAAGAATTCTTAAGAAACTCTTCAGAAAAGAGGTAGAGACTCAGTATAGAAAAGATTCAGGCTTCATGATCAAAGAGTTCAGAGTTGGAATCATGGTAATCATTTGGGATGATACTCAAATACTTTTGTTTCCTTATTTAAAAAATCTTTACATAATGATTTACTTCAACTTGCATCTGGAGTTTAGTAGAAGTACCTAGGACTTATGTGGCACTCAATAATAAGTAGTTCTCCTATTATTACATATTATGGTGAATTCAGAAAGATAATGATCAATGAAGATCTCGGGGGAAAAAGTTGAAATTAAGGTGAATGTCAAAAAACAAATAAGATTTGGATCTAAAGAGAGGGCATTCCAGATAGAGCCTAGGCTGAGCAAAGACGGAAAGAAAGAATGTCCATGAAGTACTCGGAGGAAAACAACACTCGCTTGCCCTCAGAATTGGGGCTTTCTAGAGGGAAGTATATGGACAATTCTATAGGTACATAGATACCAAGTGATGGAGGACATTCACTGCCAAGCTTTGGTTGGAAGACATGGTAGGATATATCTACGAGATACCTCTTGTCTTGGAGCGCAACCAAATGCTGTGCAACCAAATGCTGACTGTTGAAATTGGCAATTTAGACAAGTAATATAACCTCTGATACTCCATTTTCTCTTCTGTAAAATGGATCCAGCAAGCTCTGCCCTTATTCATGCTACTCCGTTCTCCAACATACAAAGGCAAAGAAAGACACATGCACACACACACAGGCACACATGCACTAAGATTCATGATTACATGAATTACATTCATGATTCATGATGCATTACATTCATGATTACATTTCAGTCTTGCTGCAAAGATGAAAGTGATTGTGAAAAAACTAAAGAAAGACAAAATAATGTCATTGAGCAATTATGCAACCTAGCAAGGTTTTAAATGGGAGTAAGAAACTCAGTGACAGAAGAGAAATGACAAGTTTTGCAACATCCATTATAGACAGTTCACTAAAATATACAAATGACAGGCACTGCTAACAAGTTTCAATGAAAGGAATTGACTAAATTAGTCATGGTCCTGGTCTGGACAAATTTGTGAATTCCGAGGCACCTGTGTAGCTCAGTTGGTTGAGAAACTGACTCTTGATTTCAGCTTGGATTATGATCTCACTGTTTGTGGGTTTGAGCACTGAGCCTGTGTAGGATTCTCTCCCTCCCTCCCTCTGCCCCTCTCCCACTCTCTCTCTCTCACACACAAAATAAATAAACATTTTTTTAAAAATTTGTGAATTTCTTCAGCAATCTCTGAGATAGAATATCAACTATAGGATAATATCATACTGAGATTGACCCATTCAGATGAAGCAGAATATCTGTATGGGAAGAGAGGATCCAAAGATTCAATGAGGGCAAATATTAAATATAAGTTAGTTGGGTTCAAACCCCCCTCCTCTGGTAATTGAATGTGGTCATCAGAGGTTTAAGTTTTTGCCTATGTTTACTTCTAGGGAATATTCCCTCTAAATGGCTTTGAGGAACCACAGCACCATCACAGAGTTCATCCTCCTTGGCCTGTTGACTCCCACGTCCAGGTTCTGCTCTTTGTGCTTTTCCTTGGGATTTACCTCTTTACTATAATGGGAAATCTATCGATGCTGTTGGTCATCAGGGAAGATCCCCATCTCCACACACCTATGTACTTCTTCCTGAGCCACCTCTCTTTCATGGACTTTTGTTTATCTACTGCCATAGTGCCCAAGCTGCTGGAGAACCTCTTGTCTCAGAGCAAAACCATCTCAGTGGGGGGCTGCCTGGCTCAAGCCTTCTTTGTGTTTGACATTGGAGGAACAGAAGTCTGCTTACTCTCAGCAATGGCCTATGACCGTTATGCTGCTATCTGTCACCCACTCCTCTATGGCCGGGTAATGAATAATCAGCTGTATATGCAGCTTGTATGGAGCTCATGGAGCCTGGGGTTTCTAGATGCACTCATTAACACCACCCTGACAATGAACTTGGATTTCTGTGAAGCGAAAATCATCCATCACTATAGCTGTGAGTTGCCCTCCCTCTTCCCTTTATCCTGCTCTGATGTCTCTACCAGCCTCACTGTCCTGGTCTGTTCTACACTCCTGCATGGCGGTGGTACATTCTTCCTGATTTTCTTCTCCTATGTGCGCATAGTCTCCACCATCCTGAGCATCGGCTCCACCTCAGGCAGAAGCAAGGCCTTCTCCACCTGCTCCTCTCACCTCACTGCATTGAGCTTCTTCTATGGCTCAGCTTTCCTCCGTTATCTCATGCCAACCTCAGGCTCACCTCTGGAGCTCATCTTCTCCATACAGTATGGTGTGGTCACTCCCCTAGTGAATCCCCTCATCTACAGCCTGAAAAACAAGGAGGTTAAAAATGCACTGAGAAGAACCTTGGGAAAGTTTTTGCAATAGTACAGGTAGCAAACTGGATGGAGATGATTAGGTGTTAGGCTAGAACTGCATGCATGCAGATATCTGTTGAATTGATGTTAAGTAAAATTGGCTGAATGCCTATCTTGTTAAATGCTGACAGATGCCTTAGTATATAATTTAACACCCAGACTCAGTATATCTTATTCTAATTTTTTTCTATACATAGAGATCGTAATTGAACAAATTATGGAGCAGTCTCAATAATATATAAACATGAATCATTTTTGGCCTATTTTTACCAAAATATGACATACAGAATGTAAGTATACAACACAATAAATTTTCTCAAAGAGAATATGACCAAAAAGCTGGCAACCAAATCAAGTCCCCCTTTGCAACACGATCCCACCCTCACAAGTAATACAATACCATATATTACTTTTGTCTTCTTTTGTTCTTCATAGAAGTGGAATCATACCATCTATTTCTTTTTCTTTTGTGCCTGATTTAATTTACTCAATATTGCACTTAGAGAGCTAACTCTTCAGGTATAATGTATTTGCTCATTGTTTATTCTCAGTGTTGCATTATTTTCCACTGTGTGAACGTATAATTTATTCACCCATTTTACTGTTGAAAGATATTTGTGTAGTTTTGGTTTATGGCTATTATGAATAGTATAGCTGTCAGTATTCTTGTACACATCCCTTAATGAGCATAGATACTTTTGTTTTGCTTTGTTTTAGTATACACCTAGAGATGGCTTTGTTTGATAATAGGGTATACATCATACTTCCAAGAACTTTCCCTTCGTGGTTGTAAAATTGTATATTCCCATAGTAGTTTATGAGAATTCCAGTTGCTCCATAAAATACACATGGTATTTTTATGTTTTTCATTTCATAATTCTAGTGGGTGAGTTGTGATTACATTTAAGGCTGTACTTTGCATTTCTCTGATGGCTAATAAAGCTAAGCACCCTTTCCTCTGCTGCCCTGTGGATTGACTTTCATTCTCTTAATGTTGTTCTGATGAAGAGAAATTCTTAATTGTAATAAACCCCAAGTAATCATTTTTCCTTTATAATATACTTGCTATTTTTGTGCTGTGTTAAAATTTTTTTCCTTACTCTTAGTTTATGAAAATATTCTGGTTTTTTTTAAGCTTTAGTGCTTTATTATAATCCACCTGGAATTGCTTTCTGTGCATAATGTGTGATAAAGGTCAAGATTCATTTTTTCCAAATGGAAATGCATTTACCCATCACCATTTATGTTCCCACTGCACTGTAATATTGCTTTTATCATAAATCATATATATGTGTGGGTCTGTTTCTGAATCTTCTTCCATTTTGTTCCATGATTAGTTTGTCTCCTTTTGTACCAATAACAAACTATGTTTACTATTATATCATTATAACAGCCTTCGAAGTTTGGAAGTAGAAGGGTTCCTTGTAACACAATTCTTCAGGATGTGCTTGGTTCTTTGTATTTTCAGACAATTTTTTAGAATCAGCTTATCAACAGCAAAAACGTCCAGGATTTTGATTGTGTCTGAATCTATAGATCAAGTTGAAAAGGGGTGGCATCTTCACAATATTGAATCACCCAATTAACCAAGTTATAACTTTCCATTTAATTAGGTCTTTTTAATTTCTCTCAGAAATATATTATAGCTTTTATTATAGAGGTTTTTTGTACTTTTTGTGAAATGTATTATTGGGCATTTAATGTTTTTTAACTCTATTTAAGCGGTATTATTTTTAAATGTTATTCCATGTGTGATTTTATTGGTATGGAAAAATATAATTTATTTTTATGTATCAGTGAACTTGTTAAATTCATTCCTTAATTTTAAGGGTTTTTTTCTGTAGATCAACTTTTTCAGATTAAGAAAGTTTTCTTTCCTTTTTGTAGTTTGCTAAGTGTTTTATGCATAAATTATGTCGAGTTTTATCAAATGGTGTTTCTGTATCTATTGAGCTATCATCTAGATTTTCTAATTGTATTAGTTAGAAAGGTCAATTCTATTAGTTGATTTTTAAACATAAAACTTCATGGGGCACCTGGGTGGCTAGGTTGGTTAAGTGTCTGACTTCAGCTCAGGTTGTGATCTCATGGTTTGTGAGTTCGAACCCCACATCAGGCTCTGTGTTGGCAGCTCAGAGCCTGGAGCCTGCTTTGGGTTCTGTGTCTCCCTTTCTGTTTGCTCCTTTCCCATTTGTGCTCTGTCTCTCTCAAAAATAAGTAAACATTAAAGGTAAAACTTCACATCGGTTTTATTATCAAGATTTAATAGACTCATAAAAAGAATTAAGATGCATCCTCTCTTTTCTATTCTGTGGAAGAATTGTGTAATATTGGTTGTTACTTCTTCATATATTCATAAGAATTCACTATTAAACTGATATGATTGGGGTTTTCTTTCTAAGAGCTTTTTTAAAATAATGAATTCAAGTTATTTAATACCTATTAAATGATTCAGACCTCTGCTTCTTCTGCCAGACTTGGAAAAAATGTGTTTTTAGAGAAATTGGCCCAGTCACATAAATTCTCAGATTTGTTAACAATTAAAGTGGCTCATAATATTCATTTTATTATCTTTTCCATGTCTATACTATATGTATTGATATCCTACTTTTCACTCTGATTTGTATATATCCAATAAAGTGTTAATATTCAAAATATATAAAGAACTTAGACAACTCCACACACACACAAAATAAGAATCTAATTGAAATGGACAGAAGGGGTGCCTGGGTAGCTTAGTTGGTTAAACATCTGACTTCCTCTCAGATCATGATCTTGGGGTTTGTGGGTTCAAGCCCTGTGTCAGGCTCTGTGCTGACAGCTTGAAGCCTGGAGCCTGCCTAGGATTCTGTGTCTCCCTCTCTCTCAGACCCTCCCCTGCTCATGCTCTGTCTCTTTCTCTCTCAAAAATAAATAAATATTTTTTTTTAAAAATGGACAGAAGACATTAACAGACATTTTCCCAAAGAAAACATACAGATAGCCAACAGACACATGAAAGGATGTTCAACATCACTCATCATCAGGGACATGCAAAGCAAAACCACAATGAGATGTCACCTCACACCTGTGAGAATGGCTAAACTCAGCACAAGAAACAAGTGTTGGCGAGGTTGTGGAAAAGAAGAAAGCCTCATTCACAATTAATGGGAATGTAAAGTGGTGCAGCCACTATGGAAAACAGTGTGGAGGTCCTTCAAAAAATTAAAAATAGTTTTCTGATATGATCCAGTGATTTCACTGGTGTTGGGCATTTACCTAAATAAAAGCATTTTTCACAGAAATAGAATAAGGAATCCTAAAATTTGTATTGAACCACAAAAGACCCCAAAGAGCCAAAAAATCCTGAAACAGAATAACAAAGCCAGAGGCATCACATTTGCTGATTTCAACTTTACTACAAAGTTATAATAATCGAACAGTATGGTGTTGGCATAAAAATAAACATGTATGCCAATAGAACAAAATAGAAAGCCCAAAATTAACCTTCTGCATATACTGTCAACTGATATTTGACAAGAGAACGAAGAACACCAAATGGGGGAAAGATAGCCTCTTCAACAAATGGTGCTGGGAAACCAGATAACTATAAGCAGAAAAACAAGACTGGACCCCTATCTCACACCACTCACAAAAATTAACTCAAAATGGATCAAAGACTTACACATAAGACCTGATACTGTAAAACTTCTAGAAGTAAACATAAGGAAGAAGCTCCTTGACATTAATCTGGGCAATGATTTTTTAGATGTGACACCGAAAGTGCAAAAATCTAAAAGCCTTTGCCCAGCAAAGAAACCATCAATGAGGTGAAAAGGCAACCTACAGAATGAGAGAACATTTTTGCAAACCATATACTGGATAAGAGGCTAATAACCAAACTGTATAAAGAATTCCTACCACTCAATAACCAAAAAGAAAAACAAAACAACCTGATTTTAAAACGGGCAGATAACCTAAATAAACATTTGTCCAAAGAAGACATACAAATGGACAATATGTACATGAAAGGATGCTCAACATCACTAATCATTAGGTAAATGCAAATCAAAACACCTAACACCTACTAGAATGGCTATCACGAAGAAGAGGAGATAACAAGTGTTGGTCAGGCAACAACAGATGTTGGCAAGGATGTGGAGACAGAGGATCTCTTTTGCACTGCTGGTGGGAATGTAAGCTGGTGCAGCCACTCTGGCTGCAGTATGGGGGTTCCTCAAAAAAATTAAAAATAGAACTACCCTACGACCCAGCAATTGCACTACTAGGTATTTATCCAAGGGATATAGGCATACTGTTTCAAAGGGACACATGCACCCCAATGTTTATAGAAGCCTTATAAACAATAGCCAAAGTATGGAAAGATCCCAAATGTCCAACGATGGATGAATGGATAAAGAAGATGTAGTATAACGGTCGGAGGGAAGATGGCGGTGTAGGAGGACGCTGGGCTCACCGCGCGTCGTGCTGCTCACTTAGATTCCACCTACACCTGCCTAAAGAACCCAGAAAACCGCCAGAGGATTAGCAGAACGGAGTCTCCAGAGCCAAGCGCAGACGAGAGGCCCACGGAAGAGGGTAGGAAGGGCGGCGAGGCGGTGCGAGCTCCAGGGACTCGCGGGAGGGAGCCGGGGGGAAGGGGCGGCTCGCCGGGCAAGCAGAGCCCCCGAGTCTGGCTGGCAAAAGCAGAGGGGCCGGACGGACTGTGTTCCAACAGCAAGCGCGACTTAGCGTCTGGGAGGTCATAAGTTAACAGCTCTGCTCAGAAAGCAGGAAGGCTGGAGGACAAAGGGAGGGAGAGCTGCTGAGCCCCCCGGACGGCAGAGCTCAGCTTGGCGGGGAAAAAAGGCACTCGCCAGCTCCATCTCCCCCGCCCATCCCCCAGCCAAAATCCCAAAGAGAACCAGTTCCTGCCAGGGAACTTGCTTGCTCCGCGCAAACACCCAACTCTGTGCTTCTGCAGAGCCAAACCTCCGGCAGCGGATCTGACTCCCTCCCGCTGCCACAGGGCCCCTCCTGAAGTGGGTCACCTAAGGAGAAGCGAGCTAAGCCTGCCCCTCCTGCCCCCGTGCACCTTGCCTACCCACCCCAGCTAATACGCCAGATCCCCAGCACAACAAGCCTGGCAGTGTGCAAGTAGCCCAGACGGGCCACGCCACCCCACAGGGAATCCCGCCCCTAGGAGAGGGGAAGAGAAGGCACACACCAGTCTGACTGTGGCCCCAGCGGTGGGCTGGGAGCAGACATCAGGCGGCCCTGCCCACCAACTCCAATTATACACCACAGCACAGGGGAAGTGCCCTGCAGGTCCTCACCACTCCAGGGACTATCCAAAATGACCAAACGGAAGAATTCCCCTCAGAAGAATCTCCAGGAAATAACAACAGCTAATGAACTGATCAAAAAGGATTTAAATAATATAACAGAAAGTGAATTTAGAATAATAGTCATAAAATTAATCGCTGGGCTTGAAAACAGTATAGAGGACAGCAGAGAATCTCTTGCCACAGAGATCAAGGGACTAAGGAACAGTCACGAGGAGCTGAAAAGCGCTTTAAACGAAATGCAAAACAAAATGGAAATGATGACAGCTCAGATTGAAGAGGCAGAGGAGAGAATAGGTGAACTAGAAGATAAAGTTATGGAAAAAGAGGAAGCTGAGAGAAAGAGAGATAAAAAATCCAGGAGTATGAGGGGAAAATTAGAGAACTAAGTGATACACTAAAAAGAAATAATATACCCATAATTGGTATCCCAGAGGAGGAAAAGAGAGGGAAAGGTGCTGAAGGGGTACTTGAAGAAATTATAGCTGAGAACTTCCCTGAACTAGGGAAGGAAAAAGGCATTGAAATCCAAGAGACACAGAGAACTCCCTTCAGATGTAACTTGAATCGATCTTCTGCACGACATATCATAGTGAAACTGGCAAAATACAAGGATAAAGAGAAAATTCTGAAAGCAGCAAGGGATAAACGTGCCCTCATATATAAACGTGGATCAGACTCGTGACTGATCTCTCTTTTGAAACTTGGCAGGCCAGAAAGGATTGGCACAACATCTTCAGTGTGCTAAACAGAAAAAATATGCAGCCGAGAATCCTTTATCCAGCAAGTCTGTCATTTAGAATAGAAGGAGAGATAAAGGTCTTCCCAAACAAACAAAAACTGAAGGAATTTGTCACCACTAAACCAGCCCTACAAGAGATCCTAAGGGGGATCCTGTGAGACAAAGTACCAGAGACATCACCACAAGCATAAAACATACAGACATCACAATGACTCTAAACCCATATCTTTCTATAATAACACTGAATGTAAATGGATTAAATGCACCAACCAAAAGACATAGGGTATCAGAATGGATAAAAAAACAAGACCCATCTGTTTGCTGTCTACAAGAGACTCATTTTAGATCTGAGGACACCTTTAGATTGAGAGTGAGGGGATGGAGAACTATTTATCATGCTACTGGAAGCCAAAAGAAAGCTGGAGTAGCCATACTTATATCAGACAAACTAGACTTTAAATTAAAGGCTGTAACAAGAGATGAAGAAGGGCATTATATAATAATTACAGGGTCTATCCATCAGGAAGAGCTAACAATTATAAATGTCTATGCGCCGAATACCGGAGCCCCCAGATATATAAAACAATTACTCATAAACATAAGCAACCTTATTGACAAGAATGTGGTAATTGCAGGGGACTTTAACACCCCACTTACAGAAATGGATAGATCATCTAGACACACAGTCAATAAAGAAACAAGGGCCCTGAATGATACATTGGATCAGATGGACTTGACAGATATATTTAGAACTCTGCATCCCAAAGCAACAGAATATACTTTCTTCTCGAGTGCACATGGAACATTCTCCAAGATAGATCATATACTGAGTCACAAAACAGCCCTTCATAAGTTTACAAGAATTGAAATTATACCATGCATACTTTCAGACCACAATGCTATGAAGCTTGAAATCAACCACAGGAAAAAGTCTGGAAAACCTCCAAAAGCATGGAGGTTAAAGAACACCCTACTAAAGAATGAGTGGGTCAACCAGGCAATTAGAGAAGAAATTAAAAAATATATGGAAACAAACGAAAATGAAAATACAACAATCCAAACGCTTTGGGACGCAGCGAAGGCAGTCCTGAGAGGAAAATACATTGCAATCCAGGCCTATCTCAAGAAACAAGAAAAATCCCAAATACAAAATCTAACAGCACACCTAAAGGAAATAGAAGCAGAACAGCAAAGGCAGCCTAAACCCAGCAGAAGAAGAGAAATAATAAAGATCAGAGCAGAAATAAACAATATAGAATCTAAAAAAACTGTAGAGCAGATCAACGAAACCAAGAGTTGGTTTTTTGAAAAAATAAACAAAATTGACAAACCTCTAGCCAGGCTTCTCAAAAAGAAAAGGGAGATGACCCAAATAGATAAAATCATGAATGAAAATGGGATTATTACAACGAATCCCTCAGAGATACAAACAATTATCAGGGAATACTATGAAAAATTATATGCCAACAAATTGGACAACCTGGAAGAAATGGACAAATTCCTAAACAACCACACTCTTCCAAAACTCAATCAGGAGGAAATAGAAAGCTTGAACAGACCCATAACCAGCGAAGAAATTGAATCGGTTATCAAAAATCTCCCAACAAATAAGAGTCCAGGACCAGATGGCTTCCCAGCAGAGTTCTACCAGACGTTTAAAGCAGAGATAATACCTATCCTTCTCAAGCTATTCCAAGAAATAGAAAGGGAAGGAAAACTTCCAGACTCATTCTATGAAGCCAGTATTACTTTGATTCCTAAACCAGACAGAGACCCAGAAAAAAAGAGAACTACAGGCCAATATCCCTGATGAATATGGATGCAAAAATTCTCAATAAGATACTAGCAAATCGAATTCAACGGCATATAAAAAGAATTATTCACCATGATCAAGTGGGATTCATTCCTGGGATGCAGGGCTGGTTCAACATTCGCAAATCAATCAATGTGATACATCACATTAACGAAAAAAAAGAGAAGAACCATATGATCCTGTCAATCGATGCAGAAAAGGCCTTTGACAAAATCCAGCACCCTTTCTTAATAAAAACCCCTGAGAAAGTCGGGATAGAAAGAACATACTTAAAGATCATAAAGGCCATTTATGAAAAGCCCACAGCTAACATCATCCTCAATGGGGAAAAACTGAGAGCTTTTTCCCTGAGATCAGGAACACGACAGGGATGCCCACTCTCACCGCTGTTGTTTAACATAGTGCTGGAAGTTCTAGCATCAGCAATCAGACAACAAAAGGAAATCAAAGGCATCCAAATTGGCAAAGATGAAGTCAAGCTTTCGCTTTTTGCAGATGACATGATATTATACATGGAAAATCCGATAGACTCCACCAAAAGTCTGCTAGAACTGACACATGAATTCAGCAAAGTTGCAGGATACAAAATCAATGTACAGAAATCAGTTGCATTCTTATACACTAACAATGAAGCAACAGAAAGACAAATAAAGAAACTGATCCCATTCACAATTGCACCAAGAAGCATAAAATACCTAGGAATAAATCTAACCAAAGATGTAAAAGATCTGTATGCTGAAAACTATAGAAAACTTATGAAGGTAATTGAAGAAGATATAAAGAAATGGAAAGACATTCCCTGCTCATGGATTGGAAGAATAAATATTGTCAAAATGTCAATACTACCCAAAGCTATCTACACATTCAATGCAATCCCAATCAAAATTGCACCAGCATTCTTCTCGAAACTAGAACAAGCAATCCTAAAATTCATATGGAACCACAAAAGGCCCCGAATAGCCAAAGTAATTTTGAAGAAGAAGACCAAAGCAGGAGGCATCACAATCCCAGACTTTAGCCTCTACTACAAAGCTGTCATCATCAAGACAGCATGGTATTGGCATAAAAACAGACACATAGACCAATGGAATAGAATAGAAACCCCAGAACTAGACCCACAAACGTATGGCCAACTCATCTCTGACAAAGCAGGAAAGAACATCCAATGGAAAAAAGACAGTCTCTTTAACAAATGGTGCTGGGAGAACTGGACAGCAACATGCAGAAGGTTGAAACTAGACCACTTTCTCACACCATTCACAAAAATAGACTCAAAATGGATAAAGGACCTGAATGTGAGACAGGAAACCATCAAAACCTTAGAGGAGAAAGCAGGAAAAGACCTCTCTGACCTCAGCCGTAGCAATCTCTTACTCGGCACATCCCCAAAGGCAAGGGAATTAAAAGCAAAAGTGAATTACTGGGACCTTATGAAGATAAAAAGCTTCTGCACAGCAAAGGAAACAACCAACAAAACTAAAAGGCAACCAACGGAATGGGAAAAGATATTTGCAAATGACATATCGGACAAAGGGCTAGTATCTAAAATCTATAAAGAGCTCACCAAACTACACACCCGAAAAACAAATAACCCAGTGAAAAATGGGCAGAAAACATGAATAGACACTTCTCTAAAGAAGACATCCGGATGGCCAACAGGCACATGAAAAGATGTTCAACGTCGCTCCTTATCAGGGAAATACAAATCAAAACCACACTCAGATATCACCTCACGCCAGTCAGAGTGGCCAAAATGAACAAATCAGGAGACTATAGATGCTGGAGAGGATGTGGAGAAACGGGAACCCTCTTGCACTGTTGGTGGGAATGCAAATTGGTGCAGCCTCTCTGGAAAGCAGTGTGGAGGTTCCTCAGAAAATTAAAAATAGACCTACCCTATGACCCAGCAATAGCACTGCTAGGAATTTATCCAAGGGATACAGGAGTACTGATGCATAGGGGCAACTGTACCCCAATGTTTATAGCAGCACTCTCAACAATAGCCAAATTATGGAAAGAGCCTAAATGTCCATCAACTGATGAATGGATAAAGAAATTGTGGTTTATATACACAATGGAATACTACGTGGCAATGAGAAAGAATGAAATATGGCCTTTTGTAGCAACGTGGATGGAACTGGAGAGTGTGATGCTAAGTGAAATAACCCATACAGAGAAAGACAGATACCATATGGTTTCACTCTTATGTGGATCCTGAGAAACTTAACAGAAACCCATGGGGGAGGGGAAGGAAAAAAAAAAAGAGAGAGATTAGAGTGGGAGAGAGCCAAAGCATAAGAGACTGTTAAAAACTGAGAACCAACTGAGGGTTGATGGGGGGTGGGAGGGAGGGTAGGGTGGGTGATGGGTATTGAGGAAGGCACCTTTTGGGATGAGCACTGGGTGTTGTATGGAAACCAATTTGACAGTAAATTTCATATATTAAAAAAAATAATTAATAAATAAATAAATAAATAAATAAATAAAAAGAAAGAAGATGTAGTATATATATACAATGGAGTATTACCTGGCAATCGAAAAGAATGAAATCTTGCCATTTACAACGATGTGAATGGAACTGGAGTATATTATGCTAAGTGAAATTAGTCAGAGAAAGACAAGCATCATATGACTTCACTCATATGAGGACTTTAAGAGACAAAACAGATGAACATAAGGGAAGGGAAGCGGAAATAATATAAAACCACGGGGGGTGGGGGGAGGAGACAAAACATAAGAGACTCTTAAATATGGAGAACAACAGAGGGTTACTGGAGAGGTTGTGGGAGGGGGGATGGGCTAAATGGGTTAGGAGCACTAAGGAATCTACGCCTGAAATCATTGTTGTACTATATGCTAACTAACTTGGATGTAAATTAAAAACAAAACAAAACAAAACAACAAGTGAGGGTGAGGCTGTGGGGGAAAGGAAACCCTTGTACACTGTTGGTGGGAATGTAATTTAGTTCAGCTACTGTGGAAAACAGTATGGAGGTTCTTCAAAAAATTAAAATAGAACTGGCATATGATGTAGTAATTCCACTTCTGGGTATATACCCAGAGGGAATGAAATCAATACCTGGAAAAGATATCTGCACTCCTTATTCATTGCAGCATTATTCACAATAGCCAAGACAGAAACAATCTAAATGTGCATCAGTGGAAGAACATATGAAGAAGATGTATATATTATATGTATGTGTGTGTATACACACACATACATATACACAGATGATAATATATATACACATACATATAATATATACACTCATACACACACACACACATATATACATACACACAGAGAATATTATTCAGCCACAAGAAAGAAGAAAATCCTGTCATTTGCAACAATATGGATGGCCCTTGAAGGCATTATGCCAAATGAGATACGTTAGACAGAAAAGGAAAAATCCTGTATGATATCACTCACAGATGAAATGTAAAAAAAGCCAAACTTGTAAAATGAGAGAATAGAATGGTGGTTACAAGAGGTTGAGGGGATGGAGAAATTGGATAGATTTTGTTTAAGGATACAAATTTGCAACCAGTAGATAAATAAACCCTGAGGATCTAAAATTCCCTACAGTGATTATAGGCAACAGTACTGTATTGTTACAAACATCAAACTTGCTAAGAAATTAGCTCTTGATCCCACCACAAAAAAAAAGAAATTATAATTATGTGACATATATATTTTAAGTTACTAAGTAATTATGATTATATATTATATATTATAATTATTCGGTGTTAACTAATACTTCAGTGGCACTCATATTGCAATATACGAATGTATCGATCAACACTATAAGTTTATACCTTAAACTTATACGATGTTACGTGTTGATTATATCTCAAGTTTAAATTTTTTTAATAAAAATAGAAATTTTTTTTGTCCCCTCCCCAGACTCCAAAAATAGAAACATTTTAAAGAAAAAATTTCATATAAGCTGAGAAATTTCTCATTAATGTCCAACAACTCATCTTCAGAGATAAAGATGCCTCCCATGAGGATGTGAGGCTGGACCTGGGATCATGTTAGCCTCTAAACTGCTCTTTGCCATACTACTGCATAGAATGAGGTTTCACAGATGCATCCAATGAGTCAGATAGTTGAATAAGTAACCGTTTCTGATTTTTTAATAGATTTAATCAGAAAATGTTCGGCCCAGCTGTTTAAAGATACAGTTCCTTGTGATGTGGGAAAGTCACCTGTTAGGTTACTTATATCTCACTATATACCTTCCTTAATAATTTCCTAATAAGTGGCCAGCAGGAAAAGACTTCCCAGCTTGCCTACTTTCAAAGGCCAGTTAAAACTTCATCCCTAAAGTTCTATAGCCTATATCTGTGAGAATCCCCTAGGACTTCTACAAACTTCACTCTTCCAGTTAATGAGCTTAAAGTCTGGCTTCAGACCATGACCTCAGGGATTACAGCTTCCTTGCACTGCTGAGATCCACCAGACTATCTGATTCCCTTCAGCTAGATTGTATCTGAAAATCACTCAATTCACTGATATTCTTTGTCCAGTGTATAAACTCAGAAAGATAAGTGAGTAGTAGCCTCTGTGATTGGGTCTGACATGACATGAGAGAAGTCTCTCTTGTGCTCCTTTCAGAATTTGAATGTTTCCCACTGTATTTAGTGAGTGAGAGTAGACATTTTCCTTCCCTCCTGGAAGCTTGTGAATAGAAAACATGTATGCACTCTAAAATTAGGCTAGAGAAATAGTGGTTCTCCTGTGCATAGTGAACACCTGACCAAAGACGACTTCTTATACTATGGTAAGACTAGAGCCAGAAGATGACTTTTGTGCCAGAAAAATTCAGACCTCTATGATTTCTCTAAAGGTTCCCCACATTCCCCTCTGGAGATTTCCAGTTTCTGTTTTTATCTAGTCTTCTGTACCTACTTGTCTTAGGCAACTCCTTTTGCTTTAAGTTCTCTCATCATCTTTTGCTTGTACTGCAGACTAAGTTACAACCACTAGGACCTTTGTGGATATTTCTCTCCTTTGAGGTTCTTATCCTCAACTGTTTCTAGCATCTACTAAATAAATCCTCTCTATGCTCTCTAGCATTGAGTCTACAGCGACTATGGAATCTGCATCGGTCTGGAAAACTGAAACCAGGAGCTAAGAGGTTCTCAGTCTGGGGAGGAATGGGTAAAAGCACATCATAGTAGATAGACTTCAGTAGTCTGAGATCCTCCTTCTCTTAGACCCTAAATGCATGTGCTAAAAATAATTTACTTTTCTGATATTATTAACCACTCCATCAACTCTGGTCATCAATATTAGTGGTTAAAGGGGAAGCGAAATAGCAGAAATCAGAGATTTTAAGGAAAATATTGACATATTTGAAGTTTGTCTTCCATGCATACAGACCACAAGAATTTGGCCCTTCTTCCCATTTCAGGTGGCCTCAGAACATCAAAGGTTCTATATTTCCAAAAATAGTTACCCAGACCATCTCTGCCTTGCAGCACTAGACCTGCCTTTCATCCTATCTTCATTAATCTATCTATCCAGTCATGTATATAATCAACTAATATTTTCTGTGTGATTTCACCAAACAGGTAACTGTTGAGACTTTTTTCTTGGAATGTCTTCTTGAAATGATATAAGATTATTATATCTAAACAAGTTAATAATTTATAATGGAATTGATGTTCTTTGCCTCTCAGAACTGATTGAATCTTAAATTTAGGCAAACGCTAATTTAAGTAAAATGAATTCACAGGAGCATAAACTTCAGCCAAAAATCATAGGATGGATGGTGATAATTATTTGTGATTATTTTTTAAATGACCCAGAAAATGCAATTTCCTGCTTCACTTCTCTTTAAGGTGATATCTGACATAAACATACGAGATAGCAAGAAGCAGCCTATTTGAGAAGTTTCAAACACAGCTATACAGGCAAAGTGGTAAATAACACATTTTGTGGAAAACGATCCCCCTGGGTTCTACTTTCTTACTTTCCACCCTCCTTTATGTGAGGACTCAAACTTCTCTCTCTTCACCTTTTTCTGAATTTCAAAATACACATTCAACTTCAATGTGAATTGAAGCCACTGTTCCCTCTCACAAGGTAAGTGAAGAGACTTTGAAATTAGTGCTTAGCTTTCACTACATGGTTGAAATGAAGCCCTGTCCTCAGTTGGTCACAGTCAGAGGATCTATATTAGGTTCCAGGGGGAGCAAATCACAGAATCTCACAAGTTGGGCTTCCACCTGCCTTCCTGATGGGTTGGCTTTGTGGGTCCTCAGCATAGAACAGAGGTTTTCAAATATCGGGTCTCTAACTCACAGTTGCTCCAAAAGTCCTTCAGTTATGCTGGAGTTTGCTTGGGCTACATGCCAAAAATAAAAATGGGATTGTAGCCAGGTCTCCAATGAGAACAAATATGGAAAAAACTAGAGAGTAAATATGGAGAAAATGGCCAAAATCAAAGAGTAAATTATAAATCTTGAGAAATTTTCCAATTAAAGTAAATGTACTGAATTGACTGTTTACTTTGCTACTGAAAAACAAAAGAAACCGTTTATTCCAGTGAGATTTTATAAATTCAGAGACAGCAGGAACTGAACTTTCCTTCTGGTTGTTCACCTTCACTGCAGAATCTGAATTAATCTGAGCTATCATACTGGGCTGCAAGTTACTCACCAGATAGAACAGAGAGGTGATTTGAATATGGGTTCTGATAAGGGGTGGGAATATGAGAACTTGTTTAAATAAGAAGTAAGAAAAGATGGGGCACCTGGGTGGCTCAGCTGGTTAAGCAACCAACTCTTGGTTTCAGCTCAGGTCATAATCTCACAGATCATAAGATTGAGCCCCACATTGGGCTTTGAACTAACAGTGCAGAGCAGGCCTGGGATTCTTTCTCTCTCCCTCTGTCTCTGCCTCTCCCCTGCTTGCAAGCTCGCTCGCTCACTCTCTCTCTCTCTCTCTCCCCCTCTCTCAAAATAAATAAATAAATAAATAGATAAATAAATAAATAAATAAATAAATAAAAAGAAAGAAACAAAGATGAAAAGAAAGGAAAAGCAGGACATTGGCTCACTCCACAGGAATAGGACCTGTTCTTGTGAGTTCTCTGGGCCAGAATAACATGACACTGTGGTGAAATTCCCCAGATGAAAGCTGGGAAATTCAGAGTCAATTCAGAATTCTGGGTGACAGGTTATGATTATTGCAAAGAGTTACATACCAGAAAAGACTCATTAAAGGAAGAGTCTGAGGTTTCAAGCTGGGTATAAAAAAAGTTAACCAACACAGGAACTCAGCTATGAATGCTAGAAATGTATGACTGGAAAAGCAGGACAAATAAGTGTATTCACACAACAGTTCAACAAACATTAGATAAGGTTGTTTGGCCAATCTGTTATAAGTAGGAGGCCTTGCACAAAGTAGACCCATAATATTTTGAATAATTAGGTAAATGAGAGAACTGATAAATTAATGGATAAATAATTGAACAGGAACACAGATGGATAGATTACTGAATTGACAGGGTGGACAATGGAATGTACACATAAATGTCATGGTTTTAAGCCACCCTCCCAGCATGGACAGAAATTACCTAGTAAGAATGAGCTGCTCCCTGGGGGAAGGAACCTTTAGGTACCAATTATTACGACAAAAGATAAGTCTTCCGTCTTTGCAACCTTTCTCCACCACCTCCCACGCATCCTCCAGTTTTGTTTATTTTTTTACTTTTTTAATGTTTATTTATTTTTGAGACAGAGACAGAGCACGAGCGGGGGAGGAGCAGAGAGAGAAGGAGACACAGAATCTGAAGCAGGCTCCATGCTCCGAGCTGTCAGCACAGAGCTCATTGCCAGGCTCGAACTCGCCAACCGTGAGATCATGAGCTGAGCTGAAGTCGATGCTTAACCAACTGAGCCACCCAGGTTCCCCAAGTTTTGTTTGTTTGTTTCTTTTTTTTTTTTACATTTATTTATTTTTGAGAGACAGAGAGGGATAGAGCGTGAGTGGGGGAGGGGCAGAGAGAGAGGGAGACAGAGAATCCCAAGCAGGCTCCAGGGTCTGAGCTGTCAGCACAGAGCCCAACGCCGGGCTCAAACCCACGAACCGTGAGATCATGACCTGAGCCAAAGTCATATGCTTAACTGACTGAGCCACCCAGGCGCCCCAGTTTTGTTTATTTCTAAAGTTAGAATTAAAGCTAGGTATATTCCTCTAACAAAGCACATGTCATATTTACTTTATTCTTTCATTCTTTCTACATTTAACAAATCCTGAGCACCCATTATTGCCTTTCATTCTGCTGTATGTTCGGGATTTAAGATAATATGGATCATTAAATACCAAATGTATTCTTCCTAAACAAGCAACACATTTGGAGGAAAAAGAAACACTACTCATACATCCTACTAAAAGCCGGAGTAAGACAGATACCCAGGTGAAGGCCCAAAACAGTTCAGAGAGTAAGCGACAAAAGAGAACATAGAGTGAAGAGAAGTAGACTGCTTAATGAATGTCAGATGAATGTCAGCCAGTCAGAGTGTAAAAAGCACAGATATGGAAGCTTCACAGACCTGGGAGGGATGTTAAGCTTATCCACTAATCCTCTCAACACCAGAAGTTACCACAGCATTTTCAGATTCAATTTCCATATTCTAAAATTTGAAATAATGCAGCCCCTGAAGTTTTGTTGAGATCTCCCGGTAGAGAAAAAGCTAAACATTTGATAATACCTAGATATAATTGGGACCAGCGAAATAATAGGGATCATTATTTTCCATAATCCATCCAGGCAGGGAAGGAGGTAATCAAGACAGCTATACAAGGGAAGAAATAGAAATTAAGGTGAGATGGAAAAATAGGTAGGATTTAGGTCAAGATTTGTAGGGAAAATTTTCAACAGAGTCTCAGCTGAAGTCAAGGCAGAGAATAGGAGAGTAATGAGGGCACCGGGGCAAGTCTGGTCCGACCAGTTCGTGCCTGATTCTGTAGCACAGAGGTAGCAGAACCACCTGGGCAATGCTTAAAATACCCATCACAGAAAAGACCAAGTAAAACAGGTTCTCTGCTGGTAGAGAAATTACTTCAAAAATTGAGTAATCTTTAAATGCCAACCAGGTAAGTTTATAATTATTCAGGAGCACTGTAGAATTAAAAGTTGTGGTCATAGGCTTATATAGAGGAGATGCAAATCCTGACTGTTCAAACTGAGGAACTGAACATGTCCTATGAATCTGAATTTTTGGGGTGGGGGAGGGTTAATCTTAAAAATATAGATCAGAAATCTTTCTTTTTTTTTTTTTTAATGTTTATTTATTTTTGAGAGAGAGAAAGGGAGCATGAGCAGGGGAGGGGCGAAGAGAGAGGGAGAGAGAGAATCCTAAGCAGGCTTTGAGCTGTCAGCACAGAGCCGGGTGCCGGGCTGCAACTCACTAACAATGAGATCATGACCTGAGCCAAAATGAGGAGTCAGATGTTCAACCAACTGAGCCACTCAGGCACTCCTAGCAATCTCCTTTCTTAACCCCATTTCCCACCACATGCATATACTCACACACACATACATTTTGAAACTGTCCTTGGAATTAAATAACCAAATACACTAGAGAGAGACACATGAAGAGTAGAAATATAATAAATATAGCATGTTATTATAAAGTAATATCGAACTCTTACAAGCTTTTGAATGGAGAGTGAAACACTGTGTGACTCAAGAAACCAGAGATGATTAGAATCACTTCTCCAAGAAGTGTATTGGATACAGTTTGACCAGTAGTATTGTAGGTTACAATCAAAGGACAGTTCAAGGAGATGAAACCATTCAGTCATAGACTAAACTGAAAAATTATGTGAAGGTCTCCAGAGTTATTTGTGGGAGAGGAGCCACAAGAGTACTAATGGTCTGGTTCAGAGTTCGGGACCTGTGAGGTTGGCAATCAAGTGAGGGAAGAATCCTGGGAGGGAGGGAGAGTAGATGTTTTAAAAATCCGTGTAAAAGATGAGCACACTGAAGATGTGCATACATGGAATAAAGTAGAGATTCTGAGGTGGCACAAAAAGAAGGTGAATATTTCATGCTTCTTTATGCTTTCATTCCAGTGGAACATCTTCTGTCATGGGCTTAGGAAACCACAGCACCATCACAGAATTCATCCTCCTTGGGCTATCTGCTGACCCTCACACCCAAATTCTCCTCTTTGTATTTTTCCTGGAAATTTACCTCCTGACCATCATGGGGAACCTGATGATCATGATGGTGATTATGACTGATTCCCATCTCCACACCCCCATGTACTTCCTCTTGAGTCACCTCTCCTTCCTGGATCTTTGTTTAACTTCAGTCACTGTGCCCAAGATGCTGGAGAATCTCCTGTCTCAGAAGAAATCAGTATCCATAGAAAGCTGCCTCGCTCAGGCATTTTTTGTGTTTTCCATCGCAGGGACTGAAGCTTTTGTGCTCTCTGCCATGGCCTATGACCGCTACACTGCCATCTGCTACCCCCTGCTCTATGACCAGGTGATGAGTAAACAGTTGTGTGGGGGTCTGGTATGGGTCTCATGGGGACTGGGCTTTCTGGATGCTCTCATTAACACCCTCATGGCTTGCGATTTGGACTTCTGTGAGGCTCATGTCATGCCTCACTTCAGCTGTGAACTGCCATCTCTATTCTCTCTGTCTTGCTCTGATATCTCCACCAACTTTGCAGTCCTGGTGTGCTCTGCCATCATTCATGCCTCTGGAACCTTACTCCTGGTCTTCTTCTCTTACACCCGTATTATCTCCACCATCCTGAGCATCACCTCCACCTCAGGCAGAAGCAAGGCCTTCTCCACCTGCTCCTCCCACCTCACTGCAGTGAGTTTCTTCTATGGATCTGCTTTTCTTCGCTATTTCATGCCAACCTTAAGTTCCCCACTGGAGTTAATTTTTTCCATACAGTACAGTGTGGTCACTCCTCTAGTGAATCCCCTTGTCTACAGCTTGAAGAACAAGGAAGTAAAGGCAGCTCTGAAAAGAATGTTGCAAAAAGGTTTACAACAGCTCAGAGAGCAGAGAACAGGTAGATTTGAAGGCTGAAACGGAAAAGGTACCAGATGAGCCTGAAGCATCTCGTAGCAACAGAAAGGAAGCACTCAACAACAACAACAACAACAACAACAACAACAAAACCCACAATGATAAGGGTATGTTGAAGGGACACAGGAACCAAATGAAAGAGACCTGGGTGACTAAGGATGGGACAATTTGAGCAACAAAAGAAACATTATATATATTATATATATAACATTAGATTATAACCAAAAGCATAAAATCAATACCTATTATACTAATATAAATAAATAATTGAATAATGAAATAAATGGAAGAGAACAGAAAATCTTCCTCTCAGAAGAATTCCAAATAACTTAGGTAGAAACTGCACTCTCAATGAAGTGTAGAGCGTACGTACTTCTTAAATGTGGGCTGAACATAGTGTAGTGGACCCCTTCTAAAGAATACAGTGTGACAAGGGGGAGAAAAGTGGAGAAACCTGACAAATGCTACCTAAGACAAATGACCAAGGTTAATATCAGCAATGGTTAAGTCATGTTAATAGTATGTAGTTTTGATATGATGTGATGACTGACAATGGTACTTCACTTCTGTGGTCCTCATCTCCCAAACCCATAACACTAATATAACCATGAGCAAAACATCAAATAAAACCAAATTGATGGGGTCTGTACAAAATATCTGACTAGTACTCCTTAGGACTGGCAGTGTCATCAAAAACAAAGTCTGAGAACTATCACAATCAAGAGATGCCTAAGGATACAAGAATTAAGTGTAATGTGCTCTCCTGGATAGAATCTTAGGATAGAAATTGGACTTTAGATAACAACTAGGGAAATATGAATACATTATGGACTTCAGTAATAATTTATCAATATGGTTCATTAATTATGATAAGTATACCATACTAATGTAAATAAAATATTAATAATAATGAAGACTGGGTGGGGGTATATGGGAATGCTCTGTACTATCTTTGCAACTTTTATATAAATCTAAAACTATTCTAACATTAAAATTTTATTTAAAAAAAATTCTCCTTCTTGATCTTAGTTGGAAAGCTCTCAGGTTTTTCCCCATTGAGGATGGTATTAGCTGTGGGCCTTTCATATAGGGCTTTTATCATGTTTATGTTCCTTCTATCCCTGCTTTCTTGAGGGCTTTTATCAAGAAAGGATGCTGTATTTTGTCACATGCTTTTTCTGCTTCTATTGAAAAGATTATGTGGTTCTTATCCTTTCTTTTATTAATGTGATATATCACATTGATTGATTTATGAATATTGAACCAGACCTGCAGCCCAGGAATGAATTCCACTTGATCATGGTGAATAATTCTTTTCTTTTTTTAAGTGTATTTGTTTGTGTTGAGAGAGAGAGAGAGAACACAAATGGTGGAGAGGCAGAGAGAGGGAGATAGAGAGTCTCAAGCAGGCTCTGCACTGTCAGTGCAGAATCTGACTCCAGGCTGAAACTCATGAACTGTGAGATCAAGACCTGAGCCTAAACCAACAGCTGGACGCTTAACTGACTGAGCCACCCAGGCACCCTTGGTGAATAATTCTTTTAAAGTACCGTTGAACTTCCCATCTCCAATCTCATCATCCATGGTAATCAATGTTGTGACCAGCACGGATCAGTTAATTCATGACAAGTACCACATGGTCCAAGGCATTCTGAATATTTCTCCAGACTATTCTGGTGGATGGTGAGATATTCTTACGCTAAAGCTTGGGAGGATGTTTTAAATCTTCTAAAATACTTAAAGTATCTATTAAAAAAAATAATTCTTTTTTGAAATGGACTACCACGAAAAACATAAGTTTGATATGTCATTGTACTTGAAAGCATTTCTCACTTTTTACTCTATCCCTTCTCTGTTGGCTAATTTTATGTCTCAATTTGGCTGGGCCATGATGCCAAGATAGTTGGTCAAACATTATTCTGAATGTTTCTGTGAGGATGTTTTTGGATGAAATTAACATTTAATTTTCACAGATTTAGAGTAAAGTAGATTGCCCTCCATAATATGGGTGGGCCTTGTCCAATCAGTTGCAGGATCAAATAGAACAAAAGGCTGCCCTCCCCTGAGCAGGAGGGAATTCTTCCAGCAGACTGCCTTTAAGCTTCATTTACAACATCAGTTCTACCTGGTTTACCAGCTGATTGTTTCTGGACTTGAGCTGCAGCTCTTTCCCAAGTCTCCAGTCTACCAACTTCCTCCATCAGATTTTGGAATCACCAAGCCTCCACAATCACATAGGCAAATTCCTTAAAATAAAACTTATTCTATACATGAATACAAAGCCTACTCTTTCTGTTTCTCTGGAGAAGCATGACTAATACACCCTCCTAAACAGGTGCAAGAGGAAGAAGTTCCAGTAAACTGTTAGAGGAAAAATTATCCATGATTAGATGCACTGGAGAGGGTACAATGAACAGTTATTCTGTACCCATGTCACCCCTCCCCAAAGGGCACAGCTCAGTGCCAAGAGAGACCTTCTCAGCCCATAATTTCTCCCATGGAGGAAAATGGGAGCATGTGAGTAAGCACCTGGCTTCCCCAGCTGTATGGGATAAGAAGGAGGCCAACTTCTTTCTTGCCTCCTCCAGAATACTAAGGTGTGCTACATGACTATGAATGAAGGGTCTTGGAGAACAGCAGCCAGTTGCTCTCAGAGGGCATCAAAGAGACATGGGTCCTACTAACCACTTCACAGATACCACCAAGAAGACAGCCTATGAGCTGCTGGTGATACCTCACCTGTGGATCCCCCCCACCTGGCCCATGGGCACCCCCAACATTCCAGATGCCTAACACACATATCCTACCACCCTGTAGCTGTCAACCTGTGTGGTCCCCTATGGCAACAAATATAAGCCTTTGCAGACAGCTAGTGAGAAAATGTAGAAAAATGGCACAACTCTATAGGACTAAGAAAATGCATGGATACTGATGCATTCCGCATCGATGCATTCAACACTGCCCTAGGGAAAGCAAACAGGAGGCTGTTGGTACCCGCCCTGGCTTTGCAGGATCAAAAAAAGGCAAACAATTTTAAGAATTCTGCCTAAGAGGAAGCAAGAAGCATAGAGTAGGTGTATCCATAGAAAAACTCAGAGAAAGCCTCAAAATACCTAGAAGGCCAACACAAGGTATTTCTCTCCTGAAGGCAGGGCAGTAGAGACTGGAGGAGGTGACTGAGTCTTCAAATGCAAAGACAACACAAGACATCAAGGAATAAGAAAAATCAAGGAAACCTGACACCACCAAAGGAACAAAATAATTTTTCAGTAACCAACCCAAAGGACTGGAGATCTATGATTTGCCTTATAAAGAATTCAAAATAGATGTTTTAAGGAAGCTCAATAAGCTACAGGAAAACACAGAAAGACAATTCAACTAAATCAGGAAAATGATACATGAACACAGTAAGAGCTTTCGCAGAAAGATAGAAATTATTAAAAATAATTCAGCTTCTTCTGGAGCTGAAGAATACAATGAATGAAATGAAAAATGAAATAGAGACCATCAACAGCCAACTGTTTGTTATCAGTAAGGTCAACAGTAGACTGGTCAACAGTAGACCCTTAGTAGTTAAGTTTAGGAGGAGTCAAAAGCTATATGCAGATTTTTTACTGACTCGGGTTGTTAAAGGGTCAACTATAAATAAAATCAGAAATGAGGGGCGCCTGGGTGGCTCAGTCGGTTAAGCGGCCGACTTCGGCTCAGGTCATGATCTCGCGGTCGGTGAGTTCGAGCCCCGCGTCGGGCTCTGTGCTGACAGCTCAGAGCCTGGAGCCTGTTTCAGATTCTGTGTCTCCCTCTCTCTGACCCTCCCCCGTTCATGCTCTGTCTCTCTCTGTCTCAAAAATAAACGTTAAAAAAAAAATTAAAAAAATCAGAAATGAAAGAGGAGATGTTACAATTGATACAACAGAAAAACAAAGATTAAAAAAGACTGCTATGAATAATTATATACCAACAAATTACATAGCCTAGAAGAAATGGAGAAATTGCTAGACATATATCACCTGCCAAGACTGAGTCACGAAGAAATATAAAATCTAAACAGACCAATAACAAGAGAATGAATCTGTAATCAAACCTCTCAACAAAGAAAAGCTTATGACCTGATGCTTTTATTGTTGAATCCTACCAAATATTAAAATAAGAGGTCATACCAATCCTTCTCAAACTCTTCCAAAAAACTGAAGAGGAGGGAACATTTTATAATAACAGCATTTCCCTAATACCAAAGCCAGACGAGGATACTACAAGAAAATTACAGGCCAATATCCCTCATTAAAATAGATACAAAGACCTTCAATCAAACACTATCAAACTGAATTCAAGAACACATTAAATGGATTGTACATGGGGCACCAGGGTGGCTCGGTCAGTTAAGCATCCAACTTCAGCTCAGGTCATGATCTTATAGTCTGTGAGTTCAAGCCCTGCATCGGGCTCTGTGCTGACACCTCAGAGCCTGAGCCTGCTTTGGATTCTGTGTGTCTCCCTCTCTCTCTGCCCCTCTCCCACTCATGCTCTGTCTCTCTCTCCCTAAAACAAATAAATAAATAAACATTTTTTTTTAATTTTTACTTTTTGTTAACGTTTATTTATTTTTGAGACAGAGAGAGACAGAGCATGAACGGGGGAGGGTCAGAGAGAGAGGGAGACACAGAATCTGAAACAGGCTCCAGGCTCTGAGCTGTCAGCACAGAGCCCAACGTGGGGCTTGAACTCACGAACTGCGAGATCATGACCTGAGCTGAAGTCGGACGCTTAACCAACTGAGCCACCCAGGCGCCCCAAATAAACATTTTTTTTAAAAGGATCATACACCACAATCAAGTAGGATTTATTCCAGAAATGCAAGAATGGTTCAATACTGAAGATCAAAAAACATGATATACACCACATTAACAAAAGACAGAAAACCTATGATCATCTTAATACATGCAGAAAAAGAATTTGACAGTATTGAACATCGTTTCATGAAAAAACTCTCAACCGATAAGGCACAGAAAGAATGTACCTCAACATAACAAAGACCATATATGGTAAGTCCATAGCTAATATCACACTTAATGTGAAAACAGAAAGTTTTTCCTCAAAGAATAAGATGAAGACAGGGTGCCTACTCTCACCATTACTATTCAACATAGTTCTGTAAGTCTTAGCCAGAAAAAAATGGTAAGAAAAAGAAACAAAAGGCATCTAAATTGGAAAGGAAGAAGAAAAATTGTTTCTGTCTGCAGATGAGGTGATCATACATATGAAAATACTAAAGACTCCACCAAAAAGCTATTAAACTAATCAATTAATTCAGTAAAGGTGCAGGACACAAAATCAACATATAAAAGTTAGTTTATGGTCAACTAATCTTCAACAAAGCAGAAAAAAGAATATCTAATGGAAAAAAGACAGTCTCTTCAACAAACGGTGTTGGGAAAATTGGACAGCAACATGCAGAAGAATGAAACTAGACCACTTTCTTATACCACATATAAAAATAAATTAAAAATGGATGAAAGAGCTAATGTGAGACAGGAAACCAGCAAAATCCTAAAGGAGAACACAGGTAGCAACCTCTTTGACCTTGGCCATAGCAACTTCTTACTAGACAGGTCACCAGAGGCAAGGGAAACAAAAGTAAAAATGAACTATTGGAACTTCATCAAAATAAAAAGCTTCTATACATTGAAGGAAACAATAAAACTAAAAGGCAACTAATGGAATGGGAAAAGATATTTGCAAATGACCTAATAAAGGCTTAGCATTTACAAATCTATAAAGAACTTAGCAAACTCAACACTAAAAAAACAAATAATCCTTTTAAGAAATAGACTGAAGGGGAACCTGGCTGGCTCAGTCAGTTAAGTATCTGACTTCGGCTCAGGTCATGATCTCACAGTTCGTGGGTTCGAGCCCTGTATCGGGCTCTGTGCTGACAGCTTAGAGCCTGGAGCCTGCTTCAGATTTTGTGTCTCCCTCTCTCTGCTTCTCCCTCACTCACACTCCCTCTCTCTCTCAAAAATAAATAAACATTAAAAAAAATTCTTTTTTAAAGAAATGGACAGAAGACATGAATAGACACTTTTCCAAAGAAGACATCCGGATGGCCAACAGACATGAAAAGATATGCAACTGATTATCAGGGAAATACAAATAAAAACCACTATGAGGGGCGCTTGGGTGGCTCAGTCAGTTAAACATCGGACTTCTGCTCAGGACATGATCTCACGGTTTGTGGGTTCAAGCCCCATGTTGGGCTTTGTGCTGACAGTTCAGGACCTGCAGTCTGCTTCAGATTCTGTCTCCCTCTCTCTTCACCCCTCTCCCACTGGCTCTTTGTCTCTTTCTCTCTCTCTCTCAAAAATAAATAAACATTAAAAAAAAAAATTAGGGGCCTCTGGATGGCTCAGTTAAGCATGTCTTCAGCTAGGTCTTGATCTCACTGTTGCAGCCTGAGTTGCAGCCCTGCAACCAGCTCTGGAGCTTGTTTCAGATTCTCTCTCTCTCTCTCTCAAAAATATACATTAAAAAAAAAATACATACATATATACACACACACACACACACACACACACACACACACACACACATTAAAGGGGCGCCTGGGTGGCTCAGTTGATTGAGTATCTGAGTCTTGATTCCGGCTCAGTTATCATCCCAGGGTCGTGGGATGGAGCCCCGCATCGACTCTGTGCTGACAGCACAGAACCAGCTTGAGATTCTCTCCATTCTTCACTCTCTGCCACTCACACTCTGTGTGTGTGTGTCTCTCTCTCTCAAAATAAATAAATAAAAATTAAAAATAAAAATAAAAAAATAAACATTAAAAACTTTTTTGTTTAAAAATTAAGAAAAAGGGGCGCCTGGGTGGCTTGGTCGGTTAAGCGTCCGACTTCGGCTCAGGTCATGATCTCACGGTCCGTGAGTTCGAGCCCCGCGTCGGGCTCTGTGCTAATAGCTCAGAGCCTGGAGCCTGTTTCAGATTCTGTGTCTCCCTCTCTCTCTGCTCCTCACCTGTTCATGCTCTGTCTCTCTCTGTCTCAAAAATAAATAAACGTTAAAAAAAAATTTTTTTTTAAATAAAATAAAAAAATAAATAAATAAAAATAAAAATTAAGAAAAAAACAAAACATGATGAGATACCACCTCACATCTGTCAGCATGCCTAAAATTAACAACAAAACAACCAATAGGTGCTGGCAAGGATGCAAAGGGGAAACTTCTTGCACTGTTGGTGGGAATGCAAACTGGTACAGCCACTTTGGAGAACAGCATGGAGTTTCCTCAAAAAGGTAAAAATAGAACTACCCTACAATCCAGCAATTGCACTACTAGGTATTTACCCAAAGGATACAAAAAGTACAAATTTGAAGGGGTACATACACCCCAGTGTTTATAACACTATCCACAACAGCCAAGTTATGGAGAGAGCCCAAATGTCCATTGACATATACATATATATGTATATATATATACCACATCTTCTTCTTCTTTATATGTGTGTGTGTGTATATATATATACCATATATATATATATATATATGGTATATATATATATATATATATATATATATATATGGTATATATATATATATATATATATGGTGTATATATATATATGGTATATATATATATATATATGGTGTATATATATATATATATATGGTATATATATATATATGGTGTATATATATATATGGTATATATATATATATATATATATATATATACCACATCTTCTGTATATATATATATATATATATATACCACATCTTCTGTATATATATATATATATATATATACCACATCTTCTGTATGTATATATATATATATATATATATATATATATATATACAGAACAAAGGTATATTTTCACAGAAATAGATTTCTTAAATCCTATATACACACATATATACACACATATATAATACATAAAGAAGATGTGATGTATATATATATATATATATATATATACATGCATATATACACATATATATACATATATACACACACAATGGAATATTCCTCAACCATCAAAATTAATGAAATCTTGCCATTTGCAACAATGTGGATGGAGCTAGACCGTATTATGCTAAGCGAAAGAAGTCAGTCAGAGAAAGACAAATACCACGTGCTTTCACTCATATGTGGAATTTAAGAAACAAAATAGATGAACAGATGGGGGAGGGGTGTGGAATAGAGAAAAACAGACCATGAGAGACTCTAAAAGATAGAGAACAAATTAAGGATTGATGGAGGGAGGTGAATGGGGGATGGGCTAGATGGGTGATGGGTACTAAGGCGGGTATTTGTTATGATGAGCACTGGGTGTTGTATGTAATTGATGAATCACTGAATTCTACTCCTGAAACCAATATTGCACTGTGTGTTAACTAACTAGAATTTAACTAAGTAGAATTTAAATAAAAATTTTAAATTAAAAAGAATTAGTTACCTTTTTATACACTAAGATCAAGCTGTCTGAAAAGAAAAGAGAACAATCCCATTTATGATTGCATCCAAAACAATAAAAGACTTAGGAATAAATTTAACCAAGAAGGTGAAAGACTTGTGCACTGAAAACTATCAGACACTCCTGAAAGAAATTGAGGAAGACACAAATAAATGGTCAGATATCCATGTTCATGGATCAGAAAAATTAATATTGTTAAAGTGCCCATACTATTCGAAGCCATCTACAAATTCAGTGCAATCCCTATCAAAATTCCAATGGCATTTTTCACAGAAATAGATTTCTTAAATCCTAAAATTTGTATGGAACCATAAAAGAGTCCACATAATCACAGCAATCTTGAGAAAGAAAAACAAAACCGGAGGCATTATATTTCCTAATTTCAAACTATGTAGCAAAGCTATAGTAATCAAAATAGTATGATATTGACATAAAAATAGACCATTGGAATAGAATCAAGAGTCCAGAAATAAACACATGTATATATAGTGAGCCAACCTTTGCAAGGGCACAAGATTACACAATATAGAAAGGATAGCTTCTGATAAATTGTGTTGGGAAAACTGGATATCCACATGCAAAAGAATGAAACTAAGCCCCTATCTTACACCACTTACAAAAACTACTTGAAATAGATTAAGTACTTAAACATAAGACCATACGACCTGTAACCATAAAACTCCTAGAAGAAAACATAGGGGTTGGGACTCCTGGGTGACTCAGTTGGTTAAGCGTCCCACTTCAGCTCAGGTCATGAGCTCGTAGTTCATGGGTTCCAGCTCCACACTGGGCTCTGTGCTGACAGCTCAGGGCCTGGAGCCTGCTTCAGTTTCTGTGTCTCCCTCTCTCTCTGCCCCTCCCATGCTTACGATCTGTCTCTCTCTCTCTCACTCTCATTCTCTCTCTAAATATAAATAAATGTTTTTAAAAATTAATTTAAAAAGGAAAACATAGGGATAAAGCCCTTTGATTTGCTCTTGGCAATTATTTTTTTGGATAGGACACCAAAAGTATAAACAATAAAAGCAAAAATAAACAAGTGGAACTCCTATACATCAAAGGAGACAACCAACAAAAAGAAAAGGCAACCTACAGAATTAGAGAAGTATTTGCAAACCATACAACTGTCATGGAGTTAATATCCCAAATACATAAGGAACTTATCCAACTCAACAACAACAAAAAATAATCCAATTTAAAAAAATGGGCAAATCACCTGAACAGACATTTTTCCAAAGACATTCAAATGGCAACAGGTACATGAAAAAATGTTCAACATCACTAATTATTAGGAAAATGCAAATCAAAACTACAAACCTGTTAGAATGGCAATTATCAAAAAGAAAATAGATATGTGTTGGCAAAGATGTGGAGAAAAGGGAACCCTTGGGACATTGTGGGAATGTAATTGGTACCACAATTACAGGAAACAGTATGGAGATTCCTCAAAAATTAAAAATAAAACTACCATATGATCCAGGAATTCTGCTTTGGGCATGTATCCAAAGGAAACAAGGTTAGTATCTCAAAGAGATATCTGTACTCCCGTGTTCATTACAGTGTTGTTCACAATAGCAAACATGGGAACAACTGAAGCGTCCATCAATGGGTGAATGGATAAAGATGTGGTATATATATATGCAATTGAATATATACAATGAGAAAGGAGATCCTGCCATTTGCAACAACACAGATGAATCTAGAGGACATTATACTAAGTGAAATTAGCCAGAGATAAAGACAAATACTTTATGATCTCACTAATATGTGGAATCTTTAAAATAAATGAATTAATTAATTTTAAAAAATGAATGCATAGAAACGAAGAGTAGAATGGTAAATGGTGGTCACAAGGGGCTGGAGGTGGAGAAGATAAGAAGATGATGGTAAAAAAAAAAAAAAAAAAAAAAAAAAAAAAAAAAAAAAAAGAAGATGATGGTCAAAGGGTACAAGCCTTCAGTTATAGGATGAATAAGCTCTGGGGATCTAATGTACATCATGATAACTATAATTAATAATATTCTGTTGTATACTTGAAATTTGCTGAGAATAGACCTTAAGCATTTCACCACACACAGACACAAACATGTAACTATGTCAGGCGATGGATGGGCTAATTAATCTGATTGTGTTAATCATGTCACAAAGCAAAAATATGTAAAGCATCACATTGCACATTTTAAATATATAAAATTTTATTTTTCAAGTATAGCTCAACAAAGCTGAAAAAGCAAGAAGGAAGAAAGGGAGGGAGGAAAGTACAGAAAAAACACCAGACACCCAGAGTTCTCACTCAAGTTTCCAGTAAGATTTTGAAGTCAAGTTCTGAAGCCAATATCTGAGATAATCTGCAGAATTTGCAAAATGTAACTTCTCCAATTAACGCATGTAATCTTGGCTTCAGGCTCTAACTCCAGGGAATAACTAACTCCATCTTTCTCTTGAGCTCCCAAGCTCAGTCAGCCAATAAACTAACTGCATGACCTATAATTGCTTTTCTAGAAGTTAGAGCTAAGAACTACTCTCTTGAACACAGTATTTAGTCGCAGAGAAAACTAAATGAAAAGACACCAAGTAGCTGGGCCCGAGATCATCTGAGAGAAATCTCTTACCCAAATTGTACTTGTTGAGGATCTGAGAATCTTTTCACTGTGGCCAGTGGAGACATGGATGACCAAGACTTCAGGACAATCTAAATCTAGGACAGTCTGTCTTCTTGCCCTCACTGTGACTCCCAACTGGAAAAATAAAAATTGCTGTTTTCCCTGGAGTTATTTTATTGAAATATTAATTCTTAGAACTTCAGATAAGTTCTACGTAGAAAAAGAACTACAAAATGTCTTCAGTACCAGAAAAGACAGGAGCATGGTAATATTTTCTGTAATTTTTCTGAAAGTTTTTCCCAAATCCTTTCTAGTCACTTTATACTTTTATTAATATCTCTCCTCAGGTCTTCTCTCCCTGCATCTCTGGGACACCTCTTTTCACTTTCTCACCTCACATTCCACTGACAGAGACACCATTGTATAGCAATGCTCCCTAAAGCATGTCTATATTTCTTGTTATGTTCCAGTGGGCCTTTGTCCTCAGGTTCTCTTATTAGGTAATGAGGAGGTCAGTGTTTACTCAATGAAGAATGTTAATTATTGGGAAAGGGGATTCCATGAATTTTAGCAGAAAATATCAGAAAATATTGGTGCCCTAAGATATACTCTTTTTTCCTCAATCCTATTTGTGCAAAGAATTCATTTCTCTATTATTACCCATTCCCATTCTGATCTGTGCTAAAATAATTAATGCAAAAAAGTGGGATACATATTTATAACAATTTATTCCGATCATCAGGCCCTTCTATAAGTACTGAAGCATTTCAGCTCTCTCCTCCTAACTTCACTTATCAATTAAGACTTCAACATTTTCTGAGTTGAACTATACCAGGCCAAGTATCAGGCACCTACCGAAGTAAGTCTCATATTTTGATTATTGGTCCTTAACTACTACTGCTCACCTTGTAAAACATTGGTGGCATCATTAGACCTAAAGACTTGATACTTCATAACTATCTCAATGTACAACCCTTACCAAAACTTATTTTACTTTAGACATAAACTCACTTGGGTAAAAGCAATCTCCAGTGTTGAAATTTCAGCAAAAAGGAAGATAGTGATTATTTATGATGCTATTTGATTTCAACTTTATATTCTACTTCTGTTAAGATGGTCTTTGAAAAAAAATGTGGAATGCTAAATGAGTTTATTTTTGTTGTTGTTGTTCTGTGTGCAGTTCAAGGAAAATTGATAAACAGTCTTGGAAGAAACCCTTGGGTTGCTCTTCCCACCTCTACCTTTTCAGGAACTACCCCAAACCCCCTACATTCACAACCATTTTTAGATCTGAAACCATTCACTCCAACTTTGGACTGAATTGAATTCACTGTGTTTCTTCTGGGAGGTAAGTGAGAAGAGTTTGGTATTAGCATCTTATCATTTCCTTAAAGATTAACATAAAGACATTGTCCTTCTTTGAAAGAAGGTATCATTTGTCAGAAGGTCCATGCTTTGAGCCTAGAGTGAGATGGGTCATCAAGTCACATGATGTAGCTGTCTCACTGATAGACTGTGGTGCCCCCATTCCAGGATAAATTTTCAGGTTTTGGATCCACAATGAACAGCTTCTCTAATATGCTCTGTAGATGCTAGAGTATTTTCATACTAAGAATTGGTCCTTATAGCCAGGTCTATATTAGAGAGTCACCATAAAAGAATTGAACCAATTTCTCTGATTTCAATACTAAATACCAAATTCTTAAAAATGTTCACAGTCTTGACTAGAATGGATTTTGTTCACAGTGTTATTTTGTTAATGTAAAATCCAGGGAAGTTGTTCACTTTCAAAAGAATGTTATGGACTTGCTAGGGGATAGTATATATCATCAGTCTTCCATCCAATAGGATTCCTGAAATGAGCAGGATAGGGCAGTTTAAAATGAGTACTTTGACACCTGATATGGCTGCATTCTATACCTCAGTGAAGAAACAGAAAAATACTGACACATAGTGAGGCAAAGGGCATTTCTGAGAACACTTTGTGACAATATATTAGCATGTGGTGGGTTTTAGTTTTATTTGAAGCTAAACATTCAAACAGATTATAAGTTAACAGCTCATACAACTCAGATTTAGTATTGTTGTTTGGTCATCATAAAGCATATTATGTTGCTAGTTTTTAAAAGACCCAAACTATGATTTATAAAATTTATTGGCATTTTTGCTGGGTACATTTAAATAAGATTTAAATAAAATAACAGATTTTTTAAAAGCAAGTAAAGTAATGTGTCAAAAAAAATTAAGAGTTTTACGGACTCAAAGATAAAACTGACTTTTGCAGGTAGTGCTTCTTCATTACTGAATCTTCTTCATTGGTTTGGCACAACCCCCTGGGACTATAGGTTACCCACTGGACAGAATTCAGAGGTAATTCAGAAACACATTCTAAATAAGGGCACAAAGTTTGGGAGGTATATACTTGATAGATATAGTATCAGGGACGGGGAGGGTGGAGAGGAAGTTCAAGGCCTAGGAAATTTTACTTCTGAGCAAGATTATGCCTTTTATTGCAAGTCCTATAATTAGACTTGTGTGGTAGACACAAAAAGTAGAGGTCCCAAGAAAGATTTGGAGTTCAAAGGGCAGATCAGAATACTTTAATAGTAGCAAAGCACTCATGAAGATCCCAAGAAAGTCTGCGTATGACTGTCAACCATAGGTTGCATCTGATGAGGAGGACACAGGCTAGGGGGATTATCACACCTCAGTAATACTCGGGTAGGTACATTCACACAACAGTTAACAAAAGTACACTGGAGGGTTGTCTTCAACTGCATGCACAGCACAGTGCCTTACAGTGAACAGAGATTCAAAAAACTTTTGTTCAATAACATTATGGATAGGTGGATAGATGGATGGATGGATGCTTAAATAAGCAAAGTGTGGGGTGATCACTATGAAGCAGATATCTGTAGGTATTAGTGATTTCAGAAGGAATAAGCCCTCTTTCAGTCTATTACAGCAAAAAGGAGAGAAATATTCCACCTCTTCTCTTTCTCTTCTAATTCCAGGCCCCCTTAATGCTTTGCCCTTGACCTGAAGTTGACATTCTGGACCTAGAGATAATCACTAAGAGTTTTTACTACATAATCTGTTCAATTTTGTTTATTTTTGTATTTACTTAACAATGGTTCATTTAAGGTCCATTAAATATTGATGGGGAGGTGAGTTAGAAAATAATTCCTGCCCTCCTTTGAAACTGCACTCTCATTGTAGACATAGGAAACAATACACTCAAAACTAGGTGATAAAACAAGCTAGTAATATAAATAATGGCAGAACTTACAATGTGTTGATGAATTGTTACCCAGAAAAGGGAAGCAGACAAGGTTTTACGATTCCAGACTAGAAAGAGATTAATTAGAATCTCACATTAGCTTATTTAGCTTTATTTTCATCACCTGAAAAATATGGTTCACGATGATTTTCCCAGAGATTTATGTGAGAACAAAGAAGGAAGTGGTCAAAGAAGAACTCATGGATCAGGTGGTAAATAAGGTGGGAATTTCAAGATAAATAAGATGTAAATCAATTAGTAGAAATGCAAAATAGGTCAACCTAAATCAAATCAGAGAGAACAAGAGTGATGGGGAACAAGAAATGCCTACTGGCCTCAGCAGCAAGGCATCTAGAGAACCTTGGGTGATTAACACTTTGAAATCCAAACTAGGGAGTTTGGCTTTTTCTCTAAGCAAGTCATATAGTAGATCAGCTCTATATCTGGAATAGATATTCCAGCTCAGAATCTGGAATATGTGGCAGATTCAATTCCTTGCTGTTCAAACAACTGATCAGTGTGGGGATCTAGACAAGTTCTAGGATCACTGGGCTTAAATGTTCTCACCTGTGAAATGAGTTCAGTCTCTTCCCTCACCATCTCCTGTACAAACACACACACAGTGGAAAACATGTGCGGAGGTCATTTGTACAAGATCAACAGCTACGCAAACACAACTTTGCTATCATTAATCAGTTAATGAACCGTCGGTGGGTTTTGAAGAAGGGAGTAAAAACCAGGTAATAGATGTGAGCAGAGATCTGCATCAGCCTCTCCAAGACACCTGCTGGAACTCACCTAGCTTCGGGATTGTGTAACTTAGTCGTGGGACAGTTCTCTGGTAGGCCTACATAGTCGACCATACCCCCACACATTAGCCTTATTAGGAAAAAGTCCAGTGGGGCTGGTCCAGAGCTCAGAGACAGCACCACAGAGAGCCGGGGAGGAGAAGGATTCCATGGAACCATCGAAGGCAGATATGAGGGCTATGAACATGAAGATCAGACCAGGCAGGAGGGATATATAGGGAAAGATACAGGGAATGAATAACAAAGAATAATACCTTCTGCAAACTGTTATGGAAAGAAGAAAATTTAATGGTCTTCCTAAATTTTCTCTAAAGAACAGTGACCATAAATGGCCTCAGGGAATCACAGCCGCATCACAGAGTTCATTCTCCTCGGGCTGTCTGCTGACCCCCATGTCCAGGCTCTGCTCTTTGTTCTGTTCCTGATGATTTACCTTCTGACTCTGCTGGGGAACCTGCTGATCATACTCGTGATCCATACAGACTCTAACCTCCACACACCCATGTACTTCTTCCTCAGCCACCTCTCCTTCCAAGACCTCTTCTATTCTTCCGTCACTGTGCCCAAGCTGCTGGAGAACCTCCTGTCTCAGAGAAAAGCCATCTCAGTAGAGGGCTGCCTGGCTCAGGTATTCTTTGTGTTTGCCACTACAGGGATTGAGGCTTGCCTGCTCTCAGTGATGGCCTATGACCGCTATGCCGCCATCTGCCACCCTCTGCTCTATGGCCAGGTGATGAGTAAACAGCTATGTGAGAGGCTGGTGTGGGGTTCTTGGGTTGTGGCCTTTCTGGATGCACTCATGAACATCCTGGCTTTGAATATGGACTTCTGTGATGTTCAAACCATCCACCACTACTCCTGTGAGCTGCCTTCCCTCTTCCCTCTCTCCTGCTCTGATGTCTCCACCAACTCTGCGATGCTACTCTGCTCTGCGCTCCTGCATGCCATTGGGACCTGCCTCCTGATCTTTTTCTCTTACGTTCGCATTGTCTCCACCATCCTGAGCATCGGCTCCACCTCAGGCAGAAGCAAGGCCTTCTCCACCTGCTCCTCCCACCTCACTGCAGTGAGCCTGTTCTATGGCTCAGCCATTTTTCGCTATCTCATGCCAACCTCGGGTTCACCTCTGGAGCTGATCCTCTCCATACAGTACAGTGTAATCACGCCCCTGGTGAATCCGCTCATCTACAGCTGGAAGAACAAGGAGGTGAAAGCAGCTCTGAGGAGAATGACGATAAAATATTTACAATGTCTCAGCACAGAAGAGATATAACATGAAGAAAACAGAACAGAACTGCAGCAAGAAATCTCATGACTGACATTAAGTTCCTGATTTCCTATTTTGTCACATGTTGCAATATGCATGCTGATGCTCCCTTTTGAAAAATCACCAAGGAAAGTGCTGGAAGCTATTTTGCTTGCCATGGCTCAGAATCAATCCTATTCAGACACAGAGCACGTAAATCAGAAAACCTCAGCTTCACAGTTTTAGTTAATGACATGTCAAGTCATGATTCACATTTTTGAAAATCATTCAAATTGGGATGGACCCTGAAATATTTTGCATCCTGAATGTTTAATTTGAATTAATGTGCCTGGGGAAAGGTTTTATAGGCATAGAAGATCCTGGATCTCTGAGAAAGGGAAAACAAAGATTTGAGCTTTGGGGGGTGGAGGAAAGGATAATGAATGGGTGGTGGTAAAATGTCTCTAAATAGGCAGAAAGAAAAATGTAGCCAACAGAGCCAAGTCACAATTTACCAGGTATACTAGTTCTCTATTGCTTTCTATTATTGTCATAATAAATTAGCAAAACTTTAGCAAATTAAAATAACGTCCGTTTATTACCTTCCGGTTCTCTAGGTCAGAAATTTGGGCAGACTCGACTGGGTTCTCTGTTTAGGGTCTCACAGGTCTCACAGAAATCAAGCTGCTGGCTGGGTTGGGCTCTTATCCACAGGCTCTGGAGAAGAATCTGCTTCTAAGCTCATTCTGGTTGTTGGCAGAATTCAGCTCCTTGAAACTGTAGGTCTGAGGTCCCCATTTCCTTGCTGGCTGCTGACAGGGGGTCATTCCCTCCTTATCAAGGCCCCTTCACTTCTCACAGGGCCCTCTCCATTTTCAAAACAGCGTATCGCCTACCTCTCACACTCCAAATCTCTCATTTCCCCTCCCGCTTCCATCTGGAGAAAACTCTGCTTCTAAAAGACTCCTGTGATTAGATTAGGCTCACCTGTATAATCTCGTATTTTAAGGTCAACTGATCTGGGACTTTAATTACATCTACGAAATCCCTTCACAGCAGTCTCTAGATCTGGGTTTGAATAACAAGAGACTGGGAATCTTGAAGGGCCATCTTTAGAATTCTGCCTTTCACACCAAGTAAACATATAAACATAACACTCCTACCACAAGAATGGGGCATAAAAGGGATCAAAGCTAGAATGAAGTGGACGGAGAGGGAGGAGTGAGAGAAGGGAGAGAAGTGGGCAGAGCAAATAGTGCTTCATAGAGATGGGGAAAGAGTCAGCCTGGAGAGGAGATCATTGAGAAGCTGTCAAATGTAGAACATCTCCTTGTCCCAGAATATGTATGGATATAGGGGATTCACTGCGTCGATGCCTGGGACTGATAATGAAGAAAGGCTTTGGCCCAGGACTTTAAAATGAAACTAGGGGCGCCTGGGTGGCTCTGTCGGTTAAGCATCCAATTCTTGGCTTCGGCTCAGGTCATGATCTCACAGTTCCTGGGATCAAGCCCCAGGTCAGGCTCCGCATTGTCAGCCTGGGATTCTCTCTCTCTCTCTCTCTCTCTCTCTCTGCTACTACTCCACTCGCTCATGCACTCTCTCTCTCTCTCTCTCTCTGAATGAATGAATGAATGAAACAAACTAAAATACAGACATATGTTCCTACCCAAGGCTTATGATGACCTCTTTCCATTTGGGAGGACCAAAAGCCCTGTCTGTGGTCCTTCTCTCTCTGCACATCTCCCACTTCTTTATGTCCCGGTGCCCTGAGACTGCCCTTGCAGAACTCCGCAGGCTTTCCACCTAAAGGATATTTGCCTAAGCCATTTTAGCCAATTATCAATTCTTCTTGTAAAACGTTTTATCCCAATCTATAATTATCAAACTTTAGGTTTTCATATAAGGCAAACATGTTTCAGCCCATTTCAAACATTTGTTTCATTTTCAATCTGTTCTGTTTTGCTTCTTGCTTGAGTACTAGAAATAGTCTTAACTGCATTAGTGTCCAAAATAACAATATTTTATAACAACCTCGGCAGAGAGGTAACATAGAACCACTAAGGAACTGTAGGTATTCATGACTACCTCTTGGCTTGCAGTGCACAAAAGCATAGTAAGAGTTAATATGTTAACAAAATTTTTTATTTTTATTTTATTTTTTTTTTTTTATTTTTGGGACAGAGAGAGACAGAGCATGAACGGCGGAGGGGCAGAGAGAGAGGGAGACACAGAATCGGAAACAGGCTCCAGGCTCCGAGCCATCAGCCCAGAGCGCGACGCGGGGCTCGAACTCAGGGACCGCGAGATCGTGACCTGGCTGAAGTCGGAGGCTTAACCGACTGCGCCACCCAGGCGCCCCTACAAAATTTTGAAAAGAGTACACACTTGCATGGAAGAGCTCACTACCTCGTGCAAACAGTGCAAAGAAAATGGGTTTTATTTTAATGTTTATTTATTTTTGAGAGACAGAGCATAAGCAGCGGAGGGGCAGAGAGAGAGGAAGACACAGAATCCGAAGCAGGCTCCAGGCTCTAAGCTGTCAGCACAGAGCCCAAGGCGGGGCTCAAACCCACATACCGTGAGATCATGACCTGAGCCAAAGTCAGACGCTTAACCTAAGGGACTGAACCACCCAGGCACCCCATGAAAGCGTTTTATAACCTCCTTCTGAAAACAATCTGCACATGCAAAAGCATTTTTTCTAAGTTACCACACCACACTCCCCAAGGACATCAGATTTGGTTTTATTCAGTACTTTAATGTGCTTTGATATGTATATGTGCAATGTATATTTGATGTCTGCAAAAACCAAGTAAATTTTAAAGATCTAATTGGCTTTTGGGGCACCTGGGTGGCTCAGTTGGTTAAGCGTCCGACTTCAGCTCAGGTCATAATCTCACCGTTTGTGAGTTCGAGCCCCGCATCAGGCTCTGTGCTGACAGCTTGGAGCCTGGAGCCTGCTTCGGATTCTGTGTCTCCCTTTCTCTCTGCCCCTCCCCTGCTCATGCTCTGTCTCTATCTCTCAAAAATAAATAAATGTTTTTTAAAAAAAAAAATTTTTTTTAAGATCTAATTGGCTTTATTAATTGATTTATGAATCAGGCAGCATCCCATCAGCCAAGGAGAGGGGTGCTCCAAAGGGAAGGTTTTTAAAGGTAGAGAAGGAGTGGAAAAAAGGAAATTATTAGCAAAGAATCCATTGTTTTAGGCAAGGTTGCCCTCCCAAGGGGAAACCTAGGATGTCTTTCAGTAAATTTCCTAGTGCTGACCAGGAAATTCCCACGTTGACTGGTTAAAGGTTACATTTCTGAGGGGTTGAAACTGCAGCAAGATTATTAAGTCTTGGTTTACTGACTTAGGGCCTTAAGCTAAGTGATGCCATTTGGGGCCTGTGATTTTCTTTGTAACACACACACACACACACACACACACACACACACACACACATTTAATGAGCACTAAATATACATTTAATATTATAACTGTACCAAATAGTAATTGTGTGACCGAAACCCATGTTTGGCTGCCCGTCCCTTGAAAGGCCAATTCATACTCAAGAGACAAGTTTTGACTGAAAGGGAATGCGAGCTTTATTCGGGAGGCTGGCCACCTTTGGGGAAGGCGAACTCTTGTCCAAAGGCCAACTTGTCCGAAGGCCAAGGTTTCTGCCTGGCCCAGAGATCTTTAAAGGGGTTTACTCAGTTCAGGGAGTGCTCTGGTCTGTGACATTTCTTTATTACCTGCAGACTGGATGATGCCAGCTACAGAGCTATCTCGGTGCTTGGAGGTTGTGCAAGAAGTTCTATCTAGTTCCTTGTGCCCGGGGAGGATTGTGCAAAAAGGTCTGGTTCTTTGGTACCCAGGGGTGGTTGTGCAAGAGTACTCTGTTCTTTCTGCAAAGGAGGGCAAGGTCTACAGATGCGCAAAGGGAGGTTGGTAAAGTCATTTGTGTGACCTTAAAAAAAAACATTTTGCTAAAAGATTGCTACTGGACTAATCAGAAAGCCTGTGAGATTTCAAACAGACTTTCTGGCCTCTGTGACCTGGGAAAATTCTGGTCCTTCATTCCCCAAGGCCAGTGGTCTGCAAATCTCAAAGAAAGTAAATTAGTTTTATCACTGATCAAGTGAGCAAGCGAGGGGTGTGTTAATTTGCTAACCCTTAAATTAACTTTTATTTTTTTTAGTTTATTTTTTTTTCTTGAGAGAGAGAGAGAGAGAGAGAGAGAGAGAGAGCAGGCTCCATGCTCCTCGCAGAACCCGACACAGGGCTCAATCCCACAACCCTGAGGTCATAACCTGAACTGAAGTTAACAGTCAGACGTTCAACCAATTGAGCCACCCCAGTGCCCTGACCCTTAAATTAACCCTTAACATTGGCTGGAGTGCTGTTACAATTGTAACGAATGATAGATTTAAATGACAACATTGTTCTAAAACGCTAGCCTTTTAAAAGAATCTTATCTAGCATGCTAAAAAAACAAGACAATGTTAATAATATACTGCTTCATTTTATATCCTAATTTGGGTGTTTGAAAATTTTTCTTAAAAGTAGGGGAGAATGTAGTGATTAAAACAAAGGGATTGTATCGTAACTGTGTTCATTATTTTCTGTTTCCCTCTTCCCGAATTCTCAAGATTAGCATTTCTTAAGATTAAAAGAAAAAAAGCTTATTAATTCCTTAAACACCGTATGAATCCAAGGTTTCTAAAGTCAGTTCAAATATTTATACCTGTAGGGAGGAAAAAAATCTTTTTCTTCTACCCTTTTAAGTTCATGACTGGGACTCCTGGAGCAAAAGACAGATAAACAAAAGGGAAGCACACAAATTGTCTCTTCTTTTTCAAGTTTTTATTTAAACTCCAGTGAGTTAACATACAGTGCAATATTAGTTTCAGTGTAGAATTTAGTGATTCAGCACTTACAATGCCTGGTGCTCATCACAACCCATACAAATTTATTTAAGTTTTGCGTGACATGGGAATCTTCATAAGAAAATGAAGACCAGAAGAAACAGTTAAACTCAAGTGGGATATTTTCCCAGGTTTACTGAGATATAATTGAAATATAACATTGTATAAGTTTAAAGTATATAACATATTGATATAATAATATACTTATATACTGCAATTTGTTTTTAAATGTCTCTTTATTTTGAGCGAGAGAGTGACCAGGGGAGGGGCAGAGAGAAGGAGAGAGAGAATCTTAAGCAGGCTCCACGCTCAGCGCTGAGCCCAACGCGGGGCTTGATCTCACAACCACAAGATCACAACCTAGTGAACTAATATCAAGAATCGGACACTCACTTAACCAACTGAGCCACCCAGACACCCCTGATATATACACAACAGATACATACTACAATTTGATTACCCCCATAGATTAGCTAACACCTCACAATGGGAACATGTTGATCAAAACGTACAAACCTGTTTTTATGAAAAAGACTGGAAAGTCATGGAAAGATGTGATAAGACAAAGGTGAGCTAAGTATGGTAAGTGCAAGTGAGGGGAATGGGGATGGGTAGTTAGCAAGGCCTGTTCAGATTCCTCTCTGTGTCCCTTCACTTTAGAAATAAGGACGCCCCTTTCCTCCAGGTATAGAGAGGGCACCTCTTACGTGAGAGTTTTATGATCTGTGTCAGGGGAAGATCAGAAAGTCCTTCCTGCACCTGCCATTTCTCAAATTCTTTCAGCATGAAATATTCAATAATCCAAGGTGCTACATTTGGGGAGAGTGATTTCATTCTAGACCATAACTTCAACACAGAAGTTCCAAAAGACCATACCAAATCGAATCATCTGACGTTTTTACAAATTTCAACTTGTCTAGTTAATGAGTTTCAAATTGGGCTTCAAGCTATGACTTCAGGGAATAAAGGACATTGGCTCCTTCATCTCCTAGGCTGCCAGGCCCAGTTCACCAATTACTGACTGCTTCATCTATATATACCCTTCTCAAGGGTTTTATGTGAGAATCACTCACTTCCCGGATTCTCCTATGACAGTATTTAAAATCAGAGAGGAAATTAAATAAAAAGATGCCCGTGTGGTGCGGCCTATGACCACTGGAGGGAAGCTCTTCAGTTTTTGTTGAGGATTTGATAGTCTTACCACCTATCGAGTAGGAGAGAAAAGCAGGAGCAAGACAGAACTCAGAAAATGCTTGTCTTGAAGCTTCTACCTTTAAGAGTAGCTCTGGTATAATCAGTTTTCTGCTCTCACTGTGACTTCCAAACAGGAAAAAAAAAAAAAAAAAAAAAAAGGACTGATTGCCTTTCCTGTAACTAGGCTACAGAAACATTTGTTCCCATAGGCATAGAGATCATCCCAGTCCAGATGAAATCTCATCATGAAAAGACCAAAGCGACAGGAAGTCTGAATCACAAAAAGCCTGGAACTCGGTAATGTCCGCTCTGATTGCTCTTCTCTCCTTCCTGGTCCCTATCTTCCCTCTCCTAATCCAGCCTTCTTCTCTTCTCATTAGCTTTCTGTTTGCTGGAGACTGATCTTCCTGACCCAGAAATCACTCTTTCCATCCACTGGGGCCTTTGTCCCAACCAGCTACATGAGAAGAACTCTCTACCCTCAGTGAGTTATGCTGAACATGGGGGTATGGCATGTCTTGCAACCTGGCTTCAAAGTCTGCCCTGGCCTGGGCTCCAGCAGTTCAGTGAAACCTGGGACCAGCAGGTGGAAGCATCAAGGTCAAGGTGGATGGGGCTAGTAGCGAGTACACACCAGAGTAGATCAGAGTAGACAACAGATAATGGTCACCCTGAGAAAACCCTCTTCTTCTAGGATGCCAAACCACATCTACTATAAAAAGTTCATTTTTTTTTTTCGTTTACTAACTCCCCTTGACCCCAGTAAATATGTATGATGTGAAGCACACAGAGAAAGGGTCAGGAGTCTGACCAGGTTTGAGGAAAAATATCTGGATTCAAAAAGTTCCTTTTCAGTTCTCTCCTACATTCATCCCTCCTCCGCAGTCCTGGTGTGAGTCTAGACATCCAAAGATCTTTATACCATTTGCCACTCAGTAACCAAATTCCTACCCCATCCCATCTGCATTTGGCCATGGAGAACATCCCTACATTCGGTGAATAAAAGAAACACTGGACCTCTCTCTCTTCTCATTCTCAATAATCCACCAATCCCAGCATTTGTTCAACTAACTAACATTTTAAAAATTAAATATATATGAGTCTAACAAGACTTTAGGTACTTTGTATTATGCTATGTGGCTCCTTCGCCAAGGAGTGACCCAAGATACCCATCCCCTTAGACAGGATATGACAATGTCATATGCAAAGTTCCTGAGCCCAAATTCCAACTGACTCTTACTATCTCTATGATCTTGAGAAAGTTACTCAACTTTTCTGTGTCTTAGCTCCTCATCCCTAAGAAAGGTATGTGTCAGGACTGTTTCATAAACAAATAGAATCACCATACACAGAGGTGTCTGGGTGGTTCAGTCAGTTAAGCATCTGACTCTTGGTTTCAGCTCAGGTCATGATCTCACAGTTCGAGAGTTGGAGCCCTGTGTCAGGCTCTGTGCTGACAGTGTGGAGCCTTCTTGGGATTCTCTCTCTCTCTCTCTCTCTCTCTCTCTGCCCTTCCCTGTTCATTCTCTCTCTCTTCTCTCTCCCTCTCTCAAAATAAATAAATAAATACACTTTAAAAAATGAAGATAGAGAAAATATTAATTGGAAAGGACTTGACAAACTCAGAGATGAGAGAGGCTCTTTAAAATGGACTCTTTGTCCTGAAAGTTGCTCTCATTGTTTGCTGAATCAGAGTTAAATTGGGCCATCCTAAAACTACAGATCCACCTACAGGACAGACTGAGCTGTCATCTAGATCTAGCCTCTAAGTGAGACTCAGAGTCTTGGGATCTTTATGAATGCTTAATATTAATAGTGGAGAAAAGACATCTCTACTTTTTTGTCCAAGTAAAGAAAATGACAAAGACTGAAAACTCGGCTAGTTTTTCAGGATTTAACTTTTTGTTGTGAGTCCTCTGGGCAATACCGACATCAGACTCTGGTGTCAGAACAAAGCTAGAGAATAAAAGGCAGACTAAGAGGTCAAGGGACTGGTCAGAAGAACATGTGAAGATACCAACCAAGGGGTGTTTAATAAAGAAGCAGGACTTGAATGTAGAGTGCTATATCAAGTTTCAAATGAAGCATAAGGAACTAGTCTAGAAAGATAAGTCATCCCTGGATACTTGATGAGACTGACTTAAAATCTAGCAGAGAAATGTGCATGTATATAGCAGTTCAACATAAGTATCTGCAACGTGGCTTTCTCTAAGTCCAGCATAACCTGACATACAGCAGGAAATTCATGAGTGAATGAATGGAGCTTTGGATGGACAGATGGAAGAAAGATCAATGAATAAATGTATAGAACTTAGAAGGCTAAGTTAATGGAAAAGATGTATTAAAGAACGAATGGATAAACTAAATAAATTACTGCTCAGGAAAATGAATGAATGAACAGGTAATGTCATGTTAGCCTTTCTTATAGAGTCTGAAATGGGATAGCAGGCATGGAATATGTTAGGTACACCAACAGTTGCTCAAAACTGAGACAATCTATACACGCACTGCAAACACACATATACACACGTACCATTTCTTTGCTTCCCCCTCTGTTGTCTTCTTATTGCTGGATCCTTATCAAGCTTACGGGTCTGAAAATTTTTCTAAAGAAGATTAGCTAACGAGTCTGTCCAATTCACTTCATGGCTTTCTTTTTTCATCCAACAACTGCTAAAAGATCCACCGTATGTGCTTCTCATTGGGCCAAGTACTATGATATAGAGATACCAAGTAATTTAGAGCATAATTACCCTCATCAAAGAACTATATAGTGTCATTGTTTGGTGGGGGGAGGAGAAAAAGAAATAAAATGACATAAATATTCGAACCACTAACTGCCAAAATAAGATGGTGATTCAGCAATGTCATAAAATGAATAGAGTTGTTTATGGTGAGTTAATGACTTAGCACAGAGTGGAAGCATATCGGGTGAGATCCTCCTCACCTGAAGCAGATGGTGAGGATTACACGAAGTTTTATGGGGCAGGGCCTGTGAAAGATAAAGAGGAGGAATCAGGATTGGGTCAGAAAAGCCTTCAGACTGTGATTCAGATGTGACACCGGCGACGGGAAAGAGGGAAGACCAACAGAATTGTCTAGGAGAGCTTCAGACTGCAGTGCGGATCGGACAAATATTCATCCAAGCCAGTGGGAGATCAGAGCAACGACCTCCTCGACCTCCTCGTAGAGAAGGCATGCTCATTCACTGCCTCCCTGCAAACAGTTTGGCCTCTGCTAAAGCTGTGGTTAATCTCAAAGGTCCTGCAACTGGGTGCTGTCAGTTAACTGCATCCTTCACAGCTGAATGTTAGGTTCTTTCTTTAAGGTAGACCTTTCTTTAAGAAGTGCTTTAAGGAGCACTTCCAAGGCTGCCACCAGATGAGAGCTAGCATCCTTAAGAAATTGGCAAGAAACAGGGAGGCAGAGGTGCCAGATGAGAATAATGAAGACCCGGGTGAAGTCCTGATGTAGCCACTCATTCACTCGGGGAAGGCAAAACACTCACATACTCCTGATTCTAGATTTGAAAAATTAGTATAGAATAACCTATCCAGAATTGTGAAATGAATTCTCATTTAATTGTGAAATTAAATGAGAAAAATGTCACAATTTTAAGAGTGCCAAGGACATATTAGGCCCTCGATTAAAATATATATATATATATATATATATATATATATATAGCTATTTTTTATTATCATTATGTACTGTGGGAGTTCAAAGAAGCAAATGATCACAAAGGATCTCAAGAACAGGTCAAAATTAAGATGGGAGTAAAACAATAAATAAGATTTCAATTAATTACCTAAAAGGCATTTCCAGTAGAGATGTTCGAGTAAAAGCTGAGAGAAAGTTATTCCTGTGGGTGCTCAGGAACAAGTACACCTGTCTGTCCACAGCATTGAGACCAAAACAGTTAAGACCAATTTTAATGTCTAAATGCCATGTATGATGGAGAATTTGAAGGCAGGCTTTAAAGGAAAGTCACTGTAGGAAAGAAAGGCTAGGTATACAAGTCATGGCCTTGGACAAGTTACATAATTTATGATACTCATTTTTCAGTTTGCATAAAAGGAGTCAGCAATAATTTCCCTTATTCTTTTGTCCCACATCCAAAATTCACACACACACACAATCATTTTTTAATCTTGTTCCAGAGGGTCAAATTAACAATATATGTTAATGTGTATCATCAACAGTAAAAAGTTGAAGAAAAACAAAATGATGCTACTAAGCAATTATGAATCCTAGGAGGGTTTTGAAATGAGGCAAGAACAGATTGGAGAATAGAGAGGAGGCAAATGTTGAAATATCCCCCTAGCAACTCTGCTACAATGCATAAAACACACACAGAATACTGCTGACAAAGCAGTGCTCAGTTGAAGGAGGCGGAATAAATTAGTCATCAACTAGGTCTGAACAAATTTGCAAATTCCCCCAGCCATCTTTTAAAATTTTTTTTAATGTTTATTTATTTTTGAGGGAGAGATAAACAAAGTGTGAGCAGGGGAGGGGCAGAAAGAGAGGAAGACACAGAATTTGAAACAGGCTCCAGGCTCTGAGCTGTCAGCACAGAGCCCTAGTCGGGGTTCAACTCAGGAACCGTGAGATCGTGACCTGAGCCGAAGTCGGACGCTCAACCCGCTGAGCCACCCAGGTGCCCTATCCTCAGCTGTCTTTAAAGTAGAATAACAGTGGGGACGCTTGGACGCCTGGGTGGCTCAGTCGGTTGAGCGTCCGACTTCGGCTCAGGTCATGATCTCACGGTTCATGAGTTCGAACCTCGACTAGGTCTCTGTGCTGACAGCTCAGAGCCTGCTTCGAGCCTGCTTCGGATTCTGTGTCTCCCTCTCTCTCTGCCCCTCCCCCCACTCATTCTCTGTCTCTCAAAATAAATAAACATTAAGGAAACATTTAAATAAATAAATAAAGTAGAATAACAGCTATATGGAAATATCACAGTGAGTTTGAACCGAACCCTAGAAGGGAAAGGAGGGATTCCAGATCGTCAATAAGGGCATACGTGAAATCTAAATAATTAGGAAGTAGTATACACATAAAAGTGGGTCCCTACCTCTGTAATTGGGAAGTTTCAAGTCCATGTCTGTATTTACTTCTAGGAAACACGCTCTTTAGATGGCCTTGAGAAACCACAGCACCATCACTGAGTTCATCCTCCTTGGGCTGTCGGCTGACCCCGAAGTCCAGGTGCCGCTCTTTGTGCTCTTCCTGGGGATTTACCTCCTGACTGTGATGGGGAACCTGACGATGCTGCTGGTGATCAGAGCTGATTCCCAGCTCCACACACCCATGTATTATTTCCTGAGTCATCTCTCCTTCCTGGATCTTTGCTTTTCTTCAGTCACTGTGCCCAAGCTTCTGGAGAACCTCCTGTCTGAAAGGAAAATCATCTCAAAAGAGGGCTGCCTGATTCAAGCTTTCTTTGTGTTTGCCATTGGAGGAACAGAAATTTTCCTGCTGTCTGCCATGGCCTATGACCGCTATGCTGCCATCTGCCACCCTCTGCTCTATGGCCAGATGATGAGCAGCCAGCTGTGTGTAAGGTTGGTATGGGCTTCATGGAGCCTGGGTTTCCTGGATGCAGTTATCAACATCCCCCTGGCTATGAACTTGAACTTCTGTGAAGCCCATACGATCTCCCACTACAGCTGTGAGCTACCCTCTCTCTTTCCTTTGTCCTGCTCGGATGTCTTCAGCAATGTCACTGTCCTGATTGTTTCCACACTCTTGCATGGCTTTGGTACATTCTTCCTGATCTTCTTCTCTTATGCCCGTGTTGCAACCACCATCCTGAGCATCAGCTCCCCCACAGGCAGAAGCAAGGCTTTCTCCACCTGCTCCTCCCACCTCACCACAGTGAGCTTCTTCTATGGATCAGCTTTCCTTCGTTATCTCATGCCAACTTCAGGCTCGCCGCTGGAGCTCATCTTCTCCATACAGTATGGCACAGTCACTCCCCTAGTGAATCCCTTCATCTATAGCCTGAAAAACAAAGAAGTAAAGGCGGCTCTGAGAAGAATGTTGGAGAAATGTTTGCAATGGCATAAGTATCAGGCTACAAAGAGATGATGAATTAGGAAGGAACTACAGGCTTCAGGATATCTGGTGGGTTGACACTAAAACCTTCTGATGGCCCACTGTTTTAGATGCTAAAAGGTACCACATAAAAGCTTAAGAAAGAGACACAAAGATACCTTGAGGGTGAGGTCAGGGTAGGAGAAGGTGGTTCAGATTAAATCCGGCTCAAAGGCAGATCAATGGAATATATAGTCACCTTGATTAAAAGAGTTCTTTAATCATAATTTATTTCTCTATTGTTTCATTGACACTGAGTTTAAAAATGTGTGTGTATTGGGTTACTTTTTAGAATTAAATGTACAGAAAGTCACTGAAAACCATGAGATTTCACCAAAACATTGAACCGCGGGGAAAGAACAGTTACAGACTTGGGGTCTGTGGAGACATTTGGGCTTTGGTTGGCAAGCCCTTGCTAAAATTCTGGACAGCACAAGCGACAGGTCAGTGACTTGGGCGATACCAAGAACTCTATTGTTACTTCAGAGTTGAAACATGAGGGAAAATGTGGCTCATTCTAGGGTAAGTCAGGAAAATTTAGACCTCTGCTACGATTCACCTCCTTTAAGCTTTATTTTTTCCATCTAGCCTACTTGGGGAATGCAAGGGATTTTAGTCAATTGTTCTGGAATAATTTCCTTTTCATGTATTTTAGCATGGGTTTATGAAATACGCAGTGTGTGTTACATAATTCACCACATGTGTATCTTCTGAGAAATTTTTCCATGCTATTTATGATTTTTCTCAAAATAGATTAAACTGTAGTAACTTATACTCATTCAACGTTATTTTCTGTACAGCAATACTGAGACACCTAATAATGCATGTCATTGATGAGGGACAGAAGCAGGAAAATGTTTAGGCTTAGCCCAGATTTAGGCTGATTTATAGTCTGCGCAGTTCCAATAAGGATCAAATATGTGCTGATTGCTACATTCTTTAAGGGTCTCACAACTGCCTGTATATTACTGGTAGTTAATATCGAACTGAATGATAAGCACCAGAGGAATCTTGCAAAAGTAGTTTTGTGAGTAGAAATTCGAAGAAATTTGTAATCTGATACTCCCTGCAAGCCCTCTACCCTTTGATTCTAAACAGATAACCACCAGCCTCACACAGCAAAAGTGTAGCTTTTTCTGCCCATGGGTCCTGTCCCCATGCTGCCGAAATAAACTTACTAAGTTGCACCATACAATGTCTCAAGAATTCTTTCTTGACCTTTGCTCCACAACCCCGCATCATTTTGATGAATGGGTTAAAACACTTCAGTTCCATTTTACTTTGTTTTTTCATTAGCATGTTATCATAAAACATTATCAGGTACCGAATCATGCACTAATTAATAACACATCTGTATTTCCAATTTTTTAAGTTATAATAAGAAAGCAGATACATTAAAGAAAAGATGATGATTATCAAAAAATAATTCCATCACCCATATTTAGGTATATTTTCTTCTAATGTCTCTTATACATAAAAATTTTATTTTTTTAATGTTTATTTATTTATTTTGAGAGAGAGAGAGAGTGCAAGCAGGGGAGAGGAAGAGAGGGGGGTGGTGAGAGAGAATCCCAAGCAGGCTCCACACCATCAGCACAGAACCTGACACGGGGCTCTATCTCACAAAGCCATGAGATCATGACCTGAGATGAAATCATGAGTTGGATGCTTAACCGACTGAGCCACCCAGGCACCCCAAGATTTTAACATAATCCATTTATTGGGCAGGGCCAATTCCATGGCAAATATACATGAAACTTTTTTTTTCCATTTCTTTAGTTCAACTGTGCTGTACAATCTCCATTTCCTTCCCCACCTCATCTGTCAGCTTTTCCAATTCTTCTCTCTCTGGCTCAGACAGGCATAGAGGAAAGATCAGCAAGTCTACTGCTGAAGCAGATGTCTAACAGGAATGAGATCACAGTATATTCCGCTTGCAGGCATTCTCTGTTTTTGTGAGTTCTTCTCTTAAGAGCCCGTTCATTTGGATTCCACAAAAGAAAAGCAATCCTACTTGCCCCATGAGAAAGGAAGGAAACGACTTCTCACCACAAATACTAAATTCCCAATAAGGCCAGTGAAATGAACACCCTCCCCAATTTGTTCCCAACCCAAACATTTTATTTAGCCAGGGAAGGAGGGGGTTGGGAATAACTAGTGGTCGCATCATAGGTTCTGCTCTTACTAAGCCTTGAAAAGGGTCTGATGCCATTATTGGTAGATATTATGAAATGTGGGGTATTTATGTTGTGGGAATATAAACTGGTTCGGCCACTATGGAAAACTATATGAAGATTCCTCAAAAAAATTAAAAATAGTTCTACCATGGGGCACCTGGGTGGCTCGGTTGGTTAAGCGTCTGACTTCGGCTCAGGTCATGATCTCATGGTTCATTGGTTCAGGCCCCACATTGGGCTCTGTGCTAATAGCTTGGAGCCTGGAGCCTGCTTCAGATTCTGTGTCTCCCTCTCTCTCTGCCCCTTCCCCGCTCACGCTCTGTCTGTCTCTCTCTCTCTCCCTCTCTCTCAAAAATTAAAATAAACATTAAGGGGCGCCTGGGTGGCTCAGTCAGTTAAGCGTCTGACTTCGGCTCAGGTCACGATCTCACGGTCCGTGGGTTCGAGCCCCGCATCGGGCTCTGGGCTGATGGCTCAGAGCCTGGAGCCTGCTTCCGATTCTGTGTCTCCCTCTCTCTCTGCCCCTCCCCCATTCATGCTCTGTCTCTCTCTGTCTCAAAAAAAATAAATAAACGTTATAAAAAAAATAAATAAAAATAAAATAAAATAAACATTAAAAACTTTTTAAAAATAGGTATACCATATAATCCAGCCATTTCACTTCTGCATATACACCCAAAGGAAATTAAAATAAGATATCAAAGAGATATATGCAATCCTGTGTTTATTGCAGCATCATTCATAATAGCTAAGATATGGTAACAATCTAACAGCCCATCAAGAAATAAAGGGATAAGGAAGGTGTGGTGTAGGTATACAATGGAATATTATTCAGCCATAAAAAAGAAGGACATCCTGCCATTTGTAACAACATAGATGAACCTTGAGCACTTAATGCTAAGTCAGACAGAAAAAGACAAGTACTACATGGTATCACTTATACATGGAATCTAAAAAAGCCAAACTCATAAAAACAGAATAAATGGTGGTTACCAGAAGATGGGAGGTGGGGAGATAGGAGAGATTTCATTTAAAGATACAACCTTGCAACAAGTAGTAAATAAATCCTAGAGGTCGAATGCACAGTACAGTAAATATAAGCAACAATATTGTATTATAATCATCAAACTTGCTTAGACACTAGAACCTGATTATTCCAACCACTAAAAACAAATTATAATTATATAACATGACAGAGGTGCTAATTATCACTACAATAGCAATCATATTATATAAATGTATCAAATTAACATGGGGGCGCTTGGGTGGCTCAGTCGGTTGAGCGTCCGACTTCAGCGCAGGTCATAATCTCGCAGCTCCTGAGTTCGAGCCCCGCGTCGGGCTCTGTGCTGACAGCTCAGAGCCTGGAGCCTGTTTCAGATTCTGTGTCTCCCTCTCTCTCTGTCCCAACCCACTCGCATTCTGTCTCTGTCTCTCTCAAAAATAAATAAACATTAAAAAAAATAAAAAAAAATTAACATGTTATTCATCTTAAATTTACATAATGTTATATGTCAAATATATTCCAATTAAAAAAAAACTCACAGAGAGCAGATCTGTGGTTGCCAGAGGCCAGGGGGTGGAGGGTAGGCAAAAATGGGTGAAAGTGCTTGAAAGGTACAAACTTCCAGTTATAAAGTAAATAAGTCCTAGGGATGCAATGTACAGCCTGGTGACTATAATTAATAATACTGTGTTGCATATTTGAAAATCACAGAGAGTAAATCTTTAAAGTTCTCAAGGAAAAATTTTCTTTCTTTCTCTCTTTCTTTCTTTCTTTCTTTTTTAGAGAGAGAAAAAGAAAGTGCCAGTTGGGGAGGGACAGAGGAAGAGAAAAAGAGAGAGACAGAGAGAGAGAGAGGATCCCAAGCAGGCTCCATGCCAAGCATTGAGCCCAACACAAGGCTCCATCATATATATATATATATATATATATATATATATATATATATATTCCTTTTGGCTAACATTTGTTGAGGATATATATATATATATATATAGAGAGAGAGAGAGAGAGAGAGAGAGATTTAAAAATCCTTTTCCTATCCTTCCTTCTCCAGTCCCTACCAGCTTAATAAAAGTTCTTTTAGGCTTTAAATAATTGCTTTAATTCAGAAATTTCAAATACTCCCCTGTGCCTCTTACTATTTACCTTCCTAGTCAACTGGAAAGTGTGTTAATTGGGAAGTCCAGAACTTGGTTTCAGACTAGACTTCAGAGAATACAAAGCATTGGCCCAGCTTCCCCTGGGTGCCAAACCCAGCCCATGGCTGCATAAGCATAGACAGCCTATGATTGGTTTTATTAGATTGTTCTTTACTTAAGAAGTATTTTTAAGATAGTATTCAGAATCACAGAGGAAGTAAACGAAGAGATGGCAGGTTACTAGATCTGAGATCATGTGAGGAAGTTTTAATGAAGTATATGCTGGTTGGAAATATGAGCTTCTTTATAGATATTGTTCTTGTCCTTCTACAGAGTGGCCTGCACTGTAGAATGACACCACTCTATGTTAAGGTATTCAGGAAATAATCTTGATATTCTGGCCTCCTCAGTGTTCCTAAAGTTTGAACCATTCAGATGCCTAATATCCACCGACAACAAGAAGAAAAAGCTATCTGTTCTGTCAATAGTCAGAGTCCGGTGACATAGGTTCTCTTATGGGGAGAATTTACCAATGATGTGTCTACCTGAACGGGAACGCCGGAACACACAGGAGCTGCCTCCTCCAGGAAAAGCCAGGAACATGGTAATATCCTCCAACATATCTGATATCCCTCTACTTTTTCTTCCTAGAAAGTTCTATATGTGTTTTAATTTTGCTCACCATTCTCCACCTTGACCCCATCTCCCAGAACCTCCTGATACATCCCACTAGTGCTAGATCCCGAGACTCCTGTTCAACCCATTCCTCTTTCCTGAGCTTGTGGTGGAAACTTCCCACTCCTTGGTAGGCCACCTCCTTCTCAAGATTGGCCCCTGAGGTCTCTGTTACTGAAAATGTTGCATTTGTCCCAGCTGCCTTGGACACGACCTCAGAAAGATCTCTCTTCGCTCCCTCATGACACTGGTGACAGGGACATCTCACAGCCTAGACATAAATCCTTTTATGCATCAGGATCCCAAAAGATTGCAGAAAGCTGACACCTGAAATGAAATGAGGGTAACAGAAATAGATGCTGACTTGCTGAAGCTACTTATTCCCCTGCTTGCACAGAACTTCTCTATTCGTACTTTTTTCTATTATTAGAACAACCTTCAGATCTAGCCACCACTGTGACAACGTGAATAGTGTGACACAGTACTGGAGAGGACAGCTATGAGAACAGTCTCAAGTGGGTTACACTGACCTTTGGCTCCCTCCTGCTTCCGGCACTGATATCTTCCTCTCCTTTCAAATTACTTCTCATGCACAGAAGGTCAGAACATGGCACCCAGCCCCAGGAAGCCTCAAGCCACTTGGAAACTGACCTTCCAAACACATCCTTCATTCACTTATTCTTTCCAAATAAATCCAAAAACCAGTGTGGGCAAGGGTTGTCTAGAACACTTGTGAAATCCTCTTATTTACATATTTTACCCTTTCAGCCACCCCTTGTTTGATTTCAGTCCTTTGTTCTCACCCACGTGTAAATCTGACATGAGTCTCTCTTAGGTTAGTATGAAATAAAGCCAATGTCTTTCATTCTAAATAATGAATGAAATACTCATTTCCTGTTTAAAAACTGATTTATTGGGGCGCCTGGGTAGCATAGTCGGTTAAGCGTCCGACTTCAGCTCAGGTCACGATCTCGCGGTCCGTGAGTTCGAGCCCCGCGTCAGGCTCTGGTCTGATGGCTCAGAGCCTGGAGCCTGCTTCCAATTCTGTGTCTCCTTCTCTCTCTGCCCCTCCCCCCTTCATGCTCTGTCTCTCTCTGTCTCAAAAATAAATAAACATCAAAAAAAAAATTTTTTTTTTTTAATTGATTTATTTTCATGCCTGGAATGCAATCTAGAATTGAATAGAAGACTTTGTCCTTGGTCATTAAAGAAATCCCTGTAATCAGTTTGAGTTGCTGTTTAGGATGGTGAGGAAGGTGAGCTCCTTTTTTGTGATATCCCAAAATCATATGACACAAATAGCTGCTACCTTCATCCACACAAAACGTGGATGTTAGCACATTAATAAAAAATACTTTTTTCAAAAACGCTACAGTCTTCTTAGATGGGACCCTGAACTCCCCAAAGACACTGTGGTCAGGTACCCTCTTGTGAGTGAAAGCAAAAAAATGGAAACAGTTTTCAGGATAGCCTACCCACAAAAACTTGTTGCTCTCCAAATCTCTGATAAGCATAGAACACACTTATCATTCCACTTCACTTGAGAAGATTCCGAGCGAAATGTTTGCTTTCAACAGTGTTTACAATTTTATCCATGCAGGATCCTCAAAAGTAAATTCCCCAGCTGTTTATGCTTCACCACCACTGGATCTGGCTGAAGTCACACCAAGGTAAACACTGCACTGTTGGCCCAGGCACACAGGGAACCTAGACGTGGGTCTAAGATGAGCTTGAGCTTGGGAATAGTAGGATTTGAGGGGAGGCTGGAAGTCACATGAAAATTTGGGTCAGTGGAATAAAGGAGAACATGTGAAAGCAGAACAATGTAATCGAAGACACAAAAATAAATAGACCTTTCTAGTATCAAAAGGGGTGAAAAAGGCCAAAAGATAGATTCAGACAAATGAGGAAGAAGTCTGAATGTCAAGGCAGGAAAAGTGGTCTTTGTTTCTAGATGCTGGGATGAGAATCAGGAAAAAACTACAGAATCTATTTCCTGGCTCTCCTACTTGTTCTCAACAGGGCTCAATATCATATTCCTCAGGGGTAACATGGGATAAATTTCTATGCCTAAAATACCCCATAAAATGGCTGTGAGAACGAATAGGATTTTTGTATATACTCTGTCTACAAAAAAAAAAAAAATACTATTAAAGTTTATTGTGCTGTTTAGGAAGTAAGAAGTCTTGGATTATTTTGAACAAGAAGAATGAAGAAAGGAGAAAAGGCTTAAACCATTCGCTGTAGATATGTCATATAATGGCTTTTGAAACAAGATGGTAAGGATTTCTGAACTTTGGAGCATGCAGTGAAAATTGAATAACAACTAATGTGTAAGCAAGGCAGCAATACTATTTATCCAGCAAATCCCTGTGAAACAAGAATGGAATTCTCTAAAGTACGTGAATACTAGACAAGAAAGGATAAAAACTCTTCCTGAGATACAATGAGGGCAGCCTTGAGATACTGAGCACAAGGTCAAGCAAAGCAGAGAGGGAGGGATGTATAAGAAGACATGATGATGCCCTAAAAAATGGGAACAATCATAGGTGATATCACCCCCTTTCTATTTTATTCCAGGGAAATCCCCTCCACAAATGGCCTGGAGGAACCACAGCATCATCACCGAGTTTATTCTCACGGGGCTGTCCGACGACCCCCACATCCAGGCTCTGCTCTTCGTGCTCTTCCTGGGGATTTACCTCCTGACCATGATGGGGAATCTGATGCTGCTGCTGGTGATCAGGACCGATTCCCGCCTCCACACGCCCATGTACTTCTTCCTGAGTAACCTGTCCTTCATGGACCTCTGCTTCTCTTCTGTCACTATGCCCAAGCTACTGAAGGACCTTCTGTCTGAGAAGAAAACCATCTCAGTAGAGGGCTGCCTGACTCAGGTGTTCTTTGTGTTTTTTTCTTCGGGGACTGAAGCCTGTCTGCTCTCGGTGATGGCCTATGACCGCTATGCCGCCATCTGCCACCCTCTGCTCTACGGCCAAGTGATGAGCAGCCAGCTCTGTGTGGGGTTGGTGCTGGCCTCATGGGGCCTGGCCTCTCTCAATGCATTTGTCATTGTGCTTTTGGCTATTAACCTGGACTTCTGTGAGGCCCAAACCATCCACCACTACACTTGTGAGCTGCCTGCTCTTTTCCCTCTGTCTTGTTCTGATATCTCCATCACAACCAATATCCTGCTCTGCTCCAGTTTACTGCATGGGCTGGGAACCTTCCTCCCAATCTTTTTCTCCTACGCCCGTATTATCTCCACCATCCTGCACATCAGCTCCACCTCAGGCAGAAGCAAGGCCTTCTCCACCTGCTCCTCCCACCTCATCGCAGTGATCCTGTTCTTTGGCTCAGGTTTTCTTTGTTATCTCATGCCTCCCTCGGGTTCCTCTTTGGATTTGCTCCTCTCCTTGCAGTACAGTGCAGTCACGCCCTTGCTGAATCCCCTCATCTACAGCCTAAAGAACAAAGAGGTGAAGGCAGCTGTAAGAAGGACACTGGGGAAATATTTCTAATGTAGTGAACAAAGACACACTTACTAAGCAAAAATCACAAAGACTGTGTTCCGTTGCATTCTTCTTTTGTTCCCACCTCTTCCCACACAGTGTCAGATAATTTGGAAGAAAGACTCTAGAGCTTGTCTGAACAGAGCTTGCCTGTTCTTCAAAGGCAGTAGTTCTTGATTTGGGCTCCTCATTTGGAAAGGCTGCTCTGTTGGTTGGAAGAGAACGCGAAGACAATTTTCCACAAAACAGATCAATAAGACAAAATAATTAGGTTGAAAAGATACGATGATCATTTCAGGAGATTCGGCATCTGACTGAGGAGTCGCAGAAAGAATTAAAAACAAGGGAGGAATGGGGCACCTGGGTGGCTCAATCAAATAAGCATCCGACTCTTGATTTAGGCTCATGTCATGATCTCAGGAGTTCGTGAATTTGAGCCCTGCGTCGGCCTCTACACTGACAGTACAGAGCCTGCTTGGGACTCTCTCTCTCCATCTCTCTCTCTGCTCCTCCCCCATTCATGCTCATTCTCTCTCTCTAAAAATAGGGGGGGGGGGAGAAACTTATTACACAGAAGATAACTTTTGCAAATACCAACTACTTTTAAGTTTTTTTAAACAAAACTTGGGTAAAAAGAAAAAAACTCCTTTGTTAACACTGCAATCAAAACCCTATGTAGAATATTATGAACATGAGAACATTATATACTAAAGTTACAAAATATTGCCAGTGCAACCATTATCTTTATCTATCCTTATATTGATTCATTAGTAAACAAGAAAAAAAATTAAGTTTCTGAAAGCTCATATCCAAGCATTAAAAAATAAAAAAACCTAACATAAGCAAAGGAGAATAAAAGAACTGAGAACACAAATTAATAAGTCAAAAAACAGAAAAACAGAATTGAGAAATAAATCCAGGCTCTAGTCATTCAAAAAAGATCCATAAAATTTGGAGCACTTGGGTGGTTCAGTCGGTTAAGTGTCCAACTCTTGATTTCGGCCCAGGTCATAAACTCACAGTTGGTGAGTTCGAGCCCCACATCAGGCTCTGCACTAGCAGGACAGAGCCTGCTTGTGATTCTCTCTCTCTCTCTGCCCCTCCCTTGTTCTCTCTCTCCCTCTCTCTCTCTCTCTCCCAAAAATTAAACTAAAAATTTTTTTAAATCTATAAAATTTGACATAACTCTGTAGAATATATTCAAGAAAAAAGAAAAAGAAAAAGAAATCAATAATACATTGACATAAAGAATAAAAATTTTAATGAAATACTAAGATTCATCCCAATAAATTTGAAAAGCAGGCTTTTGTCTAATTTTAAGGAATATGTAACTCAAGAAAAAGAAAATTGAGCCATTAGATGTATAAAAACAAAAAAAGTCAAAGGATTAGCTCAAATGGGCAACAAGCAGGGATAGTTTTTCAGGTGAGTACAAACTTCAATGTTATATGCATTTTTTAGAGTACAGAATAATACGGAAAATTGTCAATGCATTTTCAGAGCTATAGCAACTCTGATTCAAAACCTAAAAAAATCATCATCCTCTGGGGCGCCTGGGTGGCTCAGTCAGTTAAACACTCAACTCTTGATTTTAGCTTAGGTCATGTTCTCATGGTTTGTGAGATCAAGCCTGCATCTGGCTCTTCTCAAACAGCATGGCATCTGCTTGGGATTCTCCCTCTCCCTCTCTCTCTGCCCCTCCCCTGCTCTCTCTCTCTCTCTCTCTCTCTCTCTCTCTCTCTCTCAGAATAAATAAATAAAAACCTTAAAAATTTTTTAATTATCATCCCCTAATGAATACATAGACAAAAATTCTGAATTAAATATTAATCCATTGAATCCAAAAGTATACTGAAAGAATAGCAATCTAAATAATAATCATGACCAAATAAATTTTGCTATTGGTTTGACTTCTCAAATCAATAGGTTAGAATGAGAATAATCTTATTCCACCTGAATAGCTTCTTAACAGGTATAAAAATAAAATTCTACGATCATTGTGACCCCAAATATTTAATAATAAAAACTCTTATGATTCTCTCTTTCAATAAAACATATTTAAAATTAATCAGTATTGAACCACATGTTTCAAAATAATAACAGATAATATCAGATTGAAGAAATTACAGTTTAATCAAAGAAACAACATGGGGCACCTGAGTGACTCAGTCAGTGAAGCATTGGACTTTGGCTCAGGTCATGATCTCCTAGTGCATGAGTTTGAGCCCCGCATCAGGCTCTCTGCTTTCAGTGCAGAGCCCACTTCAGATCCTCTGTCCCCCTCTCTCTCTGCCCCTCCCCCATTCTCTCTCTCTCTCTCTCTCTCAAAAATAAATAAACATTTAAAAAAATAAATAAATACAAAGAGAAGAAAAGAAACAATACTACCAGGGAGCCTGGTGGCTAAGTCGATTAAACACCTGACTCTTGATTTCAGCTCAGGTCATGATCGGTTCATGAGTTTGAGCCTCATGTCAGGCTCTGTGCTGACAACACAGAGCTTGCTTGGGATTCTCTCTCCCTCTTTCAAAATAAGTAAACATTTAAAAAATAAGAAGAAGAAGAAACACCACTCATATTACTTAAGAAGATTATGCAGTTTCCCTCCAATACAGTGAAACGAGATTAGAATATGACATTCAAATTTGGATGGGAGGGATCCACAAATATTCAGAGTCGCTAATGATTATCTACCTAGAAATCTAAGATATTTCATTAGAAATGAGAAATTACTGGGGCTCTTGGGTGGCTCAGTTTGTTGAGCTTCTGACTCTTGATTTTGGCTCAGGTCATGATCCAGAGTCATGGGATCAAGCCCTGAGTCCTTTTCCTCGCTGAGCATGGAACCTGCTTACAATTCTGTCTCCCTCTGCCCCTCTCCCTGCCTCACACTCTCTCTCTAAAAACAAAAGAAATGAGAAATTATTAGTATTCTAAGAGAGTTCAGAAAGGCAAACAACTTTGGAATATTCATGCAATCAGTAGTTTTTCTATACATCCACAACATTAGTTAAACCAAAAAAATGTATCTTCCAGAAAAATATCCATTCACTATGGCGAGAGAAATATAAAAACTTCAGGATTAAACTCAATAAGCATTCAGAACCCATATGAACGAAGCAACAAAACTGAACTAAATGTCATAAGAGGTGCTTAAATCAGCGGAGAAAGTATTCATCAGGCATGCTTTCATCTTCAAGTAACCAAAATGTGATTAACAATAACATAAACTGTAAAAAGATTTATCACTGAATTAGCAATAGGTCTGGAGATGGATGGTTCCAGAGTTAGTTGAGTTGCTCAATAATCATCAATGACTTGGGTTCTTTCCATCCATCCACTGTTCCATATTCATGCTTTGGATTTCATCCTCGGTCTTGTTATAGGGTAAGCCTTGAGAGCTGTTATTTTTTCTCTTTTGTAATGCAAGGGGCTGACTCAGGCTTTGGTTGCCCAGGCAACTTGAATAAACACGATTAGATAGAGAGATCTTGGTTCATGCCCATAACTGACCATTTCAGCCTCTTGTTTTTGTTTTTGTTTTTTCCTTCTTAATAAATCCTTATTTTTTCAAAGTTTCCTGATGGTTGTCTCCGAAGGGCGTCTCGCAATCATCACAAGAACCACAAGGGCTGCCCAGTCATAAAATTCATTTGGAAAAGGGAAATTGTGGGAAGCTCACCCAGACCCAGGCATTTTTAGCTACAGTTTAACTATCCATAGGCTGAGGCTGGCCCTAAACACTTGCCCAGGCAGCTTCAGTTCTAGACATCATGGTCTTATAAAACACAGACCAAAGCTAAAAGAAGGAAAACTATTACTTTAGTCCGTCCTTGAACTTTACATAAATGAAACCATTCTAAATGCTGAAAACTTAAAATATTTAGTCTTCAATCCTGGTGAGGAGGTGGTTAACTTCAATCTCCTTGCACTTCTGTTTTGCTTTCCTTATCAGGCAAAAGAACAAGAAGTGCTGTAATTTTTGTCTCTCAATTTACAAAGGAATGTTCTCTAGATGACGTCACCTTCAGCTTTGCTACTTACAATTATCTATTTGCATGACCTTGGGGAGCCTGTTTGCATGACAATTGTCTGTTTGTATGACCTTGCTGCTTACAAGTATCTACAGTATTTGCTTGTCTATTGCATTAAGAGGTGTTGGATTTTAAAATCCTGAATACACTAAAAGGCAAAAAAAATAGACAAACAGCAATAAGAATTGGTCAAGTCCCCAGAGCAATTGAGCTATCCCTCATATGTGAAATTTAATTTGCTAGTAGAGATTTTAGGCAAATGCACATTTATATAAATGGGCTTTTCAGTGATTAGTCTTAAGGAGAACTGGTTTGGACCAATTTAAACCTGGGCAGTCTACACATACTGACTGGTTTCTCATGCTCTGAAATATTCTCTTCCATAAATGTGTAAAATCAGTATCAGTGGCTGTGGTGGTGGGTAGAAGCCAGACTTCAGTGTGTTGAATAAATAGAACACATTTAAAAAAGTAATAAGTTCACACCACATTCTCAAGGTGTTTTAGAGAATGAAAGAGGAAAATAACAAGAAGGTGTGTTGAGGTTGAAGACATTTTTAACAATGAGAAAAAGACGTGGCTGCACTTACAGGTAGTGAGAGAAAAAAATGGAGAAAAAAATTGAATATAGAGATATGGGAGGTTCGAATAGAAAAACTTCATATTAGGCCAGTTAAGTCCAGTCCCCCTTCCTACACTAATCACTAGGACCAAGGGACTTGTGCATTAAGACAGTCTACACCCAGGTAATGGGCCTATCAGAGAACAGAGCTTGGGCTACTACACTTCAGGTGCACTGAAGTCCACAGGTTGGGAGGTCATCCCTAAAACACACACTTTTTTTTTGCCTCCACCGTTTTGATCTACCCACTGTCCTTTTCCTCCTCCCGTTGGTACTGCCCTCTAGTGTTAGGTTCCCGTTCACTCCCAATGTCATAATAGCCAACTTCAGCATTAATGTTGGTAACCTGATCTCAAATTCCTTATAATGTCTACCCTAAGTCACCATTGCTCAACTTGTACAAATAAAGTGACCCTCAAGATCCGACCATTCATCTTATCTGAATGGTTCCACCGCTGTTGTCTCTAACCTCTGATGGAAATCGTCTGTCCTCACAGCTCCCTCACTTTTTCACCTGCAGCACCGCTTTCTAAACACTCAAGTTCTTCAGTCCATCCCTTCTTTCTGTCCACGACGATCACCCCACAAAAGCTTCATTTCAGTTATTTCTGTACATCGATTTAGCAGCTCTTGTGTCTGTGCCTTCAATGTCTTGCCAGCTTGTTCTTTCATTGCATCTACAGGCCCCACTACTTTCTCCATTTCTGTATCCAGGACATTAACCTCCATGGAATTCTGCTTCTGCTTCAAACATAGTTTGACCTTCAGAATGAATAGTCTCCTTCCTCCTTAAATATAACAAGAAAATTGTAGTAGATGACCTTCCTTTACACTTGACAGAGAATCACTTAATCATTTCTTCCATACTCAAAATTCTACCTATATCTGCACATGACTTTAACGCTTTCTTTCAGTGCCAGTGAAATAGTCAATAAGGACGCCTTCTATACCTGCAATGGGTGTGTGTGTGTGTGTGTGTGTGTGTGTGTGTGTGTGTATTGGGTTGTGTGAATCTTTTGCCACCTTTCCCTGGACCTTGCTTCATCATGGTTTACCATTTTATTCTGCATTCTTAACTTCGTCTGCTTTATAGGCATAAACTATACCTATAGGTATAAACACTTTCCCATAGGTACAAATATTTTAACATGCTATTTCATCCCACCTTAAAAAAAAATAGTTATTCTCCAACACTGTTGTCCTCAGCCTTATATCTTCTTATCTTTAAACTCGTGTGCATCTATTCACAAAATATAGTTTCACAGGAACACTGGGGTGGCTTAGTCGGTTGAGCATCCGACTCTTGATTTTGGCTCAGATCATGATCTCACGGTTTGTGGGATTGAGCCCTACATTGGGCTTTGCACTGACAGCACAGAAACTACTTGGGATTCTCTCTCTCCCTCTCTCTCTGCCCCCCTCTCAAAAAAGTGATACACATTAAAAAACATTTAAAAATATATATATGTGTATATATATATAAATATGTATGTATATATATATATATATATATATATATATATATATATATACACATACACATACATATATATATAGTTCACCAACTAACACTGTCAAGGTACAAAGATGAATAAAGAAGAATAACAGATATATAAACAGGTAACTATATTTCAATGATGTAATTTTGATTGCAGACTGAGTAGAGGGTACTTCTAGAGCTGAGAGGATGGGTACTTACACAATCTTGATTGGGAACATTGGAAGAAATTCATGTAAATCAAAGGATTTATTCTTGAGGGATGATCCTTGGACTGGTGCTTTCAAGTCCTTCAGTCTCTCCCATCAGTAACCGATGAAGTTTGACAGTACTGATGAGCCTTTTCTTTCGCTGGTAATTTGATTTGGATCCTCTGGATGTCACTCCTGGATCTAAAGAAAACTTCACCTCAGTCTATTTGTCGTGTCCACTTCCTGACTACTTCTATAAATGATGTTATTCCCACAATTCTGACCTTGGGAAACTTCTCTTTCTATATACATTCTTTCCTGGCATTATTTTATTCACCTCTATGGTGAATAAAACTCATATGGTTTTGACCCCCTAATCTGAAGTCCAAACTAATCTCCTGACCATTGAGCAACACATCCTACCACTATACACACATTTAAAATGCAACATATACAAAATAGAGTACATTTATTCATACTTTTGCATAATAAATGCTTATTAAAATACTTACTATGAACCAAGCACTCCATAAAATCTATCCTCCATTATGTCACCCCCATGCACTTTTTTCATTAATAAGTGTGAAACTCTCATAGTCCTTCTGTTTGTTGCATCTGACTGGTGGCGTAAATTAAATTGTGAGTATCACAAAAACTTATTATGTGAAACTCATGCTTTGCCACCAACTGTCTCATCTGATACAAGTCACTTTCATTTTCTCATTTAAAATGAAAGGCTACAAAGAATACAAAAATACTAATCCTAGGGGTGTGTGAGTGGCTCAGTCGGTTAAGCATCCAACTTCAGCTCAGGTCATGATCTCACGGGTTGTCAGTTCGAACCCCGTGGGGGGCTCTGTGCTGACAGCTCAGAGCCCGGAGCCTGCTTCAGATTCTGTGTCTCACTCTCTTTCAGCCTCTCTCTCTTTCTCCCTCTCAAAAATAAATAAACATTTGAAAAAACTTTAAATACTAACTCTAAGGAATACATGCGCCCTGATGTTTATAGCAGCATTATCTACAATAGCCAAATTACGGAAAGAGCCCAAGTGTCTATCGACTGATGAACAGATAAAGAAGAGGTTGGTGTATATTATCATGGAATATTACTCAGCCATAAAAAAGAATGAAAACTTGCCACTTGCAATGACATTGACGGAGCTAGAGAGTATTATGCTAGGTGAAATAAGTCAGACAGAGAAAGACAAATACCATATGCTTTCACTCATATGTGGAATTTAAGAAACAACCATTAAAAAAAAAAAAACATAGGGTGGGGGAAGAGAGAGACAAAGCAAGAAACAGACTCTCAACTATAGAGAACAAACTGGTGGTTATCAGAGGGGTGGGGTGGGGGGATGGGTGAAATAGGTGATGGGGATTAAGGAGTGCACTTGTTGTGATGAGCACCAGGTGTTGTACTGAAGTGCTGAATCGCTGTATTAGACACCTGAAGCTAATATTACATGGTATGTTAACTAACTGGAATTTAAATAAAAACTCAAAAATAAAATAAAGGGCTAAACCAGATCGAATGTTTTCAAACCTCTTTTAGCCCTGACTATATTCTTTTTTAAATCCTACATAAAAACATAAACAAATAAAAGTGATCAAAGTAGAGCTTCTTTGGATTAATGGGGGGCTCGAGAAGATGCAATGCCACTCACTTACGCCCCCCTTTTCCTTGTCTCCCAACAGGGCTGAGCCAAACTGCTACCACTCCATCAGCTGGTCCACCTCTCACCCAATCACGTCAAGTCCTAAACTGCCTCTTACCTTATTTACCTTCATAGTTTACAGATGCCATGCCAGTCAAGGATCGACGCTTTCCAAACACCACAAAAATCATACTAAATTGGCCTTAATTACAAGGAGTACTATTTGCTTCCCAGAACTGAGTTTTTTTGTTTTGGTTTGGGTTTTTTGCTGACATGCTGTCACATATTAAGCATTCAGTGAAGTCCGGATTTAACCTTGCTCAGAGGATGACATTTACTGGGGCCCGAGAGAGACAAAGGGCTACAGGCAGACAGCTGCAGGTGTGCTGGTCTCTGGCTGTCCTCCTGGCCACCCAGGAACACCAACTGGAATAGTCATCCATACCTTGCCCCACTCCGGCCCTAGAGCATTCCACACTCCTGCAACATGACGGCCAAGGCACCCACTACTCAGAGGCCCTGGCACAGATGCCTCCTCCAGGAAGCCTGCCCTGAGTCCCTCCAAAGTTGACTATAGACAGGTACTGGAAGATGTGTTCCAGTACCTGGAACACAGGTACTAGACAGTTCTAGACAGGTTCTAGACAGTTAGAAAATCAATAAATAAAAATAAACACAGGGGTGCCTGGGTGGCTCAGTCAGTTGAGCACCTGACTTCAGCTCAGGTCATGATCTCACAGTTCATGAATTCGAGCCCTGCGTCAGACGCTCTGCTGACAGCTCAGAGCCTGGAGCCTACTTGGGATTCTGTGTCTCCCTCTCTCTCTGCCCCTCCCCCTTTCATGCTTGCTCTCACTCTCTCTCTCTCAAAAATGAATAAACGTTAAAAAAAAAATAAATAAATAAAAACAAACCAGTAACCACAAAGATGGGGGCCCCAAAGGAGACCATTCCTGCCCACTCACCAGCCTGGGCCCATTTACCATGTCTGCAGAATGATGCCTATGTGCCCCACCACTTGTGAATCCAGCCCAGCCATGACTGCTTCACATGACCAGCCTGGAGATGGGAGCAGAGAACTCAGAGTGGGCCGTCCAGACCTCCCCATCCCCCAGACACCCAGCATAACCGCTCACACAGGGGCACACGCACCCAGTGGTCAGGGAGCCCTGCCCTTCCAGTTCCTGGCCCTCACGATGTGTTAGGGTGTTAGGGTTGCTGGGTCACAGGCACCGCTCTGGACAGGACCGCGGCCGCCCGGAATCAGGGACATGCGTGTGTCCATCTGTTCTGTCCTGTCTAGTTGCCCCCACAGGGCCCGTCCTCCCTGTCCCTTGGGGAGCACCCTCCAGGAGCACTACCCACCCTGGAGAAGTGTTTGGAAGCCGCGTATGGGCATCTGGGAGCTGTACGTGTAACATGTCTCATGTTAGTGAAAACCGACCTCTGTGCTCTGGAGCAGAGATATGTAAGGCGAAGAGAGTTTGGGTGTGAAGAAGGAAGATAGGTATTACTTTGCCAGGCGAAGGAAGCTGCTGCAGGCTCATGCCTCCAAGACTGCAAGCCCATCCGGGGGTAAAGGGCTGAGGGGTTTCTAGGAAAATACAGAATATGGCAGCTTCGATACAAATCCGGGACACGGAGCCAGCCACGTTCATCATGTCTTCTTCCAGCCATGGTCTCATGACTGGGGCTGGCACCGGCCGACCAGTCCCCTAAGTATGAGGTCAGCGGGATGTCAACATCGATACTGAGGTCCTGGAACAAAGGATTCCACAGAAAAACAAGTGAAGGGGATGGGGAGGTTTCAAGAATGAGGAGGAGTTTAAAGTTTAAAGTCGAGCCTTGCTGAAACATTAGTGTGTCCATCTTAATTTCCACCCGTTGTTTCTGTGGCAATTTCAGTCATGCCACCCAGGAGCCAGGGGAGCCGTGTGGGCACAGAGCAAGTGGGGTGAGTAGGGCCCTCTCATCACCCATCTACCCCCTCCTGGCCCTGCCCGGGCCCATCTGTACACTGAGGCGAGCCAAGGGTCCACACGGATGGTCTGGCAGGAGGAGTACAGCTCCACAGAGACCACGGACTCCATGGCATCCTCCACCAATGGTGAAGGGTAACGTGCCCTCCGTGTTTGTTACTTATATGTGAGCCCCAATAAATGCTGATGACGCTTCTCTGCCTTAAATCAGAAATACAAAATTTTGACTTCAGACATTTCAAAGACCCTCTGTAGGACTTACTAAAAACAATTCATTACATACTTCAATTACCATTCTTTAATAAACTCCTTTAAAAATTCAGTATGTGCTTAAAATAGAAACACTAGAAACTTAGGGCTGAATAATATTCCCAAGGTGGATTTATAGCCTTTCGTTTAACTATTATAACGGACGATCCTGTCGGAGGAATGAGGAAAACTGCGATGTCCGCTGGAAATGAGTTGCAGTTCAGGCGGTAATGTGTCACAGCTCACCTCCCTCAACACTTTCTACGGGCTTTCTCAGGCCAATGATGCCATGGGGGAAATGTCCATTTTCCAGCAGTTTTTCTTCAAATCTCTTTCTTAGTCTCTTGTTTTTCAACACCCCCACTCCCACCCCAAGCCTAATAATAGTCTTTTCTAGGCTTTCAATAATTCCCTCAGCTCAGAAACTTGAAATACTGCCCTGGAGAGAACCTCTGTGCCTCCTACTCAATTCACCTTTCTAGTTAAGTGCGAACTGCGGTTAGTGAGGCCCGAGCTCGGCTTCAGACTGGGACTTCAGGGAATACAGGGCAGCGGCCCAGCTTCCTCTGGGGGCCCGACCCAGCCCCTCGGCTCCCTAAGTACAGATGGCCTTCTGACTGGTTCTGTTAGATTGTTCTTTCTTTAGGTGATGCTCTCAGAGAGTATTCAGGAGCGCAGAGGAAATAAATGAACACCAGGCACGTTACTGCACCTGAGATCATGTGAGAAGGTATCCATGGGATGTGTGCCTGTTGTTCAGAACAGGAGCTTCTTTAAAAAGAACCGTCCCTGTCTTTCCATACAGCGGCCTGCATTGAAGCATGACCCCACTCTAGGTTAAGGTGTTCTGGAGAATAGTCCTGATTCTGTGACGTATCCAGTGCTTCCAGAGCTCGAGCCATTCTAATTTCCCTCACTCACTGACAGCAAAGAGAAAAGGCTCTATACTCTGCAAAGAGACGCTTGCGACGGGGGTTCTGTTATCGGGACTTACCTACCAAGAGTCTGCTTGTGATTGGGAAGACAGAACATGTGGAGTTGCCTCCTCCAAGAAAAGCCAGGGGAATGGTAATATCTCGTCTGGTTTTCTGGTGGCCCCCCTGTTTTTCTGCCTGTAAAGTGCTGTGTATGTTTCAATTCTGCTGCTTTTCCTCTCCCCCCTCTCCACCCCACGATCCTTTCCATCTGTCCTAAAGTCTGAGGTGTCTGCTCCACCCGTTCCTTGTCCCTAAGCTAGAGGGGGGAGCATCTTACTCCTTGGCAGACCATCTCCCCAGATGGGACTCTGATATCTCTGCTTCTCTGAATGACGCATCTGTACCAGCTGCCCTAGACACCTTCCCTCCCTCCCTGCTTCACACTAAGGAAGTGACACTTTAAAGTCTGGGCATAGGGGCGCCTGGGTGGCTCAGTAGGTTAAGCGTCCAACTTCAGCTCAGGTCATGATGTCACGGCTTGTGAGTTCGAGCCCCATGTTGGGCTCTGTGCTGACAGCTCAGAGCCTGGAGCCTGCTTCAGATTCGCCTCTCTCTCTCTCTCTTTTCTCTCGCCCTTTCCCTGCTTGTGCTTTCTCAAAAATAAATAAATAAAGTCTTTTAAAAATGTTTAAAAAAAAATAAAAAGTAAAGTCTAGGAATAAATCCCTCTCATGCTTCAGGACCCCAAAGGATTACAAAAAGCAAACACCTGGAATGAAATGAAGGTATCAGAGAGAAAGGTGGACTGTCAGAGGCACTTATTTTCCTGCTTGCTCAGCACAACAGTTAGAAGCACAGTAGGCTTTTTTCCTCGTTGTGGAAGTCCCCCTGCAACAGTTAACCTCCTGAGAGCCATAAACTCATAAACATACCCAATATCCTCTCTCATCTCTTTGTAAGAGAAATCGATCGAACGACCAGGTATCTGGTGGGTATGAGGCATCTGTGTTGGCAAAATGGCAACACAGGCGTTTATCCAAGACACTGCTGAAATCCTCCTTCTACATCTCCCATCCCTCCATGACCAGCCCCCCTGTCCACTCCTGCCCACAATCCATGTTCTAACTCTGGTGTCCGTCTGCCACATCTCAGGATGGAAGCTTCCCTTCCCAAGAGTAACTGCTGGTCTGCTTTACTTTTATGCTTCATTGATCTGGGATTAATTGTTCCTGGTCATTAAAGAAGTCTGAGGCATCAATCTGGGGTGCTGCTGAGGGATTGTGAAGGGGAGGGAGATGCCTTTGTGACAACTTGAAATCACACAAGAGAAGTCGCTGTTGCCTTCTTCCATAAAAAACGTGGGTGTCGGGCAGGACAGAAAAGGATTCTCCATAAATGCTACGCTTCTTCAGATGAGAGAGCTTGAAGCCCCAGCGGACACTGTAGCCAGGTCCCCCTTATGAGTGAAAGCGGAAGAAGGCAAGCGATTTCCAGGGTAGCCATATCCCTAAATATTTTGAAATACAGGAATCTTTGGGAAGATGGCTTCCACGTATCATTTTACTTTGCTTGTATGGATTCAAGATACAGTGTTCACTTACTGCAGTATCTACAATTTTATCCATGCAGGATCCTCAGAAGTAACTTCTCCAGTTATGCTTCACCACCCCTGGACCGAAGCTAGTGTCCTGCAGGCACACAGAGGTGAACATTGCCCTCTCTGTCCTGGCACACAGGTAACCCAGACTTGGGTCTAAGATGGACTCAAGTGGGGCTGATGGATTTGTTAATGGGATCAGAATTTAAGCTTTTCATGATGCGAGTTAGCACCTAGTCATAAGATGGCTGCAAAGCTGAAAGGGTCAGAAGCAGGGCTCTCTGAATCGGTAAGATTAAATATTTCTGTGAAGACAAAAGCCCACTATGGGATCGGACTGTGGACTGACAGACAAAAACAGAATACTGCTAAATTAGCCTCAGACGTCCAACTGAGGAAGGAATCTTCGCATAGGATGTAGTCTGAGAAGCTAGGGTTCAAAATGATTCTTAGTATCACGATTAACATAAATTGCTCACCATCTGGTCCTCTTGGTTACACAGCTGATCCCTAGAGCAAGCGGATGCAAGAAACACTTAAAAGAAAATCGGAAGACTCTTCACTCTGACCCGCAGGGGGCAATAAAAGAATGATACATCCACAATAAATTACAAGCAGCTTCTTGCAATGGTGGCAACAATGTTGTGGATTCTACAAAAATGAGACCGCAGGAGGGGCTGCGGCGTGAGGCGGTGTGCTCTGGGTAGATAACAGCATCCTGGAAATTCAGCCGCGGTGGCCTCCACGCAGCGTGAGTGGGCAGCCTGGCGACGCTGGGGGGCAGCAATGTCAGCAGGACTTCTGCCGGGCGCTAGCGCTGTGGGGGGCCGCTGGAGTCCGGGAGGAGACTGTGCTGAGGATAGTCCAGAGGTTTTTTTCTAAGGCACGCGGGAGATGACGTGGAGAGGCTTCCAAAATAATCGGACAGAAATCTGAGAGGTAATCAGAAGCCAACGGGCAGGCAAGAGCCAGAGAAATGCTGATTTGTGATTATTGTTGTCAAGTTGTGATCTATATTCTCAAGGAGCTCACAATCGGGAGGGGAAAACTGAGATGGCTGTCTAACATGAGACAAGACACACAGTTCAGACTATGCCATAAGGCACCTGAGAGCAAGTGTCCCAGTGATTTGAACAGAGAGCTGGGCAGTCAGGACAGGCTAGAAGCAAAAAGCAGGTTTACAGATGACACTGGAAGACCCAGGAGAGTCTGGGTCAGTGGGCTTAAGAGGAGAACATATGAAGAAGAATGTGAGCAAAGACACAGAAACAAATAGACCTTTCTGGTATCTAAAGCAGCCAAAATGGCCACGAGTTTAAGGGCAGATGAAGAAGAATTTGAAGCATCTGAATAAGAAAAGTGTTCCTTATCACTGTGCACTAAGCCTAGACATTGGGCTGATAATTAGGAAAAAAAAATAATGTAATTTACTTCTACTTCTCCTATTTTTACTTCTATTTGTTGTCAACTTGACATTACAAAATACCCCTTAATATCAGACTTCTCTCACGTAAAAATGGGGATAAAATTCCTTGCCCCATGGCTAATAATTCCTTATCAAATTTTACAGAATTGCCTTGAAACAATTGAGATAGTGATTAAAAAAATGCTCTGTATTTAATAAAGTCTTACTAAAGTTAAATGCTCTGTTCATAAGTAGAGAGCAAGGACACATTATGACTTTCATGGTTCCAGGCACTTTTGCCTCCCTAGGCTCCTTTTCTTTCCATACAAAGAGATATTGAAATGTTGCAGTTATAAAGATGAATAGAATGCAGATTCTTCTGATCTTAAAAGAAATTTAAAATGTTTTCATCAGCCATGTAACAACTGGGGCCCTAGGCACTGGACCTACTGTGCCTAATGGATATCAACTCTGGTAGGGAATCACTGGATGATTTTGAACCAAAAACTTGTGGTTGAGACATTGAAGAAAGAAGGTTTAGAAAACCACTCAGATATGTGCTAGATTTTTGACGATTTCTAAAGTCTAAGAAGAATTGGTAGAATCTAAATACTATGAATGTGTAGGTGAACCAAAGCTATTCATTGGTCCAGTGAAATCCCTAATGGAAGGGGCAGAAGATTCTCTGAAGTACGCAAAGACTGTGACGTAGGATCGCTGATAACAAAACAGGATAAAAACTTTTCCTGAGATGCAGTAAGGGCAGCTTCAAGGGATGTATGGTAAGAGGGGTGATGACCTGAAGGAGACAGATCTCATCGCTATTTCTATTCTATTCCAGGGAAATCCCCTCCACAAATGGCCTGGAGGAACCACAGCATCATCACCGAGTTTATTCTCACGGGGCTGTCCGACGACCCCCACATCCAGGCTCTGCTCTTCGTGCTCTTCCTGGGGATTTACCTCCTGACCATGATGGGGAATCTGATGCTGCTGCTGGTGATCAGGACCGATTCCCGCCTCCACACGCCCATGTACTTCTTCCTGAGTAACCTGTCCTTCCTGGACCTCTGCTTCTCTTCTGTCACTGTGCCCAAGCTACTGAAGGACCTTCTGTCTGAGAAGAAAACCATCTCAGTAGAGGGCTGCCTGACTCAGGTGTTCTTTGTGTTTATCACCGCAGGGACTGAAGCCTTTCTGCTCTCGGTGATGGCCTATGACCGCTATGCCGCCATCTGCCACCCTCTGCTCTACGGCCAGGTGATGAGCAGCCAGCTCTGTGTGAGGCTGGTGCTGGCCTCATGGGGCCTGGCTTCCCTCAATTCAGTCATCATTGTGCTTTTGGCTATTAACCTGGACTTCTGTGAGGCCCAAACCATCCACCACTACACCTGTGAGCTGCCCTCCCTCTTCCCTCTGTCTTGCTCTGATATTTCCATCAATATTGACATCTTGATCTGCTCCACCTTACTGCATGGGCTGGGAACCTTCCTCCCAATCTTCTTTTCCTACACCCGTATTGTCTCCACCATCCTGAGCATCAGCTCCACCTCAGGCAGAAGCAAGGCCTTCTCCACCTGCTCCTCCCACCTCATCGCAGTGATCCTGTTCTTTGGCTCAGGTTTGATTCGCTATCTTATGCCCACCTCGGGTTCCTCCCTGGATTTGCTCTCCTCCTTGCAGTACAGTGCAGTCACGCCCTTGCTGAATCCCCTCATCTACAGCCTAAAGAACGTAGAGGTGAAGGCGGCTGTGAGAAGGACAGTGGAGAAATACCTACACTATTTTAGGTAGTGAACAAGGACGCAGAGTGCAGGAGAGAAATTTGTTTTGCCGTCTGCTTGACCCTCAGGTAGAAGAACTCTGCGGTGCCTGGGTGGCTGGTTGATTGGTTAAAGCCTCTGACTTTGGCTCAGGTCACAATCTCGCAGTTCACGAGTTCAAGCCCCACGTCAGGCTCTGTGCTGTCGGCACAGAGCCCGGGGCTCACTTTGCATTCTGTGTGCCCCAGCCCTTCCCTGACTCACATTCTGTTTCTCTCAAAAATAAATAAACATTTAAAAAAAATTTTTTTTTGAAAGGACAATTCTTGACCACTAACTTGAAGGGAGCCCTGTACCGTCCTCTCCCTGGCTCTCCCAACAACAAAAAGTAAAATACATGAAATTGTATCTAGTTTATCTCTGTGGCTTATAAAGGTCTGTTTTTTCTTCTGCTCCTTTAAAAAAAATTTTTTTTTAACATTTATTTATTTTTTTTGAGACAGAGAGAGACAGAGCATGAACGGGGGAGGGGCAGAGAGAGAAGGAGTCACAGAATTGGAAGCAGGCTCCAGGCTCTGAGCCATCAGCCCAGAGCCTGACGCGGGGCTCGAACTCACGGACCGCGAGATCGTGACCTGAGCCGAAGTCGGACGCTTAACCGACTGAGCCACCCAGGCGCCCCTCTTCTGCTCCTTTATACCACAGCACCACTTCCTTCGTAGAGCTCATGATTCAATGTTGTGTCTCCTGAATTAATCCTTAACGTACTTTATCTTGTCACCCTTATTATTTTTTGTCCTACTGATCTACCTTGTTAAAGATTTATCCATCTTATTGCCCTCTGTAATATTTAGACAATCTTTACTTCCCCTTTATAATTTTAAGCTCATCTTAAATCTGTGTTTATGAAGCTCAATTTTATTTTTTTTAATATGAAATTTATTATCAGATTGGTTTCCATACAACACCCAGTGCTCACCCCAAAAGGTGCCCTCCTCAATACCCATTGAAGTTCAACTTTAAAAAAAAAATGTCGGGGCGCCTGGGTGGCTCGGTTGGTTGAGTGTTTGACTTCGGCTCAAGTCATGATCTCACTGTACGTGAGTTCGAGCCCCGCGTCGGGCTCTGTGCTGACAGCTCAGAGCCTGGAGCCTGTTTCAGATTCTGTGTCTCCCTCTCTCTGTGACCCTCCCCCATTCATGCTCTGTCTCTCTCTGTCTCAAGAATAAATAAAAACGTTTAAAAAAAAAATTTTTTTTTTTAAATGTCGACACCTCCTACAAAAGATTACAAATTTATTTTACTTTAACAATCTTCCTCCTCCCTCTGCCCCTTCAATATCCTTCCCCAGTTTTTGTTTTTGTTTCGTTTTTGTTTTTGTTTTCACCCTTTGGGATTTTCTGTCCGTGGATATTATCAACAAGTTATTATCTTTACATTGGGTGCTGTTGAAATCAATTAAATTCTGGATTTTAATCATAATCTATATTGAGGCTTCATTCTATGTTTAAATTTATTTAATATTCACTGGCATCCCTTTCACAGCACATTCCCCCATTTTACTTCCCCTTTGGCACATCAGAGCATAATGGTTAGGGGCTTTGGGAACCTGACAAATTGCTTACCTATTCTGTGTCTCGGATTCCTAAATACAGAATTGGGATAATAATAGTATCTACATCGTATAGTCATTTTGAGGATTAAAGGAAATGGCACGTAGAGCACCAGAACACTAACAGCCACCGTTTGAGTGTCACTAATCATTATTCATGAGCTCTTTATTTCATTCCGTTTTTATTTTGTTGTCATATGTACTCCTCTAGATTTTTGGTAAGAAGTGGGGATTGTGAAATATTCCAAGACCTTGCATATCTGAGAGTCTATTTTTACTCTACATATGAAAGAGAACTTACCTTGCTGCAGAATTTTGGGGCGTCCTCTTTCTTCTTCTGGACATATTATATACACTGTCATCTGGTATCTAATGGTCTTCAGAATTGTAAGACCAGCATAACATTCTTGCACAAACAATAGATAGAAAACAAAATAGCACTAAGAGAGAAAGAAAAAAAAAAACAGTAAAAAAAAATTTTTTTTTCAAGAACATGGCAGAAAATATCAGTAATGGGAATATACACTCATCGCTTACAGGGAAAAGACTTTAAGATTGGGTTATAAAAGTTATATGTTATATACAAAATAAAGACTTCCAAATAAAGACTTCATAATGGATAAACTTGTAGAATCACTATGCTGTTCACCTGAAACTAATGTAACATGGTATGTCAGCTACACTAAAAAAATCCAATTATTTTAAACAATAAAAAATCATAATCTCAAAAAAAAAGACTTCAAAGTGACTCATGAAGTTTGAAAGTTTTAAAAAATCGTTCAAAGATCTAGAGGCGCCTGGGTGGCTCAGTTGGTTGAGCACAGGACTCTTGATTTTGGCTCCGGTGAGGATCTCAAGGTTTGTGGGATCAAGCCTTGCATGGGGCTCCATGTGGATACCACAGAGCCTGCTTAGGATTCTCTCTCTCCTTCTGTCTCTACCCCTCCTCTGCTCTCTCTCTCTCTCTCTCTGTCTCTCTCTCAAAATAAATAAATAAACAATTTAAAAATAAATAAAATAGGGGTGCCTGGGTGGCTCAGTGCATTAAGCATCTGACTCTTGGTTTCTGCTCAGGTCATAATCTCACACTTCATGAGTTCCAGCCCCGCATCAGGCTCTCTGCTGCCATGGCAGAGCCTGCTCAGGATCCTTTGTCTCCCTCTCTCTTCCCCTCCCCACTTATGCTTTCTCTCTCTCGCTCAGAAATAAATTTAAATGAATGAATGAATAAGTAAATACATAGTTGTTCAAAGATCTAAACTAGAAAATGCATACAAGGAGAAAGCAGTCGTCAAGGTCTCATTGTCAGTCAAGACTGAATTTGAAGAAAAAAAATTAGGGGTGCCTGGTGACTCATTCAGCTGAGTATCCAACTCTTAATTTTGGCTCAGGTCCTGATCACAGGGTCATGGGATGGAATCCCACACGGGCTCTCACTGAGTGTGGATCCTACTTAAGATTCTCTCTCTCTCTCTCTCTCTCTCTCTCTCTCTCTCTCTCTCTCTCTCAATGTTTCTCTCTCTCTCTCTCTCTCTCAAGTCACATAGCATAAAATACTGTAGAAAAGAACAAGGGAAATTAACAAAAATATAATAATTGTGGAAGATTTTATACAGATTTTTAGAGTTCTTAACAAATTAAATAGTCAAAACAAAAGTAATGACAAGGGAAAAAAGGATAATATAATTAAAATTAACCTTCTAATAAGAATATATCTAAATATATATATATACACACACACCCTACATTATAAAATTTCAGAAAGTCAAGGTTGAATAAAATAAGGAATGGATTGACCAGGGAGCAACATGAGGGAACTTTCTAAGCTAGCTACAAGAAAATTAAAGAAAAGAAGAACCCGCCCCCTCTTTCAGGGCTGGAGCATGCAACCCACCTTGCTTTCTGAAATATCTTGGGAGACTTATGGTAGCAATGTGAATGAGCCAAAATTTTATCTCAAACAGACCCTATTTCAAATCCTTGCCCAAACAGGTAGTACCTGTGTGACCTCAAATAAGTTATTTAAGGGGCATTGGCTGACTCAACTGGTGCAACATGCTTGATCTCTAACTATCTTGGCGTTGTGAGGTCAAGCCCCATGTTGGGTGTAGAGATTGCTTAAAAACTTTTTTAATAATACATAGGTTATTTAATTTCTGTGAGTTTCTCTCTAAAATGAATGTAATCAGGGGCACCAGGGTGGCTCAGTAGGTTAAATGTCAGACTTTGGCTCAGGTCATGACCTTGCATTTCATGAGTTGCCCCTCATCGGACTGACAGTTCAGAGCCTGGAGCCTGCTTCGGATTCTGTGTCTCCCTCTCTCTCTGCCCCTCCCCCACTTGTGCTCTGTCTGTCTCTCTCTCTCAAAAATAAACATTAAAAAATTTTAAATGAGTGTAATCATATACTTCTCCTGTGAATTTTTAATTTTTTTTTTCGATGTTCATTTATTTTTGAGAGAGAGACAGAGCATGAGCCAGGGAGGGGCAGAGAGAGAGGGAGACACGGAATCCGAAGCAGGCTCCAGGTTCTGAGCTATCAGCACAGAGCCTGACACGGGGCTCAAACTCACAGACAGCGAGATCATGACCTGACCTGAAGTCGGAGGCTTAACCAACTGAGGCCACCCAGGTGCCCCATCTCCTGTGAATTTTATAAGGACTCAGTGATATTATGTAGAGACCTAGGCACATACCTATTATTCTCAGAACTATATATAATCCAAGCATACAGGTACACTGAAATTATTTCACTTTTTTTTAAGTTTTTAAATTTATTTTTGAGAAAGAGAGCTGGGGAGGGGCAGAGAGAAGAGAGAGGGAGACTCCCAAGCAGCTCACACATTGTCAACGCAGAGCCTGACATGGGTCTCAAACCCATGAACCATGAAATCATGACCTGAGCCAAAGTCAGATGCTTAACTGACTGAGCCACCCAGGCACGCTGAGATTAATTCATTTCTAGTAAATATTCACCAAGAATATATTAAGCACATGTCACCCTGATGACCATACTTTAGTATGACCATACTTTAGTATCAGTGCTTTGCTGATATCTACTATGTAGCATGGGTAAGAGACAGACATCATAGCAGAGAACCCAGCTGGAAGACTGGGAACATGAGAAAGCAGAGGTAGGGATGAAAAATTAAAAATATCTCAGCTTTCCAGAGTTTATGATCTAACTATGTTAGAAGAACTGAAACAGTGAACTCAGCAACAGTGAATGATTAATTGTCCAAATGCCTTTAATATGAAAAACACACATGCTAAAGGAAAAGAAAAGAAAGGGAAAGGAAATCAGTCAGCCAAAGCCTGGGATTGCAAATTCTGCTTATTCATTCACTGATTCACCCATCGAGCTTCCTGTGAGCATCTAGAATGTGTGGAGCTTTCTACATTGACAGGGATTTAATACTAAAGAAGGAGAGTGTGCTGTGCTATAAGGGTTAATTCCAGCAGATGCCAAATTGGCCTGAAGTTTTTTACTGAAATAAGAGACACATCTGCATGGCACTGATCAAGGTATGCCATGAAATGGTCAAGGTATGAAATGCACTGATAAATGGTTTGCTTTGTATCCATGGGTCCACGGTGACTTTTGAAGTGGCTTATCCCAGTGTGTCAGCCTTGTTTATTGATAACAATGAGACTGACTGTATCTGGTCTCAGTGAGACCTCATAGAGACCTCTGCTATTGAGGCTGGTTACATAGCAAGATCTATATGATTAACAAGGTACAAGGTAGTCCTAGAATCCTTTTGTACTTCCTGGTTCCAAAATGTTCCATGCACACATGAGTGATTTCTGATCTAAGAAATATGTCCTGCCATGGCACTGTGGAAAGAGGACAATTGGAGCCAATGCCAGGTGTCTCTGGATAACTTGCTGTGGGGTCGCTTTTGGCTACGAGGTTATCCTTACTTGATGCTTTTGCTATGCTGTGTCCCTTTAGGCAACAACCATAGATTTGTAAGCATTGTTATTTGGGGTCCTGTGAGTGCCCTTTATCAAGCACTAACTGCTGCCATTAGTTCGGTTGGTATCAGAAGGGGGATTATAAGTCCAGTCCCTGATTCATTTTTAACTAAAAATATGGCTAAGGCATTACTGAGATAGAAAAACTCTGGTTCTGCTAAAGGGGGTGGAGATGAATCATTGATGCCAGATGGTTCCCAAGTCACCCTTGATTTGAATCAGCACGTTTTCAAAGCAGTTATTGGTAATAAACCTTCCAGTGGAATCTGAAAATGATAAAACCTAAGCCTCAGATCTAGCAAAGTGGATTAGCAGGAAACTTCAGGCAGGTCCTCAAAAAATCAGTTCCATGGTGGCTGCATTCAATGTTAGCAAAAATAAAAGCTCAGAATCTCCTTTCGTTGGGCTTAACCCTCTCTGGCCAGGAGATGGCGCTTCAACCAAAGGAACCTGGGGCAGATATACCTGCTAAATAAACTATATCTGTGAGACCAATTAACTAAAAAGGTGATTCAGGTGGGACAAATTGACCATGGAGGACAAGAAAACACAAAAATAAGGGATTCTTGAGTGAAAGGAATTGTGACTGCAGCGTACTTTAAAAGAAAGTTCCCTGATGAGACCTTGTGGAAACGGCTACTGAGAATTTTAGACCCAGGGGCAAAGCCCCCCTCCTAGAACACAGCTAAGTGGAGGAGAATGTTTGCTAGCCCCTGAGCAAACGTTTGGGCTTACCTTGGATCTTTGAATCGCTGCTACCTTTGCGGAGATGGTTTGTGCAGCAGCCACTTCTTGACCAGGCTGGATGGAGGAAGCGATGTGTCACGCATATCCCGATAGGTGGGAGCTCCTGGTTGTGGTGTGTGCCATACACGTTGATGGTTTCTTTCTTTCTTTTTTTTTAATGTTTATTTTTGAGAGAGAGAGACAGGAGAGGGAGAGAGCAGGGGAAGGGCAGAGAGAGAGGGAGACACAGAATCCAAAGCAGGCTCCAGGCTCTGAGCTGTCAGCCCAGAGCCAGACATTGGCTGCAACTCACAAACCGTGAGGTCATGACCTGAGTCGAAGTCAGAGGCTTAACCAATGAGCCACCCAAACGCCCCCATGTTGGTAATTTCTAATCAAGAGAGAAAGCATGTGCTGTATGGCCCTGTGGAAGGAAGATAACTGAGCTCCACCCAGTCCTCTCTCCTTGTTATGAGGCAGCCTTTGGCTGTGATGCATATCCATATTTTAATGCCGCTGTCATATTGTATCCTTTTCCTATAAATCTTAGGTTTGTAATATTTGTCATTTTGGATCCTTGGAGTTTTCTTTATCGATGGAAACATGTCTAACTCTTGCCATTAATAAAAAATATATATATCCTCTTGCCCTCAGGGAGTTCACAGTTTAGTGGGAGCTGAATATCAATTATGGGGTCAAGAGGCAGGTTGCATGGCTGGCAGGGAAGATTTCGCATGAGCCATAAGTAGAAATGATTGGTTGGTCATATAGGCCTCTGTAATGAAGTCTGAATGAGCTAGGATTATTTTACCCTAAACCCATAACCAAAGAGACCACACTGGAGACCTTGAGAAAGGTAAATCAAGATATTTGGGTTTGGGGAAATTTCATCTTCAGGAAGAATGCATTATAAGGACTCAAGAACTTGAATGAAGTTCCCATAGAAACTTGGAAGCAAAAACAATAGATGCCTCTCTCTGAGCATTTAGCAGCAATTTGCAATTGATTAGGCCAATGAAATGCAAAATGAAGATATGGCAGAGTTGGCCATTAATATACTCAATGTGTTATTGTATCCAAAAATGTACAAAGGGTTGGCAGCTTGAATATGTCCCACCAAACTCTAATCCCAAGTTCAAATTTCGTGGTTCTCCTTGGCTGAGCTGTGGCTGCTACCATCAGGAAGCTGGGTCGGTGAGGCTCAGGTTCCCTGAGAGTGCTGTTAGGAACAGTGTGTGCAGGCCTTTCTCTCCAGGAGCTGAACATGGATGTTCCTGGGAAGACTAGCGCTCCAGTAATGAGTCTATAGGTCACGGGTTGGCATTACCTCATGCAAAGGGATTTCTGTCCAACTACCAAACATCTAAGGAAGAACTCAAACGGAGATAAGTCTTCCTTTTGTGAGGATGGGAAGTCACACTCTGCCTGGAGTACAGAAGTATGTGTCTGGGGATGGGATGGCAACTTGCAGGCTGCTATAGGCACACAGGTGTGGACTCTCCTCTGCCAGGAGAATGTCGCCACTTACTGAACTCAAACAGCCAGACTTTGGCCACAGTGAGCAAACAAAACAGTATAGAGAGACACAGAGATAAACGTCAAGCAGAAAATAATCAGAACAACCCACAAAAAATGTGGAAGGAGATAGAAATAGATGGACCTAAATAAACAACCAACACAGAAAAAATACAAACAGTGAAGGCATTAAAGAGATTCAAGTACAGTAAAATAAGAGACATTCTGGAAACAAGAATTATAATTTTCCTATTTAAAAACTCAGACTTCTGGTTTTGGCTCAGAGTTGCAGAGGGCTGGCAAGCTATCACTCCTGCTCTTACAATAAGAAAAAAGCTGGGCCATTCTTTACAGGGCTAGAACAAACAATCTTAAGTATGGAACCAAAAAAAGACCCCCAATAACCAAAGTAATGGTGAAAAAGAAACCAAAGCTGGAGGCATCACAATTCCAGACTTCAAGCTGTATTACAAAGCTGTAATCATCAAGACAGTGTGGTACTGGCAGAAAAACACACATAGATCAATGGAACACAATAGAGAACCCAGAAATGGGCCCACAAATATATGGCCAACTAATCTTTGACAAAGCAGGACAGAGTATCCAATGGAGAAATAGTCTCTCCAGCAAATGGTGTTGGGAAAACTGGACAGCAACATGCAGAAGAATAAAATTGGACCACTTTCTTACACCATACACAAAAATAAATTCAAAATGGATGAAAGACATTTAAGTCTCACTTAAGTGAGACAGGAAACCACCGAAATCCTAGAAGAACACAGGCAGCAACCTCTTTGATCTCAGCCACAGCAACTTCTTAATAGACATGTCTCCAGAGGCAAGGGAAATAAAAGCAAAAATGAACTATTGGGACCTCATCAAGATATAAACTTCTGCACAATGAAGAAAACAATCAGCAAAACTAAAAGGCAACTAATGGAATGAGAGAAGATATTTGCAAATGACATATCTGATAAAGGGTTAGTATCCAAAATCTATAAAGAACTTACCAAGCTCAGAACCCAGGAAACAATCCAGTGAAGAAATAGATGTTTTCCAAAGAAATAGATGTTTTCCAAAGAAAACATTCAGATGGTTAACAGACACATGAAAAAATGCTCAACATCACTCATCATCAGGGGAATATGAATCAAAACCTCAATGAGATACCACCTCACACCTGTCAGAATGGCTAAAATTAACAACTCAGGCAACAGATATTGGCGAGGATATGGAAAAAGCGGAACACTTTTGCGCTGTTAATGGGAATGCAAACTGGTGCAGCCACTTTGGCAAACAGTATGGAGTTTCCTCAAAAAAATTAAAAATAGAGCTATCCTATGATCCACCAATTGAACTAACTAGGTATTTACCCAAAGAATAAAAAAACGCTGATTCGAAGGATCACATGTACCCCAATGTTTACAGCAACACTATGAACAATAGCCAAATTATGGAAAGAGCCCAAATGTCCAACTGATGAATGGTTTAAGAAGATGTAGTATATATATGCAATGGAATACTACTCAGCAATGAAAAAGAATGAAATCTAGCCATTTGCAGCAACGAGGATGGAACTGGAGGGTATTATGCTAAGTGGAATAAGTCAGTCAGAGAAAGACGGATATCATATGACTTCACTCGTATGTGGAATTTGAGAAGCATGGCAGATGAACATAGGAGAAGGGAAGGAAAAATAATATAAAAACAGAAGGGAGGCAAGCCATAAGAGACTCCTAAATACAGAGAACAAACTGAGGGTTGCTGGAGGGGAGGTGGGTGGGGGGATGGGTTAAATGGGTGATGGGAATTAAGGAGGGCACTTTTTAGGATGAACACTTGGTGTCATATGTAAGGGATGAATCACTGGGTCCTACTCCTGAAGCCAAGACTATACTGTATGTTAACTAACTTGAATTTAAATTTAAAAAAGAAAAAACCTGGTCAGGGGCACCTGGGTGGCTCAGTGGGTTAAGCGTCCCACTTTGGCTCGGGTCATGATCTCTCAGTTCATGTGTTTGAGTCCCATGTCAGGCTTTGTACTGACAGCTGAGAACCTGGAGACTGCTTCAGATTCTGTCTCCCTCTCTCTCTGCCCCTCCCCCACTTGCTCTCTCTCTCTCTCTCTCTCTCTCAAAAATAAATAAATAAACATTTAATAAAAGAAAAAGAAAAAAGCTAGGGAAATTTAAAAATCAACAACTTATCTTAACCATCAGAGAACTGTCTTGGGCAGATGCCCTATGGAAATCTGGAAAGGAGCAGGTACCTGTAGGGAGACACAAGACCTGAGCATTTGCTTACTCAGGACAGAAGCTGCTGGTGCCATATAAACTAGGAGGAAAATTAAACTAGAAATGTTGATGGATTACTGGAGGCTGACAGTGTGCCAGTGTGAGGCTCCCCAAGGGTTGCAGTCATAGGGAAGCTCCCACCTTCTTGCAGTTTGCTCCTCCAGGAACCCCACCTGGCTCTCACGGGGAGGATGTGGGGGCACGCCAAAGGAAGCTCTCCCCGTGGGCTGGCTGGGGTCGGGGAACAGCAGCCACAATCAAATCTTCCAGGCCCAGCTCCCCTACCTATCTCTCTTGTGGAACAAAAGGCTCAGGCTGAAGCAGGAAATGCATCAAAGCCCACCGGGTGCTGTTGTGGTCCCCTTGCAGCCAGGGAAGGGATTCAATACCTTAGCCTGCAGAAACTCGTGAAAATGGAAAGGCAAAGGTACAAAAATAGCCAAAACAATTCTGAGAAAGAACAGAGCTGGACGACTTACATTATCTGATTTCAGGACTTATTATAAAGTTACAGTATTCAACACAGTGTTGTATCTGCAAAAGGATAGCAAAGGAATAGACATGTTGATCAATGAACCCAAATAAATCCATGCAAATATAATGAACTGATTTTTGAAAGGTGGAAAGGAAACTCGGTAGAGAAACAATGGTCTTTTCAACAAGAGGTGGCAGAGCAATTGGATGACAGAAGGGCAATTGCAAATTAAAAATAAAAGGCTAATTCTCCTGTCGAGAAGAAAGGAAGTAACTTCTCTCCCTCATCGCTTTTCTTAGAGCATTTACTTTAAAAAAAACTTGTAAGTACTTCCTCTGTCTCCTGGAAATGTATGTAAATCTTCTTGAACGTTAAAAAGCCCCTTGCTGGCTTTACTGCCTGGTAATGTCTTTCTCAAGAACCTAAAAACCAACTCTTCAAAATGTAATTACAAGAGAAGACAGTTCCCCTGTCTCCTGCTTTCTGGGGAATGGTAGGAGCCTAACCTCAGAGGGGCCTCACTCCAAGTTGCAAAACCACCTCATGTCATAATGGTGTGAGAAGTTTGTTTTCCTTTGGATAAAGCCCATTAGCAAACCCACACAGCCACCTCAACTACCAAGTAAGTCTAGAATGAGCACATGTGTGACAAATGGTGCTGTGAAGTTCTCTTACTTAAGGACTAGTTATTGTTTATCATGTGACTATGTATGTAATGAGTTGTGTTTGCTTGACTATTGCTGACATAGTAATAGGCAACCCTTCATCTGCCTCCTAACTGCAGTGCTGGGCCCAAAGGAGACATTTATGAATGGTCCACCAGGTTCTGTATATGATGGTGGTCTATTCTTTCTGGATATCACATTTTCTTTTTAAATTTTTTTTTTCAACGTTTTTTATTTATTTTTGGGACAGAGAGAGACAGAGCATGAACGGGGGAGGGGCAGAGAGAGAGGGAGACACAGAATCGGAAACAGGCTCCAGGCTCCGAGCCATCAGCCCAGAGCCTGACGCGGGGCTCGAACTCACAGACCGCGAGATCGTGACCTGGCTGAAGTCGGACGCTTAACCGACTGCGCCACCCAGGCGCCCCTTGGATATCACATTTTCATCTGATTATCTATTTAAGGCTTCAAAGGTTAACTTCCAACCAGAATCTATCTCTGTGACATCAACAGTCAGGGAGCCATCTAATTAAAGACAACTGGAATACTGCTTTTCTGTGTTGAAAGTTTTGCTGTCAATTTGTTCTTTTTCCTCAGACTAAAACCCTGCAGGTTCATTCAGTACTTGACCAACAGGGCAGACAGAACACTACAGGATACTCAGAAGATGGGCCAAGTGCAATGTGACATAATTCACACAATGTGTATGTGGTATAAAGGAATAGAGGGCATCTTCTCACTGGACCACACATCTCTATACACAGTACAGAGTTCTGTGTGCATGCAACACTGACCCTACTCCCTGAGTTTACCCTTTAGAGACTGGTAGACTCCCCAAAGAAGTAAATGCTATCAAGAATAGAACTTTATAGCTGTAGGTTAGTTATGTCTAAGACACCTGCTTGCAAGTCTTGCTTCTTTGGTGTATCAAAATATATTTTGTGATGTACTAAAGTTCCTGATGTCTACCAAATATTAAGGTGCATTTTAGCCTAATTTATTATCTGTATTTTTTTTAATGTTTATCTATTCTTGAGAGAGAGAGAGAGAGAGAGAGCACAAGCAGGGGAGGGGCAGAGCAAGAGAGGGACGCAGAATCCAAAGCAGACTCCAGGCTCTGTCAGCACAGAGCCTGATGCAGGACCCGAACCCACAAGCCGCGAGATCATGACCTGAACCAAAGTTGGACGCCCAACTGACTGCGCCACCCAGGCTCCCCTATCTGTATTAAGTTATAAAAGTAGCCTTAGATGACTAGATATTCTGTTATTTGTATTAACAGAGATCTTTTTCTGAGTATGTGGCTCATGCTGTTGTGAAAAATGTTTTACCTCTTACCTTTGTCAGTTTATAATGAGAAAACTTCCTTTTACCCTATGCAGCTCAGAGAGCAACTTGATGTATTATCTCAAACACAATAAATATGCTCCTGAAGGCAAAAAAAGAAAAGGGGGTTATTGCAGCTTTATTTTTGATAGTGGGACATTGGAGACAATTGTAAGTTCTTTCTCTGTTTCCTTGAAATGTATGTGCTGGTGGTGGGACATTGGAGACAATTTGGGTTAGTTATGAAATCTATTTTAGGAAGATAAAGGCTAAGCTGTTATAGAAGAGATCTTCAAATGCAGTGCCTCAGACAAAATAAAAGATTATTTTTCTCTTAAGTCCAGAGACGTATGGGTGGTCCCAAATGAAAGGCACCAGTTCCTTATATGTTGTTGCTTTGTTATTTCCTGGGAACTTGGTCAATCACCATTCAATCCTCATCCATGGCAAAGACTGACCATCCGTCCTCAGTACTGCCCTTTTCTTCTACCTTTCAGTAATAGAACTTTCCCATGTTTTAGACACATGACTGTTCATATAATGCAGAGACCACATTTTCCAGCTCAATGTGATCAAAGCTGGAGAGCAGTCAAGGAGCTGATAATTATTGAAACTGGATGATGGATACAGAAAGGTCAATAAACTGTTCTTTCTACTTCTCTATATGTTTAAACTTGTTTACAATAAAAAGGGTTTGCCACAATTAAAATTTGTCTTAAAGTTTTTAATCTATTTGGATTTTATTTGAATTACAGTAAATAAAATAATTTTGGATGACATGATGAATCCTTATTTTCTTCTTTTATCATTAAAATATCTTTAATATCTTTCATTTTCAATATATCTTCAGTATCTTTTTCATTTTCTATCTTTTATCATAATCTTATTTGTATAATCATAAATATGATTTAAAACATAATGAAATGAGAAGGAAGGAAAGACAAAGGGAGGGAGACATGAAATTCCAAGTTTTTGCACTAGGAATCCTTAGAATTCCTTATTTTTATCTGTAGACATTATTGGCCACCCTAGGTCCCATCGTTTATGATGCAACCCACTGAAACAAGAGTAATTCAGAGGAGGAATAGTTGGCCCAGGAGAACTCATTCACATTCAGAGCAGGCCTCCTACTTAAGGGCCTCTCCAGGGAGCTCTGTCACTCTCCAAAGTCTAGAGTCAAGATCAAGTCCCTCTGGCCATTGTTATATGGGAAGCAGAGTTAAGAAGGCTTCCCCTTAGACAGAAGACTATAGGAATGTTTCCTTGCTAGGAGTTCCACTCCTGAATCTTCTAAAGTTGAGGGAAGTCCACAGAAGCCCTAGCCATATCTGGGGCTTTTGCTCTAGTGTTGGAAGGATGCCATTCAGTATCACCCATTGAGAGCATCACTTGTTGGCCTAGGGTGCCCAGGTAAAGACAAATCTCCTTCTCATTCATATACATCTTCTCCTAAAACTACCCACTCTGGGAACCTGTGAGTGTCAAACCATGAACAGAGAGATCAGATCCTCACTTATCACCTTCCTGAGTTATCCATCAAAGAGAAAGGTGAAGGTGACAAGTATACCGTGTTCTGGTCTAGACCAAACCCTATCACTGTACATTTTACCAGGTGTTCTTGTTCTCAGTGTTCTTGCATTCTCTCTCTCTCTCTCTCTCTCTCACTCACTCACTCTCATTGGCATTTACCATCCCTGTGATGCACAGAAGATAGTCCAAGATTGACTTGGCTTTATCCAAATCTCCTGGTACCAACTCAGAGAGTAGCACAGTCTTCATGGACTTACATGCTAAGTACTGAGATTACAGAACAAACAGTAGACAATATAGATTCACAGAAACCCTGGAATGGGAAGACCTTGGAGTAGCTGATGTGCACAACCCTCACCTCCATATTGAGGGCTTCCTCCTGCCTGGCTTCCATAAAATCAGCACATTTGTGTGCCACTTCTGCTTGGGTTGACACAGAAGGGAAGAAAGGATTTTTATTTAGTACCAGTAATACCCAAGGAAGTTGTCCTTTAATCTTTAGAATTGCTTTTTTAAAAACTTTTTTTTATTTATTTCTGAGAGAGAGAGAGAGAGAGAGAGCATGAGTGGGTGAGGGGCAGGAAGAGAGGGAGACACAGAATCAAAAGCAGGCTCCAGGCTCTGAGCTGTCAGCACAGAGCCCAACATGGGGCTCAAACTCACAAACTGCAAGATCATGACCTGAGCCAGTTGGGCACTTAACCAACTGAGCCACCCAGGCACCCCTAGAATTGTTTTTTTTTTAATCTTTAGAATTTCTTTATTTTTTAAAAAAAATTGTTTTTATGTTTATTCATTTTTGAAAGACAGAGACAGAGCACAAGCAGGAGTGGGGCAGAGAGAGAGGAGGACACAGAATCTGAAGCAGGCTCCAGGCTCTGAGCTGTCGGAACAGAGCCTGATACGGGGCTCAAACTCACAAACCGCGAGATCATGACCCAAGCCGAAGTCGGACGCTCAACCAACCGAAGCACCCAGGTGCCCCGAAATCTTTAGAATTTCTAAGCGGGAATGGACATTAGAAACCATCTAGTTTTCCAAGATTTTTTAAATGTTTATTTATTTTTGAGAGAGAGAGAGAGAGCAGGGGAGGGGCAGAGAGAGAAAGAGAGACAGAATCTCAAGCAGGGTCCACACTGTCAGGACAGAGTATGGGGCTCAAACTCATGAACCATGAGATCATGACCTGAGCCGAAATCAAGAGTCAGACATTTAGCCAACTAAGCCAACCAGGTACCCCCCGCCCAGATTTTTTTTTTTAATAAGAAACTCAAGTGACTTACTCATGAACTTACTGGGGCAGAGAAAGGTCTTGCACCATCATCAGGTATCACAATATCCCTATCAATCACTCATTCATCATGATCTTTCAGCCACATAGTCAGTCCAAATGTTCATCACTTATTTACTGTGATGATCAGAGCCTTCCTGTGGATTGAGTTCATTTCCTTCTGGAACTGGAGAATAGTACTTCTCAATGCTCTGGAGTCCGTTCCCAACTGCCTTCCTTTCTTTCTCCAGTCTGGATGATCTCTGTTCTCTTCTCTTTCCTTTCTAGGTCTGATTGTCTATGCTCTTCTTTTCTACCTTCTCCACCTTGGCCAATAGCTTCCTACCCTGAGCCAGGAAGGGCTGATGAGCCGTGAACCTTTACTCCCAATGCCTCATCCCCAGGCATGCTCTAAGACTGATAACTCATTTGATCATTCTTCTCCATTCTTGCCCCTCTGAAGGGGAACTTAAATGCTCCATGGAAGTTGGTAACAACATAACCACAGTCACTACATCTGTTCTCTTAGGACTGTCCAACAACCCTCAGATCCAGGCCCTGCTCTTTGTGCTCTTCCTGGGGATTTACCTTCTGACCCTGATGGGAAACCTGACGATGCTACTGGTGATCAGGGCTGATTCCCACCTCCACACGTCCATGTACTTCTTCCTGAGTCACCTCTCCTTTCTGGATACTTTCTATTCCTCAATCATTGTACCTAAGCTTTTAGAGAACCTTCTTTCCAAATGGAAGACTATATCCCCCCTTGAGTGTTTTACTCAGATCTCCTTGGTCATATTTTCTGGGGCCACTGAAGCTTGCCTCCTTTCAGTCATGGCCTATGACTGGTTCCAGGCTGTATGCCACCCACTGTTGTATGTGGTGGCCATGAACAGGAAGGTATGTACTGGCCTGGTGGGAGCATCCTGGGCCATAGGAGTGGGGACAGGCCTGGTTAACAGCATCCTTCTGGATCAGCAGCATTTCTGTGGCCCCAATCTTGTCCATAGTTTTGCCTGCGAGCTTCCCCCAGTCCTCCTGTTGGCCTGTTCTGACCCTTACATTAGCATTGCCTCCATCCTGACCACCATGGTGGTCCTGGGCCTTGGCACCCTTGTCCTATTTCTGGGCTCCTACACCTGTATCATCATGACAGCCCTGGGGATCAACTCTGTCACGGGTCGGAGGAAGATCTTTTCCACCTGCTTTTCTCATTTTCTTGTGGTCACCATCTTTTATGGTTCAGGAGTTTTCAGGTATGTCATACTATATCTCCTAAATGTAAATGTAGGGTATCCCTTGCCCTAAAGTGGCTTTGGTCTGTAGAACTGGGCATTGCAAAGGAGCAGGAAAATTACTATACTGGAATTCAGAAGGCCTAGGTTCTAGTTCTGGTTCTGCTGTGGACTAGCTGTGTGAATTATAAAAAAATCCATTTTCTTTCTCAGGTCTCAATTGTCTAAGTCTGAAAGATGAGCTTATACAAGGACTAGAGACTTTCCTACTTTCACTAACCTATGATTAATAGTTCTCAAAAGGAAATCAGACAGCCCTTGGTAGATTATTATTCAGCGCTAGGCAAAAATAAATAAATAAATAAAACATACAATTCTTGAAACAGATGACATCTTTCTTTCCTACTGGAAGATGATGTCTCTGAGCTGCTTTTACATGGCTCAAGCTCAATTTTAGTATGTAGAGAAAAGAAATATTATTAACCTCACTTTCAGGTAAGGAACCTAACCAGGTGACTTCTCAAATGTTCCAGAACAAGTTAGTAATGGAACCATAATATAAACCAAGTCCCACTGATTTCAAACCTCATGCTCTTTCCTACCATGCTTCTCTCAAACATAAACAGCTCTAGCTGACAAGTCCTCACCTACTAGGAGCAGAATAATTAATGGTCCATGGTATCCACTGAACTGGAGATGGATTTGTACAAATTGCTCCATATTTTCTCACCTGCTTGTTACTTGGAGAGAAGGCAAGGGTGGAAAAGGATGATAAGGAATAGTCAAGAAGAGCTCACCTGAGGCTGTGGGAAAATCTCTTTATCTCTCTCTGCCTGATTTTCCTCATATGCCATAAGGAGACAATAAGATTTCTCCTACCTACTTCACAGAAATGTTAGGAGGGATAGATGAAGAATAATGACAGTAAAATGAATATCTTTTTAAATCAAGCACACCAGAACCCACAAAGAACATTCCAATGGTGATGGCACTCTAGCACACACACAAAAAAATTAATGTTTCTTTGGGAAATACTCCCAGTGACACTTAATAAAATGCACCCCCAAGATTTATTCTTATTATTTTAAATTAATATCTTGTGCTTAGCACATTTTTATTTTCCACGCTTGGCTTCTTTACTAAGCCAAAGAAAAATGCACCTAAAAGGACAAATGTATGTTCCAATAAGGATTATATAAAATAATGTGCCATGGGGCACCTGGATGGCTCAGTCAGTTGAGCAAAGGACTTCAGCTCAGGTCATGATCTCACAGCTTGTGAGTTCGAGCCCCAGGTCGGGCTCTGTGCTGACAGCTCAGAGCCTGGAACCTGCTTCGGATTCTGTGTCTCCTTCTCTCTGCCCCTAACCCACTTGCATTCTGTCTCTGTCTCTCTCAAAAATAAATAAACATTAAAAAAATTTTTTTAATAAATAAAATAAAATAAAATAATGTGCCGTGACTGGAGATAATTCCCAGAGCCATAAATGTTGGGAACAATGACAGTATTATTAGAGAAGCATACACTTTTGCCAGAAACAATCCTCACAGGATGAGAACATACATTGTATATACAGGGAAAAGAAGAGAAAAAAAATCCTCATATCTTTATCATAACTATTAAGAAAAGATGTTTTGAAGCATATGAAGTACTACAGAAATGCATGAAATTATTAGTTTTTTTCTAATCTGCAGCCCTTGATGTGCTACAGAACTTTCTTTTTCTCAGGGCAGCCCTTATAATGTTCTGCATAAGAGAACTCATGTTTGGAGGCATATGAAGGTGGAAATGATTGACTTCTCAGTGATCATATAGTCACATCTAGACGTTGCTGCCATTGATAGTCAATTCAGCTCTGAGGACCCACTTTGCAGAGACTCTGGGATGGGATGGACCATGCCTGCCAACAGTATTGTGGCCATTGTTCTGAGCTCAGTTTACTCCTCTGTGCCATTCCCTTCAAGGTACATGACTCCAGCATCTGGCTTAGCCCTGGAACAAGTGGTCTCTGTGAAGTACAGTGTGGTGACCCCATTGCTAAACCCTCTCATCTACAGTCTGAAGAACCAGGAAGTGAAAGCAGCCTTCAAGAGAGTGCTGGCCAGGAAGCCCAGGCTTACCTTCTAACCGAGTTCCACTGCCTGCTCGTAACAGGAGAAACAGTGGTGCAAAGGAAGAGGAGGCAGGAAGAACTATCACCAGCTATGTTCTTTCTTCTAAAAACAGAAGATTAGTTCCTCTAACTCCACTGTCCTCCCCCAATCAAGTGAGATAGGAAAACCCCCACAGAGCACATGACAGGGGGGCCAGTCACCACTCAAGAAAATTCTGACAAAAAAAGTGTGAAGGATCCTCAAAAAATTTAGAACTACCATATGATCCAATAATTCCACTGCTGGGTACTTATCCAAAAGTAAATTATTATATCTAGATGTCAGAGGAAAATAGCATGGAGGAGAAATTGGGATAGAAAGGGAGTCCATATTATTGGGCACCATTCTGAGACCTCCTCACACAGAGCTCTGGGAGAGGGTGCACTCTGACAGCCCTGCCCTGAGCCTCCCCACAGCAACCTGAGCCTGGACCACTTCAAATCCCTTCTTGGTTCAGGACTTGTTCCAGGGCTAAGGAAGGAGAAGGAGTTGGAGAAACAGAACAGATTCTCAGCTGCCATCCCATCTCTCCTTCAGCTCCCAAGAATGTTCTCAGGAAGAGAACAACAGCACTTTCCTGTCATGCTTCTATCAAATGCCAAGAGGTCAGGACTACATCAGTCAGGACTACTTCCATGCCAGCTCCCTGGCTTCCCTCTGTTCTTCTGAACTTCAAGCTAAGATACTCTCTGAAAATAAATTTGTTGTCAGTTTCCTCTAGCAAACTCCTCTTCAGATTATGGCCTCATATATGGTACACTCACAGGTGATGTTTCCTGGTCTTCTCTGTGGCATGAAGGCCAGAGCAATGGGACTGGGCACAAGTCCCAGCCTTAGCTGCATTTCTTCTTGGACCACTTGGTGAAGCAGGTCCCTTATGTTACCAGAGCATTTGACTTCCTGAGGGGTAACTAAGACAGGGTAATAAGAAGTTGATATGTGAGCTCTGTAGGAAGAATGGCCATCTGACCCTGTCCTCCCACACACACCCATACAAAGGAGTCACTCCTAAAACCTGTAGACTTGGGTAAATCATTTTGTCCCAAGGGGGAATAGCATGCAATACTTCTGGGAGATGCATCACATTGTGTTTAAGTTCACACTAAAGTCACATCATGAGTACCAAGTTATTTCCTGAGAGTCTCTTTTCATTAAGTATAGGAGAAGGATGGCCTCTCCACCCCTTTCATGGTCCTATCAGTCTCTAAACAAGCCATAGGGAGACTTCATGTGGGAACTGCTCATCTCTGAGACAAGAGAAGTATGATCTGACTACCAAAAGGCCCTGCAGGTATAGGGGTAGGAGGAGTGTAATCAGCTATATTAGACATCTAAGAAAGGCAGAAGAAGAAAAACAGGAAGTAGAAGATAACTCAGTTAACTCAGAAATGTCATTTTTTTTCTTCAAGTTTTTACTTAAATTCCAGTTAGCTGGATGGCGGTGTAGAAGGACGCTGGGCTCACTGAGTCCTGCTGATCACTTAAATTCCACCCACACCTGCCTAAATCACCCAGAAAACCGCCAGAAGACTAGCAAAATGGATTCTCTGGAGCCAAGCATAGACAAGAGGCCCACGGAAGAGGGTAGTAAGGGCAGAGAGGCGGTGCGCGCTACACAGACTGGCAGGAGGGAGCTGGGATGGAGGGGCAGCCCACCAGCAAAGCAAAGCAGAGCTCCCGAGTCTGGCTTGCAAAAGCAGAGGGGCCGGATGGAGTGTGTTCTGACAGCAAGCGGACTTAACATCTGGAGGTTATAAGCTAACAGCTCTGACTCTCAACAATAGCCAAATTATGGAAAGAGCCTAAATGTCCATCAACTGATGAATGGATAAAGAAATTGTGGTTTATATACACAATGGAGTACTACGTGGCAATGAGAAAGAATGAAATATGGCCCTTTGTAGCAACATGGATGGAACTGGAGAGTGTGATGCTAAGTGAAATAAGCCATACAGAGAAAGACAGATACCATATGTGCTCACTCTTATGTGGATCCTGAGAAACTTAACAGGAACCCATGGGGGAGGGGAAGGAAAAAAACAGAGGTTAGAGTGGGAGAGAACGAAAGCATAAGAGACTCTTAAAAACTGAGAACAAACTGAGGGTTGATGGGGGGAGGGAGAGAAGGGTGGATGATGGGTATTGAAGAGGGCATCTTTTGGGATGAGCACTGGGTGTTGTATGGAAACCAATTTGACAATAAATTTCATATATTAAAAAATAATTTTAAAAAATTAAAAAAAAATAAGTTAACAGCTCTGCTCGGAGAACGGGAGGGCTAGAGGACAACGGGAGGGAGAGTTGTTGAGCCCCGGATGACAGAGCTCAGCTTGGGGGGGAACAAAGGTGCTCGCCAGTGCCATCTCCCTCGCCCATCCCCCAGCCAAAATCCCAAAGGGAACCAGTTCCAGCCAGGCAACTTGCTTGCACGGGCGCAAACACCCAATGCTGTGCTTCTGTGGATCCATCCCTCCAGCGGGTCTGACTCCCTCCCAGCGCCGCAGGGCCCCTCCTGAAGTGGATCATCAAAGGAAAAGTAAGCTGAGCCTACCCCTCCCGCCACTATGCACCTTGTCGATCCACCCCAGCTAATATGCCAGATCCCCAGCACCACAACCCTGGCAGTATGCAAGTAGCCCAGACAGGTGCCACACCACCCCACAGTAAATCCTGCCCCTAGAAAAGGGGAAGAGAAGGTACAGCCAGTCTGACTGTGGCCCCAGCGGTGGGCTGGGGGCAGACATCAGGTCTGACTGTGGCCCCGCCCACCAACACAAGTTATTCAAGACAGCACTGGGGAAGTGCCCTGCAGTTCCCCACCACTCCAGGGACTATCCAAAATGATGAAACAGAAGAATTGCCCTCAAAAGAAACTCCAGGAAGTAGCGACAGCTAATGAACTGATCAAAAACAATTTAAACAATATAACAGAAAGTGAATTTAAAATAATAGTCATAAAATTAATCTCTGGGCTTGAAAACAGTATAAAGGACAGCAGAGAACCTATTGCTACAGAGATAAAGGGACTAAGAAACATCCAGGAGGAGCTAAAAAATGCTATAAATGAGTTGCAAAATAAAATGGAGACAACCACAGCTTGGACTGAAGAGGCAGAGGAGAGAATAGGTGAACTAGAAGATAAAATCATGGAAAAAGAGGAAACTGAGAAAAAGAGAGATAAAAAAATCCAGGAGTATGAGGGGAAAATTAGAGAACTAAGTGATGCACTAAAGAGAAATAATCTATGCATAATTGGTATTCCAGAGGAGGAAGAGAGAGGGAAAGGTGCTGAAGGTGTACTTGAAGAAATCATAGCTGAGAACTTCCCTGATCTGGGGAAGGAAAAAGGCATTGAAATCCAAGAGGCACAGAGAACTCCCTTCAGACGTAACTTGAATCGATCTTCTGCATGACATATCATAGTGAAACTGGCAAAATACAAGGATAAAGAAAAAATTCTGAAAGCAGCTAGGGATAAACGTGCTCTAACATATAAAGGGAGACCGATATGACTCGTGACGGATCTCTCTACTGAAACTTGGCAGGCCAGAAAGGAATGGCAGGAAATCTTCAATGTGATGAACAGAAAAAATATGCAGCCGAGAATCCTTTATCCAGCAAGTCTGTCATTTAGAATAGAAGGAGAGATAAAGGTCTTCCCAAACAAACAAAAACTGAAGGAATTCATCACCACTAAACAAGCCCTACAAGAGATCCTAAGGGGGATCCTGTGAGACAAAGTACCAGAGACATCACCACAAGCATGAAACCTACAGACATCACAATGACTCTAAACCCATATCTTTCTATAATAACACTGAATGTAAATGGACTAAATGCGCCAACCAAAAGACATAGGGTATCAGAATGGATAAAAAAACAAGACCCATCTATTTGCTGTCTACAAGAGACTCATTTTAGATCTGAGGACACCTTCAGATTGAAAGTGAGGGGATGGAGAACTGTTTATCATGCTACTGGAAGCCAAAAGAAAGCTGGAGTAGCCATACTTATATCAGACAAACTAGACTTTAAATTAAAGGCTGTAACAAGAAATGAAGAAGGGCATTATATAATAATTACAGGGTCTATCCATCAGGAAGAGCTAACAATTATAAATGTCTATGCGCCGAATACCGGAGCCCCCAATTATATAAAACAATTACTCACAAACATAAGCAACCTTATTGATAAGAATGTGGTAATTGCAGGGGACTTTAATACTCCACTTACAACAATGGATAGATCATCTAGACACATAGTCAATAAAGAAACAAGGGCCCTGACTGATACATTGGATCAGATGGACTTGACAGATATATTTAGAACTCTGCATCCCAAAGCAACAGAATATACTTTCTTCTCGAGTGCACATGGAACATTCTCCAAGATAGATCACATACTGGGTCACAAAACAGCCCTTCATAAGTATACAAGAATTGAGATCATACCATGCATACTTTCGGACCACAATGCTATGAAGCTTGAAATCAACCACAGGAAAAAGTCTGGAAAACCTCCAAAAGCGTGGAGGTTAAAGAACACTCTACTAAAGAATGAATGGGTCAACCAGGCAATTAGAGAAGAAATTTAAAAATATATGGAAACAAACGAAAATGAAAATGCAACAATCCAAATGCTTTGGGATGCAGCGAAGGCAGTCCTGAGAGGAAAATACATTGCAATCCAGGCCTATCTCAAGAAACAAGAAAAATCCCAAATACAAAATCTAACAGCACACCTAAAGGAAATAGAAGCAGAACAGCAAAGACACCCTACCCCAGCAGAAGAAGAGAAATAATGAAGACCAGAGCAGAAATAAACAATATAGAATCTGAAAAACTGTAAACCAGATCAACGAAACCAAGAGTTGGTTTTTTGAAAAAATAAACAAAATTGACAAACCTCTAGCCAAGCTTCTCAAAAAGAATAGGGAGATGACCCAAATTGATAAAATCATGAATGAAAATTGAATTATTACAACCAATCCCTCAGAAATATAAGCAATTATCAGGGAATACTATGAAAAATTATATGCCAACAAACTGGACAACCTGGAAGAAATGGACAAATTCCTAAACACCCACACACTTCCAAAACTCAAACAGGAAGAAATAGAAAGCTTGAACAGACACATAACCAGAGAAGAAATTGAATCAGTTATCAAAAAATCTCCCAACAAATAAGAGTCCAGGACCAGATGACTTCCCAGCAGAGTTCTACCAGACATTTAAAGCAGAGGTAATACCTATCCTTCTCAAGCTATTCCAAAAAATAGAAAGGGAAGGAAAACTTCCAGACTCATTCTATGAAGCCAGTATTACTTTGATTCCTAAACCAGACAGAGATCCAGTAAAAAAAAGAGAACTACAGGCCAATATCCCTGATGAATATAGATGCAAAACTTCTCAATAAGATACTAGCAAATCGAATTCAACAGCATATAAAAAGAATTATTCACCATGATCAAGTGGGATTCATTCCTGGGATGCAGGGCTGGTTCAACATTCACAAATCAATCAACGTGATACATCACATTAATAAAAGAAAAGAGAAGAACCATATGATCTTGTCAATCGATGCAGAAAAAGCATTTGACAAAATTCAGCATCCTTTCTTAATAAAAACCCTTGAGAAAGTCGGGATAAAAGGAACATACTTAAACATCATAAAAGCCATTTATGAAAAGCCCACAGCTAACATCATCCTCAATGGAGAAAAACTGAGAGCTTTTTCCCTGAGATCAGGAACACAACAGGGATGTCCACTCTCACCGCTGTTGTTTAACATAGGGTTGGAAGTTCTAGCATCAGCAATCAGACAACAAAAAGAAATCCAAGGCATCCAAATTGGCAAAGATGAAGTCAAGCTTTCACTTTTTGCAGATGACATGATATTATACATGGAAAACCTGATAGACTCCACCAAAAGTCTGCTAGAACTGACACATGAATTCAGCAAAGTTGCAGGATACAAAATCAATGTACAGAAATCAGTTGCATTCTTATACACTAATAATGAAGCAACAGAAAGACAAATAAAGAAACTGATCCCATTCACAATTGCACCAAGAAGCATAAAATACCTAGGAATAAATCTAACCAAAGATGTAAAAGATCTGTATGCTGAAAAATATAGAAAGCTTATGAAGGAAATCGAAGAAGATATGAAGAAATGGAAAAACATTTGGTGCTCATGGGTTGGAAGAATAAATATTGTCAAAATGTCAATACTACCCAAAGCTATCTACACATTCAATGCAATCCCAATCAAAATTGCACCAGCATTCTTCTCAAAGCTAGAACAAGCAATCCTAAAATTCATATGGAACCACAAAAGGCCCCGAATAGCCAAAGTAATTTTGAAGAAGAAGACCAAAGCAGGAGGCATCATAATCCCAGACTTTAGCCTCTACTACAAAGCTGTCATCATCAAGACAGCATGGTATTGGCACAAAAACAGACACATAGACCAATGGAATAGAATAGAAACCCCAGAACTAGACCCACAAAAGTATGGCCAACTAATCTTTGACAAGGCAGGAAAGAATATCCAATGGAAAAAAGACAGTCTCTTTAACAAATGGTGCTGGGAGAACTGGACAGCAACATGCAGAAGGTTGAAACTAGACCACTTTATTACACCATTCACAAAAATAGACTCAAAATGGATAAAGGACGTGAATGTGAGACAGGAAACCATCAAAACCCTAGAGGAGAAAGCAGGAAAAGACCTCTCTGACCTCAGCCGCAGCAATTTCTTACTTGACACATCCCCAAAGGCAAGGGAATTAAAAGCAAAAATGAACTACTGGGACCTCATGAAGATAAAAAGTTTCTGCACAGGGGCGCCTGGGTGGCTCAGTCGGTTAAGCGTCTGACTTCGGCTCAGGTCATGATCTCACAGTTCGTGAGTTCAAGCCCCGCGTCGGGCTCTGTGCTGACAGCTCAGAGCCTGGAGCCTGCTTCCCATTCTGTGTCTCCCTCTCTCTCTGCCCCTTCCCTGCTCATGCTGTGTCTCTCTCTGTCTCAAAAATAAATAAACATTAAAAAAAAAAAAGTTTCTGCACAGCAAAGGAAACAACCAACAAAACTAAAAGGCAACCAACGGAATGGGAAAAGATATTTGCAAATGACATATCGGACAAAGGGCTAGTATCCAAAATCTATAAAGAGCTCACCAAACTCCACACCTGAAAAACAAATAATCCAGTGAAGAAATGGGCAGAAAACATGAATAGACAATTCTCTAAAGAAGACATCCAGATGGCCAACAAGCACATGAAAAGATGCTCAACATCGCTCCTCATCAGGGAAATAGAAATCAAAACCACACTCAGATATCACCTCACGCCAGTCAGAGTGGCCAAAATGAACAAATCAGGAGACTATAGATGCTGGAGAGGATGTGGAGCAACGGGAACCCTCTTGCACTGTTGGTGGGAATGCAGACTGGTGCAGCCACTCTGGAAAACAGTGTGGAGGTTCCTCAAAAAACTAAAAATAGACCTACCCTATGACCCAGCAGTAGCACTGCTAGGAATTTACCCAAGGGACACAGGAGTACTGATGCATAGGGGCACTTGTACCCCAATGTTTATAGCAGCACTCTCAATAGCCAAATTATGGAAAGAGCCTAAATGTCCATCAACTGATGAATGGATAAAGAAATTGTGGTTTATATACACAGTGGAGTACTACATGGCAATGAGAAAAAATGAAATATGGCCCTTGGTAGCAACGTGGATGGAACTGGACAGTGTTATGCTAACTGAAATAAGCCATACAGAGAAAGACAGATACCATATGGTTTCACTCTTATGTGGATCCTGAGAAACTTAGAAACCCACGGGGGAGGGGAAGAAAAAAAAAAGAGGTTAGAGTGGGAGAGAGCCAAAGCATAAGAGACTCTTAAAAACTGAGAACAAACTGAGGGTTTATGGGGGGTGGGAGGGAGAGGAGGGTGGGTGATGGGTATTGAAGAGGGCACCTTTTGGGATGAGCACTGGGTGTTGTATGGAAACCAATTTGACAATAAATTTCATATATTAAAAAAAATTCCAGTTAGCTAACATACAATGTAATATTAATTCCAGGTATAGAATTTAGTGATTCATCACTTACATATAACACCAGTGCTCATCAGAACAAGTACTCTCCCAAATACCCATCACCCATTTAACCCATTCCCCCACCCACATCCCCTCCAGCAACCCTCAGTTTGTTCACTGTATTTAAGAGTCTGTTTCCTGGTTTGACTCTCCCTTTTCCCCCCTCCTCTGTGTTCATCTTTTTTGTTTCTTAAATTCCACATTAATGAAATCATATGGTGTTTGTCTTTCTCTGACTGACCTATTTCACTAAGCATAATACACTCTAGCTCCATCCAAGTCATTGTAAATGGCAATATTTTATTCTTTGATGGCTGAGTAATATTCCATTGTACATGTATATACATTTGGGCTCTTTCCATAATTTGGCTACTATAAACATCAGGATGCATGTACCCTTTGAATTAGTATTTTTGTATCCTTGGTAAATACCTAGTAGTGCAATTTCTGGGTTGTAGAGTTCTACTTTAAATTTTTTAGAAACCTCAATGCTGTTTTCCAGAGTGGCTGCACCAGTTTGCATTATCACCAACGGTGCAAAAGGGTTGCCCTTTCTCTGCATCCTCACCAGCACCTGTTGTTTCCTGTGTTATTAATTTTGGCCATTCTTACAGGTGTGATGTGATATTTCATTGTAGTTTTGATTCATATTTCCCTGATGATGAGTAATGTTGAGCATCTTTTAATGATTCTGGTAGCCATCTGTACATAAATGTGGTGTTTTAAATTGGAGTTTTGGCATGCTGGATTGTCAAAGCAGGAACAGATATAAAAAAAAAAAAAACAAAAAACAAAAACAAAAACAAACCACCTGAACCAAAACCCTCCTTTTAAGATGAGGAAGTTGAAGCACAGAGGACAGAGATGACATGCCCAGGTTTGCACCATCAATGAGTAGCAGAAACAGACTTTAGGACTCAAATCGCCCTCAACCCATTGGTCACCCTTTTCAGATTCTTGGCACCCCTATCTTTGCTGTCCTTCTCCCACCCCGCATCTCCACCAGTCAAAAATCCAACCCATACTTCAAAACCAGCTTAAATGCCACTCCTTTAATAAATCCTTTCTTGATCTCTTTTTCCACAGCACCCCCCCAATGTAAAGTATCTTTTTTTATGAATGTTCAGAGCACATTTCTAAACTCTCTCATGCTATGACATTATCCCTTGTATTATAATAATTTTTTTAATTTTTTTAACTTTTATTTATTTTTTGATAGAGACAGAGCACAAGTTGGGGAGGGGCAGAGAGAGAAGGAGACACAGAATCCAAAGCAGGCTCCAGGCTCCGAGCTGTCAGCACAGAGCCTGACACGGGGCTTGAACTCACTAGCCGTGAGATCATGACCTGACTTGAAGTCGGACGCTTAACCGATTGAGCCACCCAGGCGCTCTGCATTATAATTATTTATTGTTTATCTTATCTTTCCTACTAGTCCTTGAGGGAAGGGACCCTTTTGCCAATTTTTTACTCCTTCTATAGTTCCTTGAATATGCTAGTGATCAATGAGTTTCTTGAATCGAGTTGCAACAGAAAGTAACCTCCATCTTTCTAAGTTCAGTCTATTTCCTCTTTAATAGAGATGGAAGGTGGCTATGACTTATAGCTTCAGTGTCCACCCTCTCACACTACTTCCTCCTCCTCCCTCCAGGAAGAAAATACAGCCAGCCATTCAAAATCAGGCCCTTTATTCAAGACAGAGGTGGAATCCATTGTTGTAGTTAAAGTGCCATCAGGGGGCACTAAGCAAGGGTCAAAAGTCCAGTGTACCAGTCACACATCCCTGGAGAATCATTCTCAAGTGTCCAAAGGTGTCACTACAGAGTTCAGGGCTCAAAGACAAATCAGCTTCAAGGGGGTAGAAAGAAGCAAACTGAGGTAGCCTTAGGGGAGAGGCATTTCAGGAATGTACAGAGGGCAGAAACAGCAAAGACCGCAGGCACTCACATCTCACAGTGCCACTGTTCCAGTTTCTCAGAGCAGAGTGGTTTATGGGCCAACCTGATAATGGAAAAAGAGACAGGACAAGTTGGATGACTGGATCTTAGCCCAAACTTCCATCTAGCTTTATTCCCAAAAGGGTCAAGGTGGAAGAGTGTGGATGAAAATTACAGAAGGACATTCCTAGCCACATGGCAAGGGACACTGAGCCACCTAATGCGGTAGGGTTCACTTTTAAAACTCCAAAAAATTGTAGGACTGGAAAAGACATGCAGTGGTATCAAGGGCTCGCTTCAGGGTCTAGGACTAAAACAAGCTGAATTAGACGTCCACATCCAGGTGAATGGAGCCATAGGTCTCAGCCTTCTCTTTCTCATGCTTGTTAGGAATATTGTTAAACAGGAGTGGTGTGAGGGAAGCTTGGAAAATCGGAAACCTGAATCTTCTCAATGACTTTTGTTTTGAAAACTACATTCTAAATTAAATGGTCAGGAGATAGAAAGAGAGGACAGTAGTGCTGGACTAAAGGAGTGAGAAAAAGGAGGAGAAGGGAAAAGTAAAAAATAGAATGGAGATTCACCAGTAGTCAATTCCTTCCTTATCCAGGATCTTCTTGGCACAAATAATGTCATCAGTAAGGTCATCATCCAGGAACTCTGGCAGGAGTTGCAAGGAGAGGAATGAGAGAGCTAAGTATTACCCAGAAAGATAATGTGTTTCCCTCTTCCCTGGATCTATTAGGTCTGGTCCTTCTCTGAACTGGAGGTTTATGCCTGTTGCCTTTCTATATGAGAAAGTCAATACAATAATGTTCCCCATCCAAGATAAGGATTCCCTTCACTTTTCTTGAATGTCTCCAGAGGAACTGTCAACTTCATCAACTGACTTACTCTGAAAATGCAGGGTATTAGACTTCAAGAATCCCAGACAGCTCAGATCATCTACCCGTGAACTTCTGGGAACTGCCTGGGGATTTAGTGAACATGAAAATTCTGTCAATTCAAGCCCCACAGTTGAAGTGGAGTACAAGGCAGTGAAATCAGAAGTATGCTTGACACCAAAAATAAGATTATCCCAGAGGTAGCCTCCAGGAAAACAGAGGAACAGGATAAAAGAGGCTACTCACTGTCACAGGAGATGTCACAGATGTTCCTTGACTGAAGGATCTGGTTGTCCCTGCACCAAAATTTATTGTTGATCTGGAAGAGTCCATATTCTGTGCTGCCATTGTTATTGACTATGGTTTGTGTATCATAACCACTAGTATGAAATATGGTACAGATCCCTGAGGGAAAGATGAGAAAGAGGTATCACAGAGGTGACTATAAATTATGCATTTATAGCATAAATAAGTACCTGTATTACCAGACATAGAAAGGCTCTCTAGCCAATCTCCAAATATTGCAAAGCACAAAATATATTGATGAAATGAAAAGGGTTCCAAAAAGGACAGACAATAAGAGAAAGGGAAAATAGGGGCGTCTGGGTGGCTCAGTCGGTTAAGTGTCCGACTTCAGCTCAGGTCATGATCTCACAGTTCGTGGGCTCGAGCCCCACATCAAGCTCTGTGCTGACAGCTCAGAGCCTGGAGCCTGCTTCAGATTCTGTGTCTCCCTCTCTCTCTCTGCCCCTTCCATAGTCTGTGTCTCTCTGTCTCTCAAAAATGAATAAATGTTAAAAAAAATTTTTTTTAAAGAGAGAAAGATAAAATACATGAATAAATGTAATAAAAAGAGTAAACAGATAAGCAGATAAGATAAAAGGATTATTATATAATTGAATAAAAGTGGAGAGGGAAAGGTGGATGAAAGAGAGACACATATGAATTGAAGAATGGATGAAGCAAGGCAGCAGGGAACTTACATTCAGACAAAGGAATGCCTCCATAGCCATCCATGTCTTTCAGCACCTGGGACAGCTCACATTTTGTAAATTGCTTCCCCCGGATGGCAGGGAACATGATGCCAATCAGGAGCAGAGAGACAAAGGACATCATTTTGGCTGCCCCCAAGAACCTGAAATAGGGACACCAAACAGCTTCACCTCCTTTTATTTGTGGAGAAAGCCTCAGGGGCCCTGGCACCAAGCCCTACATCCAGGAAGAGGATGAAGAGAGACTGGTCATGCCAACACAGAAACACTGAACCTGCCAGCTGCCTTCCGTACTTTTACCCCATTTTTCCTTCTCCTCCCCTAATCTCTAGTCCATACCAGTTATTGTTTTCTGCCCAGAAAGAGTTCCAAGCATGATTCTGTTCCCATTTGGCTTTGTTACGTACCTTTGTTTCTTGTAGATTTGGTTCTAGGAAGCAGGATGTCCCTAGCCTACTTCGGGAACAAAGGAGGCCTCAGGGGTAATATGAGTGAGGCAATCAGAAAATAAACGAAGGGTCTTGGCAAAACCCCCTCCCCACTAGAGACATACAGAATATGGAAAAGGAGTGTGTGTCATTACATGCCATAAGCCCAGGATCAGAGTTGGCACTTGTCCAGTCAACTCAGGCATGGAAAAAAGGAAGAGTCCCTTAACATGGTGGTTCATGGCTGGGGGCTCAGGAGTAGGGATGGACGATAGCAACATAGACTAAAAGAATCTGATATAACTTGGATCCAGAGATTTCTTACTTCAGGAAAACAGAGTATGACAGAATCTAGCTCTCCTATGAGCTATTATCCAGGCTCTCCACCACCAACCACCACTACCACTAAACAGCCAGATACTACATTGGTGTTAATTAAGACATTAGGTAAATCCAAAACTAATAACTTGTAGCAGATTTGTTCATGGGTATAGAAACTGGTAGACAGCCTCAGAGTTGGCCACAGATGGTTAAAGAGAGAGTAACCCAAGTCAGTGTAAAGAGGACTTTGAGAACTTTAAGATTAGACTAAGATATATCTACAGTCTACAAAACAAGATTCTGGATCTGAGCTTTTTAAGACCAGTGCCCCTGAACAAGTAAAGTTGAGGGTACCAGTTCTGAATAATTCCTCCAACTTGCTGGCATCAAGCTTCAAATCATGTGCCAATAGCTATTAGCCTCCTTCGTGCCAGGGCTCATCCTCTTTATTCCAATCTCTAAACCTGATTTCTTATATTGAAGTGGGTATCTGTCCCAACCAACAGTTTTCTCTATATCATGGATAACCAGTATATGAAGCTGCATGAGTGAAAATGAGTGTAGAGGATCTTGGTGCCAAGAGAGATGAGCAGAAAGTCTTGATGGCAAAGAAATACATGTTCAGAAACACAATGAAAGGGCTGCTACAACATTTCTCCTCCATTCTACCCAGAGGCATTGGAGGGGTACATGAAGGACAGGAATAGGAATAGGAATTCTGTCACACTAAGCAAGTATGGTTGAGAATATGTCTGGGAGTAGAGGATGACCTTGAACCATCTGACAGATAAGGAAAGCTAGGCCTGCTTGCCTATAATTTGGTTGGTTGTATCTCTGCCCTTCCCTGAAGCAATAAAAAGCAGCATACAGATCTGCACAGCTAAGCGCAAAAAATAAATGTGCCTCGGGCAAGAGGAACCATTATTTCCCTAGAAATGTTTGTAAAATGGCATATCTGAGGATCATCTGGAAAAGAATATGGAAGATGTGTAATGGGAACAATTACAAACATTCAGAGAAAGACGCAGATTCTTGGAGATAGACCAAACAACAATGACCACAGCACTGAAAGAGGAAGAAAGACATCAGCACAGCTACCTTTCCAGACAGGTAGCGTGCTCTCTGTGCAGGCTGAGATCTGAATCAAGGCAGTGAAGAGACATTTACAACACATGGATTTTTTAGAAATATGCTAGGAAGCTATATTCATTCGGATGCTGTCATAAAAATCAGGTTTCTCAAACCAGTCCTATTTGAAGGACTTTTAGAGATTAAGGAATCAGAAGGACCTGCTTCAAAACACATTTGGCAGTTGCCATCCAAAACTATAGTTTGTAGATAAGTGGTAATTTATAGAGAGAGCCAAGGACTACCATTTGGAGGAACATCCTAGATCTACAATAACATTGATCATTACTTCTGGTTAGTATATTCACCTTGTTCTACTTCCTCCCATAATCCACATAAATTACTACTAAGTGGACAATGAAGCAAAATTTTGGACTTGACACATAAATTTCAGACAAATTCTTCATTGAATTATAGAGTTATTTAAAGCAAATAAAATTTGGGGGCACCTGGGTGGCTCAGTCGGTTAAGCATCTGCCTTCAGCTCAGGTCATGATCTTGTGGTTCACAAGTCTGAGCCCTGCATGGAGCTCTGTGCTGACAGCTCAGAGCCTGGAGAGTCCTTCAGATTCTCTGTCTCCCTCTCTCTCTGCCCTCCCCCACTCGTGCTCTGTCTGTCTCTTAAAAATAAACAAACACTTTTAAAAAGCAGATAAAATTTGGAGAGTGAGTGATTTTGATTGGTGCTTTTCTTTGGGGGGTTGCTTGTGCAAAAGTCCTTACAAAGTCACTTAGCACTAGGGACTCACATCCTGTATCTGCACCAAAAGCGTGCTTGCAATTTACATTGGATTATTTTGAATTGTTGTATTTGTATTACTATCTCTATTACTGTTCTTGTGCATAAAAAAGCCAATGGTTCACTTTTGTGAACTGAGAATAGTATCAACAAAAAATGTAAATATACAAATGTAAATCATAACTCACAACTTATTTTAAAATATACTAACTAAAATGGATTTTACCTTTTTGATCAAATATTAGCTAAAACAATTTCATATGCAATTAATAATACGTAATAGAATTTTTATGCAAATATTACCCAATTTTTCATTTTAAATGTCTATTTTTAAAAAAACATAAGAGCACCTAGCTGACTCAGTCAGAAGAACATGTGACTCTTGATCTCGGGGTCATGAGTTCAAGCCCCACACTGGGTGTAGAGATTACTTAAATAAATAAAAACTTTAAAAAATAAAAATAAAAAATAAATGAGCACACATTTATATAATTTTACATCACACCTCTGATAAAATCTTACATCCTGTTTTTTGTTTAGGTGGTACTTTTTTCCTTTCTTTTTTGATTGGTTTCTCTCTCCTCCTCATTTCTTTCCTGCCATACACTGTCCCATTAACTCATATGAACAGTTTACCATATATCCACCCAAATTTTTATAAGTTACCATATTTATATACACACATATTGTTTTGCTATTCATTTGAAAATTTTTAATCCATCTGAAATTCTATCTGGGTTCCCCCTTCTGTTCAACTTGTCATCTTTGTCTATTTTAACACAAATACCTAGTAGACTTAATTGATTTTATATGTTTTGATATCTGATATGACAAGTCTTCTTTGTTATTTTTTATTAAGAAAATTAATCAAACTTTTTATTTTCAAAAAATGTTTTAAACTTACATAAAAGTTGTAAAAATATTGTAATAACTCACATATAGCCTTCGTGGAGATTCACCCACTGTCAACACTTTGCCACATTTGCATGTTCTCTCTCACTTTCTTTTTTTTCTCTGGCTTTACTAAGATATAATTAACATTTAAGCTTAAGGTGCACAACGTGGTGATTTGATCCGCATATATACTGTGAAGTGATTGTTGCAATAAGGTTAGTTAACATCTCCATCCCCTCACATGATGACCATTTGTGTGTATGCATGCGTGTAGTGAGAACATTTAAGATTTACTTTCATAGCAAGCAGGCAAAAATCTCTTTGACATTGGCCACCGCAACTTCTTACTCAACACGTCTCTGGAGGCAAGCAAAACAAAAGTAAAAATGAACTATTGGGACCTCATCAAAATAAAAAGCTTCTGCACAGCAAAGAAAACAATCAACAAAACTAAAAGGCAACCAATGGAATGGGAGAAGGTATCTGCAAACGATATATCAGATAAAGGGTTAGTATCCAAGATCTATAGAAAACTTATCAAACTCAACACCCAAAAAACAAATAATCCAGTGAAGAAATAGGCAGAAGACAAGAATAGACACTTTTCCAAAGAAAACATCCAGATGGTTAACAGACACATGAAAAAATGCTCAACATCACTCATCATCGGGGAAATACAAATCAAAACCACAATGAGATATCACCTCACACCTGTCAGAATGGCTAACATTAACTACTCAGGCAACAACAGATGTTGACGAGGATGTGGAGAAAAAGGATCTCTTTTGCACTGCTGGTGGGAATGCAAACTGGTGCGGCCCCTCTGGAAAACAGTATAGAGGTTCCTCAAAAAATTAAAAATAGAACTACCCTATGACCCAGCAATTGCACTACTAGGTATTTATCCAAGGGATACAGGCATGCTGTTTTGAAGCCGCACATGCACCCCAATGTTTATAGCAGCACTATCAACAATAGCCAAAGTATGGAAGGAGCCCAAATGTCCATCAATGGATGAATGGATAAAGAAGATGTGGTATATATATGCAATGGAGTATTATTCAGCAATATAAAAGAATGAAATCTTGCCATTTGCAACTATGTGGGTGGAACTAGAGGGTATTGTGCTAAGCGAAATTAGAGAAAGACAAATATCATATGAGTTCACTCATATGAGGACTTTAAGATACAAAACAGGTGAACATAAGGAAAGGGAAGCAAAAATAATGTAAAAACAGGGAGGGGACAAAGCATAAGAGACTCTTAAATGTAGAGAACAGAGGGTTGCTGGAGGAGTCGTGGGATGGGGGATGAGCTAAATGGGTAAGGGGCTTAAGGAATCTACTCCTGAAATCATTGTTGCACCATGTGCTAATTAGCTTGGATGTAAATTATAAAAATACATACATACATACATAAAAGATAAATAAACATTAAAAAAATATTGACTTTCATAGCAACCTTCAAGTACATAATACAGTATTGTTAACTATAGTCACCATGCTGTACCTTAGATTTCCCAGAACTTATTCATCTTATAATTGGAAGTCTGTACCCTTTGATCAACATCTCCCCATTTCCCCAACCCCCCAGCCCCTGGCAACCACCATTCTACTCTTTGTTTCTATGAGTTTGATGTTTTGAGGTTCCACATAAGAGTGAGATTTTACAGTATTTGTCTTTCTTTGACTTATTTCATTTAGTATAATGCCCCTCAAGATCCATCCATGTTGTTGCAAATGGCAGGATTTCTTTCTGTTTTAAGGCTGCATAATATTCCATTGTGTCCGTGTGTGTGTGTGTGTGTGTGTGTGTATGTAATATTCTCTAGTCCTTTTTAGATAATCCATTGTTAGTGTATTATATACCTAATAATTTTTAGAAAGTAACTTTTTATGATGTTAAATCTTTAATCTCAAACATATGTATTTTTCTTTCATTCAGATTTTATTTTACTTACTTCAGTAAGATTTTATAGTGTTCTTTATACATATTCAGTGCCTTTTTAATTAAACTTATTCCTAAATATGTGACACTTTTTGTTGTTAATGTGAATGAGATATTTCCCCCTTTCCATTTCTGGGTATTTATAAATAGTACAAAGAACAAGTACTTTTTTGTAAATATATCTTCTACAAAGCCATCTCACCAAAATACATTATAAATTCTAGTATTTTTTTGACTAATTTTGGGGGGTTCTAAGTATATAATCATACCTCCAAAAGTGATAGGCTCTCTTTTTGTTCTTTGGCTTTTAGCAAAAGGAAACTATGAGGAAGCTGTCTGCCTCTGTCATGGCTCATGGCAGAAAATAATTAACAATTACAATAATACTAATGTTCTCCCCTGAGAATATAAAGCCATTGGCGTGTTCCCACTCAGGTCTGAGGTTCAGGTTTACATATCCACAACCAGGCAAGGATGGACCATAATGGATAATATGGTACATAGACATGATTCCTTCCACCCTCTACAGGATGAAAGCACTCATTCCCCCAGCTGCTAGGGGGGTTATCTGCAGACAGCATTTAGCTGAAACCCTCTTAGAGCAAGAGGGCCCTTTTGCCTCAGCAGGGGATAACTCTGCCTGGACACCTCAACTCCACAACTTCCCATGAAACTGGCTAAGCACCTTGTTGTGACTGCAACACAGTTCAACTTGTCCCTCTGACCAAGCCTACTTCCTTCACCTTCCTACCTACCCACCCCTACCCCCCCCACACACACACAGGTGTTGGTTCCAAAAGCAGTCTCCAATAAACTTCTTACACACCAATCTCCCTCTCACAATCTGTTTCCTAGGGAACATGATGTGTAACAAAAATAATAATAACAGTTTGTGGGGTTAGACATTCATAACTAAAATTATTGAAAATAATGTAAGTCAGGCAATACTCAGAATAAAAGTTTCCTAAGGTCTTATATAAGATAATGGTTATTATATTAATTAACTATATTAAAAGTTTATTGGTAAAATTTTCAGATCAACTTGTAAAAGAATAGAAATAGAATATATAAATTCCAAATCCATACAAGAATAACATAGACTAAGAAAATAACATTAAATAAATAAATAAAACTGGGGCGCCTGGGTGGCTCAGTTGGTTAGGCGACCGACTTCGGCTCAGGTCATGATCTCGCGGTCCGAGAGTTCGAGCCCCGCGTCGGGCTCTGTACTGACAGCCCAGAGCCTGGAGCCTGCTTCGGATTCTGTGTCTCCCTCTCCCTCTGACCCTCCCCCATTCATGCTCTGTCTCTCTCTGTCTCAAAAATAAATAAACATTTAAAAAATTAATAAATAAATAAAACATAAATAAAATAGAATTAAAATATCATAATAGAATTAAACTAAAAAACAGTAACTGAAAGATATATGGAAAATGCCCCAAATATTTTGAAAGTAAAGAACACACTTCTAAATAACCAATTGGCCAAAGCAAAAATCTTAAGGGAAATTAAGAAATATTTTGAACTGAATAAATATTAAAATGTAACATATTAAAATTTGTGGGATGCAGCTAAAGCAGTGCTTAGAAGGAAATTTATAGCATTAAATATTTATCCTGGAAAGGAAGAAAAGTATCAAGTCAGTAATCTAAGTTTCCTTCAATTACATTAGCCCTTTAAAAAGAATTTTGGAAATGCCCATCCAGTCAGTCTTACATGGCAGTGTTATGAAGAATGAAAACCAAGTACTAACATGTAATTTCCTCTGTTGCCCATGGAAAGGGGGCAGAGTCCAAATAAGAGAAATAGCCTGGCAATTCCTGGCCAGGGCCATCAGAGAAGTCAATCTGGAACTTTCAAGATGGAAATAGTGGAAAACAGCACCTTCACTTGAGGAATAACTTCCAAAAACATGGCTCTAAAGGAATGTAAGATGAAACTCCCACTTTGCAACTGTATTCAAGAAGACACTAATCCTTGAGGGTGGATGGAATGTACAGGTGAATGCTTTCATTACAAAGAACCAAACTGTGATGAATGTATGTCAGAATCAGAATGATAGGCCAGTCTGGAAACAAGAGCAACCTCCAGGGTTTCCCAGAAATCACTGGGAAATCTGTACCAGGGCTTTCAAATTGGGTGAGAAGTAGATGGGTAAGAAGGTGAAATCAAAACCCAAGAGATTTCAAAAGATGAGCAATATGTAATAACAGGTTAGTATTCAGGCAGTTGGAAACAGGACAGGACATATAAAGGTCAGGAATCCTGTGGCATTCACCCTTCAACACGGCTGGAGCAGAGAGCACCTGTGGAAACAGTAACATGGGTTTCTTTTCTTTTTTTTTTTTTTTTAATGCTTATTTATTTTTGAGAGACAGAGAGAAAGAATGTGAGCAGGGTATGGGCAGAGAGAGAGAGACACACACACACAGAATCCGAAGCAGGCTCCAGGCTCTGAGCTGTCAGCACACAGCCTGACGCGGGGCTCGAACCCATGAACAGTGAGATCATGACCTGAGCTGAAGCTGGACGCATAACCGAGCCACCCAGACACCCCTATGGGTTTCTATTTTTAAGGAGCTTTTATCACTTCTGAGCTGACAACAGTGGGAGCTCTGACAATTCAACCTTTCCTCTGCTCAGGATGACTTTACCATAGATTTTCTTTGTTGATGGAAAATTTACATACAACTAAAAGTACCTATTTTAAGTGTACAATTTGACAAGTTTTGATAAATATATATACTCATGTAACACCACACTCAAGATTTAGAACATTTCCATCACTCCAAAAAGTTCCTTCATATCCCTGAGCAGTCAATCATATCCCTGATACCAGGTAAGCTTTGATCCATAACTATAAATGAGTTTTGCCCGTTCTAGAAATTCATGTTAATGGAATCCTGTTTCATGCCTGACTTCCTTCACTCAGTATTTTTTTGTATTTATCAACGCTACTGTATGTAAACATGGTTCATTTCTTTTTATTACTTAGTAGCTTTCCATTGTATGAATATACCACAGTATATTTATTTGTTCACTTCCTGGTGGATATTTGAGTTATTACTCAAGATCTGCTTTTGTCCGCAGTAGACAGCGTTTCTGATGGGATAGAAAGTTGTGGTACTGGAGTTCCATCTAGTGTCTATTTGTGGTACTGCAGACTCTGGTGTCTGACCAAGCCATGTTTTCAACAGCCCCCAGCCTGACAGCCTACTGCTATCAGTGCTTAGATTCAGGCAAGACAGAAACCAGTCCCTTAGCAGCAGCACCACCACCACCCCCCGCCCCGCAAAAAAAAACAAAAAAAAAACAAAAAAAAAACAAAAAAAAACAAAAAAAACCAGCACATTGGATATACATTCAACTGCTTTCCCTCCCAAGGGATAAGTCAGGAATTGAGGGTTTCCTCCCAATCAGACCATGCCATGGCATGCCATGCTATGCCATGCTGAGAAGGGCTCTGGTGAGTGAATGAATGCCAAGAATTTTCCTGCTGGGGCTTCAATGTGTTTGGCTGGGATGCAGGAATCACTCTCTATTATCTATTCTCCCTCTCCCTCCTCTCCACCTCTTTTATATGTGTGTGTGTGTGTGTGTGTATATACATATATACACACATACATATATATATATACACGTATACATACACACACACACATATATATATATGTATGTGTATATATATATATGTGTGTATATATATATATATATATATATATATACAGAAAATAGCCTTCACAACTCAAGCCAAAAATACATTTATTTCCTGTTTACCCATGTTTGGGGTCTGTTGGTCTCAAAAGGTTAGACATTAACAGTTTGTACCCACATTCAGGAATTCACTTGAATGACACAAGCCTTGGAATTTCACAAAACCACAAATGGCTGATCGCTACAAACACCCACCTTTCTTCCTTGAATATAAGAAATGAGCAGTAGAAGATACATTTCTTCATAACCATTTGGAAAGCAGGGTGGTGCCATTGTACCCAGACTCAAGGCAGCTCTGTCTCCGGCTAGAATGGAAGCTGCAAGCTTGTCTCATGGAGTCATAGGAGAGTTGGGCAGGATATTTTACCCACTCACTGAACATGGAAGTAGCAGGGTCTCCCGTCTCATTGGGTCTGCCATGTTTTAATGAAGTAAAGCACTGGACTTTTCCTGTTTACGTTGTTTCAGATTTGTCATTTTGTTGAGTGGCAAAGAAGGCAGCCATTTAGTAGCTGAAACAGAAGAGAGAACCAGAACTCCCAACATCTAACAGGACGATCCTCATCCAGGAATCTCTTACCTGGTTTCTGGCTTTCTCACAAAGGCAACTCGTTCATGTATCATTGTTAAATCCCTGTCTCTATGGAGGAAGGAGGGTCTAGGTTTCCTATTCTGCAATATTGCTGGTATCCTTTATTGCCTCATTTTTCTCTGTCTAGTTTCCTGCTTCTTTGAACTTACACTAATTGTTTTACTGGATGCCAGACATTATGGATTTTCTGTTGTTGATTGTCTCAATTTTTTTTTTTGTCTTTCTTTAAAGAGTTTTGGCTTGCTATTGGTAGACAATTAAGATATTTAGGTTCAAAAACAAACAAACAAAAATCAGAAACAGATTCATAAATACAGAGAGCAAACTGGTGGCTGCCAGAGTGACATGGGGGGAATGGACAAAATGGGTGAAGCGGAGAGGGAGATAGAGGCTTCCAGTTATGGAATGAATTCTAAACCCTTTGCCATACTCTAAATTCTAGTTCACATCCCCCTCACTCCGTGAACTCCCCTTACTCCTTTCTCTGTTCTCAATACACTATGTAGCTCTTTTGTGGCAGATGTCACATTCCATATTTCACCACAGTTACATGCAGGAAGAAAGACCCTATTCTTGACTATCCAACAATGCCTACCACGTTGTGGTAGTTCAAAATATATATTTGTTGAATAAATGATATATCCCAAAATATATTGTCTTCTTATCAGTGGAAATATATAAAAAAAGGAGAAATGACCCTCCTGCCTAGTGAAATATTGAAATATGGTCTAGGATCCCTCCCAACTCAAAACTTCAATGAAAAAATGGTTAGGCAAAATTGTGCCACATCTATATGATGAATATTACATGACTATTTTTTAAATTTTTTTATGTTTATTTATTTTAGGGAGAGAGGGAGGCAGAAGATCTGAAGCAGGCTCTGCACTGACAGCAGAGAGTCTGATGTGGAGCTCGAACTCACAAACCACGAGATCATGACCTGAGCTGAAGTCAGACACTCAACCGACTGGGCCACCCAGGTGCCCCTTACATGACAATTTTACATGGAGAGATATATTCAATGCTTATGACGCGTTAGGTGAAATATCAGGATTAAAGTTTTATGTATGATAATAACTATAATTTTGTAAAACATGCATAGAATCACTAGAAGGAAATATATTTTTAAATAATGGAGTTCTTTTCATGTGTATGTGCTCTTCACATGCTTTTACTGCCATGATCCAAAATCAGTCTTGAAAGACAGCTGGACTGGCTTACCTTCAGGAAGTATGATGCAGGATGATCAGCTATTCCAAAAGCCAAACTGTATCTTTATTAAATATCCTCCAACATTTTGTTGGACTAACTAAAGCCTTATTGAGAATACCAGTTCATATAGTTATCTGCAAGCACATTTTGCAACAAGTTTATCCTGCAGGGTTCACCAGGAAGTTTCACTGCTCACAGTGAGGTATTTTAAGAGTGCTTTATTGAGATTTTGTTTGTTAATGACTGAGGCCACTTTTTGACAACATTCACTTTTTATTTTTTCCAGGATGAAATGTGGACAATCAACAGGAGCCAAATTAGGGTACATTTTATGTATGTCTGTACATCTATGTGTCTGTTCCACAATACTTCAAATCAGAAGTTAGCAAGCAACTGAAGATAGTTTTTATGAACCAGCTTAATCATATTTCCAGGCCAACCCATCACAGTTTTCTTCTTTTGCTTAATATCTTCCATTTATTCCTCTCCTCAGTTATCCAAAGGCACAGCTGTGAAATGCCAGCATTGAATTCTGGCTCTTCCATTTACTAACTGCATGATGCTGGGCAACATACATGACGTCTCTGCGCTGTAGTTGCCTGATATATGTAAACTGTAGATAATGATAATAATTGATTCCCATGATTCTTATGAGGCTTCAGTGAAATAATTTTGTAAAAGTCTGATCAGAGCATCTAGCACATACAGACTATTCAGTAAATTGTCTCCAAGTATCATTACTTTGCTCTCTGGTCCTACCACATCCTCCTCCCTATATTCTCTCCATTCATTATTGATGCTTATATCAGTGAGATGGGAGGAAAGATACAAGAATCTTGTCCTGGGGTGCCTGGCTGGCTCAGTCAGAAGAGCATGAGACTCTTGATCTCGGGGTCATGAGTTCAAGCCCCATGTTAGGTGTATTGATTAAATAAATAAATAAATAAATAAATAAATAAATAAACTTGAGAGAGAGAGAGAGAGAGAGAGAGAGAGAAAGAATCCTGTCCTGTGAAGATGAATTTTTCCCCAGGCAAGATTTCTGCATTCTGGAGGGCTGGTTCTGGATGAAGGAGCTGTCTGACCAGGGTAATATGAATTCATTATCAAGGCATGGGAAATCAAAAGTAGTAAATAGATAACTCTACTCACCAATTTTTGTTTTGTTCATTGCTTTATACCTAGCATCTAGAACAGTGCCTGACAGGTTGTAAATAATTGGTAATTATTTCTTGAATTAATGTTATGACATATTAAAAAAAAATTTTAATTTATATCCAAGTTAATTAGCACATGGTGCAACAATGATTTCAGGAGTAGATTCCTTAAGCTCCTTACCCATTTAGCTCATCCCCCATCCCACAACTCCTCCAGCAACCCTCTGTTTGTTCTCTACATTTAAGAGTCTCTTATGTTTTGTCCCCTCCCTGTTTTTATATTATTTTTGCTTCCTTTTCCTTATGTTCACCTGTTTTGTATCTTAAAGTCCTCATATGAGTGAAGTCATATATTTTTCTTTCTCTGACTGAGTAATTTCACTTAGCATAATACCCTCTAGTTCCATCCGTGTAGTGGCAAATGGCAAGATTTCATTCTTTTATATTGCTGAATAATACTCCATTGCATACATATACCACATCTTCTTTATCCATTCATCCATCGATGGATATTTGGGCTCTTTCCATATGTTGGTTATTGTTGATAGTGCTGCTATAAACATTGGGGTGCACGTCCGCCTTCAAAACAGCATACCTGTATCCTAGTAGTGCAATTGCTGGGTTGTAGGGTAGTTCTATTTTTAATTTTTTGAGGAACCTCTATACTGTTTTCCAGAGGGGCCGCACCAGTTTGCATTCCCACCAGCAGTGCAAAAGAGATCCTCTTTCTCCACATCCTCGTCAACATCTGTTGTTGCCTGAGTTGTTAATGTTAGCCATTCTGACAGGTGTGAGGTGGTATCTCATTGTGGTTTTGATTTGTATTTCCCTGGTGATGAGTGATGTTGAGAATGTTTTCATGTGTCAGTTGGCCATCTGGATGTCTTCTTTGGAGAAGTGTCTATTCATGTCTTTTGCCCATTTCTTCACTGGATTATTTGTTTTTGGGGTGTTGAGTTTGGTAAGTTCTCTATAGATTTTGGATACTAACCCTTTATCTGATATGTCGTTTGCAAATATCTTCTCCCATTCTGTCGGTTGCCTTTTAGTTTTGTTGATTGTTTTCTTTGCTGTGCAGAAGCTTTTTATTTTGATGAGGTCCCAATAGTTCGTTTTTGCTTTTGTTTCCCTTGCCTCCGGAGACGTGTTGAGTAAGAAGTTGCTGTGGCCAAGGTCAAAGAGGTTTTTGCCTGCTTTGTCCTTGAAGATTTTGATGGCTTCCTGTCTTACATTTAGGTCTTTCATCCATTTTGAGTTTATTTTTGTGTATGGTGTGAGAAAGTGGTCCAGATTCATTCTTCTGCATGTCACTGTCCAGTTTTCCCAGCACCACTTGCTGAAGAGACAATCTTTATTCCATTGGATATTCTTTCCTGCTTTGTCAAAGATTAGTTGGCCACACATTTGGCCTACTCTGTTCCATTGAACTGAGTGTCCGTTTTTGTGCCAGTACTGTCTTGATGATTATAGCTTTGGAATACATATCTTTTTTTTTCAGTGTTTATTTTTGAGAGAGAGAGAGAGAAACAGAGCCCAAGCGGGGAAGGGGCAGAGAGAGAAGGAGACACAGAATCCAAAGCAGACTCTGGACTCTGACCTATCAGTACAAAGCCTGATGCAGGGCTCAAACTCACAGAACCATGAGATCATGACCTGAGCCAAAGTCAGCTGCTTAACCGACTGAGCCACCCAGGTGCCCTGGAATACATCTTCAAGTCCAGGATTGTGATGCCTCCTGTTTTGGTTTTCTTTTTCAAAATTGCTTTGGCTATTCAGGTCTTTTCTGGTTCCATACAAATTTTATGATTGTTTGTTCTAACTCTGTGAAGAATGCTGGTGTTATTTTGATAGGTATTGCATTGAATATGTAGATTGCTTTGGGTAGTATTGACATTTTAACAATATTTGTTGTTCCTATCCAGGAGCATGGAATATTTTTCCTTTTGTGTGTGTGTGTCTTCTTCAATTTCTTTCATAAGCTTTCTATAGTTTTCAGTGTATAGATTTTTCACTTCTTTGGTTAGAGTTATTCCCAGGTATTTTATGGCTTATGGTGCAATTGTAAGTAGGATCAATTCCTTAATTTCTCTTTTTGTTGCTTCATTATTGGTACATAAGAATGCAACCGATTTCTGTGCATTGATTTTATATCCTGCGACTTTGCTGAATTCATGGATCAGTCCTAGCAGTTTTTTGATGGAATCTTTTGGGTTTTCTATATAGAGTATCATGTCATCTGCAAAGAGTGAAAATTTGACCTCCTCCTGGCTGATTTGGATGCCTTTTATTTCTTTGTGCTGTCTGATTACTGAGGCTAAGACTTCCAATACTATGTTGAATAACAGTGGTGAGAGTGGACATCCTTGTCTTGTTCCTGACCTTAGGGGGAAAGTTCTGTTTTTCCCCAGTGAGGAGGATATTAGTGGTAGGTCTTTCATATATGGCTTTTATGATCTAGAGGTATGATCCTTCTATCCCTACTTTCTTGAGGGTTTTTATCAAGAAAGGATGCAGTATTTTGTCAAATGCTTTCTCTGCATCTATTGAGAGGATCATATGGTTCTTGTCCTTTCTTTTATTGATAGGATGAATCATATTGATTGTTTTGAGGATATTGAACCAGCCCTGCATCCCAGTTATAAATCCCACTTGGTTGTGGTGAATAATATTTTTAATGCATTGTTGGATTCAGTCAGCTAGTATCTTGTTGATGATTTTTGCCTCCATGTTCATCAGGGAAATTGGTCTATAGTTCTCCTTTTTAGTGGGATCTTTTCTGGTTTTGGAATCAAGGTAATGCTGGCTTCATAGAAAGAATTTGGACATTTTCCTTCCATTTCTATTTTTTGAATAGAGCTTCAAGAGAATAGGTGTTAACTCTTCCTTAAATATTTGGTAGAATTCCCCTGGAAAGTCGTCTGGCCCTGGACTCTTGGTTTTTGGGAGATTTTTGATTACTAATTCGATTTCTTTACTGTTCATGGGTCTGTTCAAATTTTCTATTTCTTCCTGTTTCAATTTTGGTAGTTCATATGTTTCTAGGAATTTGTCCATTTCTTCCAGATTGCCCATTTTATTGGCATATAATTGCTTGTAATATTCTCTTATGATTGTTTGTATTTCTGCTGTGTTGGTTGTGATCTCTCCTCTTTCGTTCTTGATTTTACTTATTTGGGTTCTTTCTTTTTTCTTTTTGATCAAACTGGCTAGGAGTTTATCAATTTTGTTAATTCTTTCAAAGAACCAGCTTCTGGTTTCATTGATCTGTTCTACTGTGTGTTTTTGTTTGTTTGTTTTGTTTTTTGTTTGTTTTTGGTTTTGATAGCATTGATTTCTGTCCTGATCGTTATTATTTCTTGCCTTCTTCTGGATTTGAGTTTTATTTGCTCTTCTTTTGCCAGCTCTTTAAGGTGTAAGGTTAGGTTGTGTATTTGTGACCTTTCTTCCTTCTTTAGGAAGGCCTGGATTGCTATATACTTCCCTCTTAGGACCACCTTTGCTGCGTCCCAGAGGTTTTGGGCTGTGGTGTTATCATTTTCATTGGCTTCTATGTACTTTTTAATTTTCTCTTTAACTTCTTGGTTAACCCATTCATTCTTTAGTAGAATAGTCTTTGGTCTCCAAGTATTTGTTATCTTTCCAAATTTTTTCTCGTGGTTGATTTCAAGTTTCATAGCGTTGTGGTCTGAAAATATGCATGGTATGATCTCGATCTTTTTGTACTTGGTGAGGACTGATTTGTGTCCCAGTATGTGATCTATTCTAGAGAATGTTCCATGTGCGCTGGAGAAGAATGTGTATTCTGCTGCTCTAGGATGTTCTGAATGTATCTATTAAGTCCATCTGGTCCAGTGTGTCATTCAAAGCCATTTTTTCCTTATTGATTTTCTATTTAGATGATCTGTCCATTTCTATAAGTGGGGTGTTTAAGTACCCTACTATTATGACATTATTATCAATGAGTTTCTTTATGTTTGTGATTAATTGATTTATATATTTGGGTGCTTCCACATTTGGAGCATAAATGTTTACAATTTTTAGGTCTTCTTGGTAGATAGACCCCTTAATTATGATATAATGCCCTTCTTCATCTCGTTACAGTCTTTATTTTAAAGTCTAGATTATCTGATATAAGTATGGCTACTTCAGCTTTCTTTTGTGTTATGACACACATTTATACAAAAATATAATTTAATACCTAGAAAATAGGATATAGATCCTTTATTTCCACTTTAAACTTACAGATAACACTTCAGAAAAGAGTTGAAATTAAAATAAATCTTAAGTACACACTGGATATTTTTATCACAATTATCATAAATTCTAAGTCATGGGGTGCCTGTGTGGTACAGTCAGTTAAGCATCTGACTGTGGATTTCAGCTCACATGATCTCACAGTTCATGGGTTTGAGCCCTACAACAGGTGCTGCGCTGACAGCACGGAGCCTACTTGGGATTCTCTGTCTCTCCCCCTCTCTCTGCTCCTCCCCCACTCACACTGTCTCTGTCTCTCTCAAAATAAATAAATAAATAATTTTTAAATAGTAAAATAAAAAAAATAAATTCTAAGTCAATAAACACAAAGAGCCTTTCTACCTAGGAAGAAAGATATTCTTCTTTTTCTCAACTGACATATCCCTCAGGCTCTTGACACAACCCAGGACCTAGGCAGACATATTTTATTTTCAACTACTCCCTCAAAGAGAATATGCTAGGAAACTAATTTGACAATAAATTTCATAAAATAAAAAATAAAATAAAATAAAATATAAAAAAAATAAAAAATGGTAAAAAAAAAAGAATATGCTAATTAATTCCTTGCAGGTCACCTTTTCCTTATCCAAGTTTTCCACTCTGTCTTTCACCTGTCAATGTAAGACACTTGTCCAATTTCTTCTAGGAAGGGCCATCATAGACGGTTACTGGAAAAACCCAGCCCCTGTCATGACCCTATGCTATCCTCCTCCTGGCCTAGACCTGCTCTCTGTTTTCGTATGGAAATAACTCAATGCTACATTTCTGTAGCAGGTTTCCTTTGCATTTGTCAGTCAGCTGCATTTACTATCTGCCTCTACTATCTTGATGGGGCCTGACCTGGTTTTATCTTAATCTGTGATGTTAAACTATCAAACTAAACAGAACAAATTATCTACAGAATTACATGGCAGTTTCTTCCTGCCTCCTCCCTGTTAAGAGATTAAAGTAGGACCCCAGGTCCTAATTCATACCACAACAGAAAGACTGCTGATCTAGCCATTATAGGTCATCCTCTAGATAATCCATCCCAATGCTGCAAGACCAGATCACAGCATACTCACATTACACCCTGGGGCTCATTCTGAGCATTGGATATTAATTAAATAAGTTAATATTTGCTTTGTGAATTATAAAGTATTAGATAAATGTTGGTCTTAATTGTGGCTATTTTTATGTCTTTCCAGTCTTTCCCTATATCATAAGAAAGAAGTCATTAGTGAGTGAAATACCTGGATGTGGTCCCTGGTGGACCAGAATATTCCCCTGGAACCAAAACACAGGTGCAGCTGCTCCAGTTAGCTCCAAGCTACATCTCCTCCCCAGGAGGCTCTTCTTCATCCCCCCACAAGGGAAGGAGGTTGCCCTGCTCTAGAAAAGGCAGTAGTGTCCACTGCAGCATATGTAAAATAAGGACAATAGTGGTCTGTGAGCACTCTGGAGTAGGGGAAGCCAGTAACATGGAGCCTCCATAAGAGAGAAGCATAAAGTCCACAGAGCTGACAGCTGACAGAAGAATTTAGTCTGGAGGTAAGAACAACCAGGAGAGGAGTTGACTCAAAGCCCAAAGCAGATCAGACTCCCTTTCCACTGAATCTGAGTGTCTAGGGTGCATCTGGCTCAACACTACTCTCTGCCAACAGAGAGAACCACCTCTGACCAACCTAAACAAATTCAGAATGGAGCTTGCCATACTTTTTAAATGTCTTGTGCTTATTCCAGTATGTTCCAATGAATGGGACCCATTATTTGCCAACTCCTGGAGCCTCTAGGAAGGAACTTCATTTCCTCCCCTCTGATCCTGTCCAATGAGCCTCACTTTATTTTGATACCCCAATATCATGCTGTAAATAATAATAGTCCACCCCATAAGAATCACCTCTTTGAAACCAGCACAGGTAGGTGGGTATGGATTTTCCACCATCATCACCCCTTGGTCCTTGTTCTGCCCTCTGAGCACCTATGAGCTAACTTTAGTCCCTCTTCTTTATAAGAATCCTTCCAGGGGGCTGGGGGAGGAAGGAATTGGATGAAGGTGGTCAAAAGGTACAAACTCCAGCTATAAAATAAATAAGTCCTGGGGTGGGGGGGGGATCCTTCCAATACCTGAAAACAGCTATCATATTCTCCCATCATTTTGTCATTTCCAGAGTAAACATCTCCACATTCTTCACATGTTCCTCATACTTCACAGTTCTGAAGTCCCAATTCATAACACTCAACAAAATCTCAAATCATTTTCACATAAATGGCTACTTTTCAATTGATTGTTAAAGCCTACAAGCCGATTTTATATGTGACCCTGTTAAATTTCATCTTTTTAGTCTAGCATTTCAAAAGACAAGATTATTTTGAATTATAATTCTATCACCTATAATACTGGCTTTTTCACTCTGTTTTCATATCATCTGAAGTTTGATGAGCCATGCATATTTGCTGTTTATGGAAGTCACTGCCAAAAGAGGTAAAGACAAGAAGACAAAGCCTTCTCCTTTTTACTAGACATGTTTCTCCAGATTTTCAGAATCATTAATGAGATATTTTGGTGTATAGTAGCCAAACTAAAAGTGTTATTTTTAAGCTCACAGTCATTATCTTTTCTATGAAGCTTTACTGAAATTAATATGCCCTTTTTCTACTCCTTTCTCCTGATCTACTAAGTTATTAATACTACCATTAAGGGACATTATGTGAGGTTTGACATTATATTTAGTAGCATTATTTAGCTTCTGGTGATGTCTCCTTATGAGACTTCCACGTGCTCTATAAAGCATCTATTTAATAATTTTACCAGGGACCAAGGTCAAATTAACTGGTTAACAAGAGCAACAGTAACTTTTTTATCATAAGCATTGACTCAGAGACTTGACAAGACTTAAGAAGTTTTGGGTCTGTTGACTGGTTGGTTGTTTTGGTTTGACTAGTTTTTTAGTTTCTTCCCTTGCTCCATCTTTCTGCTAAACCTAGGATCTATTCCATTCTCAATTTAAATCTCTTTCTAGCTCTTTAAGAAGTCACTAGTATGCAAAAAATAAAAATATGTATCCAATACATTTGAAAATATTCTATTCCTTCTATGTCTGTATCCCCCATGTGACCAAATGTGTGTCTGCATAATATAAGCCCAAAACCAGAGGGAAAGGTAAGGCCAGGGAAGGAATACAAAAACCATGTGTTCTTGCTGCCATCTGCTAATGCAGCACGTCATCTTTTTTTTTTTTTTAATGTTTATTTATTTTGAGGAGGAGGGGCAGAGACAGAGGGAGAGAGAGAATCCAAAGCAGGCTCTGCACTATCAGTCCAGAGCCCAATGTGGGGCTCAATCTCACAAACTGTGAGATCATGACCTGAGCGAAAATCAAGAATCAGACCCTTAACCAACTGAACCACCCAGGTGCCCCTGGAATGTCATCTTTCTTAACTTCAAAAATGAGAAAACTCTCTATCATGTTGGGCTTTCTGGTTTCTTCCCCCTACCATACACACACACACACACACACACACACACACACCTACTTGGCTTCCATCTCCAACTTTAATCATGGTTCCATCTCAAACTCTGAGTGACAATATACCAATATTCCCTCAGTTAGGGAAGAACTCAGAGATTCCCTCTCTTATTTTAGCAATCATTTAAATGCCTCTTTCCCTAGCCCGATCATTAATAATCAGATGCTGCAAGTTTTTTGTGGCAATTTATCATTGGAAAATTACTGTGATTAATTAATTTATTTATTCATTTATTCATTCATTCTACAAATACTGATCAAGGTCTTCGTCTGTGTTTGGTGTTAGTGTAGTATTGTTAACGACTAAGAGAAGGAATCTTATTACAGGGTAGAAATGTCTAAATAACTGACATTAGGGGAGATAAATTGACCAAGTGACCTGTAGAGAGAAATAGGGCAGCAAGCCAAAAAAAAAGGAAGTATTCTCAGCTTCCAATAAACTGATTAGAGTCTGAGCACAGTTTGAAAATGGCTTTACCTGTGAGCACTCTGGACTCTGAAAATGGCTTTACCAATGGTCACCAGGCCACTTTTCCAAGGAAAAGGAATGGCTTCCGAGGGGAGTGGAATCTGGGTTAATTCGGATCTTTCTAGATTGTATCTCACATAGAATAAATGTTATAGATTTCTCATCAAAATTTCCAAGTCTCATTTTCTTGGAAAGGGAATAACAGTATGAGATGAGGGGTTACTTCAGGAATGTGCATGACCTCAGAGTAGGACCACCTCCCCACTAAGTAATGGGTACTCCTCCCACCCCTCCAGAAGAGGTCACCAGGTGTGGTTCTGCTGTTGACGCTCAGCCAAGACTGTCAGTAAACAGCTCACTGATGACTGGAAGAGCCCTACGCTGCTCTCTGATACCGATATTTCTATCACTCAGGAAGGATTTGAGAAAGCAATATAGGATAGTAGACTATGGAAGGAGATTTGGAGTCAAGCAAACTTGGGTTCACATCATGACTCCATCATAATTGCCTTAAATAATTGACTTAATCCCACTGGGTCTGTTTCTCCTCTATATACAAGAGACAATAAGGGCTATCTTTAGTGCTTGCTGTGATGAATAAATAAATAAGCCAAGTATAGCATGTGGTCCTAATAGGATCTTCGTTAAAGTTAACCTTCTTCTAGGGGTGCCTGAGTGGCTCAGTTGGTTAAATGGCCGACTTCACCTCAGGTCATGATCTTGCAGTCCGTGAGTTCGAACCCCGCATTAGGCTCTGTGCTGACAGCTCAGAGCCTGGAGCCTGCTTTGGATTCTGTGTCTCCCTCTCTCTGCCCGTCCCCTGCTCATACTCTGCCTCTGTCTCTCTCTCAAAAATAAATAAACATTAAAAAAATTTAAAGTTAACCTTTTTCTCTTCTCTTGGGCCCAGATCTAGATGAGGAAGCAGTCCAGTGGTGATAGTGAAAACCAGACCACCTGGCTGATCCTGGTTGGCTTTGGGGAGCTGCAACACCTGGGCTTCCTCCCCTTCACCTTCTTTTTAGCCATCTATGTGATAACAGTTGGGGGCAACGCCCTCATCGTGCTGGCTGTGGCCTCCAGTCGGACACTCCACACACCCATGTACTTCTTCCTCTGCCACTTCTCCTTGCTGGAGATTGGCTACACCTCCAACATCATGCCTCAGCTGCTGCAGAGCTTCCTGAAAGGGAGGGAGGCCATCTCACTGGTCAGCTGTCTGGTCCAGTTCTACATGTTTGCCTCGCTGGCTGCAGTTGAGTGCCTCCTGCTATCTGCTATGTCCTATGACCGTTACCTGGCCATCTGCCACCCGCTTCGCTACCCTGTCCTGATGAGCACATGGTTGTGTGGCTGCCTGGCTGCTGGAGTCTGGGTCAGTGGATTTTCTTTCTCTGCCTTCACTCTGGCCCTGGCAGCCCCTCTGACCCTCTGCCCTGGCAACAGGGAGATCGACCACTACTTCTGTGACTTTGCTCCAGTTGTAGGGCTGTTCTGTGGAGATGTGGGGGTTATGTGGGCAGCTGGAGTGAGCATCTCAGGCTTTCTGACACTGGTCCCCTTCCTGTTGATTGTGGCATCCTATGCCTTCATCTTAAGGACTGTGCTGCAAATACCTTCAGGCCATGGTAGACAGAAAGCTTTCTCCACCTGTTCCTCCCACCTCAGTGTGGTCGGGGTGTATTATGGCACTCTCATTGTGGTCTATGTAGCCCCAACAGACCACATGGCCCCCTTGCTCCGAAAGGCCTTCTCTGTCCTCTACACTGTATTCACCCCTATGGTCAACCCCATTATTTACAGCCTCAAGAACCAAGAGGTAAAGGGGGCCCTTCATAGGCTCTGGGGACAGCTCATCCCAAGTGATACCCCACTGAGGGGGAATAGGACAGCTAGTGACTTCTACCTGGATTCCAGCTTAGCCCCCTCCTCAAAGTCTAGAGGACTAGAGACTACAGTGAAAAGATGAATACTGAGGGATTGAAAATAGATGTCTGACAAAATAACGTAACTTCATTTTTCCAGTTGGGATGGGGTAGGGATCAAAATCTCATGCCTTATACAGGGCCAAAATATTATAGACACTCCATAAATATTAGTTGACAAAAACGAACGAATGAATGAATATGGAAAAGAATGCAAGAAAGAGCAGAGAACAACACCAAGTGGGGAACATCTGCAAATTATTAATCTAAGATGGCAAGACTAAGGTTGGCAGATAGAAAAAGGAAGGGGTAGGGAGATGGTAATGAGGACCACAATTAACATCTCCTGACATGCTTCAAATGAAATCTCAGAAACAGAGACAGACTTGAGCGTAAAGTCTATGGAGCAGTGATGTAGGTAGTGATGGTGCGAGAGCCAGTTCCCCTGCATCCAGACAAGGCATCCCCTTGGGAGAGGAGGAGTCAGCCATTCATACCTAGGGCCCAAGAGGCCAACTGGGCCACTGCTCTGAGAGTTCCCATTAGTCCTCCTGTTGTTGATGTCAGACAGGTAGGAAGTAGGGAAAAGAAAGGAGACAATTAAATGAGAAAAGAAAGACATAAATTAAACTCAACAAGAGAATTCTGTAGTTTTCCCTCTATCAGAAAATCTTTGAAACCTCTTAAAAATGACACCAAAAAATTCTAATTGTTTTATTTGAATTGTATCAACATATTTCTCAAGGTATGGGATGTGGACCACCTGGTACCAGAATGATCTAGAGTAGCTGTTTACAAATGAAGACTTCTAGGCTCTTCATCAGACCTACAGAATCAGAATCTCTAGATGCGAGGCCCAGGGATCTGCATGTAACAAATGCCACAGGTGATTCTCGGTGTAGGGAAAGGGCACGGCTCTCAGGGGTGACAGGAATAATAGCAGGAAAACTGACCAAAAAAAAAAAAAAAAAAAAAAAGGAATATAGTTCCCAGTTCCTCATGGATGTCGAGAGATGCAACCCTGAGTGATGGGTACGAGATAGGGAGATGTACAGAATGTACAGGGCCAGCAAGAGGATCTGGAGGAAAGTATAAAACCTGGGATAGCCAGCCCTGTCTGGGTGGAGTGGAAATACAGAGCAAGAAAAAACAAAGAGAAAATGTCCCTGCCTAGAAGGTTGCTTGGGAAGTGGTCAGAACCTAGGCTGTGTATGAGTATTAAAAAATGTCTCTGTGATGTTTATTCTTTGCATTAAAGTCAAAAGTGAAATCCTGTGTTATAATGGTGTCTTGGAGGCCAGCACAGAATATACAGGATGCACATCAGGTTCCCCAAACAAAGAACCCAGCAGCTTCCTCAGGATGCATGCCTCACGCGCCCAGAGGGGTTCCTTCACCTTCTGTGTGAGAGGCATTGAGAACAGAGTCAACCTGGGTGTAGACCAAGTTGGGAATTGTCGTGGAGGCACGGGGAGGTGTGGGTCCCAAGGCCTGCATAAAGCATGTGGCTGCCTTTACAATATCATTTCCAGTGTTTTGACAAAGTTCCAAGCCCTTCTCCTCACCTCCCCCACAACCATCACCTGACATCCCCTGCCACAAGCAGTCCTGTGTCTACTCCTGAAGCCAGAAATTCCTAACATGTCACCATTTGAATAACTGGTCAAATGCACATAGTACCTCGGTAGAGGAAAGAGGCACGCCTATCTGTGTTGATCTGTGCTCTCCCTCATACCAGCTTCAGCAAATTACTGCACCTCTTTGAGCCTCAGATTTCCGATCCGTGATATGAAACCAATAATAAATAAGACAGACACATACATACTTCACAGGGTTGTTGTGGCAATGAAACAAAATACATATAATAAAGTCCTCTATCTCTGTGTTTTACTTGGCCTGTGACACATTTTAACAAATATTAACATCCTCCCCTCACTCTCCCTTTCTTCAAGGGAAGTCAGGAGACACCCTGTCCCTTTCGGTCACATCACCGAGGACCAGCCCTTTCCTGGAGTGGAACCTGACTGCATAGACACATGAGGCACAGCTGCTCCTTCTCGTTACCTGGCATTAAAGGGTTGAGAATTCTGGGAGGACACCAGGTTATAAGAAAACTGGACCTAAATAGAAGAGAAACCCCAGAGGAGAGAGAGAAGGGATGTAGAAAAGAAGAGAAGAGATGGGAGAGGAAGGAAGACAGGGAACAGGGAAATGACAAGATGGGAAGGGGAAGAGGAGAGACAATGGAAGGGAAAGTAAACAACAACAAGTGGAAGGGGTAAGAAAGGAAAGAAGTAGGAGAAGGAAAGGAGAAAGAAAGGGTTCCGGAAGCCATTCCCACATTCCTCCACTTGGACCACACGTTTCTGTTCCTAATGAAAAGGTAGGGGCACCTGGATGGCTCAGTCAGTTAATCATCAGACCGGATTTCAGTTCAGGTCTTGATCTCAGGGTGGTGAGTCCAGTCCCGGTGTTGGACCCTGTCCTGGGCGTGAAGACTGCTTTAAAAAAAAAAAAAAAAAAAGGAAGCAGATTGGGTTTTTAATGGATTGCTTTAAAATGTTTCAGTTATTAATAGGACTTCTGTTCAATATTGCACTGTAAGTCCATGCTTTGAGATACCCTACATAAAGCAAGCACACAAAAATAAATGAAAAAATGAAAAGGAAAAAGTGTAAAAGGCATATAATAGCTCAAAAACAAAATAGGGGCACCTGGGTGGCTCAGTCGGTTAAGCCTACTTCGGCTCAAGTCATGATCTCACGGTTTGTGGGTCCAAGCCCCATGTCAAGCTCTGTGCTGACAGCTAGGAACCAGGAGCCCGCTTCGGATTCTATGTCTCCCTCTTTCTCTGCCCCTCCCGCACTTGCGATCTGTCTCTCTCTCTCTCTCTCTCAAAATAATCAGTAAACATTAAAAACTAAATAGGTTTTAAAAATAAATTAAATAAATAAATAAATAAATAAATATCTCCAGGGGCGCCTGGGTGGTTCCGTCAGTTGAGCATCCAACTTCGGCTCAGGTCACGGTCTCACAGGTTTGTGAGTTCGAGCCCAGCGTCCCTGTCAGCGCAAAACCTGCTTCAGCCCCTCTGTTCCCCTCACTCTCTGCCCCTCCCCCTTGTGTGCCCTATTTCTCTCTCAAACCTAAAATAAGCTTTTTTTTTTAATAAACAGATAAATAAATAAATAACATAAACTTTTTTTTTTAATTTTAATAAATAAATAAATAAAATCTCCATGGGCCACAAATCTAAGGAAACTAATAAAAGCTGTGAGTAGGGCTGAAGCTGAAGACCTTATAGCAAGAGGCAGCTATAAGTTCAGCTCCTGCAGGTTAACAGAGACCAAAATTTCTCCACTTGCAGTAGGAACTGGAGCCAAAGTCACTCTAGAAAGGAGGGGCTGGGAACAGGGCCTCTTTTTATTAAAGAGAGATGGGAAAAACTGCTGCCTGCTCCTGTCTGAGGCAAAAGCTTATCCAGAGCACATCTGAGGAGGCGAGAGAGTACATAGCTTAATGACCAGGAATTGAGAGTGTGTACGTGTGTTCTCGCACTCAAAATGAGTCTGAGATCCAACATTATAAAAGACTTGGAAAAAACCTCAGTCCACAAAATGGCCAAAAAATCAGCAGTTGGAAGATAAATTTACACTAGAGAATATTAAAAAATCTCAAGTCTGAAAGACAAGTACCATATGATTTCACTCATATGTATAATCTAAAAAAAAAAAAAAAATGAACAAAAAATGCAGAAAGAGACCCATAAATACAGAAAACAAACTGATGGTTGCCAGAAGGGAGAGGAGTAGGGGAATGATCTCACAGTTTGTGGGTTGGAGCCCCACATCAGGCTCACTGCTGTCAGTGCAGAGCCCATTTCAAACCCTCCATCTCCCTCTCTCTCTGCCCCTCCCCAGCTTGTACACACACACTCTCCCTCTCTCTCTCTCAAAAATAAATAAACATTAAGAAAAAAAATTTTTTAAAGAAAGTACTGATATAGTGATAATTCTTCCTTCACAATGTCTATCCATCTAACTGAAATCAAGGCCTTGTGCTTTAATAAAAATAATCAGCTTTTTTCTTTTTAAAAATTTTTTAATGTTTATTTTTGAGAAAGAGAGAGAGAGAGGAGAGGTGAGAGAGAAAGAGAGAAGGAGACACAGAATCTGAAGCAGGCTCCAAGCTCTGAGCTGTCAGCACAGGGCCCGATGCAGGGCTAGAACTCATGGACCACGAGATCATGACCTGAGCCAAAGTCAGGCGCTCAACCGACTGAGCCACCCAGGCACCCCAGCTTTTTTCTAACCATGTATATCTCCTCTTAGTTCTGTTTCTCTAGAGAACACTGACTAATACAAGATGTTTGACAATCACTGATTACACAGATACTAGAGAGAATTCAAGTAGAGTTGGAGGTTTAGATCTGATGACTTCTTTCAGACACAGAGATATTATGAACTTAGGTTCTAGTAGTCTCCTGTTCAACTTATAGTTCACTGATTGCTGATGCCAGAAGATCCTCAATTTCCCCAAACTCAGTGATGCCAATCATGGATTCCCCCCACTAGACTGAGTAGGAAAATACCTTCAGCCAACCACAGATAATGAGCCAAGTTCAGCAAAGTACACAGGGACAACCCCCTCTGGGGACATTCCAACAAAAGCACAAGGCTTGAAAATCATACTGGTGGGGCACTTGGGTGGTTCAGTCAGTTGAGCATCTGGGTCTTGATTTCAGCTCAGGTCATGATCCCAGAGTCAAGGGATCGAGCCCTGAGTCAGTTCCACACTGAGCATGCAACCTGCTTGAGATTCTCTGTGTCCCTCTGCCCCTCTCTGACTTGCACACTCTCTCAAAAAAGGAAAGCAAAGGCAAGGCAAGGCAAGGCAAGGCACGGCAAGGCAAGGAAAAAAAAAGAAAAAAAGAAAACCATACTTTTTCCTACCAACTCCCATCTCTCCCCATTTTACCTCCTCATGCATTTGCCCAAATACAGGACCCACCCCCACCAAAATGAGACTTTATTCCTGGTATTATTCTTGGTTACATCCCCTTCCCTGAAGTTCACCCTGGCGGGGCCAGTTTGGGGAATTAGCCTTGGGCAACCATATCCTTCCTGGCAGAGCTGCCAGCATTATTGCCCAATCAGAGACATCTTTGTGCCCGTAGGGTATAAGAGACAACAGCATCCTGGACATAGCAGACTGGGGTTCCACCAGCTACAGAAATGAGGTCCATTCTGATCATCTGCCTCCTCGGCTGCTTCTTTGCAGCATATGAGGCCAAAATCTTCTCAAGTGTGGGCTGGCCCGCAAGCTGAAGGCAGAGGGAATGGATGGCTTCCATGGCTACAGCCTGGCAAACTGTGAGTATGAACCATCCATCATTCTATCTCTGCTCAAAGAGGCCTTCTTCCCCAACCAAGCAATCTTTCCCTTTTCACCTTGTGATTTACTCATTTACTCATTTGCTCTCTTGCACTCCCCGAATGCTCCTCTTGTCTCCACCTCTGCTGCCTTGTCATTCCTATCAGGATCTCCATTTTTCTCTTTCCACCAGGGATTATTTGATCTGTAATAGATTTTCTTCTGCTGTTCCCCGAAATCACCTTCCCACCCAGTGCCCTTGAATACTTCCTTGGATCCATCCAGAAACTCACCTAACCACTTGCAAGTTTGCTCCCATCACCTTGGCTTTCATCTGCATCCTTTTTAGTCCAGGTCCCTGCAGCAGAGCCGGTGCTGCCTCCCACCCTCTCCCCTGCCCTTTTGTCCACCAAAAACTAACCTCCATCTGCTGAGTTTGTCTAAAGTCTGTTCTATCCGTGTCACAAGAGAGTTGGAAGGGAATTGTGAGAACAGAAGGGGAGACGATGACAAAGTGCAAGAAGGATTGAGAATCTTGGTCACCCATCCCATTAGGCACAACACATAAAGTTATTTCAATTTCCCTTGGATATCTTCATTTTTCTTCATGCCAAACATCCTTTCCTGTCCCCGCCAAGGATAGCTTTTTTGGGCTCCCTTTCTAGGATGCCCCTCCATTACTTCTCCACCTCTTCCCTTCCATATACCTGGGGATAGAAGCCAAAAAAGGGGGGGGTAAATATACAAGGCAAGAGTTAGCTATTTGGCTGGAAGATGAGGCTGGAAATGTAGACTGGGAAACAGACTGTGATTGATTATTGGGCATCCCAAATGCATTTATTTAACAAATTGTTATTACATACTTATCATGGGCTAATTATTGCTTAGGACCAGGAATACACAATGGATTATAAATATAAATCTAGGGGTGTCTGGGTAGCTCAGTCAGTTAAGTGTCTGACTCTTGATCTCAGCTCAGGTCTTGATCTCAGGGTCGTGATTTCAGGCCCCACGTTGGATTCCATGGTGGGTGTGAGCCTACTTAAAGTGTGTGTGTGTGTGTGTGTGTGTGTGTGTGTGTGTACACACATATGTATAAATATAACATTGAGGACCTCATAGTCTCTTCATTTCAGTCTTAGGGGACTTTATGGCAGTTCTAGTACAGCAGAAGTTGTGTCTCATCACGAAACAATCCTCCTTTTCTAGCCACACCTTTTGTTCTCTCTGACACAGGGGTCTGCATGGCTGAGCATGAGAGTAACTTCAACACCCAGGCCTTCAATGGGAAAAATGACAATGGCAGCAGTGACTATGGGATCTTCCAGATCAACAGCAAGTGGTGGTGCAAAAATAACTCCTCCCCTTCAGCAAATGCCTGCAACACAATGTGCAGTAGTAAGGACACCTTCCCCTCTGAGGGCTGGGTGACATGGGGCAGGTGCACTGCTCCCTAACACCTGACCCTTGGCCAGTGCTGTAGAAGTTGAGGATAGGGAAGAAAGGGGCCCAAACAGTCTTCCACAGAGCTCTTCCTGCCAGAAAGGAGGAAGAAAGATACAATGACCTCTGACTAAGCCTCACCTTCTGGGCTCCCATCCCTCAATACATGGCATCCTGTTCCTCGCACACACATGACTGTATCACCCGTCCACATACCCCACATAGCACTCTGGACACACTAAGTTTTTCCTGAAAACAGAGGTTCTCCCGGGACCCTCAGGTATGTCCTGGGTGCCCTCCGGAAGGAACAATGCTCAGAGGCAGATTCAAAGCAAGGCAAGAAAATCCAGGCAAACAGAAGGCAAACCCACAGAAGAGCTCCAGAGATAGAGGGTTTCTGACTCCGGCTCCATTTCCTCTGGGAATTCCTCTCAAAAAATCATTGATTAATGAAACAGGAAAAGGGGTTTTTCCCTCCCTGCTCAGCCACTTTTCCTTTCAGGGTTTCTGGATGACAACATCAGTGATGACATCACCTGTGCCAAGAGGGTTGTGAAAGATCCTAATGGGATGTCTGCCTGGTAAGCAGAACATACAGGGCAATGATGAGCCACGCTGCCAGGGATGGACCCAGACAGTATTCGGGATGCTGATAAAATAAGCAGCATCTCTGCCGTAGGATTCTTCCTGGGCTTTGTAGGGAGCTGAGACTCTTCTCCCGATGTGAAATGAGGCAGAGTAATACCATGATGTGCTCACCCCATGCATCTCTGTGGCACATGTTCTTAGACGGGCAAACCCTCCCTATTGAGCCTCTCCCACAGTATAAACTGAGTCCAGCCTGCAGACCCTACATCCCCTCTCAGCTGAGCCACTATACACTCCTGCCCCTGCCTCTGATCTATGCTGTATTTCTCTATTCTTAGGGTGGCCTGGGTAAGACACTGCAGAAACAAGGATTTGTCCAGATATCTAGCCAGTTGTAATCTGTGAGACTGTCATTGAATATGGCTCCTGGAGAAAGTGGCCAAGTTCTTGGAAACTCTGAATTTCTAACCCCCCTCCCCCATCTCTGCCTCCAAAATAAAAGTTACTCAAGTTCAGCTGTCTTAAGTATCATGTTTAAGGACTGGGTTATGATGAGACTTGCTACCTGCTATAGACAGCTGAAGATCCTCATTTCTCCAAGCCCATCACTGAAGTTCCCTGTATCTCCTCTGGAAAGCCAGTTAAGGAAAATCCTTTCCTGAGAACTGCTTGAGACTGAAACTGACCGTTGAATATAGCATTCTTGATGTAAGCTCTTATGAAATTCAATAGGTAGAGGTGGCTGATATTATTCTCCATCACCATGAAGGAGAGTTCAAGACGAAAGAGAAGAAAATTGTGGGAAACATTCAGTTTAGACATAGAGAAGGACTGGAAGAATGTCAGGATGATTATGTTGGCTAGGGTAAATGACTAAGCTGCTATAACAGAACCCCAAAAACATGGCATTCTCACAAAACAGTCCAAGGTGCATAGACAAGCTCCTTTGTCCCACACAGAGATTCAGAAATTCAGATTCCTTCCATCTTGCACTTCCACCACCCTTTAAAGCAGTGCTGCTCAAAGTGCGGTCCACAGACCAACAGCATCAACAATATCTGGATACTTGTTAAAAATGTAAATTCTTAGGGTGCCTGTGTGGCTCAGTCATTGAAGCATCCAACTCTTGATTTCAGCTCAGGTCATGATGTCCCGGTTTGTGAAATTTAGCCCCACATTAGGCTCTGAGCTGACAGTGTGGAGATTCTTGTGATTCTTACACTACCTTTCTTTCGGGCTCTCCCCTGCCTGTGAAAGGGCTCTCTCCTTCTCTCAAAATAAATAAATAAAACTTTTTTTAAAAAAGCAAATTATTGGGCCCACAGTAGACCTACTGAATCACTGTTTTAATCTCTGTGGTTTTTAAATTTTTTTATTTTTATTTTTTGAGAGAGAGAGACAGAGAGTGCATGCAAGTGGGGGAGGGAGAAGGAGGGAGAGAATCTTAAACAGGCTCCATACTCAGCACAGAGCCCTACATGGGGCTCGATCTCACAACTGTGAGATAACGACCTGAGCCAAAATCAAGAGTCAGAAACTCAACCAACTGAGCTGCTCAGGCACCCCTTAATCTCTGTTTTAATGAGCTCTCCAGATGTTACTTATGCATTAAAAAAGAAATTGAGAAGCACTGCCCTAGGGTATTGTCCTACAAGGACAAAGCTAGATTGAAGACATTCCATGCTCTAAATTGAGGATGGGGAGTAAGTTTGGAGAAACATACATGCAATGTTTTAAGGTCCAGGCCTGAAGGAGGCACATGTCACTTCCATTAATACTCCAAAGACAGAATATAATCACCAGCCATTCCCAGATGCAAGGGGGCTTAGGAAACATAGTACCAGCTAGACAGCCCAGGGCCTGTTAATAATACTATTACAGGAAAAAGGGGAAATGGATTTGGATGGACAACTAGTAGTTTCTGCCACAGTAATTAATAAATCATTAAGAAAGTAAATCACAATCACATTCCTATGGTATAAATGTTTTCATATAACAGTATTTTTGTGCCCCACCATCCGTTTACACATATCTTGTGGGCAAGGTTCTTCCGCCTCTGGATAAAAACTCAGGCAGGTACCATGACTTTCATGGTCACCCTCAGATAATGAGAGCACACCAACTCTGTCCAAGGAATTTTCCCCTCCTCTCTCCAGCTCTTTTCTTGGCATCTCCAACATCTTTTATAGACTGTCAATGGAAGATTCAATTAAAGATGCAAAACAGATTCCCACAATCTCTTTTTTAAATATTTGTAGTCTCGCAACCATCCAAGCACCCTGTCCCTTCCTGTACTAGAATGAATGGTTATTCCCAATTCCTTACCCCCTCTGTCATGGGATATTCCAGAGCACTACAATGGACAGAGTACCCACCCACCACATGGATGTTGAACTTGGTCATGTGATTTGCTTTGCCAATAGAATGTTAGCAGATGTGACACAAGTAGAAACTAAAAATGTGATTGCATGGTTTCGTCTGACCCCTTGTGCTCCTGTGATTGCCCGACAAGAGCATGCCCCAGGTACTCACTGTCCCCTCACCCCCACCTGGGCTCCAGAATGAAACATGTGGAACAGACTTGAAACCAGCCCAAATCCTGGTTCCTAGAGTCCCCTCCCCCTCCACTCAATCAAAAATCCACCAGACCCAGGAGCAGGAAAAAAAAAAAAAATGTTGTTATAAGCCACTGAGTTTTGAGGTGGTTTGAGACATAACAACAACAACAACAACAACAACAACAACAACAAACTAATACTCTTTCCCACCCTTGTGTCTTCTCAGAGTCATCCCCTTTACATGACCACCACAAATCCTACCCCTCACTTAGATTACCAGCAGGACTCTTTACTGTGAGAATACAGATGCTGTACTTCCCTTGATGGATTTGTATTAATTTAGTTAAAATATATTTGCTGAGCCTTTACTTTGTGGTTAGTTGCTCTGAAAAGAGGTTTAGATGAGGGCCTTGCCCTTTTCCATATTGCAAACCCAGGGTGGAAATCTAAATTCCCTACCCAGAATAATCCAACCAGTAACTAATATAAATGGGCCCTCAATCAAAATCTAATATAGTTCCTTTCCTCTCCCTGCATAAACCAATGATGGGAGTGTATACATAGTTTTTGTAAATGTTGGTTAGGCATTTGTGAAACAAAAAAATTTTGTCTCCTCTGGGATGCTTATTTTTATTCACCGCTGAAAATGCAACAATGTTCTTTTTAATTCTATAAAAATCACTGAAGAATAGCTGAGGCAATGTAAAGAAAAACAAAACCAGAAGACTCACACTACCAAATTTCAAGACCTATTACAAAACTATAGTAATTATGATAGCACGGTATGGGGGTACAGATAGGCAAATAGACTCGTGGGACAGAATGATGATTCTCACAAACCTGGCCAACTGATAGGACAAAGGTATTGCAGTGGGGAAAGGATGATATTTTTAATAAATGGTGCTGAATCAACTGGCTATCCATATGGCTGCTCTTATTATCTTTTATTCATCTCAGAGCTCTCTGTGGTATTAGAAGAAGGAACAGACACACATCTATGATTCTAACCAGCTACGAACTTTTCCACTCATTGAATAAATAAATATTTAGGGACGCCTGGGTGGCTCAGTCGGTTGAGCGTCTGACTTTGGCTCAGGTCATGATCTCACCATTCATGAGTTCAAGTCCCACATGGGGCTCTGTGCTGACAGCTCGGGAGCCTGGAGCCTGCTTCAGATTCTGTCTCCCTCTCTCTCTGCCCCTCCCTGCTCATGCTCTGTCTGTCTGTCTGTCTCTCTCTCTCAAATAAACTTAAAAAATATTTTTTTTTAATTAAAAAAAATAAACATTTAACAGAAAGCAACAGAAGAGGTAATAGTAGACTTTTTTCACCTTCCCAAGATCCAGATATAAACTGGACTTTGAAATATTTTGCCTCAGAGCTGCAGAATCAAACAAAACATTGGCCCCAAAACCTCAGCCTTTTGTTTTGTTTTGTTTTGTTTTTCCTTTTTGCTACACCAAAGGAAGCTGCACTGGAAAGAAAGGCAAGCAAACATTTCACCCCACAGCAGAGAAGATCCCAGGATAGAGAACACCCAGCCGTGGAGTTAGCAGAGTTCTTCTCTGGTGGGAAGAACTCATGCCACACACAATTAATGCTCTGATCTCATACTGTATCATTTTACTCAAAACCAATAAGCTTCCTTTTCTCCAGAAAAAGCAGAATGAGTTTGTTGTTCGCATTTTTAGAAATCCTTATTTGAGCAATACAACCTTGCGGTTTGAAGGGAGGAAAGGAAAAGTTTGGACATCAGGGTTACAAATCCTCTCTGACAGGTATGGCCAAGAGTAGGGGAACTTTGAACAGACATTTCACCAAAGAAGATACATGGATGGCAAATAAGCATCTGATGAAAAGATGACCAACGTCATTAATCACAAGTGTAAAGTTAACAAAAACAACGAGATACCACTATACACTCATTAGAATGGCTAAAATGAAAAAGACTGACCATACCAAGGGTTGTTGACGAGGATGCAGAGGAATAAACTCTCATGCACCACTAACGAGAATATAAAATGATAAAACCATTTTGGCAAACGACGTTTTAGTTTGATCCAGCCATCACACTCATGTGTTTACCCAAGAATAAAGGAAGTGTATGTGCATACAAATGCATGTACAAAAGTGTCCATAAATGCCTTATTTGTAAAAGCCAAATTCTGGAAATAAGCCAAATGTCCATCAACGTATAAGGAATAAAGAAATTGCAATATATCCATGTAAGGGGACACTACTCAGCAATAAAAAGGAACTATTGATACACACAATATGATTAAGGTTCAAAATAATTACGCTAAATGAAAGAAGTCAGGCCAAAAAAGAGTATATAATCCCATTTATACAAATTTATATAATTCCATTTATATAAAACTCTAGAAAGTGCAAACTAACCTATAGTGACAGAAAGCAGATCGGTGGTTGCTTTGGAAAGGGGATAGAAGGAATGTGGGGGAGGGGCACCTGGGTGGCTCAGCAGGTTAAGCATCTGACTTCAGCTCAGGTCAATATCTCATGGTTTGTAGGTTTGAGACTTGCATCGGAGTCTGCTTTGGATTCTGTCTCCCTCTCTCTCTGCCTCTCCTCTGCTAGCACTCTCTCTCTCAAAAATAAACATTAAAAAAAAAAAAAAAAAGGAAGAAATGTAGGGGAGACACTACACAAAGACCCAAAAATGTTTTCAGAGGAATGGATATGTTTACTATCTTTATTGTGATGAGTCTATTATTATTCATGAGTTTATACATATGTCAAAATGTATATTTTGGCAAATTGTATACTTTAACTATGTACAGCTTATTTTATATCAATTATGCCTCAATAAAGCTATTTAAAAATGTTTTTTTAACGTTTATTTATTTTTGAGACGGAGAGAGACAGAGCATGAACGGGGGAGGGTCAGAGAGAGGGAGACATAGAATCTGAAACAGGCTCCAGGCTCTGAGCTGTCAGCACAGAGCCCGACACGGGGCTCGAACTCACGGACCACAAAATCATGACCTGAGCCGAAGTCGGCCACTTAACCGACTGAGCCACCCAGGCGCCCCAAAGCTGTTTTAAAAAAGAGGCGTGCCTGGGTGGCTCAGTCGGTTAAGCCACTGCCTCTTGATTTAGGCTCAGGTCACGATCTTATCGTTCATGAGTTCGAGCCCTGTGTTGGACAGTGACAGTGCACAGCCTGGTTGGGATTCTCTCTCTCTTCCCCTCTCTCTCTGCACTTCCACTGCTCTTGCGCTCTCTCTCCCTTTCAAAATAAATAAATAAACTTTAAAAAAAGAAAAGAAAAACTGTTAAGGGTCTACCATAAGCAAGAATAAGATACAAATCTCAAAACTGCACTCTACCTCAAAGGAAAGAGGTTCAACTAAAACTTCAAAGTTAATATTCTACACAACTGGGATAAATTCATTACAAGAATACAGACTGGTACGTGCTCCATGTAAAGTGATCTTACTCATGAGTCTATCTGGAGTCTTACATCAGCTCTGACACTAACTACTTGCTCTTATGGGTTGAATTGTGGCCCCCAAGAAAAATACGTTAAAGTCCCAATTGCCAGAACCTTGGAATGTGAACTTATTTGCAAAGTAGGGTCTTTGCAGATGTAATTAGTGAAGACCTGATCATGAGAAGTAGGGTGGGCCCCTAATCCAATATGACTGGCTTCCTTCTAAGACGACAGCCATGTGAAGACACAAATACAGGGAAAATGACATGTGATGAAGACAGAGATTGGAGTTATGAAGCTGCAAGCCAAAGAATGCCAAAAAGGCTGGCAAACCACCAGAAGCCAGGATCAGGAAAGGAAGGATCTTTCCCCACAGGTTTCTGAGGGAGCATGGGCCTGCCAACACCTTGATTTCAAACTTCTGGCTTCTGGAACTATGAGAGAATAAATTTCTCCCCCTGCATTAGTGGGGGAGGTGAGAGGACCTATTGCTCTAAGAATGCCCTTCTGCCTGCATCTGACCCTTTGTCACAGCTACTTAGGACTTCTTTCTGCTTGTTCCACTCCTTACTTGGTCCTCATCTCTAAATTACAGGACATTTCTCCTCCTGTTAAGCATTCTTTCTCAGCATTCATTGGATACCTAAATTCCTTATCCTTTGGGATTGGTGACATACTATAGATTGCCAGAACTGGAAGAATTACTACTGCTGTTATTAGTACTAATTCCACTGGGTTACACTTACTTAGTGCTTCTATGTGCCAGGCAGTTATAGATTCATCTTCATTTCACAGAAAGGGAAGTTAAGGCATAAGAGATTAACTAATTTGCCCAAAGAATTTCATATATAATTTATTACAATCCTTTTTTAAGTTAATTTATCTGAGAAAGAGAGAGAGCATGCGAGCAGGGGAGGGGAAGAGAGAGAGGAGACAGAGAATCCCAAGCAGGCTCAGCACTGTCAGTGCAAACCCTGACATGGAGCTGGATCCCATGAAGTGGGAGATCATGACCTGAGCCGAAATCCAGTCAGATGCTTAACTGACTGAGCCACTCAGACGTCCCCTCTTTTTTTTTTCTTTTAAAGTTTAGTTTATGTATTTTGACAGAGGCGGGAGGAACAGAGAGAGAATGAGAGTGCATCCCAAACAATCTCTATACTGACAGCACAGAGCCTAACCTGGGGCTGGATCTCACAAACCATGAGATTGTGACCTGAGCCGAAATCAAGAGCTGGATGCCTAACCAGGTGCCCCACAATCCTCTTTTATAAAAAGTGAGGAAACCAAGACCCATAAATATTACTGACTTAACCAAGTGTATTAGGTTCCTGGGGCTGCTGTAACAAAGTGCCATAAACTGAGTGCCATCAGACTACAAAGCATGCCCGGCCCTTATAAAGGAGAGAGGGAAGGAAAGAGGGTTGAGTAGAAAGCATCCTAAAGTCCAATGCAATTCTACACATTTCGTAAGGTCAGTGGTGAGTCCATGAGCCAAAGTAATTCTGGGAGACTGAGTTTCCCAGAAATAGGCCTGCCTCAGTACTTCTGCCACACTCATCCGGCAGTGGGAATCATGACCCTGATGTGAACATGGTGCCATGGCAGGAAGGAGAAAGTAGTTGAGAGCACTAAACTGCAGAATTTGTGCTAGTTATTTTTGCGCTTGCCTCCAAGGGGGTCCCTGACACCAAGTACAGATACAAGCTTAGGAGAAGATGCCATCAAGTGGAACTGATGGAAAAAAAAGAAGTATTGCTTGGAGTTAAAGACTCAGTGCTCCATAATGGGGGTGTGAGAAGAGATGGGAATGAATTCCCTCTCATACTACAGTATGAGCACCAAAAGGGCAGGAGCAAGCCAGCTACCTGCCCAAGAGCCTAGCATAATACTGAGAACATTAGAAGGTACTCAATAAAGGTTGTAGGTTCTAGGTTCACTTATTTATCAATTAATGTTCAAATACAAAGGAAGTGAGAAAGCAGGTAGTAGAGTAAAAGTGTGAAGGGAAGAAAATAAAGTCATGAATAGGCTATATAGAGAAGCAAAATGAGGTACTCCCACCAAGACCTATACATGGAGGTATAATTGACCTTAAAGAATTCAACCAAAAAATAGATCCATAATGGATCAGAGAAGACACATGTAAAGTTACCTTAAAAATATAGAATGGCCCAGGGGTACCTGGGTGCTAATACACATAAGACAGCATTCTCACTTGCAAAATATTAGGATATTATATTGCTGCTGGACATCATGGGAAATAGTACATAATCCAAAGTACCCATTTTTGAACACACATTAGTTGCATAAAATCCCATTCCCATTTCATCACTTCAACCCTGACATTAAGCCTGCCATTTCAACCTTCACATTTCAGTCTCTTGCCAAAGTTGCTTCCCTATTTCTTGTAATCTCTGGGCATCGGAAGACATTCCATTCTGCATATTGGCATGTAAAAATTACCTCTGTGTCCATCATCAAAAAATCAAAAGAATACCATAAAGCTGAGCCATGAATGAGGGAAAGGTATTGGAGTGAGTGCACTAAAACAAAGAAATACAAGTTGCCACTAGGTCCAACCTTTAAGAGATAATCCAAATGTCTATACTTATATTTTTAAAATAGAATAATAGGGGTGCCTGGGTGGCTCAGTCAGTTAAGTGTCTGACTTTGGCTCAGGTCATGATCTCACAGCTTGTTAGTTCAAGCCCTGCATTGGGCTCTGTGTGGACAGCTCAGAGCCTGGAGCCTGCTTCGGATTCTGTGTCTCCCTCTTTATCTGTCTCTATCTCTGTCTCTCTCTCTCAAAAATAAACATTAAAAAAGTTTTTTAATAAAAAAATAAATAACCAGAAAATTTATATAAAGGTATATGCTTTTCAAAAAAATGCTTTGTTTTATAATTTTTACTATGGAATTATATAACATTTTAAATAATTATAAAATAACCCATTTGGCAAAATAATTATTCAAGAAGGAACCATTCCAAACTGACTTAAAAATACTATAATTTAAAGTGCGCTTGGGTGGCTCAGTCAGTTGAGTGTCCAGCTCTTGATTTCGGCTCAGGTCATGATCTCACAGTTCATGGCATTAAGCCTTGTGTCAGGCTCTACACTGGGGGCTCAGAGCCTACTTGGGATTCTCTCTTTCCCTCTCCCTCTCTCTGCCCCTCCCCCCTCTCAAAATAAATAAACATTAAAAAAATACTATTATTTAAAATACATATACTATGTGGGGAGCCTGGGTGGCTTGGTCGGTTGAGTGTGCACCTCTTAATTTCAGCTCAGGTCATGGTCTCCCAGTTCGTGAGATTGAGCCCTATGTCTGGCTCTGTGCTGACTTCACAGAGCCTGCTTGGGATTCTCTCTCTCCCTAAGTAAATAAATAAACTTAAAAAAAAAAGAGAAAAGTTTAATCTAAAATGATGGTATGGACCCTAGGCTTATCATGGGGAACATGTCATAATATATAAAAATATCAAATCACTATGATGTATACTTAAAATTAATAGGATATCCTATGTCAGTCTATGTCAATTAGACTTCAATTAAAAAATAAAATGAAAAAAAAAAAAGAAAAAAGAAAACAAAGGGGCGCCTGGGTGGCTCAGTCGGTTGAGCGTCCGACTTCAGCTCAGGTCATGATCTCGCAGCTAGTGAGTTCGAGCCCCACGTCGGGCTCTGTGCTGACAGTTCAGAGCCTGGAGCCTGTTTCGGATCCTGTGTCTCCCTCTCTCTCTGTCCCAACCCACTCACATTCTGTCTGTGTCTCTCTCAAAAATAAACATTAAAAAAAAAAAAAAAAGTAAATAAATAAATAAATAAATAAATAAATAAATAAATAAAATGATGGTGGGATGCCTGGGTGGCTCAGCTGGTCAAGCATCCATTTCTCGATTTTGGTTCAGGCCATGATCTCATGGTTCATAAGATCAAGCCTGCTGTTAGCACAGAGCCTGCTTGGGATTCTACCTCTCTGTCTCTTTCAAAATAAATGAATAAACTTTAAAAATAAAATAAAATGATGGTAAAAAGAAATACATGCAAACACTAATTGAAAGAAGCTGGTATATATATATTAATGTCAGGCAAAATATACTTTAAGGCAAAAGCATTATTAGATATAAAAATAATAGATTTATTAGAGGCAGAAAGTAGGAAGAAATAATAAAGATAAAGGCACAATCAATAAAATAGAAAAAATCCGATAGAAAACAACAACTCAACCCCAAGTTGGTTCTCAGGAAAGACAAAGGAAATTGATAAACATTTGGAGAGACTAAGCCAAAAATGGAGAATGCACTGATAACCAATAACAGGAATGAAAAAAAGAAAATCACTTAATATGATTCAGTCCTCGATAGGATTATATTACAAACAACTTTGTAATAAATTTAAAGTTTATGAAATGGGAAAATTCTTAGAAAAAATATAACTTACCACAATTGACACAAGAAACAATACATTTAACAATCATTTACCATTAAATAAATTCAATCAGAAAATAAGTATTTTCCCACAAAAAGCAACAGCAACAACAATGAAAACACCTGCAGTCTCACAGTGCCACAGGCCATATCTACTAAATATTCAAGGAAGAAATAATTCTAAACTTACACAAATTATTCCAAAGAATGGAAAGAGATGATAGAAGCCCAACTCATTTTATGAGGGTAATATAGACATGACAGCAAAACAAGAAAGGAAAATTACTGGCCAAACCCAGGTGCAAAAAATCCAGTACATATGAAAACTAAATCTAGGAATCTAGGAATATGTAAAAACACTAATAAATTATTGCCAGTTGGGTTTATACAAGGAATATAAGGAATGTTTAAAATTAGAAATAAATCTATGCCTTTCAAATATTAGAGATTAAAGAAGAAAAATAATAACCATCTCAATAGATGCAGAATTATTCTAATAAAATTCAGCATCAGTGATTTTTTTTTTAATTTAGCTAACCAGAAATAGAAAGGAAATTTTTTAATCTAGTACTAGCTACAAAATAAAACTTCAGCACATTTTTTACTTTTATTAAGATTTTATTTTTTATTCTTTCTTTAAAGATTTTATTTCTAAGCAGTCTCTACACCCAGTGACCTCACAACCCCGGGATCAAGAGTCACATGCTCCACTGACTGAGCCAGCCAGGTTCCCTTAAATTGGAAGTAATCTCTACACCCAACATGGGGTTTGAACTTACAACCCCAAGATCAAGAGTAGCACACTCTACCAACTGAGCCACCCAGGCACCCCAAACTTTTTAAATCCAGTTCCTTCTGAATCCAAACCCCATTCATTTGGTCATATTTTAAGTAAACTTTTTCAAGTAAACCCATGAAGTTGAGTATGGCTGGAAAGTAGCACTTGAAAGAACATTTCTTTGAAACAATTGTCATTAGATAATTAAGGTCAGATCATGAATAGTCTTAAGTGCCATGCTAAAGAGGTTGTTTGTCTTCCTGACAATGAGGTACCAGTGAAGGTTAGAGGTTGGCATAAGCAGTGGAAAGACCAAATAAAATCATTTCAGAATGATTTTTCAGAAAATCATTCTGGCTGCAGTATGGATTTAAAAAGGTAAGACTTCAGGACACCTGGGTGGCACAGTCAGTTAAGCATCCAAATTCTTGATCTCAGCTCAGGTCTTGATCTCAGGGTCATGAGTTCAAGCCCCACGTTGGGCTCCACACCGGCTAAAGCCTACTTAAAAAAATTAACATAGGGGGTGGGGCCAAGATGGCAGAACAGCATGGAACTTTTTTTTGCATCTCTCGACCCTGAAATACAGCCAGATCAACACTAAGCCATCCTGCACACCTAGAAAACTGATTTGAGGATTAACACAACAATCTGCACAACCTGAACCAGAGAACTCAGTAGGTATGTGGTGCAGAGAGGTGAACTGGGGGAGAAAGCTGCAGAGGGCAGGAAGCTGTTTTTGCTTGAGAAGAGAGGATGGAGATGGGGGAAGAGTACGGAAAGCATCCCCCTGTCCGAAAGCAGCTGGGGAGAAAAGAAAGAGTATGCAAGGGACTGAACAAAAAAAGGAGGAAGGAGAAAGGAGAAAAGAGAGGGTTTAAATTCCATTAAGTCTCTATAAACAGGGGCAGCACAGAGTCTGAAACTCTGCAACTCAGTACCTGGTGGTGCTCTCGTGGGAAGGGTGAATCCCCAGGAGCAGAGAGCGAGATCCGAGAGGTCCTCAGACCATATGGGGAGGGGAGAGGCTGTTCCCCTTCTGGGAGGACATTTGGTAGAGGCTGTGCAGCCTTCTCACAGGCAAAGGTCCCAGTGGACCCCAGAGAACAACCGTATTCACTGTTGCTGGAACAAGGACATTAAGGGGGAAGCCTGGTGCCAGATGTGTGTTATGATTTTCCATAATCCATGAAATGCTGCTGCCACACGAGCGCGTGAATTTTTATGGGGCGGGCTAGCACCCAGTCGCAGTCTCTAGGCATCAGCAGGAGCACAGTCTCCCGAATGCTCCTGGGGGCGGGCCAGCACCCGGCCATTGCTCAGTGAGACCCTCCCTAGAAGGCCTGAGTAGGTCAAAGCCGCAGTCCCTCAGAAATGAGGGGTTGGGAAACAGCCACATCAGAGATAAAACTCAGGAGGGAGGTGCCGCCTGACAACTTGATGGCTTGGTCACGGACAGTGTAAAAGCGGGGAATGGATAGAAGCCAGAGACAGAGGAGAGGTGCACGATTGCTGGTCAGGGAGAGCACTGAGTTCTGATACTAGAGACTGGGTAGCTGGGTGGTGCCATTTTCACTCCTCCTGCACATGTGCATAGACACACACAGGGGCCACAACAATCCACCCAAGTAAGCTAAGCAGCGCCATCTAGTGGAAAACGGAGCCATTACATAAACCCCGCCCAGCTGGGCCAACCTCCCTCTTCAGGAACAACAAAAGTTTCTGCCTGCTTAGTTTACAGACTATAAAGTGCTTCATAGATTGACTTCTAGGAGAAACTGATATAATTTCAATCATAGTTCAGTCTGTTTGCTGGTCCATCCAACTTTTCTTTCCTTTTCTTCTTGAATACAGAGAAAAAATTTATTTTTATTTTCCATTTCTATTAAAAATGTTTTTAATTTTTTTCTACTATACTTTTTACTTTTTTGTAAGTTTTTCAAACTCTATTTTTTAACTTCCATCATTTCATTTTATTCTATTTCATTGTATTCATTTTTTCAAATTTTCAAATATTTTCCTTTTGTTTTCCTTTTCTTATCTTTCCCTTTTGTCTCTAATCTATCAAGCTCCTTTCAATAACCAGACCAGAACACACCTAGGATCTAGCATCCTTTATTTTTTTTGCGTTGTTTTTAATTTTAATTTTTTTTTTACCTTATTAATTCCTTTTCTTCCTTCAAGATGACAAAACAAAGGAATTCACCCCAAAAGAAAGAAAAGGAAGAAATGACAGCCAGGGACTTAACACAGATACAAGCAAGATGTCTGAACAAGAATTTAGAATCACAATAATAAGTATACTAGCTGGGGTTGAAAACAGATTAGAATCCTTTCTGCAGAGATAAAAGCTAGTTAGGATGAAATAAAAAATGCTATAACCGAGCTGCAATCTCGAATGGATGCCACAGTAGCAAGGATGGATGAGGCAGAGCAGCAAATCAGCAATACAGACGACAAACTTACGGATAACAATGAAATAGAAAAAAAGAGGGAAACTAAGGCAAAAGAGCATGATTTAAGAATTAGAGAAATCAGTGACTCATTAAAAATGAACATCAGAATGATAGGGGTCCAAGAAGATGGAGAGAAAAAGGGGTAGAAGTGTTGTGTGAGCAAATCATAGGGGAAAACTTTCCTAACGTGGGGAAAGACAGAGACATCAAAATCCAGGAAGCACAGAGGAGTCCCATTAGATTCAACAGAAACCAACCATCAACAAGGCATATTGTAGTCAAATTCACAAAATACTCAGGCAAGGAAAGAATCAGGAAAACAACAAGGGGAAAAAAAGTCTTTAACCTACAAGAGAAGACGGATCAGGTTTGCAGCAGACCTAACCACAGAAACTTGACAGGCCAGAAAGGAGTGGCAGGATATATTCAATGTGCTGATTTGGAAAAATATGCAGCCAAGAATTCTTTATCCAGCAAGGCTGTCGTTTAAAATAGAAGGAGAGGGACACCTGGGTGGCTCAGTTGGTTGAGTGTCTGACTTCAGCTCAGGTCATGATCTCATGGTTTGTGGGATCGAGCCCCACGTCAGGCTCTGTGATGAAAGCTCAGAGCCTGTTTCAAATTCTGTCTCTGGCTCTCTGCCCCTCGCCCGATTGTGCTGTCTCTAAACTAAATAAACATTAAAAAGAACTTTTTTTAATAATAAATAAAATAAAAGGAGAAATAAAACATTTCCCATTCAAACAAAAATTAAAGGAGTTCATGACCACTAACACAGCCCTGCAACAAATTTTAAGGGGGACTCTCTGAGGGGAGAAAAGACAGGGAAAAAAAAAAAAAGACCAAAAGCAACAAAGACTAGAAGGGACCAGAAACACCACCAGAAACTCCAACTTTACAGACAACGTAATGGCAATAAATTCGTATCTTTCAGTACTCACTCTAAACGTCAATGGACTAAATGTTCCAATCAAAACACACAGGGTAACAAAATGGATAAGAAAACAGGATCCATCTATATGCTGTTTACAAGAGACCCACGTTAGATCTAAAACACCTTCAGATTGAAGGTAAGGGGATGGAGAACCATCTTTCATGCTAATGGTCACCAAAAGAAAGCCAGAGTAGCCATACTTATTATATCAGACAATCTAGACTTTAAAATAAAGACTGTAACAAGAGATGAAGAAGGGCATCATATCATAATTAAGGGGTCCATCCACCAAAGAGACCTAACAATTATAAACATTTATGCTCCAAATGTGGCAGCACCCAAATATATAAATCAATTAATCACAAACATAAAGAAACTCATTGATAATAATGCTATAGTAGTAGGTGACTTCAACACTCCACTTACAGCAAGGGACAGATCATCTAAAGAGAAAATCAACAAAGAAACAATGGCTTTGAATGACACAGTGGTGCAGATGGACTTAATAGATACATTCGGAACATTTCATTGTAAAGCAGAGGAATAAACATTTTTCTCTAGTGCACATGGAACGTTCTTCACTTCTCCAGAATAGACCACATACTGGGACACAAATCAGTCCTCACCAAGTACAAAAAGATCGAGATCATACCATGCATATTTTCAGACCACAATGCTATGACACTAGAAATCAACCACAAGAAAAAACTTGGAAAGATAACAAATACTTGGAGACTAAAGACCATCCTGCTAAAGACTTAATGCGCTAACCAAGAAGTTAAAGAGACAATTAAAAAGTACATAGAAGCCAATGAAAATGATAACACCACAGCCCAAAACCTCTGGGACGCAGCAAAGGCGGTCCTAAGAGGGAAGTATATAGCAATCCAAGCCTTCCTAAAGAAGGAAGAAAGGTCACAGATACACAACCTAACCTTACACCTTAAAGAGCTGGCAAAAGAAGAGCAAATAAAACCCAAATCCAGAAGAAGGCAAGAAATAATAATGATCAGGGCAGAAATCAATGCTATCAAAACCAAAAACAAACAAAAAACAAAACAAACAAACAAACAAAAACACACAGTAGAACAGATCAATGAAACCAGAAGCTGGCTCTTTGAAAGAATTAACAAAATTGATAAACTCCTAGCTAGTTTGATCAAAAAGAAAAAGGAAAGAACCCAAATAAGTAAAATCAAGAACAAAAGAGGAGAGATCACAACCAACACAGCAGAAATACAAACAATCATAAGAGAATATTACAAGCAATTATATGCCAATAAAATGGGCAATCTGGAAGAAATGGACAAATTCCTAGAAACATATGAACTACCAAAATTGAAACAGGAAGAAATAGAAAATTTGAACAGACCCATGAACAGTAAAGAAATCGAATTAGTAATCAAAAATCTCCCAAAAACCAAGAGTCCAGGGCCAGATGACTTTCCAGGGGAATTCTACCAAATATTTAAGGAAGAGTTAACACCTATTCTCTTGAAGCTCTAATCAAAAAAAAAAAAAAAAAAAAAAAAAAGGAAGGAAGGAAAACGTCCAAATTCTTTCTATGAAGCCAGCATTACCTTGATTCCAAAACCAGACAAAGATCCCACTAAAAAGGAGAACTATAGACCAATTTCCCTGATGAACATGGAGGCAAAAATCATCAAGATACTAGCTGACTGAATCCAACAATGCATTAAAAAATTATTCAGGGCGGGTTCAATATCCTCAAAACAATCAATATGATTCATCATATCAATAAAAGAAAGGACAAGAACCACATGATCCTCTCAATAGATGCAGAGAAAGCATTTGACAAAATACAGATCCTTTCTTGATGAAAACCCTCAAGAAAGTAGGGTTAGAAGGATCATACCTGGAGATCATAAATGCTATATATGAACGACCCACTGCTAATATCCTCCCCAATGGGGAAAACAGAGCTTTCTCCCTAAGGTCAAGAACAAGACACGAATGTCCACTCTCACCACTGTTATTCAACATAGTATTGGAAGTCTTAGCCTCAGTAATCAGACAGCAAAAAGAAATAAAAGGCATCCAAGTTGGCGAGGAGGAAGTCAAATTTTCCCTCTTTGTAGATGACAAGACACTCTGTATAGAAAACCCAAAAGATTCCACCAAAAAACTGCTAGAACTGATCCATGAATTCAGCAAAGTTGCAGGATATAAAATCAATGCACAGAAATTGATTGCATTCTTATATACCAATAATGAAGCAACAGAAAAAGAAATCAAGGAATTGATCCCATTTACAATTGTACCAAAAAACATAAAATACCTAGGAGTAAATCTAACCAAAGAGGTGAAAAATCTATACACTGAAAACTATAGAAAGCTTATGAAAGAAATTGAAGACACAAAAAATGGAAAACTATTCTATGCTCCTGGATAGGAAGAACAAATATTATAAACATGTCAATACTGGGGCGCCTGGGTGGCTCAGTCGGTTGAGCGGCCGACTTCAGCTCAGGTCATGATCTTGCGGTCCGTGAGTTTGAGCCTCACATTGGGCTCTGTGCTGACAGCTCAGAGCCTGGAGCCTGTTTCAGATTCTGTGTCTCCCTCTCTTTGACCCTCCCCTGTTCATGCTCTGTCTCTCCCTGTCTCAAAAATACATAAAAACGTTAAAAAAAAAAATTTTTTTTTAAATGTCAATGCTACCCAAAGTAATCTACATACTCAATGCAATACCTATCAAAATAACACCAACATTCTTCACAGAGCTAGAACAAACAATCCTAAAATTTATATGGAACCAGAAAAGACCCCGAATAGTCAAAGCAAATCTTGTAAAAGAAAACCAAAGCAGGAGGCATCACAATCCCGGACTTTAAGCTGTATTCCAAAGCTGTAATCATCAAGACTGCATGACACTGGCACAAAAACAGACACTCAGTTCAATGGAACAGAATAGAGAACCCAGAAAAGGACCCACAAATGTATGGCCAACTAATTTTTTGACAAAGCAGGAAAGAATATACAATGGAATAAAGATAGTCTCTTCAGCAAATAGTGGTGTTAGGAAAACTGTGGACAGTGACATGCAGAAAAATGAACCTGGACCACTTTCTTACACGTACACAAAAATAAACTCAAAATGGATGAAAGACTTAAATGTAAGACAGGAAGCCATCAAAATCCTTGAGGAGAAAGCAGGCAAAAACCTCTTTGACCTTGGCCACAGCAACTTCTTACTCAACACGTCTCTGGAGGCAAGGGAAACAAAAGCAAAAATGAACAATTGGGACCTCATCAAAATAAAAAGCTTCTGCACAGCAAAGAAAACAATCAGCAAAACTAAAAGGCAACCGACAGAATGGGAGAAGATATTTGCAAACGACATATCAGATAAAGGGTTAGTATCCAAAATCTATAGAGAACTTATCAAACTCAACACCCAAAAAACAAATAATCCAGTGAAGAAATGGGCAAAAGACATGAATAGACACTTCTCCAAAGAAGACATCCAGATGGCCAACCGACACATGAAAAAATGCTCAACATCACTCATCATCAGGGAAATACAAATCAAAACCACAATGAGATACCACCTCAAACCTGTCAGAATGACTAACATTAACAACTCAGGCAACAACAGATGTTGACGAGGATGTGGAGAAAGAGGATCCCTTTTGCACAGCTGGTGGGAACGCAGACTGGTGCGGCCACTCTGGAAAACAGTATAGAGGCTCTTCAAAAAATTAAAAATAGAACTACCCTACGACCAAGCAATTGCACTACTAGGTATTTATCCAAGGGATACAGGTGTGCTGTTTCGAAGGGGCACATACACCCCAATGTTTATAGTAGCACTATCAACAATAGCCAAAGTACGGCAAGAGCCCAAAAGTCCATCAATGGATGAATGGATATTACTCGGCAATCAAAAAGAATGAAATGTTGCTATTTGCAACTACATGGATGGAACTAGAGGGTATAATGCTAAGCGAAATTAGTCAAAGACAAATTATCATATGACTTCACTCACATGAGGACTTTAAGATAAAAAACAGGTGAACATAACGGAAGGAAAGCAAAAATAATATAAAAACAGGGAGGGGTACAAAACATAAGAGACTTAAATATAGAGAACGGAGGATTGCCGGAGGGATTGTGGGAGGGGAGATGGGCTAAATGGGTAAGGGGCTTAAGGAATCTACTCCTGAAATCATTGTTGCACCATGCACTAACTTGGATGTAAAAAATAAGTAAATGATAGAAAAAAAATAAAAAAGAAAAAAAGAAAAAAATTAAAAGGGTAAGATTTCAAGCTGGGAGAGGAGTAGGGGGCTATTGTCTTTCTCAAGAGAGAACAAGGGGTTGCAAATTCCAATGTCTGTAGGAGCCTGACATTAAGTGAATGAAGCAGACAGGGTCTAAGACAAGAGAGAGGTGAGATCTGTGGAAAATGAAAAGCACGTATCCCTAAAAAAACACTATTCGGCTCCAGTCAATTGTTTCATTCAAGAATATTGCTCAGTGGCAGCTTTTTCTACCCACGGGTCCTGTCCTCATGCTTTAATAAAATCACCTTTTTGTACCAAAACAAAACAAAACAAAAAAGGAATATTGCTCAGTATCGCTAGAGCTTCCAAATTATCAAGACATTTTTAATGTAACTTTTTTATTTTCACAATTGTGCAAAAAAGTCCTCACATATAGGCCAAACCTGGTAATGAAGGTCATCAGTTTGCAACCTGTGGCCCAAAATAAGGTAATGTCAGTAGAGATGAAGAAAGGAAACAAACTCAAGGGACATTATGAAGGAGGAATTGTGATAGCAATCAATCAGGTGTGGGCAGAAGAGAGAACAATGGAATACTTCTAGATTTCCAGTTTGGTCACTGGGTGGATGGTATGCCATTCACTAAGCCATGAAACACAGGTAGAAGAGGTAAAAGGAACATTTGGGTAGCTGTAACTAATCAGCTGAAGGAATGACTGGGGTTGGAGCTGAAGTCATTTTCCAGCTATATCCGTTCTCTAGGCACCACCACTCCCATCCCTACATCTTTGGTTCAGCTCCATCAGTGATACCTAGTCAACTGATGAAACATGGGACATCAAAGTGACACCTGGTACTAAGCAGACTAAGTTTGAGAAAAGCTGGGTAGATACATCCATCAAATGGAACCATCCATGGAGGCTAGCAGTGAAGCCAGGTGGTATTGTGTAATGTTACAATGGTGACAGTCCTGGTGACCTAAGGTTACAACCAAAGTGGCCAATCATTGCAGGTTGAGAGATCTGGGGAGCTGAGCCAGTTGGGGACCTCAAAGTGTTAGGAAAATGAAACAGGGAACCCAGAAAATATCCTCTCCTCTTAAAGGAAACTTAATTTCAAACATTGAGACTATGATCACCTGCCCATTACACCATCCCTGGTTGCTGGAATCTGAAGGCATTAACCTATCTTTATTTATCCCAGCCACACACTGGTCAAAAGGCTTCCTGAGAGAAAGGAAATCCTGCCATTTGGGACAACATGGATGGACCTTGAAGGCATTATGCTAAGTAAAATAAGCCAGAGAAAGACAAATAGTGTATAATCTCACCTACACATGGAGTCTTAAAAAAAACCAATTCACAGAAACAGGGAACAGACTGGTGGTTGCCAGAGACAGGGGTGGGGATAAGGGAAATTGGTGACCATGGACAGAGGTACAAACTTCCCATTACACAATGAATACATTCTGGAGAAGTAATTAGAGATTGAAAAAAAAAATAAATGGGAAGTAGGAGAGCCAAAGGGGTTTCTTAAAAGGAGGCCTCTTTCACCTGCAGCACAAAAGCACCCAGAACTGAGTAACGGGCTGAGATTTAAGAGGTAAATTCTAAAAAAAAAGCTCCAATGCTCAACCACAGTACTTATGCTAAGGTCAGGAGCCTGATTGGAAAAACCTGAGATCTTATAGTATTAACACATCTGGGTAGAAGCCCCCAAGAATACTGGCTCTGCAGACTTCCCTGAACTGTATTTGCAGAGGTGGCCCATCACTCCCTAGCAATAGCTAGCACTTCCCTCATGCAGGCGGGCTCTTATAGCCTTCCTCACACAAAGCTGTCTCAACCTCATCTCTCTTCTGCCAGGCTAGTAACCAGGGTTAAATCCCAGCATAATCCAGCTGGAAATGCAGTGGGTCAAATAAAGATACTGTACCACAAACGAACTAAGAACTAGCTAGCATATACTGGTAGGAGGCAGGGGAATACCAAGGGTATGCCTAATCAAGGGCACCAGAACATAAAACTGGGTAAGTCATGGACTTGGGAGCATGTCCTCAGTACTCAGGATTTAACATCTTGGCCAGGAGCCCAGGGAATGGGGTAAACTAGCTTCCAGGGAGCCTTTCAGAAACCTGGGGAAAAAATGATAGCAAGCACTCAGCGAAATGAAAATGCCAGAACTGCCCTGGCAGAAGGCAAAGCAATCAAAAGGTGCAGAGAGGAGGATATGCCAAATTGGGTCCATTTTGAGAGGCCCAGAGGACATCCTCATTCACCAAAGCCATCAGGTAAGCAGGGCACCAATATTACTAAGTTCAGTGCGCCTTCTCTGGAGGCCAGGACCGAGCTTGGTAATACCTGTGAAGATCATGGGGCTACTAAATAATGTAAGTCAGGTGGGCAGCACTTTAACTGACAAAAATCAAGGGACAATTACAGGTATACCTCATTTTATTGTGCTTCACTTTATTGCACTTCGCAGATAATTGCGTTTTCTCACAAAATGAAGGTTTGTGGCAACCCTGCATTGAGCAAATGTATTGGCACCATTTTTCCAACACCATTTGCTCACTTTATGTCTCTAGGTCACATGTTTAATTCTTGCAATATTTCAGACTTTTTCATTATTATATATGATCAGTGATTAGACTTGCTGAAAGCTCAGATGATGGTTAGCATTTTTTTAGCAATAAAGTATCTTTTAACTAGGTATGCTCTTTTTTTAGACATAATGCTACTGCATACTTTAAATAGACTATAGTATAAACATTTTTATATGCATTGGGAAACCCGAAAATTCACCTGGCTCTTTATCTAGATACTTGTTTTACTACAGTGGTCTGGAACCTAACCCACAATACCTCTGAGTTAAGCCTATAATAGATAACTTCTAGCATAGGTAACTCAAACCTAAATGAACTTCTATTTTAACCCTATCTTTAGATTCATCATCAAAATGATCTTGACAACTTATGTCTCTCTCAGTGATCTAGCATCAGGCCTGACTTCAATGGAAGTTTTACATAAATATATATTCCAAGCTCTGGAGAATTCTATGATAACCAGACATTAACTGGGAGAAAGAAAGGCAAGTGGAAGTAGGGGACACAGAGAGCAGGATGAAAATAAGGAAGATACTTGGAACTAGTAGGCTTTAATAAGGAAATTCCACCCCTTTCTACCTACTTCTTACAGGTTTTTATGTTATCCTCCAAACCAAACCAATTTACCGAAAATGTATCTACTTCTTGGAAAGAAGTTTATCTGTCCTGTTTTCCCTTTCCCATCAGAGACAACTCCCTAAGGACTCCAAAATATATATATGTTCACAAATATAAACAAAACATGCATTCAAGTGATTGTTTTACATTTTCATAACATTTTAACATTTAATAGAAACTATATACAATAATTTTTTATTGTATCTTACATAAGATAGCCACTACAGAAATTTACATAGGTTAGAAGCAAGATGGATGGTTAAGGAGGGCCCAGTCCTGTGGGCTATTCTCAGAGGTTATAGGTCAGAGTTCACTGGAGGGTTGAGGGGGGGTTCAGATTATCCAATCAGGTGAGAGGTGAAGAAAGGCTAAAACACAAGCCATTAGATAGAGAAAATCAAACACTGGGTTTCATCAATATCCGAAGGGTACACATCTCCTGCCTAAACACCTATGTGGATTTATTCCAAGACTTGGGAATTCCCATTACAAAGATGTCTCTCCCCTCAGGCATGGTCCCAAATACTCTCTCAATCCCAGCAGCTCTGACATGAATCACCGATCTCTCTTCCTTGCACAAAGTGAGAAGGCATCCACAACCTGTAGATACTACTGGTCCCTTCCCCCCAAATTTGGTTTGACTACAGCACTCAATAACCCAGAGGAAAAACAACGTAATCGGAGTTGTCCTTCAGTGAGAGAGAGTCATAAATATTTGTTTAAAGAATGGAAAATTCAAATCCTCCAAAGTCAAATGGTTCCCAAAACAAACTATCAACTGATAGAAGAAGGTTCTGGCTTCCCATTTGCAGTAGCCACTCCACTTTGAGGCAGTGGTGCAGAGACTTTCTCAGAATTTCGAGACCCCTGTGATCTGCACCCATCTCCAGCCATCTGTATCTGGCCCTGTTAAAAGAAAATCACTTTGGTTACAAATCCATTCATTAGGGTCTGAAACATGAATCTGAATTATCAAGATCAAGACAGCAGACATAAAACAACTCTGAGCAGATGCTCTTCCCCATACGTAACAATCTCTGACCCTTGGGAGTAAGCAGTCATTAGCTATAGCATTCCTGAGGCTCTCCCAATGGGAAGGAGAACTGTGGGTTGTTTCTTCCAATGAAACAGCCATTCTTTGCTGAGACTCCAGAACAGCCAGCAAATCACAGGAAGATAGTTCTTTGGGCCTCTGCTTGAAACCAACAGCATAATACAACTGCTAGTCTTCAGTCAGAGCCACTGGTACCCCACCCAAGAATCAAAGAAAGAAGCCATATCACATTACTTGTCCATACTCTATGAGAAAAACAATTCCAGTGCTGAACCCTCCCTTTAAAAAGAACCATTTATGTAGACTCCTTGTCTTAACCTCTTCTAGTTAACTACATAAACAGTTTCCTGCTGAGATTCTGGGACTAGTGTCCATCAGGTGTTCTCTCTAAGGGCCCATCTGGAGAACTGCCATCTGGGGCACCTTATAGTCCTCTTGTGATAACAACCCCACTCACTGGGAGTACATGCTAGCCATAGCCAGCAGGGAGACCTGTGTCTGGATGGGGTTGTTCTTCACTTGCCAGAATATCCACTGAGCCTTCAGCAATTTCTTTGACTGAATGATCTTCAAGGGTTAGTGAAGGATCAAAAAGCAAGGGTGAAGGAGGGCACTGCATACCATCACCCACAACATCCAAGTCCTAGGAAAAGAAAGAGAAAAGCCTATCAGGAACACCAAGGGAACCAATAAGCTTAAGTTGGCATATTTTTCAATAAACCTCAAAGCAATTCTCCCATAGTTCCCTCACCTCCTTGCCTACTTTTAATCAAAAAAAGATCTTCCCCAAATGTCTAACAAATGGGGTAAGATCCAAAAAGCACTAAAAACTTTTCCTTGCTGCTGAGTATAAAGCACAGACCACTACAGTAACTTAAACCCATATTTTCAAATTGAAAAATTCAGAGACAGAAAGAATAGTAACTGGAGGGAGAGAGGAAACAGGAGTTTTAGTTCAATGGGCACAGAGTCTCTGGGCTGATGGGAAAGTTCTGGAGATGGTGATGGTTGTGCAATACTGTGAACGTACTTAACACCACTGAATTATACACTTAAAAATGGTTGAAACAGTCAATTTCATGTTACAAATATTTTACAAAGAAACTCTATTAAAAAGAAAGCATATTCCCTCTAAGACTAACTGTAATCAAGATCTACATTCACCGACGTTGAATATAATACAGACAATCAGCATAATCACAAACTAAAATATTGCTTTAACAGATTGGACAATATGAGGGGTGCCTGGCTGGCACAGTCGATGTAACATGCGACTCTTGATCTCAGTGTCATGAGTAGCCCATGCTGGACACAGAGCTTACTACAAAAAAAAAAAAAAAAAAAAAAATGGACAATAGAAGATTGCTTGATTACAATGCCCTAACAGCCATAGTGAACTACAAAATTCTACTCTGATTAAGTCCCTATCCCCAAACAGCAAATCCCTGATTTTTACACATACTCCAGTTGCTGAGAGAGAAAGGAAAAAAGCAAAAAAGGAAAAGGAAAAGGAAAAGGAAAAGGAAAAGGGGAAGGGGAAGGGAGAAAAAGTATGAACAATTCTATAAACTATGTTCTTCCAATTGAACTAGCCATTCCCATTGGGGTGCTGAATGGCTAACAGACCACAGAAACACATTACTCTTGGCTCCTGTTTGAAACCAACAGCTACAGCAAACCACTGGTCTTGATTCAGGGCCTAAGCATTGCAAAGCCATAGACAATGTGTCAAACTGACTTTCATGCCACCAAGAGTCTACTGCTAACCTCTCCTTCACAAGAGTGAATATTACCCAAGGGTTTCTACTCCCCTACACCCAATCCACTTAGCCCCACAAAGCCCCAATAGAGGTTCAAAGTTTCCAGTAATCTAGCTTCACAAGAAGCTTAGTTCTATGCTTTTAAATTAAGTCTAAGAATATGAAACCCTTTCGCTTTCTTTGGTGTGCTAATCACACTTCACAATTAAGGTAAAGAATATAATTAAAGAATGTACTAGACTTAAAGCTGATTAAAGCAGAAATTTGGAAAAGGGTACGGCCGGCTAACATCTATTTCAGATGTGTAAGAAACTTCTGTACTATTCACAGAAACCAGTGTTTGCACATGGTTAAGCCTGTGAACTATTTTCTCCAATTCTTTTAATATGCACATTATACAAATAATTAACATGGAATTTAAAAGAACCCGTTTAGGTGGTACACCACAAAGTTTCCAAATCTCAGGACAACAATGGTAAGGAAATGTCTTCAAAACAAAATAGATACTGAAAAGGCTTTTCTCACATAGTTATGTTGTCTGTTACAAGAATTAAAATTGGGGGAAAGAACCTAAAACAAGAGAGGAAGAAGGGATCAGCAGAAATGCCTATCACAACAGCAATATTCAGAGATATAAATCCATCAGGACACAAAGAATATATATTTTGTTCTGATCTCAAAAATCACACACAAAAAGAGAGGAACCTCAAAGTAATAGAATTAAGGTATTAGGTACTTGCCAAACATCCTTGGATCAAAGCACAGAAAACAGGCAAATATAACACCCAGATGAAAGACTGAATTTTAACCTAGATTAATACCTAATACCAGGTCTTCCCATAGGTAAAGTTCTTAACTTCTGGTAAAGTTACCAGAAATTATTAACAAGTTATAGAAATGGTGTATAAGGCAGAATATAGGTTACAAGCTAAGAATGCTTGGTGAAATTCATACAGTTAAGAAATCATTTTTTTCCCAAATTTTTTATGCTAATAAATATATCCAGAATTATAGGACAAAATTTCTTTTCTAAAACTGGATTTTGTTTCAACATTTTCTGGAGAATTTTTACCTCCAAAGATTAAGAATAAAACTAACTTTTAATGACCAATATGGTTTATCAAAAGTACATTAATATGAACATAATAGATGTTCAAGTACAAAATGGAATGTTTATCATTTTTAAATCTCTAATGTCAAAGGTCCATCTTAAAAACTCACTGGGTTCCCAAAAATAAGGGGTTACTTCTCATACATTCTTTTTAAGTTTATTTATTTTGAGAGCGAGCAAGCACGTGCATGAGCACACTCACAAGTCAGGGAGGGGCAGAGAGGAGACAGAATCCCAATCATGGTCTGCACCATCGGTGCAGCGCCCAGTGCTGGGCTCGAACTCTCGAACTCATGAGATCGTGACGTGAGCAGAGATCAAGAGTCAGATTTTTAACCAACTGCACCACCCAGGCGCCGCTCCCATACGTTCTTTTTAAAAAATCCAAACAACAAATAAGAATTAACAGATTTGATAGTATATTTTAAAATATTTTTTAAGATTCCTTAAATGTCAAGCTTCACCTATGATCACATCTTATAATCTCTAATGTTTTGTGAAAAATTCTCCAAAAAGCAATACTGAGATGACAAAAACAGGTGAAAAGGGAAAAGCAAAAAGGTCAAACAGAAATGGTTCTAAGAAATTAAAATCAGATGATATAGAATTTACTAACCTAATACATCTATATAAAATACATTTGCTACTTTCTACATATGTACATTAGTACCTGAAAGGAATCTGGTGATGTGCTTATTAGGTTAATTTTTAGATCCTATAAAGCTGCTCATGTTACTAAAAGTTAGGAAGAAAAGAAAAGAAAAGAAAAGAAAAGAAAAGAAAAGAAAAGAAAAGAAAAGAAAAGGAAAGAAAAAAAAGAAAAGGGCACCTCTGCATTTTCTTCACATTTAAAATGAAGGAAAGTGGACAAACTCTGTCCTTATCAATCTAGGACTATGTATTCATTTACCCTCTTCAACATAATCTCTTTGGAAAAATTTGGAAAGCACTTAAGTATATAATAAGGTCCCTTTCTAGTTTTCATATTCTATGAAATGTGTGAAAAATTTTTAATAAGAATTAAGATTATAATAAAAATTGTAATTTTATTATAAATGAAGTAATGAAAATCAAAGTCTAATAAGCATGTAAACCATACATAATCAAAACAGGGGGGTTATGGAAAAAAATTAGAATCAGTTTATTCTTTTGTTTTTTAAGTTTTTATTTATTTTGAGAGAGAGAGAGAGAGAGATCTCGGGGTTGTGGGTTTGAGTCCCACATTTGGTGTAGAGATTACTTTAAAAAAATAAAATTTTAGGGGCGCCTGGGTGGCTCAGTCGGTTAAGCGGCCGACTTTGGCTCAGGTCATGATCTCGCGGTCCGTGAGTCCGAGCCCCGCGTCAGGCTCTGTGCTGACAGCTCAGAGCCTGGAGCCTGTTTCATATTCTGTGTCTCCCTCTCTCTGACCCTCCCCCGTTCATGCTCTGTCTCTCTCTGTCTCAAAAATAAATAAACGTTAAAAAAAAGATTAAAAAAATAAAAAAATAAAATAAATAAAATTTTAAAAAACAAGCACACCTGGCTGGCTTAGTTGGGAGAAGCACGCAACTTTTTTGTTTAAGTTTTTTTATTTTGGGGAGGGGCAGAAAGAGAGGGAGACAGAGAATCCTGCCCAAGCAGTCTATGCACTGTCAGAGATCATGACCTAAGCCAAAGTCAGACGCTTAACCGACTCAGCCACCCAGGTGCCCCAGGATCTTTTTCAGATATTACCCTGTCCTGGTATATCCCCTTTTTTAGCAAGCAATACCCTTGAGGCCACTCAAACTTTGCTTCTACCCTTTGCAAAAATCTTAAAACCTATATTCAATCTTCCATTTAGATTTGTCACATTAAATGTGACATGGTTATATATAATACACCTTTTATTATGAAATTCAGAAGAATTATCTTCAGAATAAATAATGAAGACCTTTATCCAGAGGGCTAAATATTAAGCAAAGTACTAAGCTAGAGATGGTGTGTCAACTGATGCCTGAAGTCAGACAGTAGGGTAGTGCTAATTAGGGAAACGAAATCAGAGATGGGTTTATGGGCTGGGACCAATTGAGGAACAAGCTTCAAAAAGTAGTGTACATACTTAGAAGGCTATAAAAATAAATAAAGAGATCACTGCTGTTCTAGTCCATTCACAATAGAATCTATGATAACGTATCAAAAATAAAGCCAGTAGCCAGAGCTAAGTTTACAGTCATTTTCTGGGGGGCACGTTAACCTGAAAACGAAACCTTTACTACGACAGAACAAAAACACAAGCTTACAACTGTCAAGAGTAGATCTCAGAATCCATTTGTATTACTAAGATTCTAGTGAATCACTCACCTTGTGGGTACCAAATTTCCTGGCTACACCAAATCCATCCATAATCTTAACTTTCCAACTTCCCATAGGTTACAGTTTATTTTCCTTATCATTCTTGCAGTAAAACTTGCCAATTTAACTGTCTCTAAATCAATATGCTAACATACAAATACAACCATACATATATCATTTCAAAAACTTTATCAACTCTCCTGGCCACAAAAGACTAACCTAGTCTCACCATTAACAAATAAGGCCTTGCCTCAAGGGCCAACCAGAGCAGAGCTTCTCTAACTTACATCACTGAACTCCAGAGGTAAACTCTCAGTGGGCTGAAGCTCGGCAGCACTCAAGTACAGATCCATGGGGCCGGCTTCCAGATCGTGTGGCACAGACAGTACCTGCTCGGGCTTATACATCTGAGGAGGCAACTGGAAATGCAGTGGGCAGCAGGGATCCTCAGAGAGGCTTACAGGAACTGGTTTGTTGCAGGGTACCTCTTCAGACCCCTGGCAGCATTTGAAGAGAACCTGATTCGTGTCCTGACAAATATCTGTAGAAAAACGGTCAAGGGAAATAAAATGGATCTATCGGAGGCACAAAATAGGAAAGAGTTGTCTGCCATGTAAAATTCAAGGTGTGGACTACGGAGACAACTGGTTACATTTGAAACAGAACCAAACCCAGTTAGCAATTTTTAAAGTTCTTCTCAAAATAAGTGTCATTCACTAGCATCTAATTCTAGCTCAAACAGCAATTTAAATCTAGTCCCCAATCTACACTTCAGGATCCCAGTCATTTAAACCAGAGACATTAATCTTGTTCTCACTGAGGAGAGTCAAACGCAAAACATCTGAAAACAGTGCTAAGCAAATAGCAATAACAATTCTAGGTCTCTACACCTATTCAGAAGAAACATGTTATGGCAAAAGCAGGTGGATAGCTTGCAGAGGCGGTACCACCTCCTTCCAAGAATCAAGACACAAATGTTTCTGCTCTGTTAAGCAGACTGGCAAAAGATTACAAAAACTTTTTGAATTTTATTTCCAAACTGTTCACAGGTTTTATACTTAAAGCAGCAGAGAACTGGGGAAAATAGAACCTCTAGTAACTAGGGATCTTATCTTGACAATAAAAATAAACTTATTTTATTTCCATGCCCCCTTCCCTTTTGAGGGGGTGGGGGTACTAATGCAGAGGAGTTGCATGCTCCCCCAGAAAGAAAGGAAATAGAATTTCCCATGGAAAGGAACTACTCCAGGAACATTTCAGGAGTACTAACAATTACTTCTATTAAGAGTAAAACAGAAAAGGGCCAGTTTCCAAGTTGGCAAAGAAGCTCTGTAAAATGAATCAAAATTAAAATCATGGTTAGGTAAAACAACAAAATTTAGTTCCAGTTACTCTATGAAATAGTTTTTTACTCAAATGATACCACTTCTTGAAATCTTAACTACATGTTTTTTCCCTAGATTAACAGACAACTGTTATTTCAAATGTGGGTTTATTTTTAAACCAGAAAGCTCCATTTCCTATAAACTACGTGTACCCAGGATTATAGAATTATGAGTAAACTTTTCTCCCACATTTTGTGATAATTCCTAAAAATTAAAAAAAATCTAACATACAATTTATTTTTAAACCAAGTAAAACTTCTTGAATAAGCCATTTCTCACAATCACTTCTTGGAAATCTAAGGCAGGGTTTCACAACCCTGGCACTATTGACGTTACTGGCTGCCCAGTGCACTGCCAGGTGCTTAGCAACACTCTGGCCTCTACCCACTAGATGTCAGTAGCATCTCACTGTCACTCCTGAATTAGAACAAGCAAAATTGTCTCCACACATTGCCAAATGAGGATAAAATGGCACCCAGTTGAGAACCACTCCTCTAAAAGAACAGTAAATAGTACAAAGTAAACAATATTTATTGAATGAAAACGAACAATCAAATGAACAAGCACATGAATCTAATAGGAACAATCAGATTTGCATTGCTTAAGAAAATCTAAACAGTCTCCAATGTGCTTAAAAAGCCCAATCTTATTAAATTATTAATACTTAAGATCAATCCATTAAATTAAATGTTTTAATCAGAACTTTTTTCATGGAATTCAAAGAACTTTCGTAAGTCTCTTATTTAATACAATATATATATCTTGGAAAAACCCTCCCCCCCATCCTCCTCCACCCCCTTTCCTTTCAGATGGGGACAAGAGAGACAAAGAGAAGGGAATGGTTGACCTACAACTAGAGTCTGGGTCCTTCACTTTCAGTCCAGTGCTGTCTCCATTAGACCAGAGTAAAGAGTTAACAGGTCCCCAATGGCAGTCGCATCTTTCTCTGGGAGAAGGACTTAAGGAAGGGTAAGTGACTTAAGCAACTATGGAGCGGAAAGGAAAAGAGCATAAAACAAAAAAAATCATACTTCCCTTCTCTTTTCAAATACATTTCATTTTCAACTCTGCTTTTTAAAATATTAATATTCTAATAAGCTATTTGAGAATAATACTGTAAGTCTAAAATACTCCTTAATATCTGTAAATTGAGTTTTTTTGACTTATAAATTCAAGCTCACTGAAGAAAACCTGCAAGTACAAGGCAGAGGAATAAAGGGCATTCACAACCCCACCATCCAAAAATAGTCAATTTTTACTTCCCCTCCCAGGATTTGATTATATGGAATTCCATACCCTATTTTTGTCACTATCAAACATTTTTCTATGTCACTCATTAATTTTATTAAATAAAATGTTTAACCCCTGACCTATTCCATATTATATAATAATTTTCTTCTTTGTTCCCCATCTCTGAGAATTTCAAGGCTGTCTCTAGTTGAAAAAGTTTTATGTAAAAATATTGGTCTTTGCATTTGATTATCTCCTTAAAATAAATTCCCAGAGGTGACATTATCATATCAAAGAATATGAATACTGTCAAGCTGCTTTCTAAAAAGTTTGTGCCACTTGATCTTCCCACTGACAGTATTTAGAAGGATCCATTTCACCATAACCTCAACCTGAAATTCACTGAATAAACATCATATATATACAAACATCAAATTCATAGATTAAAATTTTCATTTCCTGTTTCACTTATGTACAGTGAAAACACTTTTCCACTATTAGCCATTTCTACTTTTAAATCTGTCCACCTTTGCCCAATTATGTTTTGAGCATTTATCTATAGTTTTTAATTACCTTGCACAAGTATTTTGTGTATTAAGGACAGTAATCCTTCATCAGACATTTATTGCAATAATTAATAAACTAGTAAAACATTCAATAAATAGAATAGAAAAAAGTCTTCTTTTCAAAGACCAAGAAAAGGTTCTCCTTTTTCTATTAAAAAGATATTTTATTTTCCATATACTTTATATCTCCTTCCAGGCAAATGAAATCCATCAAGATTTATGCCTTTAGATAATAGTATTTAACAAGTGCTTTACTGTGAAAGCAACTTACTCGATATCCATAATAAAGATGCACTTTCACAATCGAATAAACAAGTCAAAAAGTCTTGTAACCTGATAGTAAACGTGACCTCGTAGCCGAATCAAGAAATGCTATGATGGTTCAAAGGCAAACTAATTGGGAGGGTAGGGGTGGGAGCATTCCATTTTTGGAAACAGATAAGCTTCCAATTTGAATAAAGTCTAAAATACACAAATTGGCCATACAAAAGATTAATTCTCAAAGGAAGGTCACAGTTCAGAACCTATTGTTTTTTTGGTGGAAAACCCACAGTAAATTTTTTTTTTTGATAACTGGACTTAACAGTATTATAATTCCAATGAACAAGTTCTATCAGGGATCTCTATAGTTTGGAATCCCAGTATTAATCAACAACAAATAAATATTAGCCCACACCTATCTCTAATGACTCAGATGTTTCTTTCTAATGAACTGACCATTACATTTCCAAAGTTCTGAAATGGCCAACAGACCATAGAAAGACATTTCTTTAGGCTCCTGCTTGAAACCAACAGCTTCGACAAACTGCTGGCCTTGATTCAGGGCCAAAGGAAAACAAAGACCTTCAATTAAGCAAACTATGAGATATTCCCACCAGCCTTTAGCCTAGCTAGCAAACTGAAAGGAATAAAAAAGATACGGGTAAGGCAGTGTCTGGTCATTGGAAGAGACTGATTGGAACATCGAACATCATCCACAAAGGCCAAGCACCTCTGACTGGAACGAGTCGTATGAGCCTAAAACGGAGAAAATAAATAAACGTTCAAAAGAAAATACAACCAGTTATCTATGACAATACTAACTTATATAACATGTAAGGTACACCCTTAAAGGCTAAAGAAAAAAAAAACCCTCAATATTTGACAAATTTACTCACAAGACTATATGAAAGAAAAAAAAAGTTAAAACCTCATGTTCAAATAATGAGTCAACCCTAATCCAAAATACTTCTCCAGATTATAAGAATGTGATCAGCCTAATGGTTTTCAAACTATTTTGTCTTTTAGAAACCCTTCCCCCCTTTTTACGGCTTGAACTCATAACCTCAAGATCAAGAGTGGCATGCTCCAAAGACTGAGCCAGCCAGGCACCCTAGCAAACCACTTTTTAAAACTGTAATTTTATAGGCGCCTGGGTGGCTCAGTCAATTAAGTGTCTGATTTCGGCTCAGGTCATGCTCTTGCAGTCCATGAGTCTGAGCCCCACATTGAGCTGTGCTGACATCTCAGATCCTGGAGCCTGCTTCAGATTCTGTGTCTCCCTCTCTCTGCCCTTCCCCTGCATACACTCACTCTCTCTCTCTCTCTCTCCCTCACACAAATAAATATTTAAAAAAAATTTTTTTAATTGTAGTTTTATGTGGAGCCTCAACAAATAAAACAGATAAAAATGGAATTATCATTGAGGCAGAGACCAAGGGCTTAAAAAACAAATTAAGAATGATCACTTAACTGTGCTCTTTTCAATTTACCCGACATCCAATTAAAAATTAAGTCAGATTTCAGAGCCAAGACTATACAATATTTTGACTATTTGTGACTTTGTAAACAACGCAAATATATGCCCCTTAGAGGTATAAACACAAATTACCTGTTGGGCAGCACCATCTGTGGCCAGCATTCTGCGTTCCTTCAGCTGCCTATGTAATAAGGCTTCCACTCCATAGCGCTGACGATACCGCCGAAGACATTTTAGACGCTTTAAGTTCTCTCGTTCTTTGGCCAAAAGTCCCTCTGGGCCAGTCAGGAGACTACTACCTGGTGAGTCACAACAGTCAAGACGCTATGTGCCAAGTAACCAATGAAGGATGGCTTCCCCAAATTAAGAAGAAATAAACTGGGAAATCTTTAGCCGTAAGACAGCCATCTTCAAAAGCAAATTTTTCACTCCAGGTACCAAGACAGAAATACATCTAAGTACTACCAAATGCACATGTTGAACCCACAATACAACAGCTTATTGGAACTTAGCATAAAACTTGCCTAGAGCTTCATGTTCCACTTTGCGATTATGTAAATAACGTCGCTTCTTCTCTTTGAGCAGATGCTGAAGTCGTTTAAACTGATCGATGTACAAAGACTGCAACCGAATTAGTTTCTCACGCATAATCAGGGCAACTTCTTCTGCTGTATAAACACCAGCATGTCTACAATGAAACAGAATTCAGCAAAGCATAAGAAAACACAATAAACCCCAAGCTTAAAAGGACACAAGGTTAGAGGTGAGACTTAACCTTGTTACTTAACAAGAAGTCACCCAACTGCCCATCAACAGATGAAGGTAATGATGTGGCATATATATAAATGGAATATTTACTCAGCCATCAAAAAGAATGAAATCATGCCACTTGCAACGTGGATGGAGCTAGAGTGTATTATGATGCTACACAAAATAAGTCAGTCAAAGAAAGACAAATACCATATGATTTCACTTATGTGGGATTTAAGAAACAAAACAGATGAACATATGGGATGGCGGGATGGCGGGATGGCGGGATGGCGGGATGGCGGGATGGCTGGACGGCTGGATAGATAGATAGATAGCTGGCTGGATAGATAGATAGATAGATAGATAGATAGATAGACAGACAGACAGACAGACAGACAGACAAAAAAGAGGGAAAGAAACCATAAAAGACTCTTTAACTACAGAGAACTGAGGTTGCTGGAGGGGAGGTGGGTGAGGGATGGGCTGGAAGGGTGATATGTATTAAGGCGTGCACTTGTGATAAGCACTGGGTGTTATGGAGTCTTTTTTTTTTTAAGTTTACTTATTTATTTTTGAGAGAGAAAAAGAGAAAGCACATGTGCACAGAAGGGGGAGAGCCAGAGAGAAAAAAATCCCAAGCAGGCTCCACACCATCAGCACAGAGCCCGATGCAGGGACTGAACTCACGAACTGTAAAATCATGACCTGAGCAGAAGTTAGTCATTTAACCAACTGAGCCATCTAGGCGCCCCAAGCATTGGGTGTTGTATGTAAATGATGAATCACTGAATTCTATTCCTGAAGCCAATATTACACTGTTTGTTAACTAACTAGAATTTAAATAAAAATTAGAAAATAAAAAAGAACTCACCACTGAGACAATCACCTTATTAAATATGAACATTGTCATGCAACATGCAAGTTGTTATTAAAAAACAAAACAACAGGGGCGCCTGGGTGGCTCAGTCGGTTAGGCGTCTGACTTCAGCTCAGGTCACGATCTCGCGGTCCGTGAGTTCGAGCCCCGCGTCAGGCTCTGGGCTGATGGCTCAGAGCCTGGAGCCTACTTCTATGTCTCCCTCCTTCTCTGCCCCTCCCCCGTTCATGCTCTCTCTCTCTCTCTCTCTGTCCCAAAAATAAAAAAACGTTAAAAAAAAATTTAAAAAACAAAAACAAAACAACAAAGAAAATCTCCAAGTATGGATGCTAATGTATAATCTCACAATATGAGGAAGGGGAGATGTTTCATTATTTTCCCCAGTTATGTTACATTATGTTTAAGAAAAAGTGAAGATATGGAACACTCAAAAATTTTTATTAATCTACATTCTTACCCCATTTCATAATTTAGTCACTTACCAGTCAGGACAGCTTAAAAGTATTCAATTTAGTAGCATTTATATCTTAATATATTTTAAATTAAGTACAAAAGGTAACAAATAATTTCAATTTCTAATTTAAAATACATTCTTTTTTTTTTTTTTTTAATTTTAAGTAGGCTCCACGCCCAGCCCAGAGCCCAACTTGAGGCCCAAACTCATGACCTGAGATCAAGACCTAAGCTGAGATCAAGAGTTGGACATTCAACCGACTGAGCCACACGGATGCCCGGTAATTTAAAACACATTCCTATATTGGGGTTTACGTGGGCCCTTAAAACACTGGTCCACAAACGCTATTCACTGTCCTCCAGCTCATTTCCTTGACAAATTTCTCAAAATACAGTACCCTAGGTTAACCTTTAATTGCCAAAGATCTAGATCCACACCAATTTTACTAAGCTTTGCCACCAATTATAAACAGAATTTTTTAAAGTTATTGTGCTGATTATGAGGTCACAAAGCCAATGAGTTAAACGGCGGTTTAAATGGAGACTTTCCAGACTGATTTAAGTAACTCAAATGAAAAGACTAGTTGCAAATTTAAAAGACTTTTGGTTCCATTTGCCTTGTGTGATCATTAAACAGGAAGAGCAAACTAGGTATGTACCTTGACTTGCTATTTTCATTCTGAGTAAAAAATTATTTCCTTCACTTAAAACACAATGCATGCAAATTACATACTCTAATTTTAGGGGCACCTGTGTGGCTCAGTCAGTTAAGTGCCCTACTCTTGATTTTGGCTCTGGTCACATGCTCACCGTTGAGCCCCATGTCAGGCTCTATGCTGACAGAGCAGAGCCTGTTGGAGATTCTCTCTCCCTCTCTCTCAGCCCCTCCCCTGCTCACAATCTCTCTAAATAAACAAACAAATAAATATGGCTGTTCCAGACATTCATGGCTAATTATTAAAATCATGTTATTAAAACCAGGACACACGGGTGGCTCAGTCAGCTAAGCATCTGACTCTTGATTTTGGCTCAGGTCATGATCTCACAGCTGTTGAGATCAAGCCCTACATCAGAATCTATGCCAACAGGGGGGCCTGGGCGGCTCAGTCGGTTCAGCGTCTGACTTCGGCTCAGGTCATGATCTCACCATTCATGAGTTTGAGCCCCATATCAGGCTCTCTGCTGACAGCTCAGAGCCTGGAGCCTGCTTCGGATTCTGTGTCTCCCTCTCTCTTTGCCCCTCCCCCACTCGTACTCTGTGTCTGTCTCAAAAATAAATAAAACATTTAAAAAAGTTAAAAAAAAAAAAAAAAAAAAAAACCATGCTGACAGCCAGAGCCTGCTTGGAATATTCTCTCTCAAAATAAACAAACATTAAAAAAAAATTTTTTTTAATAAAAGCATGCACCAACTTCCCTTACTCTGATACTCATAAATTTAAGTCAGAGATTTATTATCTGACTGCATCTTCTTTTTTTTTTTAATTTTTTTTTTTTTAACATTTATTTTTGAGACAGAGAGAGACAGAGCATGAATGGGGGAGGGGCAGAGAGAGAGGGAGACACAGAATCGGAAGCAGGCTCCAGGCTCTGGGCCATCAGCCCAGAGCCTGACGCGGGGCTCGAACTCACGGACTGCAAGATCGTGACCTGAGCTGAAGTCAGACGCTCAACCAACTGAGCCACCCAGGCGTCCCTCTGACTGCATCTTCAACAAAGAGGGAATCATCTTACATTCCTTGTATATTAGTGTCTCTTATCTAAGGGCATTCCTCCAAATTTATTTTAATAACAATGAAGACTCAATAACTTGAAATGACCTTTACCAAAACTAACTCTGAATGCCTGTAGAAGTCATATAATAAAAATTACTTTCTAAAAAGGGAACGATTGAACAATTACTCTTTTTTTTTTTTTTTTTTAAACTTTTCTTGGCTGGCTATTTCTGTTGTTGTTGTTTATTTTAGAGACAGAGAGGGGGAGAGGGGCAGAGAGAAAGAATCTTAAGCAGGCTCCACACCCAATCTTACCATTGTTGAGATCAGGACCTCAGCTGAAATCAAGAGTCAGATGTTTAACCGACTGAGCCACCCTGGCGCCCCTAACAGTTACTCATAGGCTAAAACTTCACCAGTGCTGGATGTTGTTATAAATGGACTTTTCAGATTCCTTTTTTTTATTTTTTATTTTTTATTTTTTAGCATTTATTTATTTTTTGAGAGGCAGAGAGAGACAGTACGAGCATGGAAAGCACAGAAAGAGGGAGACAGAATCCGAAGTAGGTTCCAGGCTCTGAGCTGTCAGCACAGGGCCTGATGCAGGACTCGAACTCACCAACAGTGAGATCATGACCTGAGCCACCCAGGTGCCCCTCAGATTACTTTTTACAAAGCAATTAAGTAAATGGTTACTTTGAGGGAAATCACATACACATACCTATAAGGGGGAAAAGAAACTATGCCAATATTAATCCTAGTTAGGATAAAATCTCTAATGACATCATAAACAATACAAAAAGCACCCTCCTGGAACAAGCAAATGAAGACGATATATGCTGTAAATTGCTAACGATTCAAAAAGTGGTCCTAGTGACAATAAGACACTGGCACCAGAGATGAAATTCAAAGAATTTCATTAAATACTCTTTTATTAAATTTAACAAGACAGTAATATGCAACCACATTAACAAATTTAATACTCTAAGACATTTCACAACTGTATTTACATCCCTAAAAATGCAAATATCTTAGGAGGTCAAAATTTTTTGGATAATCTCATGGGGGAATTAAGGAAAGCCTTATATTTAGTTGCCTAATAGTTGACCATACTTGGGGCTTTACTTTCCCCCTTGGAATGTTCCTTTTAGGAGAAATTGACACCACATACCTAGTCCTTTTAACATTTATACTTCTCATTAACTGGTATTTTTAAGCTACACTAGCATAAATGTGTCCCCAAGAGACTGATCCACTCTAGATTACTACTGACAAAATCAAGTTTCTGGACCTTCAAAGCTATTTACCATACCAAAGGACAGTCACTTTGTGACCCTACAGAGCATATACCTCTTCAAAGCAGCAAGTCTGGCATTTCCAGAAGCACAATGGGGGGGAAAGAATGTTTGATATTAAGTTACCAAGTAAATAAACCAAACAAACCGAAGTTACTATGAGAGAATTCTGCTAGATAATGACTAGATAACGAACATTCCTTTGCAAACTACTTAGATGGAACTTTCCAATAAGTACTTCCTGAAGAGCTGACTACACTGACATTACTCAAGAAAAATAGACGCAATTATTATACTCAGAAAATGTAAACCTAAATGACTTTTTATGAACAGACTAAAAATTCATTACCCCTCCCACTATTTATAATACTTCTATGCAAATGGTCAGTGGGAAGTATTAGACAGTAATCAAAAAGAATGAAGAAAACAAAAAAAGAAAAAACTCAAGTAAACACAAACCATGAGACTTTTGAGTGGCAACGTTTTTGTTTCTGTAACTCCAAGGTGACCCATGGGTTAAATGAAGAGTAGAACCTTAGTTAAGATATAATTACATACACATATTACTCACTTCTGGTTTCTACCTCAGTTTCTCTTAGCCATGAAACCAAAGGGCACTCTTGAACATCTTTTTATTTTTCCACCAGGGGGAAAAAAAAAAAAAAACACTCATAAAATGTAACTCTGAAAAAAATGTATTCAAATACAATCACATTATTGTTCCTGAGATTTAAGCCAGGAATCCACTTACATCAGTTTCCTCTTCTCTAACTGATCTAAGCCATTTCTCAACCAACCTTCCACTCCTATGTCCAAGAAATTTCCTATTTTTTCCCCTATACTTTCTCATGTGTAGAATTTGATACCTAAAAACTTCCCCAAATTCCAAGACTTCCAAACAAGAATCAAATTTTGCCTTGCAGCAAGATGGTGATGAACCAGGACACTTTAACATACAGAAGCTATTGAGCTATTACTGCTCACAAATAACTAAGTTATCTTCAACACGGCTAGGTTATTAACCTATTAATAGTTTACTATAGTTAATTAACAGCATTACTGTAGTCCACACACTGACTGCAAAAAATATTTAAAAGCCTTATGTGGAGTTACAACTTACTTTAGGGGATCTTCTTGATCACTGTCTATGCTATCAGCTTCACTGTCAGGGTCACCTCTCCATGTCTGATCCACAGTAATGGGTTCCTGCTCCCCATCACTCCAGCTGTCTTCATCTGAGGCAAGGAAGGGAGAGCAGCCATTAAGACTTCCCACCTCTGTAACTCCACCACACAAAACTAGATTACTTAACACATCAACCCAAACCTTAAAATTTAAAACAAAACAAACAACTCCCCCCCCCGCCACCTCCCCCCCAAAAAAATTTTTTAGCAGAAAGGCACTGGCAAATTAAGTCAGCTTAAAAAATACAACCCAGGTAAGCGTACTTATAACATAAAGGAGGTAACCATGCCCTCAAAAAGACAGAAAGGTCAACTCAAAATTACTCTTGCTTCCTGAAATTACCTTGCCTAACAAAGACAAGCATAAAAACAGCTATGAAGGAAACAGTCATAAAGTCAAGAAAGTAAACCCAAGCACAGGCTACTTCAAACTGAAAAGAACTGGTGAACATAGCAATGCTGGAATTCTCATCAAATTGTCAATGAATTATATTATTACCGTATTATCACGTGTCCTATATGTTCAAGATACTGTGCTAAATAAACCAAAATAAGTTCTTTAACTTACTTTTTCCTTTTTCATTCTAAGGAGAGAAGATCCTTACCCAGAATTCGGCTGGCTTCGCTGCGGCTACTTTCTGGAGTCTGAGACCCCAGCTCTGTCTTAGCATAGGAGCTCAGCTGGCACAAGAGTGTTTCACCCATAGGCCCTGGATTAGTCTTCTTCATTTGAGCATGAAGTGCCAGGGCATTCCTACGGGCATGTTCAGCACAGAAAGACACCCTAAGAAGACAAAATATTAACATTTTATACTCAGGTCCCTTCTTGAAAGAGTTCTACCATTTTCACTGTCACTAATCTTTAGATCATTTTTAGGAAATTAAAATTACTATTACCTTCATTTATAAATTAAAAAGGCCAGTGAAGCAGAGTAATTTAACTAGCCCAAGGTCAACTCATTTGGTATTACTAAGGGGAAATGCAGGTATCATAATCTGGTGCTTCATTCATCAAACAAAACATTCCAACTATAAAAACGCTGACATCATCTTAGAACAAATCAAAGAGATCCTCTTTCATCTTTCAAAATTGGTTCTGGAAGGCAACTCTACACTTTAATTCAGTATCAATCCACTGAAGGTAAGAAGATGTGGGACACAATTTTAAAACCAAAATATACATGCAGAATTCACTAGCCAAGTTATGTGAATACTTTTGCTTCTGTGATGAAACCTATAAAGCTTTTCTGGGGAACCAGAATACACATACACGCAGTTTTGCATATTACTTAACAAGGATCAGGGATGACCCACAGGGCCATGGACTCCAGAGTTAAGAATAATCTAGAATATCCCTTTATTTTATAGACAAGAGAAAAGGTCTAAACAGATTAATTGAGTGGACCAAACGGAAGTGGTCTCTCCAGTTTTCAACGTTTTTATTTTTTCTCCCCAAGGATATATCCATAACCCCAATTTTACAAAAATCCCAGATATTCCCAAGCCCACAATATACCACATCTCCCCTCTCGCTTTAAAAGTACAAACGACATAGATTATTATCTACACATATATACCCATCTTTCTTCTCAGGCTTTGGAGCAGCACTGGGACATCTTTTTCCATTCTTCGTCGATATATAACTACACTGCTTGAAGGGTGCATTCTTGTCTTCAAGGATATGCTTAATACAAAACTCCTGCCCCTCCAGACGAGGTTGCGAGCATGGGCGATGAGTGAATGAACAAGACAGAGGCTCCTGAGACCTGGGCACTGGGGTTATCCTCCCCCGATTGGTCGGCAAGACGTGGATCCGAATCCTGTTCATACCAAAACCTGCAGGGTCACACACACAAAAAGCCCTTACCCTTCCCGAAAATTCCTGCTCTACGACATCCGGGCAGACTGCAGATAGTTTCCAAAGGACAAGCAGAAGTCACGCTCTGTAACTCCCCTCCGCACAGGTCTCCCCAGGCCATTAGACAATTTGTCTCACTTCAACCTCTGCGCCATGCCCGCCCCCACCCTGAACACAAGCACGTCGTATCTCAGACTCGCATGGCCGGCGCACGAGGAAGGAGCGCCCGCCCCACGCGGTGGCGGCAACGCCGCAGCGCCGCGCCCGGCCTCCGCCTCCGCCTCTTTGCACGCCGCCTTTGTCCCAGCCCGCCTCAGAGCTCACGGCTGGGCCCTGCCCGTCCTCGGCCGCCTGTGCAAGCGCCATTTTGTCCTCCGGCTCTGGGCACCAGAGAATCTGGCTTCTGGGAGCCCAGAGCAGGAGAGCGACATCCAGGCTGTTTGAGACAAAGTAACAACTCGGAGAGGGCAGGAGGAGCGAAGCAGCAGCCTAACCGCAGAAGAGAGATCAAGCACCGCGGCCATGTTACCTGTGCCGCCGCGCCGCGCCGCTAGGCCTCTGCCCGCGCCAGCCGCTTCTAACTCGGCCCCCCGCTCCTTTCCAGGCTCCCAATTCCTGATTGGCTACTGTGCCCACGGCGGTGTGTCACCATTGGCCGAGGCCAGCTACCTATCATGTCTGGGGGGGCGGGGCGCTGAGAAAAAGCGCGGCTGGGGTGGCTAAGAAGACCTGTCCGTCAGTCAACAGCTCCGCCCCGGGGAGGGTGAGGTTGAGGGTGATCTTGCTGCCGGAGTCTTTGGCGCGGCGGTGCTGTTTTTTTCTACGTCACAGCGTGGCTTCCTTTCGGTATACTTTTGGGACTACTTTTGGCCGCTGTGTGGTTCTAGGGTGCTGTTACCTCACCGTCCCTACACAGCGGGTAAAAAAAATCAGTCATATAGAGGCCAAAGGATCACGGTACAGTTGACTCTTTATACAGGAAAAAGCTGTAGTTTTCTTTTGTGAGCAGTTGGTTTGAGTACGGAGTCTGGGAAATTAAACACTTGATTTTTCAGAGCAACCCTAAGAGGCAGAGGCTATTATTTCCATTTTACAGATAAGATAACCAAGGAATAGAATAGGCCTAAGTCTAGTAAATGGCAGAAGGAGAATTTGAACCCAACCCTCATTCTTTATCCCTTTATAGTACAGAGCATTGGACTGAGATAAGGAAATATGAGTTCTGGTTTAGGCCTTGGTTATTGAAAATTCTCTACAATTTCATGCTAAATAATGGAGGTATATAGAAATGGTAGACACTATCCCAATTTTATCATACGTTAGCAATTTTTAGTTAAAAACATCTTTTTTCATCACCACACCTCTTGTAGAAATGAACCAACAATCTTTCCCTCTAACCCTTCTGGATCTTTTTTGCATCCCAACATTCCCAAAGCTTCTTTATCTAGTGTCAGTTTCATTTAAAACGTTTCTCCAGTACCAATGAGCAGGTATGATTCACAGTGCAGGTGAGTATAGAGAATCTACAATGCTCCAACAACAGCAGTCAGCTTAGTCACAAGGGATTAAAACAAAAATGGGAGGTGGAGTAGGTAGAGGAGATGCCAATTCCAGATTAGGGCATCCCTAGAAGGCCCATTACTGAAATTCATTCAAGAAATATTTACTGAGTGCCTAAGTGCCATGCACTAGACATACAGAGAGAACAGGAAAGATAACCATGCTCTTTTGAAGTAAACATGCTTGAGCAGTTTGAGATTGTGGATGCAATACAAACATAATATTAATAGCAACTGCGATTTATACACATAAGCAAACACTCCGACCTTCAAAAGGGGTACAAAGAAGATATTTGTTATAAACACTCTATAACTCCAAACTAACTGGAGGAAACCACATTACAGAAAATATGGGAATCAGAATCTACAACCAAGGACACCTGACTGACTCAGTCAGTAGAGCATGCAACTCTTGAACTTGGCATTGTAAATTCAAGCCCCACGTTGGGTAGAGAGATTACTTAAAAATAAAACCTAAAAAAAAAAAAAAAAAAAAAAAAAAAAAATCTGTAACCAAATGTGGTAATATCATAAAGGGATATTAAAACTCTACTATACTGAACAATGAAAAGAGGCTTTAGGAACTAGATAGGGATACAGCAGACTTTAACTAGGTCTACCATAGGTCTTAGTTGAAATAAAACCCTCCTGCTAAATCCAAGAAAGGCAAAAAAGTTGCTATGTAGAGCCACTTCCTTCTAAGTGAGTAAGAGGGCAGATATTATTGAAGGGTCAAGATGTTAGCAAACTTTTTGTGCTGTTTAACAAAGTAGATGGCTGTTTGTAATCCACTGAACACTCTGCTAGGCATTAAATAGGTTAAAGTGGACCTGAGGATCTTTGTAAAGAAAAATTGGCAAAGATGAATTTTTTTAATCTTTTTTATTTAAGTAACCTCATTTGGGGCTCAAACTCATGAACCCAAGATCAAGAGTCGCATGCTTTCCTGACTGAACCAGGAGGCCCCACAAAATCAGGTGCCCCACAAAAATGAATTCTTGAGAGTTTTTCAGAATTTGGAGTTTTGGGGACCAGTCCTAGAGAAAGGTATGCATGTGAGACAGAGACAGAATGAATATGAATGAATGCCAAACTCCTCCTCTTTCTATAGTCATTCTCATCTCAGTATGACAACTCCATCCTTCCAGTTGGTCAGGCCAAGCACTGGGAATCATCCTTGACTTCTCTTCCAACCTTACAGCAGATCCTATGGCTCCATCTTCAAGATACGTAATTTCTCACTACCTAGTCCGAGCCACTCTCATCTGTTACCTTAATTATTATGAAAGCCCCTTTAGCTTTGACTCATGCAATCCATCTTAAATACAGCAGTCCAAATGAACACTTTAAAACCTAAGCCAGATCTTGTCACTTGTCAGCTCAAAGCGTTTCGATGGTGCATTTCACTGTCTACAGAATGGCTTACAAGGCCTTATAGTATCTAGCTTTCCATTGCCTCTCTAACCACATATCCTGCTACTCTCTGTTCCTCACTTATGTCCCTATTAGCTACACTGGCCTCATTGCTATTTCTCAAACCTGCCAGTGTATTCTCACTTCAGAACCTTTGCACTTGTTTCCTGGAATGATCCTGTAAAGTTCTTACCCCAACTATTCTCACGGCTTGCTCTCACCTCTTCCAGATCTTTGCTGAACTGTAATTTCACGAGGCCTTCCTTCCTAGCCATCTTATTTCTGATTTCAAGAGCCTTACCTACACACACACAAAACATCTCTATCCCTCCTTCTCCCCTTTACATTCTCCAAAGTCCTTGTCATCTAACATACTAAGTTCTACTTATTTATTTGTTTCCCCTACAACTACAATGTGTAAGTTCTGTGAGGGAAGGATGTTTGTGGTTTACCGCCATATCCCCATCAGTAAGCGGTACACAGCACTTGATAGGTACTATTTTCTTTTTTTTTTTTTTTAATGTTTTTATTTATTTTTGAAGGAGAGAGAGAGAGAGACAGCATGAGCAGGGGAGGAGCAGAGAGAGAGACACAGAATTGGAAGCAGGCTCCAGGCTCTAAGCTGTCAGCACAGAGCCCGATGCGGGGCTCGAACCCACAAACTGTGAGATCATGACCCGAGCCGAAGTCGGACGCTTAACCGACTGAGCCAGCCAGGCACCCCTGATGGGTACTATTTTCTAATGAAGGAATAAATGTAAGGTAGAAAAGTGCCTGAAACTACTCTTCAGAAAAGGTTGATCTAGTATTCAATTTTAACTTGCTTTTATCGCTGTGGCTTTTTGGTTACCTGTTGGTTTTGTGTTATGTGAAATGAAGAAAAGGTGCAAAAAGGTAGCACACATAGGACAGGTGACATAAACCACATGAGTTCAGAAATAGGCCCCAGAGCTACAGATTGCAGTGAACACATGCCTCTTATACAGTAAATGCAGTCCACAGAAGGGGCTTCAAACTTTCCTCAGAACAATGAATGAGATCAAGCCATTCTTATTCAGCTATCAAGTGTCATGGAAACCATCATCACATAAACATTAGAAGATGAAGCCTAATTCTATCAATTAGTTTAACAAGCCCTATTAATGGGGATCCAGTTGCACACCACCTTTATATTGATTTATACCTCATCTATTCCCAAGGATGACAGTTGATAGTAACTCTAACAAAGAGAAATCACTAAACTTATGATTTTGTAGTATCATCCATCCTTACATTATTTCTCTTCTCTGCCATTCAAACCAGACCAGAATTCTTAAAATGTCAGCAATTCCCACAAAAGTTTTAGGAGAGGTACAGCAAACAAAAATCCTAAGTTGTCATATTTTAGAAAATGGAAGGATGACCAGAACTCAAGTGATTTTTTTTTCAGAAGTGTACATCATTCTGTTAAATTGATCTTTTTTCCTTGTAGAGTTTACTTATTTTTGAGGGGGGGGGGGGGGGGAGGGGCAGAGAGAGGGTCCCAAACAGGCTCTCCACTGTCAGTGTGGAGCCCAAGTCAGGGCTTGAACTCCCAAACCGTGAGATCATGACCTGAGCCAAAATCAAGAGTCCGATGTTTAACAGCCTGAGCCACCCAGGAGGCCCCGCCTTTTAGTTTTTAAACTATAGCTTCCTCTAACTTTGTTATAATTTGCGAGTATTTTAGCATAAAATCCTTTCCCTTTAAATGTGTAATTTACATATGTGTGGTTTTACATGTCCCAGAAAGAATATTCACTATCAATTTTTCCAAGCACCACCAAAAATACTTTATTGAGTGAGGGTTTTTTCCCCCTCTGACTACACCATACTACCATACTACCGGGTTCACTGTGACCACCAGATCTTAGGTCCTTCCAATGAACTCAATTCACACAGGATCCTGTGTAGTCAGAAAGTACATACTACTACCAAAACTAAAAACTGTAATCATAACAATAAGGTGACAGTTAAAGACTAATTTGAAGACTTAGGACACATAAACAACAATCAGATAAGTGTTTTATCATTAACATTTATTGATGGGATGGATAAATACATATTGAGAAACATACTTGACAGCAAGATATCAAACTGATAGCCAGACTATAAAATGTATACAACATCCTTTTTTAAATTTTTTAAAAATGTTTTGAATTTTTTTACAAAGAGCCCTTACTGTAATGGTCACTTACATCCTATCAATCACATAACAACAGTAGAGATCCCAGGGGTAGCATCCAGAACTGAGGTGCCCCAAGGAGGACAGAGGCAACAGCAGAATAGTATGCTGAGAAAGGACTCTTAAGAGCAATACAAAGAAAACAGACAAAAATATTACCACAAAATTGTACCTGAGTGACATAGATTGGTAAAGTATTTTACTTTTTTTTTTTCTTCTTTGCTCTTTGGTCTGATAAGAAAACGGACAGTTTCAGGTGTGTGGAACAGGATAAGGAAAGGTCAGTTTCAAATCCAGAAACCTAGGTTAACACTAAGTTAGGCTGCCGCATTCTTTTCTTTGGGTGCTTAACCCAGACAGCACTTCCATCTTACAACAATTTCCAATGTGATCAACCACTAATCAGTTAGTTCCTCAGCATTCGACTGAAGAGTTCCTGATAACCTGATGGAGACATACTTGCTCTGGCTTCAATTAGCATGCTGTCAAGCATCCCTCTCCACGCTTAACGTGGCAACGGAAAACCCGAGTCTTTCTCTTCTTTTGATTCAACCATAAATATGCACTCACAAAGGGGAAGAGCAGACACTGCTTTTTAGTAAACATTCATTTTCTTTCCCTCCCTTTTCCAATGCCAAGTTCATATTAAAAACTTTAGAAACATTAAAATGGAAGGGTCTCCCACTTAGAAAATAATTCTCACTCCAGGCCACTCTATCAGGTAGGATTGCAGTACCATGCTTGTTTCAAACTCACACCCACAGAGGGATAAAACGACAAAATAAAACTTGATATTCTGATAGAACATGAACATTTCTTAAACCATCAGGAGCAAACCTCAGTTAAAAGCTGGGTGTTAAAAAGCAGCAACATGGGAAATCTGGGGAGGTATTGAAGTCACTGAAAGCTTAGTGGGACTGCGGAGGGCTTATTTCTCACCATGTGAGGGGTTGCATAGACTGCTTAAATTCTCCTAAACCCAAGAGAATAACATTTGTATTCCAACTTCAAGATGTTCTAGAATATCCCTTTTCCTACCATTAGTATCAAAAGAACTTATCAACAAAAGAATAATCCTTTAAAGAAGTGATTTGTTCCCAAGTTCCCACAGTCCCTGTGTATCTGTGGGAAACACAAAATCCTACCATACTGGGATAAGATCCCTCTAATTGCCTTTGTCCAGAAGCATAGTATGAGGGGTATACATTTTCAATACGGGGAATTAGGTAGCAAAAGTTTAAGGAAATCAAGCACTGATGTTACCATGATTTTATTTCTATACCCTAATCCATTGCTGTTTCCAACTGGAGATTTAAATTTTTTTTTTTCTATCAACCCTGGTGAAGCCAATAATACGTAACTATGACAAAGGATATATTGAATCAAAATACTAAAATCTTAAATAAAAAAAAAAAAAGAAGAAACTGAGAGTCTCAGATATTGCAACACATTGATTCATGAGTGAGAAACTTAGACTAAGTCCTACGTATTTTCTAAACCCAAAAAGCATAACTGATATTGCAGAAGACCAATTTAGCTTTAAATTAATGCTTCACTAGAGGTCAGTCAACAGCAACACAGGTATCTGATTAAAAGCGCTAAGGACATTCCACAGGTGTTTGTTTTTGCCAACATGAGAGTCAAGCAAGGTTTTAGTAATGAGATTTATAGAACTTGAAGCTCCGGGCCTGCTTACCACCACTTATCCTTTTGATAGTCTAGGTTAAAAGGAGAAAAAAAACCCATGTTTAACTAGACTAACTTTGGATGTATAAATCCCATTCTCACCCTTTGAAGGTGTGAGCATAGAGAAAACACAGAGTTTAGAAACCACACTACCCTTTGAAGCCTAAATCTATGTTAATTTGAACAATATGCATGCTAGCTGACAGGCACATCTGCTAACCCAAATCCAGCAGCTTCATGCAAAGCACATAGGACATTCATGACATATGAACAGATCTAAAAGCAAACACTGTAGGTATCTTAAAACAGTATCAGCAGGCAGTAATATAGAAGTCTTTAAACTGACCTATATCAGCAATGATCTACTAGTGCAAACGCCAGACTACACAGCAGAAAGCAGCCCTCAGGCTCTAAAAAGCACTTTTTCTAGTTTACTCCTGACAAAAGGTCTAAGGAACTAACTACAGACTGCCATGGAGAACGGCTCGGAGGCCAAATGGATATGTATGCCTCTGTGGTGAAGGGAGTGCATATGATTAGAAAATATGTGGCATTTGATGAGAAAAACTGAACACTGTAAAAGGTATTTTCATAATCAAATCAGTGATCAATTCCACCAAGACACAAATCCAAACTAAATAAACTTTTGGGAAGGTCAGGAAGGAGAGCAGACTCCACCAAACAAAATCTAAACAAATAGCCTAAATTTAGTAAGCACATCATAAATCTACCAATTACATAGCACAACACAGAAAATATCAAGGAGAAAGAGGAAAATGCCATCTGTAAAAACGAAGTAACATTCCAAGTCAAAAGTATTACTGGTTTATAGATCAGCAGAGAGCTCATTTTACACAGCAATGGCAGGCACTCTAGACAGTTCAAATATGCAGAGATACAGGACACTAATTCACCTTAAAGTTTACTGTACAAATTCCTTCCTACATTAGGCCAGTGCATCAACAATTCCAATTGCCTTGGTTTTCTCCCCAATCTGTTCCTGGCAAGCAGCAGCACATGTACAACTCCTGTCTCCCTATGACTTCCAATGAAAAATATTCAATTTCTCTATAAAGAATATTTGGTAAAGGAAGCTGCATTAAAAACAAGAAGACAAATTCAAATTGCATCATCTTTTCCATAGCAAGAAATACCATGAAGACCAAAGACTATCACATCAAATGATCTGTAGCTTGGTGGCATTTTCAGTTACACAACTTGGCTTAGAATGCTTTCTAGCCCCTTGAAAAATTTTTTTCCTCAGCAAAAGTGTTGAGTGCTAGGATCCTGAATACCACTTATCCTGAAATCTGGGATAGTCAAACACCCATAAGAATAGGACTCCTAATCCATTTTTTTAAAAAAAATTCTTAGAAACCTGAAAAACCTCTGCCTAGAAGCTAAAGCCACCAAAGATGAACAATCTGTACCTGTGGGCTAGGCTTGCTCACCCTCATGACACCAGTACTGTTAAATTCACAAGCTCTAATCTCTGAAGTCATATAGGTTTGCAAAAATTAAGGATGCAGCTGTTTCCCTTTAGATATACAGATAAAAAGCAAGTCTTACATTCATAATGTAATTTAAAACACAATATCCTAAAAATACCCAATCACAATTTCATTGTTTTCAGTATCCTCTAGCTCCATGGCTTCTCCCAGAACTACTCTCATATATGGTCTGGGCTTTCATAGGCAGGATATACAGCACATCCCCCTTCCCTTCAGAGACCCTGAGACTGCTCTCACTTGAACACTTTCCCAAAGCCCAACTTGAAAAAAAGACACACCCAATTCTGTAGGGCAGAAGCCAGACTTGCTCTCCAATCCTTCTTCCGCAACCCCACCTTTGCTCTGCATCAAAAGGAAAAGGGGGGTAAAAGTTTTTATAATGGAGTCCAGAGTCAGGGCACTGGCTACACTTGCCCAAACTAGAATTTAGAAGGCTACCAGTCAATTACAACATAAAGAAATGGGAAAATACCATGTTAAACACATGCCTCTTCCTTCCTTTATGTTCTAAAGGCCACACCGTGTTCTCTCTAGTAGACTGTTGGGAAGTGAAAATGGTGAGGGACAGGGAGGGAAAGATAAAACATGATTTTTAAACACACATACTTAAAAACGCACATACCCACACTTACATACACACTTAAAGGTCTCAACACTTCAAGTGGCCGGAGCCTATCAGAACTCAAGGCCAAAGCCTACCCTCCCATCCCCCCTACACACCCCCCACCCTCCAATCCCACCCCCCAGGAGTCATTGCTATGTATCTCATACACACAGCAAAATCCCTATCCCCTCCCCAATGATATAAAAAAAACTAAACAGATAACTTACTTTCTTTAAATTATTTTTAAAAGTCTCTTAAAAGATTTTGACGTTTAAATACTTCCTCTCTTCTGATAATATTAAACACCAAAAGGATCCACAACTGTTTGATAAAACCAACCCTCCATATTTCAGTCCTGGCAAGAAGAGGGAAGACATCAACTCTAATCGATCTAATTAGGAGGTGGAGAGGCCAAGAACAGAGAAAGTACTCTTAATCCTTCACAGCTTAACACATTCTCACCTCTCTAATACCAGTAAAAACTATAATAAAATAGTTAAATTTCTGAGGCAGTAGATATAACCAAGCCCCTCTACCACCCTCCCACCTGCATGTCAATATTCATTTATTCCCTAGTCCAAGAAGGGTGACGTATTTCATGAGGGAAGTAATTTCCTTAGTCCAGAATCAGTAGTTAAAAAAAAAAAAAAAGTTGTTTTTATGGAAGTTTTTTTTCTCCTCTTCTTTTTCTTTACTTAGGAAGGGGTGGAAGTGGTGGAGGAGGTTCTGATGGTAGAGGTGGGAGCCGGGGTTTGTCTGTATTGCCAGACCTGGAGGACATTCCACCACCCCGTGGATTCAGATATTCACCATAAGAATGAACAAATTCAAATGCAGGGGCTGAGTGGGCTGCACACCTTGGGCACTGAGAAGGGAGTGAAGCATATTCACAGTATCTTGATAGTCTATTGTCTGGGTTGTGTTGTGACCATTGGCCCCAGTGGGCCCTTTGTCCAGTTTCATATGAGGAACTCGAGTTTTACAGCTAGGCTGTGTAAAGGGAAGGCCACTTGTGTCTGAGCTATGCCCAGGCAACTGGGCCATTGTAGGAAGAGGAGGGAAGGGGAAATTTATGGAAGAGGATTTAGTACTCTTGGCAATCTTGGCTGGATGATCAAACACTGCCCCTCCAGTCTCTTCAGAGGGGCCCCTTTTACGAGTAGAACTGGAAGAGGAGAAAGAACTAGACAAGCTATAGGGTTTGTGTGCTAAGGTGCTTGTCTGGCTACTATGTTTTGGATCACCTGGACGTTTGTTCCCAGTACCAGCTGGAAGCTGTGAGTGAGAGTGCTTGTGTGAGTGGTGATTATGATGATGATGATGATTAGATGGGTGGGTCTTGTGCTTTTCTTTGTGCTCTCGGCTCTTTGTGACACTGTCCTCTACAGAATTGTGCTTGTCAGCTGCAGCATGGACTTTAATGCGCATTTTTATCTCCTCTGGTTTTGAAGAGGCAGCTTTATCTCCACTCGCCACTGGGATTCTCATTTTGAGAGCTGCTTTGTCAGGTTTTTCCAGAAAAGGCCGCTCAGGGTTTTCTGAGCCCTCTACGGGCATTTTCAGAATGACTGAAGAATGGCTATCATGGTGTGACAGAAGATTCTGGGCAGCATATGCATATTGTGACTTCACATTGGCCTCCATGTTCTCTAATTGCCTCTTTTGGGCAGCCAACTCTTCTGCATGCTTTGCACGGTATTCTTTCAGAGACACTTTAGCTGATGGCACACTCTTACTATTTTGCTTCTGGGAAATAAATGTATTCGAACCATCCTGTTGCAAAGAATGATCAACTCCTATAAGTGCTAAATTCTCACTAGTCCGATGACCCTGAGCAGGTTCCAGTTTAAAAGGGGGTTGGGAGGACAGCCAACGTTCGCCCTGCAACATCTCCACATTGCTTAAGTTGCTGGATGACTCTTCAGTGGCTGGAAGGGAAGGCACTGCACTTGTGGTAGAAGTTGACATGCTCATTAAACCTGCGATAGTTGTGTCTGAAGAGCTCTGGGAAATCATACTGAGAATTGTCTGCTCCGAAGTGTTTTCATCTGTTCCTCGATCATCTGCTTTTGTTTTCTTGGGAGCCTGGCATGCCTAGAATGAAGCAGATGACATCTCTTTACTTCAGGAAATTTATAAAATGGAAAACAAAAACAAATAAGCACAACCTAAAATAAGAAGACTGCTTGCTGAAACACTGGAAGTTTCAGATACTGCACAGGCAGTTGGCTACTCTGAGATCAATAATTATAACCACTAGAAGTCAGATTTTAAAAACCTTCAATCAAGAGTCATACAAACAGATCTCAAAGAGATCTCTTTACTCCCATGTTCACTGCAGCACTATTCACAACTGCCAAGATAGGGAAGCAGCCCAAGTGTCCATCCATCGATGGGTGAATGGATAAGCAAAATGTGGTACTTACATACAATGAAATTGTGCTTAGCCATAAAAAAAAAAAAAAAAAAGGAGGAGGATTCTGGGAAAATGTCAAGAGTAGAAAGCACCAGGAATCTGTCTCCCCACCTAGAAAACAATTGGACTGGCAGAATCTGTCTGATGTAACTATTCTGGAGTCCGTTGAAGGCTTGCAACTTTTGGGGCAAGCCTTGGACAGTAAATTGAGGTTAATTTATATCAGTTCATCTCTCAGCACATCAGCAACTACCCATCTCCTACCCCAGCCACAATGAAGGCAGTTGTGCACCTGCTCCTGGAATAGCCTGCACACACTTTGGGGAAGCCAGTACCAGCAAAAGACTATCCTACAAATATCAAGCTCTGTGCTTTGACCCCTGATTGCAGCTTCTGATCACAGAGGTACAGACCAAGAGGCAGGCAGCCACTGTTGTTGTGCCTCCCTCCACTGTTGCAAGCTCCTCCCCTTCTGGCTAAAGTAACTTCCAGGGGATCTGAAGCACCTGCATCCTTTCTCTTCATTTTTTGCTTTTTTCCCCTTTGGGGAGCCAGACATTAAAGATCAGGACATTAGAAAACTTGGACCACACATTCCCAGGGAAAGGATCAGAAAAGAAGTGAGAATACCTTAAGTTTACACCTCAGGCTGATCCTCATCAGCGACACCATACAAAATCAAATCCACTCCACATCCAAAAACAATAACAAAAACAGAAAACCCTGGGAATCTGATTTCTAGAGTTACCACATTATTAGATTCAAATGGCCAGCATTCAACAAAAAAATCACAAAGCATTTAAAGAAACAGGAAAGTATGGCCCATAAGGAAAAAAAATAAATCAACAAAAAAATGCCCCTGGGAAAGACCTGATGGCAGATCTACTACACAAAGACTTTAAAATAACTCCCTTAGGGGAGTCTGGGTGGCTCAGTTGGGTGAGCTCCCGACTCTTAATTTCAGCTCAGGTCATGATCTCACGGTTCATGAGTTTGAGCCCCATGAAGGGGGCTCACTCTCTCTCTCAAAATAACATTGTAAAAAATTCAAAAAAAATAGTCTATAACTGTGCCTTTGTTTCCTACATGATTTAAGAGACTTAATACATTTTAAGGGAAAAAACACAATTATCAGTGTAAAAGCTAGTTATTACTGTAACTTTGGTTTGTAATTCAAATCTTAGTTTCTATATAATTTAAGAGCCTAATGCATCTAAAAGGATTATTAGTTTATGTTCTGGGGGCATGCAATGTTTAAAGATACAACTTTGTGACAGCCAACAATCAAAAGATGTGGGGACACAGCTAAAAGGAGGAGTTTTGTATGTATGTTACTGAAGTTAAACCAATATAAATTCAAATTAGTATAACTTTATGATGTTAAATGTAATCCTCATGAGAACCACAAAGAAAATAGCCATAAAATACACACAAAAGGAAATGAGAAAAGAATTTAAAATTTTCACTATGGAAAAATCACCTAAAAGAAGACAGTAATGCAAGAAATGAGGGACAAAAAACTATAAGGCATATAGAAAACAAATAGCATAAGCATAATGATATCATTTATAATTACTTTTAAGTGTAAATAGATTAAATTGTCAAAATGCATAAAAACATATGTCCAACTATATATACGCTCTCTACAAGCAACTGAGATCCTAAGACCCAAACTTGAAAATAGGAGGAGGGAAAAAAATACACCATGCAAACAGTACCCAAGAGACAGCAAGGGTGGCTAGTGGTATACTTTTTTTTTTTTTTAAGGTTCTAACTTTTTTTAAGTTTATTTATTTATTTAGAGAAAGAGAGAGAGAGACTGCATGGGTGTGTGAGTGGGGGAAGAGCAAACAGAGAATCCCAAGCAGGCTCCATACTACCAGCTTGGAGCCCAACACAGAGCTCGAACTCACAAACTGTGATATCATGACCTGAGCCAGAACTGAGAGTAGGACATTTAACTAACTGAGCTACCCAGGCACCCCCCAAGGGTGGCTACACTAATATAAAACAAATACACTTTAAAACCAAAAAAGTTTTCAAAAAAAAAATAAAAAAGGTTTCAAGAGAAAAGAGCATTATATATTAATACTAGGCTCAATACAACAACTATAACTATTATAAACATTTACACACCCAATAAAAGACCATCAAAATACAGGAAGCAAAACCCACAGAATTGAAGGAAGAAATAAGACAGTTTTACACTAATAGGTGCAGACTTCAATACCTACCCACAACAATGGACAGAACAAACCAACAAAAGATAAACAGAGAATTTAAAAAATAAACCAACTAGCTCTAACAGACATATATGAACAAACACTCTACCCAACAACACTATAAACATTCTTCTCAAGTACACATAGGGCAATTACCAGGATAGACCATATGTGAGGCCACAAATTAAGTCTCAATAGATTTTTAAAAGACAGATACCATACAAATTAACTTTTTTGACCACAACAGGATAAAGTTAGAAATCAGTAACAAAAGGAAAACTGGAAAATTCACAAAATTGTGGAAATTAAACAGCACTTTTTAAAAATATTTATTTATTTAAGAAAGAAAAAGAAAGCTCAAGCAGGGGAGGGGCAAAGAGAGAGGGAAACAGAATCCCAAGCAGGCTCCGCCCTGCCAGCACGTAGCCCAATGGGGGGCTCAAACCCACAAACCGTGAGATCATGACCTGAGCCAAAACCAAGAGTCAGATGCTTAACTGCCTGTGCCACCCAGGCGCCTCTAAACAGCACTTTTAAACAACCAATGGATCAAAGAAGAAATCAAAGGGGAAACTGGAAAATACTTAGGGATGAATGAAAACAAAAACACAACTATCAAAATTTATGGGATGGGGGCGCCTGGGTGGCTCAGTTGGTTAAGCGTCCGACTTAAGATCATGATCTCATGGCTAGTGAATTCGGGCCCCACACTGGGCTCCATGCCGACCACTCGGAGCCTGGAGCCTACTTTCGATTCTGTGTCTCCCTCTCTCTCTGCCCCTCCCCTGCTCGCACTCTGTCTCTCCCTCTCAAAAATAAAACAAAACATTAAAAAAAAATTTTTTTAATTTATGGGATGTAGCGAAAGCAGTGCTAAAGGAGAAATTTATAGCTATGAGCACTGACATTTAAAAAACAATAAAGATCTCAAATTAACAAACTAACCTTATAACTTGAGCAACTAGAAAAAAGAACAAACTAAAGCCAAAGCAAGAAGAAAGGAAATACCAAAGATTAGAGCAGAGATAAACAAAACAGAAAACATAATAGAGAAAAATTAATAAAACTAGAAGTTGGCTCTTTGAGAAGATCAAAAAAGTTAAACCTTTATTTAGCTAAATGGTCTGAGAAAAAAACAGAAGACTCAAACCACTAAAATCAGAAATAAAAGTGGAGACATTGCTACCAATTCTACAGAAATAAAAAGGATTATAAGAGTACTTTGAACAATCATATGCCAACAAATTAGATAATCTAGATGAAATGGACAAATTTCTAGAAACACAAAACCTACCAAGAATAAACCATAAAGTGTAGAAAATCTGAACAGATCTGTCTAGTCAGGAGACTGAATCAATTAAAAAAAAAAAAAAAAACTCCCAACAAAGAACAGCCCTGGACCTGATGGCTTCACTAGTGAATCTCAACAAAACGTTTAGAGTAACACCAATCTTTTTTAAATTTTCCCAAAAATTTGAAGAGGAAGGAACACCTCTCAACTCATTCTATAAGGCCAGCATTACCCTGATATCAAAGCCAGACAAAGACACTACAAGAAAACTAGAGCGCCTAGGTGGCTCAGTCAGTTAAGCGTCTGACTTTGGCTCAGATCATGACCTCACGGTTCATGAGTTTGAGCCCCGTGTTGGGCTCTGTGCTGACAGCTCAGAACCTGGAGCTTGCTTCAGATTCTGTATCTCTGTCTCTCTCTGACCCTTCCCTACTCTCTCTCTCTCTCACAAAAGTAAATAAACATTAAAAGGAAAGAAAGAAAATTATAGACTAATATCCCTTATGACCATTGATGTAATAATTCTCAACAAAATACAACAAACTCAGAGCGCCTGAGTGGCTCAGTTGGTTAAGCGTCCGACTTCAGCTCAGGTCATGATCTCACGGCTTGTGAGTTTGAGCCCCGCATCGGGCTCTGTGCTGACAGCTCAGAGCCTGGAGCCTCTTCAGATTCTGTGTCTTTCTCTCTCTCTCTGCCCCTCCCCCACTCACACTCTGTCTCTCTCTGTCTCGGTCTCTCAAAAATAAACATTAAAAAAAAACCCTAACAAACAGAATTTATTAGCAGCATATTAAAAGGATTATACACACTATGACCAAAGGGATTCATTTCTGAAATGCATGAATGGTTCAACATACAAAAATCAACCATGCAATACATCAAACACAATAAAGGAAAAAACCACATGATCGTCTAGATACAGAAAAAGCATCTGACAAAATTCAATACCCTTCCATGATAAAAACACCTAACAAACTAGGACTAGAAGGAAACTACCTCAAAAAAAAAAGCCATATACAAAAAACCCACAGCAAATATCACATTCAACAGTGAAAAACTGAAAGCCTTTCTGCTAAGATACAGAAAAAGTCAAGGATGCCCACTCCTATTCAACAAAGTACTAGAAGTTCTCATCACAACAACTAGGCAAGAAGTGCATGGGTGGCTCAGTGAGTTGAGCATGTGACTCTTGATTTCAGTTCAGGTCATGATTCCAGTGTCATGGGATCCACACCTGCATCAGTCTCAGCACTGAGTGTGGAGCCTGCTTAAGATTCTCTCTCTCCCTCTGCCCCTCTCCCCTGCTCGCATACACTCACACTTTCTCTCTCACACTCAAATTAAAAAAAATAAAAATAAAAGAACTAGGCAAGAAAAAGGAGTAAGTATTCAAATTGGCAAAAAAGTAAAATTATCTGTTTGCAGATGATATAATCTTGCATAGAAAACACACACACACACACACACACAAAAATGAATTCAGCAAAATAGCAGGATACAAAGTCAACACATAAAATTCAGTTGCATTTCTATACATGAAGAATCTGTAAAGGAAATAATGAAATAATTCTATTTACAATAGCATCAAAAACAAAAACAAAAACAAAAACGAATGACTAACATAACAACTTGTACAATTAAAACTGCAAAACACTGTTGAAAGAAATTAAGACATAAATGAAAACTCGTCCCATGTTCTAGATTCAAAGATTTAATATTGTTAAAATGTGAGTATTATTACCCTAAGTAATTTACAAATTCAATGCAATCCCCACCAAAATCCCAATGATGTTTTTTGGCAAAATAGAAAAGGCTACCCTAAAATTCATATGGGATCTCTAAAGACCCCAAATAGCTAAAACAATTTGAAAATGAGTAACAAAACTGGAGAATTCACACTTCCTGATTTCAAAACTTACTACAAAGCTACAGTAATCACTGTACAGTAATACAGTGTGGTACTGGCATAAAGAGACATACAGACAAATGAACAGAATAGAAAGCCCAGAAATAAATCCATGCAATATATAGCCAAATGATTTCTGCCAAAGGTGCCAAGACCATTTAACGGCAAAAGGATACTTTTTTTTTTTTTTTTTAATGTTTATTTTGAGAGACAGACAGAGCATGAGCAGGGGAGGGACAGAGAGGGACAGAATCCAAAGCAGGCTCCAGGCTCTGAGCTGTCAGCAGAGCCCAATGCAGGGCTCAAACCCACGAGCCACGAGATCATGACCTGAGCCAAAGTCAGACTCTTAACCAACTGAGCCATCCAGGTGCTACAGGATAGTCATTTCAATAAACAGTGCTAGGAATACTAGATATCCACATGCAAAAAAATGAAATTATACCCTTGCCTAATACTACATACAAAATTAACTCAAAAATGGATACAGAACTTAAAACTCTTAGAAGAAAACACAGAACAAAAGCTTCACAACAGTGGATTTGGCAACTTCCTGGATATAATATCAATGGCACAGATAACAACAAAAAGAACAATCTGAACTTCAAAAATTTTTTTTATTTTTCTAATTAAAAAAATTTAAGAATCACTTCAAAAAATTAAAATTAAAAACAGCAATTCCACTTCTGGGTACATAACCAAAAGAATCAAAAGCAAGGTCTTGAAGAAATAAATACTTGTACACCCATGTTCACAGCAGCATTATTTACAATAGCTAAAATATGGAAGCCACCCAAGTGTCCATCAACAGATGAATAGTTAAGGAAAATGTGGTACATACACACAATGGAATATAATTCAGCCTTTAAAAGAAACAAAACTCAGTAAGCTACAACATGGATGAGCCTTGAGAACATTATTGTAAATGAAATAAGCCACAAAAAGATAAATACTGTGGGTGCCTGGGTGGCTCAGTCAGTTGAGCGACTGACTTCAGCTCAGGTCATGGTCTCACGGTTTGTGAGTTCGAGCCCCGCGTCGGGGCCTGTGCTGACAGCTTGAAACCTGGAGCCTGCTTCAGATTCTGTGTCTCCCTCTCTCTTTCTGCCCCTCCCCCACTCATTCTCTCTCTCTCTCTCTGTCTCAGAAATAAACATTAAAAAAAAAAGATAAATACTGTATGATTCCACTTCTATGAGGTACTTACAGTAGTCAAATCATAAAGACAGAGAGCATAATTGTAGTTATCAATGGCTGGAGTTGGGGGAGGGGGAATAGGTAGTTATTTAATGGGTATAAAGTTCCAGTTTTACAAGATGAAAAGAATTATGGAGGTGAACGGTAATGATGGGTGCACAACGATATGAATATATTTAACACTACCGAGCTATACACTTAAAAATAGTTAAGATGGGGTCCCCTGGGGGCTCAGTCAGTTAAGCGTCTGACTTTGGCTCAGGTCATGATTTCATGGTTCGTGAGTTCAAGCCCCACATCGGCCTCTGTGCTGACAGCTAGCTCAGAGTCTGGAGCCTGTCTTCAGATTCTGGGTCTCCCTCTCTCTGTCCCTCCCCTGCTCCTGCTGTCTCTGTCTCTCTCTCTTTCTCCCTCAAAAATAAATGAAACATTAAAATAATTAAAAAAAATAGTTAAGATGGTAACTTTAATGTTATATGTATTTTACCAAAATTAAAAAGAAAAAAAGATGGAAATCCAGCCATCTGCCATAATATGAACAAACCTGGAAGGCCTTTTGCTGTGAAATATGCTAGACACAGAAAGACAAAAACACTGCATGATCTCACTTATATGAGAAATCTAAAATAGTTAAACTCATATAGACAAAACAGATAGTGGCCTGGGGGGAGGAGGAAAACAAGGACATGTTAGTCAAAGGGTACAAAGTGCCAGTTATACAAGGTAAGTCCTAGAGACCCACTATACAACATAATGTCTGTAGTTTAACAATATAGTACTGTATATGCGAAAATTTGCTAAAGGGGTCAATCTCGTTAGGTGTTCTATCACCTGCCAAAAAAGTTACATTAATCTATACCAATGCTACAGGCAATTAAAAAAGTGAATCTGTGCATATCTAAAATCCATTTGTGAACGTCTATGCCTTATGACTGCATAGGACAGCAGTTAGTCCAAAAGCAAATTCCAGAAATATTGGTGAGGTGTGATGTGATTACCATGGTGACCTATGTACTCATAAGCCTCCTTTGAATCCTAGGCAAACTCATTTTCTACAATTCACTGAGCTCAGAAGAATGAAATTAAGTTTATCAATCTGGATTTCTGAGAATGCAGGGAACATCTTAAAACAAACTTTCTATCTGACACTAGGGGGAAAAAAGATTCCATTATGCATAAGTAAAACTTTGAAAAATATTTGAAATACAACTTTAGCCTACAATCTAAATAAAAACAAAGTTCTAAAATCCATTTAAAAAGCAAATAATGTCAGGGTGCCTGGGTGGCTCAGTTGGTTAAGTGTCCACCTTTGGCTCAGGTCATGATCTCACAGTTCATGAATTCGAGCCCCACATCCATCGGGCTCTGTGCTGACAGCTCAGAGCCTGGAGCCTGCCTCATCCTCTGTGTCTCCCTCTCTCCTTACCCCTCCCTGTTCATGCTCTGTCTCTCTCTCAAAAATAAATAAACATTAAAAAAAACAAACTTAAAAAGCAAATAATGTCAAAGACAGCATGATACCAGCTCTAACCCTGCAACTCCATCTTTCCTGTACCAGAAGTCAACACTTTTATGACTCAGAGAAGCCATACTTTTCCCAAAAGTCTCCACACAGAAAACACTCAACCAATGTTGCTAACTGACTATATCACAGGAGTTGCACAACACAAAACAAATCCTGCTATTACCTACCACCATGGACTTCTGGGCCAGTATCCAAGCTATGAAGCTATCAGTATATAACTAAGAAAAGGAAAATTCCAAACATGGGGTACGTATCCAATTCTGCTATATTCACTGTGCAGTCAAAAGAAAAAAAAATAGTTTTGTACCGCAAGCTGACAGCAAAAATTCTTACCCTCCAATTCCGAATTCGTTTGAGCCTGTTGGGAGTTTTCTCCAGAATCTGTAGAAATTCATGTGTCAGTTCTACAAATGAAATAGAACATTTGAGAAAAACTTAAAGCACAAGTAAAAACCAAGAATAACCTCAACTAACTATTTTCTTCTGAATCAAGTCACTTTGGGCCAGATATGTGACAGATCAAGAGCAAGTGCTTTCAAAGGTCCCTTACTCTAAAACTTACCATCTAAAAGTTCCAAGGTCACAGTGGCGTCAACATACTCCCACCAGTGCTTCCCATCAGTTGAGACTGGGATCTCCCAGTTGGACCACTTGCAAGCCAGATGAATGCAGACACAGGCCACCACAGGAGGTGTGTACTGCAGGCTAAATGTGGTCAAATGCAGGCTGACATCAGAGGGAAGGAAACAAGAGAGTGTCATGAGCTCTCAATTCTGAACCCAAAGTTAAAACTCTCCATTATTTAAAAAGAAAAAAAAAAGTTAAAAAAAAAAAAAAAAAAAAACCACTGGGGAGTAAAAAGGGCAAGAAATATCCAGTGCTCTGATCCAGCACTCAACATGACTTTCCATTAACCCACCTGCCCACTCAGGTAACATTTCTAAACATTTTGGCTACACATCACTCAATCCACATACTGACGAAGGACAAGGACCAGGACCAGGACCAAAACCAAACAGACAAGGAACTCTGTTATTTAAAATAAGGATCTATTAAAATAAGCTTCTTCTGAGAAGAAGCTTAGAACTTAAGGAAAATTGTAAGATTTTGGCTATGTGTAACCCCTAAACCAAATACTTAAAACCCCCTTAAAATTATCTGGTCTCTTGCCAATCACAGGTCTGGTCCACTTAAAATAACGAATAGACAATCACTCTCTTAATTGTGAATGTGGCTGATTGATGGTTTACTTCAAAAATGTCTCCTATCAGGCTATAAAAGTGAACTTCTTAGTCCCGGCAGTCAACAGAAGTTATCTTTGGTTTCCATGAACAATCAATTAGAGATGAGAATGAGCAAATAATTTGGTAATACAAGTTATATATTAATTATTTTAAAGCAAGAAAAAAGAAAATTATTATAACTCTTTACACATATATATATGCCCATTTATCTGGAATGGAGGAAGAAAAAGGAAGTCTTTTCATTATCATAATTATTGCAGAATCCTCCAAATTAGATTCTCAGTCACTGTCAATGAACCCCAAGTTTACCTAAACTTACAGAACTATGCTCTTGGATATTTTAAAGAAAGGTAAGACATGCAGAATTGAGTAGGCTACCAAACAATCAGTACTGCATAATTATATTACCTTAGCAAGTTAAACAGCATGGAAATTTAAGGTACAGTATGAAAACTGTATAGAAAAATCAACATTTACCAGAGAATTGTCTGTTAACACATTGTTATCAAAGATCCATCCTGGGTCCTTGGGTTCTAGTTTACTAAGTGCCAGACCTGGTATCTTTCCACATACCCCTCAAAAGGTGACAATTCCAACCCAAGTAAAGTCCTATCCCAAAATATAAGGGAAAAATATTAAAATATAAACCTGTTGGTTGCCATGAAGTAAGAAGTCTGTGCTAAGTCCTTGCTTGCTAAAAAAAAAAAGGGGGGGAGGGGAAAAATTATTAGTTCCTTTCATTCTCAACAATCATTTAGTGAATATTTAATATTTCCACGTAGAGAATATCATAACGAATAAGGCAGACAGGGTCCTTGATCACCTGCTCTTTAACATTATACCAAAAGTGACAAATTAGTTTTTGTAATTACAGTAACTATGCTGCTTCCAGACCTAGGAACGCAAGCTTTCTACACACCAAATATTTGGGGTACTTGTTTAAAATGCAATTCCTGGACATCCTCCCTACAGTGTGACTCAGTATGTCTGGAGAAGGATACAAGCATTTTTAACAGGTAACCCAGAAATTCTGATGCAAGAGTTCACTGAGAAATACTGAACTGGAAGATGAACTAATTTAGAGGCAAGATCAGAACCCAGAAGACCTTGATATATTTGGTAAAAGTGATTTGTGCTTTAAAAAAAAAAAAAAAAAAAAAAAAAAAGGTTTTTAATGGAGTATCCTGTGATTCATACCCCAAATCATCAAATAACATGAATTACTGACATATCATAATCAAGGGGAAAAAAAAAAAAACAATGACACATCCCTCTTTCCCCAAAAAACTTCTCTGGGTAAAATAAAGCCAATTTTAATCTTTCTTAAAACTTAGTCTTTTCAATATTAGCATGTATCTACCTCTCTTTAACCTTATCCTTGTTCAAAATAAACCTTCTTATGCTTTCAAAATATAAAGAACTTGGGGAAACTTTGGAAGGCAGCTATGCTCACCACTATACCACCAATGCTGCACAAAAAGTTGGGAAAACTTTGGGAATTTACAGATGAAGCACACATTAGCAAAATATAAAATAAAGCCAAATGTTAGTTTCATCTACAAAATGAAAAGGCAATCCAATGCACAAGTGTCTAGATATTGCTACTACTATTAAACTAAGTAAAAGGAACAAGGTTTCATGCAATTATAGCTACTAGGTTAAATTAGAAAAAAAAAGGAAGTCCTGCCAAGGGTTTGTCAATCATGGAAATAAGTCAAATAAATTCTACATGATCCTCTGAGTGGCCTAGGACAATCAACCCTAAAATCAAATTAAGATCACCACTCCCAAGATAACCTTAAACTGCTATTAGATACTCATGATTTGACTTTATAAAATCTGCTCCAGGCTCTGAGAAACATCCTCAAGAGGCTAATTCTCTTTAACCGGAGAATTTTTCTTAAAAAATTTAAGAACCAAGAACCCAGGGCACCTAGGTAACTCAGTGGGTTAAGCGTCCAACTTGGGTTCATCATAATCTTATGGTTCGTGAGTTCAAGCCCCAAATCAGGCTCTGCACTGACAGCACAGAGCCTGCTTCAGATTCTCTGTCTCCCTCTCTCTCTGCCCCTCTCCCACACGCATGTTCTTTCTCATTCTCTCTCAAAAATAAACATTAAAAAAAAAAAAATCCTCGGGGCACCTGGGTGACTCAGTCAGTTAAGCGTCTGACTTCAGCTCAGGTCATGATCCCACCATTGGTGGGTTTGAGTCCCACCAACTCAACTTTAAAATGCCAAGTTAGAGGGGTGCCTGGGTGGCTCAGTCAGTTAAGTGTCCGACTTCAACTCAGGTCATGATCTCATGGTTCATGAGTTTGAGCCCTGCGTTGGGCTCTGTGCTGACAGCTCAGAGCCTGGAGCCTGCTTCAGATTCTTTGTCTCCCTCTCTCTCTGGCCCTCCCCGACTTGTGCTCGCTCGCGCTCTTTCTCTCCCAAATATAAACATTAAAAAAATTTTTTTAATAAAATAAAATCCCAAGTTAGAAACACTCATTTTGATTTAAACCAGGTAGTCCTTTCAATTTAACTTCTAGCTAAATTAGCTGTTATATATCTGTCCACCATAAATAAATCATAGCCATTAAATGGTAAAACAATTTAAGACAACCGTTTCAAGTTGGGATTCCTTACCTCGAACCAGTTGAGTGCACTTTACCACATGTGTATGTGGATGATCAATTGTTAGTTCAAATCCTTTTAAAAAAATAAAATAACTAGTTAAAAAGCTAAAGATACTAGAGTCATTTTATACTTCTATCTGAGTCATCATTAAAGGCCTCTCTCATTTTCCTCTCCCAAAAGTGCTGTTCAGAGGCTAAGAGGGTCACACAACATACACAGCATGCTCTTCTCTAAGACATATGATCTTCAATGACACTTATATCTTGAGCTAGATAATAAAGCTAATGCACTTTTAAGACTCCTGAGGAACCAATAATCTCTAAATAGAAAACACTTTTTCTAGGGACAATAGAATATAAGGTTAGAATAAACAGTCATTCAAGTATAACTTCTAAAGCTTAACCTTGAGAAAACATTTTAAAACCTATTCCTCTTGGGGCACCTGGGTGGCTCAGTCAGTTAAGCGTCTCGGTTCGGGTCATGGTCTCACAGTTGGAGCCCCACGTTGGGCTCTGCACTGACAGTGTGGGGCCTGCTTAAGATCCTCTCTCTCCCTCCATCTCTGCCCCTCCCCTGCTCATGCTCTCTTTCTCTCAAAATAAACAAACAAACCAAAAAAAATACTCCTTAAAAAAATTTTTAATAAAATAAGAATTAAAAAAAAACTACTACTTTTATCTCAGTTTTGTTTCTTTCCAACATTCTAACTTATAATAGTAAGTAGTAAACATTTATTTAACCCCAAATGGTGTTTACCAAAAATACTTAAGGAGAAATTGGTCTATAAAAAATTTTTAGTAAGTTTCTTTTCTTTTGCATATGTAAATAAAATTTTCTAGATACAATTAAAAAATTCTACTGAGAAATTTACATGATGTAAATTATTCTAAATGGATGACTCAGGCAAATTAAATCTTAGTGGCTTCCACATTAAAATATTAAAAATTTATTCCACCAGAAAAATATCATTGTCCCCTAAAATATGTTACTTTGAAGATAATTTAAAGTAAAAAGCTAATTAACATAAACTTCAGAGATAAGCTTTGCAGAACTGTGTGTACAGACATGCAATAAAATACAGCTATACCAGTAACTTTCCAACACGACTCAGGAAATCTTCCCTTACCCAGAGAAGAGAAAAATAGCCCAATAGAACTAAGAAAAAAATCTTTGTTTTCCATATTTGGTAAGCTTTTAAAAGCAGTGTCTCTGATAAAAATAATAATAGATAATAGCATCATCAGCATTGCCCATCAACCATGATAGCTTGAATTTCTCCACCTCCACTTTGCTAAACACTGACCACCAATTTTAAAAATAAATGCTATATCTAAATATAATGACAAACATGGGAATGCAAGGTGGTGCAGCCACTCTGGAAAATAGTATGGAGGTTCCTCAAAAAACTAAAAATAGAACTACCCTATAACCCAGCAATTGCACTACTAGGCATTTATCCAAGGGATACAGGTGTGCTGTTTCGAAGGGACACATGCACCCCCATGTTTACAGCAGCACTATCAACAATAGCCAAAGTGTGGAAAGAGCCCAAATGTCCACTGATGGATGAATGGATAAAGAAAATGTGGTATATATATACAATGGAGTATTATTCGGCAATCAAAAAGAATGAAATCTTGCCATTTGCAACTACATGGATGGAACTGGAGGGTATTATGCTAAGTGAAATTAGTCAGAGAAAGACAAAAATCATAGGACTTCACTCATATGAGGACTTTAAGAGACAAAACAGATGAACCTAAGGGAAGGGAAACAAAATTAATATAAAAACAGGGAGGGGGACAAAACAGAAAAGACTCATAAATATGGAGAACAAACTGAGGGTTACTGGAGGGCTTGCAGGAGGGGGGATGGGCTAAATGGGTAAGGGCCATTAAAGAATCTAGTCCTGAAATCATTGTTTCACTATATGCTAATTTGGATGTAAATTTTTAAAAATAAAAAATAAAATTAAAAATATATTATAATAATAATAATAGTAATAAAATAAATATAATGACAAACAGATCATAAAAATCCATAAAGGAAAAAAGTTCTTTAGTTTCTGCCATTATTTATCAGAGAGTTAAAAACGGGGGTGCCTGGGTGGCTCATTTGGTTAAGCATCGGACTTCAGCTCAGGTCATGACCTCACAGTTCATGAGGTCCGAGCCCTGCTGACAGCTCAGAGCCTGGAGCCTGCTTCAGAATCTGTGTCTCCCTCTCTCTCTGCCCCTCCCCCGCTCACACTCAGTGTATGTGTGAGTCTCTCTCAAAAATAAACAAACACTTAAAAAAACTTTTTTAAAAATTGACCAACCTTAAAAAGCAAATCATGAACCCAAAATTTAAACACCCTGCTAACTGCTACTCTATAGGTTGGCTATACCTGCACTCTCCACACTCTACAACCTCTATAATTTGCAAAAACCTTCAGTAGAAATTTTCTTCCTGTTTCCTATTTTGCAAATTTTAAAATATTATATTACATTCATTTTTTAATGTTTTAAAGAAAAATAAACTTACCTAAAGTCTGCAGAATTATGCTTTCTAATATCACCAGATCTTGAACTTGTTGCAGGTAAGCCTGCAGGTGAGAAGATAGATAAATTATTCCCCAAAAAGGCACACTATATGAAGTGTAAACAATTCTAACACCCCTTCCAGGGAAACCAAAGCAACAAAAGGCAGGAATGGAGTTAGGAGGTAGAGTAGGAACTAAAATAGAATCCTTGTATCTATTCAGCACAAATTCTCCTCTTAAAAGAAGAAAAAAAGTAGTATACTGAGATCTAACACTTTATTGATAACTGGCTACAGAAAAGGCACCAGAGATTTGGCTCACTTTCAAGAATAATATTTGTGATGTAGACACAGATAATTAAAAATACATCTTTTTCAACATCACCAAAATACATCTGTAGATCCTTCCTATAGTACTATAGGCAATATCAAACATTTGACTACTGATAAACCTTTGAGGTAGATTTCTAAAAATTATAAGAAGAGTTCAAAGGAAAAGGGAATAAACTAACAGAAAAAAACTCTCTCAGATTTGTACCAGCCAATACTATAGCCACTCTCCACACATGGCTACTGAGCACTTAAAATGTAGCTAAATTTAAATGTGTAATAGAATATACATCAAATTTTGAAGACTTAATTTAAAAAAATGATGCAAATTACCTCAATAATGTTTTAATATTGATTTTATGCTGATATTATATTTGGTGTTAAATTATATAAAATCATTAAAATTTCTTCTTTTAAATGAACATTCCATTTTTTAAATGAAGATTTTAAATCAAATTCAATGAAATGTCAAAAATTTTTAATTACACATGACTCCCATTATATTTCTATTGGAAAGGAATGGTCTAGACCTCTAGGAAAATGAGACTGAGGGAGGAGTTAGATCTATATACTGTAGTGAAGTTTCCACTTTATGATCCTGAGGAAGTCCAGTAAGGACTTAAACTATGCCAGTTCTCCTCTCCATATAGTGAAGAAAATATCTTCTAAGATTCATCATCTCATGTGAGCACTGGGTGTTGTATGGAAACCAATTTGACAATAAATTATACTTACAAAAAAAAAAAAAAAGAAAAAAAAAGATTCATCATCTCATGAGGAATAGAAACTCAAGTGAGGGGCACCTGGATGGTTCAGTCAGTTACGCATCTGATTTTGGCTCAGGTCATGATGTCACGGTTCCTGAGTTTGAGCCCCACATTGGGCTCTGTGCTGACAGCTCAGAGCCTGGAAACGGCTTTGGATTCTGTGCCTCCCTCTCCCTCTCTGCCCCTCCGCCCCTCCTCTGCTCATATGCAGTCTCTCTCTGTCTCTCAAAAATAAATAAACATTAAAAAAATTAAAAAAAAAAAAAAGAAACTCAGGTGAGAAGTTATATAAATACACTTTAAAGGGAAAAAAGTGAGAATTATTTTTTGTTTTACTTTGTTAAAATAAAATTTTGTTTTATTTGGTCAGTTCTATGGACCAGTGTTATTTACTAGTCTAAAGCCAAAAAAAAAAAGAGCTACTGCTGTACCCAGAGAAAATGATGTCAAGACACTGCAAAACAATTCACATAATTAGGGGCTATTATCAAAATAAAAAGAACCCTCTCAAAAATTACTTTCTCCAATATGAGCAAAACACGCAAATTTATTTGATAAAGGATGACTCATGCATCCATTGTAAGAGACGGAAGTAATCTAGTAACAGAAACCCATAGTTTAAATACTTACAAATGGTCAGACCTCAAAATTTCTCACAACTCATCACTCTCCAACAAGACTTTAAGTTTATTTATTTTGAGAAAGCGAGAGAACACACTCTAGAGAGAGCACACAAGAAGGGGAGGGGCAGGGAAAGAAGAAGAGAGAAGTTTCTAGATAGGTTCCGTGCTGCCAGTGCAGAGCCCAACATGGGGCTTGAACTCACAAACTGTGAGATCATAACCTAAGCCAAAACCAAGAGCTGGACACTCAACCATCTGGCCACCCAGGCACCCCCCGCACCCCAAACAGACTACTAAAGCCAGGACAGAGTTTCCCCTCTTTAAAAAATGGAGGGTAAAAAAAAGCTATGTGCACATGCATAGGACAAAGGTCTGATGAATATATACTGGAATTATAATCAGTAATATCTTGCTAAGAGGAAGGAAGATGAGCTTTAACTTTTACTTCAAATGATTCTTAAATGTTTGGATTCTTTTTTTTTTTTCCATGTTTATTTTTGAGAAAGTGCACCATCAGGGGAGGGACAAAGAGAGAGGGAGCCGGAAGATCCGAAGCAGGCTCTGCAGTGACAGCAGAGAGCCTGATGCAAGGGCTTGAATTAAGAACTGCAAGGTCATGACCTGAGCGGAAGCCAGTCGCTTAACCAACTGAGCCACACGGGCGCCCCAAATGTTTGGGTTCTTTCATAACAAGCATATAAATCTTTTGTAATTTCTTTAAAAGTTGAAAAAAAAAAGTAACAGGACTCATTTTTTTAAGAATTCACAACAAAAATATACTTGTAAGAGTACTATTCACAATATTATACTGGTAAAAAGTTGGAAATTATGTTAGCAGAGAATGAATGATTATGTATGTACATAAGGAAATAAATTATCTCAACATTTAAAGAAAATGGAGAATAAGATGGGAAAATATTTGGGGGGCACCTGGGTGGGTCAGTCGGTTAAGTGACCACCTCTTGTTTCGGTTTAGGTCATGATCTCATGGTTTGGAAATTTGAGCGTCGTGCCAGTCCTTATGCTGACAGTGCAGAACCTGCTTGGGATTCTCTTTCTCCCTCTCCCTCTGCCCCAATCTCTCACTCTCTCAAAATAAATAAATAAACTTAAAAAATATATATTAAAAAAAGAAAATATCTGGGATAATAATAAGTGAAAAAGACATACAAAATATGTACGTGTGTGGCTACTCATAGAAAAGCAGCTGGAAATAATGATTCACCTACATATCCGTGGTTCAAATTATATCTAAATAATATATTTTCTTTCTGTTTTCCTGTGTTTTCCAATTTTACTATAATGTATACAATTAACTTTTGCCATAACGTTTCTGATTTTTTGTAAAGGAAAACACTGAAAGTTTAACAGCCCCCATTTAGACTTCAGCAAATCAAAGTTACAAAATTAAATCATCATCAAAATAAAGAAAAACAGATATGTGTAATTAATCCCTTACCTCACTCCTAGTATCAGGAAGTGATTCCTGTGGATGGAGACAAGCATGTGCTACCTTGATGACGTGTTCCAATTTTTTTGGTTGCTCCTCTACTTTAGCTGCTAGAAATAAGGCCGCTGGAGCCACAGACTGGATGGAGAGAAAATAAATCGTATTTATTCCTAGATCGAAGGAGATCTAAAAAAGAACTAAGTCTCAAACCAAGTTCTTGGCCTGCCTCAACTTCATCACTTCTTGTTAATGCCTTTTCTTCTACTTAAAATATCCTCCCCTCTCCTACCCATTAATTCACATCCACTCCTGAAAACCAATCCTTCAACAAACTAAATACCTAATGTAAGAAACTACTAGGTGTAAATAGTTGGCTTTTCATTTAAAATGAAATTCTTTCTTTAAGTTTATATCATAGCCCTCTGTATACTTTTTTTTAAAGGAGTACACTGAAAGTAATTAGTGGTCGCCAGGAGCTAGAAGAGAAGAATGGGAGCGACCACTAATGCTTAAGAAGTTTCTTTCTGGGGTAATATAAATGTTGTGGAATTAGATCATGGTGAAGTTGCACACCTTTGTGTGTTAACTGTACACTTTAAAACCAGCTAATCATACACTTTAAAGGATAAATTTTATTTTATGTGAATTATCTCAAGTACACTTACATATGAGGGAGCACAAATCTCAAGGGAATTCAAAGAATATTATTACATTCAAGAGGCTATACAAAGAAAGCACTTAGGGAGGGAAAGAATCTCAAGCCAACACACAAGTAGACAACAAATTCAGTCACTAAACAATATAAGAGATTAGAGCAATAGGACATAAGTGTAGCTTGGTAGTGATCTAGAAAACCTCAGGAAGAATTCTTTTGAATCTTAACAAGAATACTTCAATGAATCAAAGATGGAAATGGCAAGAGGCAGGAGTCAAAGAAATACAATAAATAATTTTTTATACAACTTAAATATCCACTTTACTGAGTAGAACTGACAAGCATTCTAATACTTATTTGTATCCCTGCTATCTGCTACTTTGCTAGAAGAGATTTTTATCCACAAATTCAATTCACAGTAACAATTCTCTTCCTTCATATTGGCTGCATATTTCCTTCATATTTGTATGGAGCCCTATTTGTATGCAGCCAGCTCCATATACATACATTCCTAGACCTTAGGATAAGCACAGCAGAACCAGAGGAAAATTGTCATGAACAAGATGTGGGGAATCAGAGCAGGAAGCACACTAAACTGAGTAGGTGACACAGATAACAGGATATGGAACACAAAAGATCTTTAACAAGAGAGTGACACTAGGGGCGCCTGGATGGTTCAGTTGGTTAAGGTCCAATTTCGGGCTCAGGTCATGATCTCATGGTTTGTGGCATCAAGTCCAGTGTCGGGATCTGCGCTGGCAGTGGGGAGCCTGCTTGGAATTCTCGGTCTCTCTCTCTCTCTCTGCCCTGCCCCCTTCACATGCATGTGCGCACGCTTTCTCTCTCTCTCTCAAAAATAAATAAAATGAACATTAAAAAAACAACACACAAAAGAGTGACGCTAAAGATTTTAGGGAAAAAAATGTATAGTTTAAGAAACATTTAGAAAGATATCTTTGGTCCCAGGAGGGACCGAAAGGAACAAAGAATGAAATGCATTAAAAGGTAATTTAAAAAAAAAATTAATAATCCAGGTATTAAAAAATAAAGTTTAGAGTAGGAACTAGCAATACAAATAAGGAGGGGAAAAAAAACACAGACATGATTTTAGAAAATTAATAGGGTTTCACTAAATGTATGTATTTGCACGCAGAAAAAAAAAATCCTAAAATGGTAACAGGGTTATCTCCAAACAGTGTAAGAATATCATCATTTCCTCCTTTACTCTCTGTCTTCTTTTAATTTTATGATGATGACTGCGCACCAATAGAGACATAAAAACAGTTAACACTATAAAAATTAACAGGACTTTGTAACGGATTTGAAAAAATGGAAAAGAACTACTTAATGACAATACTAAGATTCTAAGCCTACAACTTTGCCTTCAAAGAGCTAAAAATATATTTGAAAGGCAGAAACTAAAACATAGTATACTAACAATAACTAAGAATGCAAGATAATAATGAAGTGACTACAAGAGATAAACTTTAATCTAACTTTTGTGCAGTCAACCATGTAAATACTCATTGTTCCTCATGGAATCACTTACCAAGCCAGTTTAGCAAAACATTTTCCCATTAAAGGCAGTTTCTAAGAGGAATTCTTATACCAGGTAAGAGTTTAAGATTTTCTCCATTTTGTTTTACTTAAGTTTATTTATTTGAAAGAGACAAAGAGTGAGTGGGAGAAGGGCTGAGCAAGAGGAGAGAGTGAGAATCCCAAGCAGGCTCCGCACTGCCAGCGCAGAGCCGGATGCGGGGCTCGAACCCATGAACCGTGAGATCATGACCTGAGCCGAAGTCAGACGCTTAACTGACTGAGCCACCCAGGCGCTCCTACATTTTAAAAGAATAAAAACGCTGGGGCGCCTGGGTGGCTCAGTCAGTTAAGCGTCCGACTTCGGCTCAGGTCACGATCTCGCAGTCAGTGAGTTCCAGCCCCACCTCAGGCTCCATGCTGACAGCTCAGAGCCTGGAGCCTGCTTCCGATTCTGTGTCTCCCCCTCTCTCTGCTCCTCCTCCTGCTCGTACTCTGTCTCTGTCTCTCAAAAATGAATAAACATTAAAAAACATTAAAAAAAATAAAAATTAAAAAAATAAAAGAATAAAAATGCCACTTAATATTTGTTTGCTATGTACAGGCATTTTGTAAATTAATTCATTTAAATCTTATTAATACTCTATGAGACAGGCACTGTTACTGACTCCAAAGAGATGAAAAAACTGAGGCCTACGTAACTTACCCAAAGCCATAGAACTAGTAAGCAGTGCAACAAAAATCCAAATCTAGACAGGTCTCACTCCAGAGCCCATCCTCTTAACCACTAAGTTTGACCCCTTACGGATTAGCTAATCAGAAGAAAATACACATAATCAAATCAGTTAGGTATCAAAATACAACACCCACATTTTACAATATATGAAATACAACATAAACACACATACCAAGTTGCTCACCACTAATTTTATATTCCCCCATTTGAAAATATTTAAAATAATACATATAGAAATTCAATTCATGAGGTTAAATTTCTTCTCAAAACGAGAGTAATGCAATGCCAGTATTTAAGTAAAAATAAATCTATTTAAGTAAAAATAAATCATTCAATCATGTTCACTAAAGAAATAAAACTTACTTCCATTGAAAGGCAACCTCTCTATCTTCCAGGGTGTTTGAAATATATTTTATCTTGATATAAGTGATGCAAAATACAATAATGCAAAAATTAATCAAGTTGCACACTTCAGATTTTTATGCTCTACTGTTCAACTTCAATAAATTTTTTTAAAAAACAAATGTTTAAAAAGCAAGAGCTCTAGGCTCCAAAACACTGAAAAATGAGAAAAGTACCCACAACATGTGAAATACAGCTGTAATACATAAGAGCTCATATAAATTAGGAAATCAGGATAAAAGCGGGACAAAGGGAATCAACAATTTTTAGTCAATTCTTCAATTTCATAAGAACAATGACCAATAGGTGTAAGAAACTCAACTTCACTAACTGAAGAAATGTAAATTAAGAAAATAATTTAGGACTACCTCTATCTTGTTCACCACTGTATCCCAAGTGCTCAACAAGTAGTTAAAACTTGGCATTTCCTGATGTAATGAATAGAAGTTCTGATGTAATGAATACAAGTTATTTGTGATGAAGCAGAGAAAAGGATCCTCTCTTACAGTGCTATAAACAATGCATACTGATACAATCTTTCAGTAGGGCAAACTGGCACAATGAAACAATGTATACTGATATTATCTCAGTAGGGCAAACTGACATAAAAATTTTTCAAATGCAGTCTCCCGGACACAGCAATTCACCTATAGGAATTTATATTAGAACAAGCACATAAGTCACATACTATGTATGTACCAATTTTATGTAACACTATTTGTAATTAATAAACTAGAAACAACCCAAATATCTACCAATAGGGAGCTGACATAAATTATAGTAACTACACAAATAAATACTATGTGACCATTTAAAGTATAGTGACCCTCAAAAACACATTGGGGGCACATTTGGGGTTTGGGGCACCTGGGTGGCCCAATGGGTTAAGCATCTGACTTCGGCTCAGGTCATGATCTCCCAGTTTGTGAGTTCGAGCCCTGTGTCAGGCTCTGTGCTCAGAGCCTGGAGCCTGTTTCAGATTCGATGTCTCTGCCTCTCTCTGCCCCTCCCCCATTCACACTCTGTCTCTTTCTCAAAAATAAACAAACATTAAAAAAAAAACTAAAAAAAAAAAAAAAAAACCAAACAAAAAAACAAACAAAAAAAACCCACGGGTTTGAACTGTGTGGGTCCACTTATATGTGGGTTTTTTTCTATAAATATAGTCCAGTACTATAAATGTATTTTCTCTTCCTCATGATTTTAGTATTTTCTTTTCTCCAGCATATTTTATTGTAAGGATATGGTATATATAACACACACAAAAAACGATGTGTTGACTGTGTTATTGGTAAGGCTTCTGGTCAACAGCAGGCTATTAGTTAAGTGTTTGGGCAATCAAAAGTTATATGTGGATTTTTGACTATGTGGGGGTCAGTGCCCCATCCCCACCCTGTTCAAAAGTCAACTGTAATGAAAAACCAATACAAAAAGATAGAATATACAGTTAACTGATAAAAGCAACTCGCATAAGAGTATAGTAAGAAATGATTTTTTTACTAGAAATAAATACTAGTATATTTATAAAAAAATGTCCAAGACCCAAAATGACAAAACATTTATCAGTGGTTACCTCCGGAGGGTGGGATTACAAAGGAGCTTTCACTTTCCACATTATACATGTCTTTCTTTCCTACTTTTTTTTTTTAAGTTTATTCATTTATTTTGAGAGAGAGGGAGAGTGTGCGAGTGGGGAAGAGGCAGGGAGAGAGAATCCCAACAGACTCTACACTGCCAGCAGTGAGCCCAATGTGGGGCTTGATCTCATGAACTGTGAGACCATGACCTGAAATCAAGAGTCAGACCCTTAACCGACTGAGTCACCTAGGCACCCCTACATTATACATTTCTATATTAATTTTTACCATAAGTATTTATTACCTTTGTAATGGTAAAAAAAAATAATAACATGAAAAATGCATGGCAGCTTGACTGGACAAATATCAATGCTACAATAATGTATGATGTGCTTTATAATTTGAATTTCAACTTATCACAAGTAAACTCTTAAAAATTAAGATATTAAAAGGTGATATTTTTGATCTGTTAATTTTCAAATGTGCCTAAAATCAATTCTCTAGAGAGAAACAACAATCCCAAATTTAAAGTCACTGGATTTTGGGAAAGGTCGTGTCATCCACTAGAGTCTCTCTATATTGAATAATTATCAAGTCATATTCATTCAAATTTACTGAAGGTGCTTTGGAGGATATACAGAAAAGTGAGTCTCTGTCCTTGCTAAGCGTATAATACATAGGAAATAAGGAAAAAATATACTTTACCATAATAAAAGAGAAGACATTTAGAAAACTTTTAGAATTGGCAAGACAGCTATGGACTTTGTCTTCAAATTTCATTCTTTATCCACACTGCCTTCTATTCTAGAACTATCAGATACCCTCAATAAATGCTTTTCTCTGTCTTAGTTTGCTCCTTGCAATCAGAGGTAGGGCATGGTTGCAGGTAAAAGGTCTACTGATAGGACAAAGCCAAGCTGACTGGATAATTGGCAAAAATTCGGAACACTTAATCCACAGATCCAAAGGGTTTCCTGTGAGTATGCCAATATCTTACAGGAGCAATAGCTAGCTTCACAGATTCTCTTTCTATGGCATTAAAAAAAAAAAAAAAAAAAAAAAGAGGTCAAGGCTATCATCCTAAGGACAAGTCTTGAAAACTTTTCCACAAAACATAACCTTTCTTTAAAAAAAAGATGAAATATTTGACTCACAAATCCATACGAAGTATTCATCAGGTTTAACCCTATTACCTTGTGATTTTATTAAACAAATATAGTCTTACCTGCAACTGGGAAATCACTATGCACTCGCTTCCAAGTCACTTATAATAATGTTAAATAGGACCATTTCAGGTATCAAAACTGAAAATAGCACTATTTACAATTCTGTCCAGAAAAAAAAAATCCCTTTATTACTATTATTTTCTTTTTCCTGTCTTAAAAGTCACCCCCCAGTCATCACATAATGTGCCTTCCCTTCCCAACTGGTCACTGAATCATTTACGTTCACCTGTTTTCCTGTGACTATATTATTATTTAGTATTTCAAAAATTACACTGAAATTAAGCATTGTTTCCCCTTTAATGCTCCTCTCCCATCCCCAAAATGCTAAGTTTAAGTGTTCAATAATCTTTTTATAGAGAATCCACCTATTCTAAGGATACACTAAGCCTACCAAATAACTACCTAAGCAGGAAAATTGGAAGAACTGGATTCAGTGTGGCACATAATGATCCCATTGAAATCCCAGTTCACCAACAAAGATCACAAACACACACACATGTTGGAATCGATCACGAAAGGATTACACATACAAAAAAAGACTTACATTTCGATGGAACTGTGTAAAGGACTGAATCATGTAGAATCGATGCATGTATACTATAGCAGTGTTGATAGTCAATTGTGAGCTAAAATGTTCGTTAAGGCCCCAAAACAGACTGGCAGCACGATTCCCGAAAATACAACCTGTATATCCTCCCAAAAGGACCATGCAGCCATGCACAATACATGCTTCTAAAGGAAAATCATACATAATTTTCCAAATTAAAGAGCAAATCTGTTTTCTTTCACCAAGTTATTAACCACCAATTGACACCTAACATAATGCCTTACATACATACAACAGATATTCAATATAACAATATGCTAAATTGATACACAAGCAAGCTTCTTAGCACGTGGGGATCAAGAAGGATATAAAAAATTTACGTAAGACCTAAACCAGTCACTTGCCTCCTGAAAATCTTGCAGTGGTGATCCATTAGCTCAGGGTATCTCTTCACATGACTTACAACATTACATCTTCCGTGATCCGGCCCCTAGGTATGACTCCACTATCTCCTCACCTTCTGACCTCTAGAAATTAACTTTCCACTCCCACTTGTCTCTGGCAACTAATAAGCCTTTTCATATGGTGATCCCTTGGACCAGAAACACTATGGAATGATTTTATATTCATTCACTGACAAGAAAAAAACTTAAATGCCTTTACTTCTAAAGCCCTCAGAAGACAATGTGGGTTGTTATTCAGAGAAAAGGTCGTCATCCCATGACGTCAACAACCTTAACAACAACACACATATAAAAAAGGATTAAATGTATGGAAACAGAATTTAAAACAAAAAAAAAGCTTAACTTAGTACTGAACTGATGCTTAGGAAACAAAATGGATATCTGCAACAAAGAGGACACTTCTTTTGAGAGGAGCACAACTTTAAGACACAAACATTACAGCCAGCAACACACTTAATCCACTCAGAAACACACTTAACCCAACACACTTAATCCACCCAGAAATAATTTTCCACTCTCAGACTTTAAAACTATATACGCTTTGTCTGTTACAAAATGAGTATATTTTCTAACAAAAATACTTCAAGTGAAATAAGTCATTAAGTTACCTGATCTTTGAAATGCAAAGAAAATACACATTAGAACTCTGAGTAATTTAAAAACCCAACATTTGTAAGTGCTTATTTATTTAAATGCTTTTTTAAAACATTAGATCCTTGGGTCTGTATCCTTACGAACAGAAACTGACATCCTTCTTTCCTCTGGAATTCTATAGTTTTAACAGTAGCTACCATTTGAAAATCTAAATACCACGCATTGTGTTGGGCACAGAAACTACATGCAAGGGGTAACACTCCATTTTACAGACGAGAAAACCAAGAATTTGACAAGTTTCCTAAACAGCTAATAATTGGGAGGAACGGATTTTGAACCTAAGCTGGGGCATTAATTCTAGGTCACCCTTTCTTTATAAGCCCTTCAGGTCTTGAATTTCTCAAAACTCTCTTTAAACACTAAGTTCAAGAGGCAGCCATCAACAGTGAAACCTCTACCAAACCCTTAGGGCATAGCGGAAAAGTACAATCTGAAAGTCACCAGACCAAGAGACCACAACACAACGAAAAGGGACTAGGAAAGGCTAGTTAAAACACAAAACTGCGAAGGATACGAATTCCCAGCAAGGCTGATGGCACTGGTGAGCGAGCGGGAAATTAACTCCGCTTCGCTTCCCTCGCGCAAACACTGAATTTGAGGCTGCCCCAACGCAGGTTCTACCACCTCGACATTCAGCCCCTGCCTACCCTGTTCCCTCTTCCGTCCCTGACATAGCCTGAGGCCTGGACGCCCGAGCTAGGCGGGTCTGACTCCAAGGCCGGAGGCCTAGGCCGCAAGGATACACGTTAAGACGTTGTCCCATGTCCTGGAGCAGATTGGCCGCCTGCTGGCGAGAAGAAAGTTCTTTATCTGGGTCCAGGCCAAAACGACGGGACGGGCTGTTTTCCAGCTGTTCTCGAGTAAAATACCACCGTTTGTTGTTGTTCTTCCTCTCTCCCTCCATAGTGCTTCAACCAGAAGGCAGCGGCGGAGGCTGCAAGCACTTCCCAGCGTCACCTAAGCGGCGACACACATCCGCTGTGCGGGGGCAACCGCGACGTGACGAACTTCCGCTGGAGGATGGACGGCTAGGTTGTGACAGGCTTCCGCAAAGAAGGACTAGATCAGGGGTCTACTTCCGGAATGGACCTCACGACAGCCTGTAGCCGAATTAACAGCCAGTAGGCAACCAGGAAAGACCTTGAGTCTAGGACGCAGGCGCCAGTCATGTGACCCCTGGGGGTAGGGTGGGGTTAGAAGTTCTCGTTTGAAACCCCATCTCCTCCCGCGAGATCTGGGTTTAGCCTTGGCGTGGTGGAAGAAGTGGCGGGGTAACTGTTGTGGCGGGCGTAGGCGCCCGCCCACGCGCCCCTCGGTGGTTCTTCAGAGAATTTCGTTTGTGGTGGAGGTGGAGGTATAAAAATGGTGCCGATTCTGAACTTGACAGAAAACAGGTGAGACTGTCGAAAACTGAAGAAAGTAATCAAAAAGAGTGACCCTATCATATATCGTAATATAAAGCAACAAGAAAGCTGTTACGTTGTTGGTAACAGTGTAAACTACCCGTTTACAAAGCCGCTTTACAACATTTATCCAAAGCCTTGAAAAAATTCCTATCCCTTGCTACAGTAATTCAACATAAGGGAATGAAATGAAATGAATAGTGTTAATGAATTTAGCGATTATGGGGCGCCTGGGTGGCTCAGTTAGTTAAGCTTCGGACTTCAGCTCAGGTCATGCATGATCTCACAGTTCGGGAGTTCAAGCCTTGGGTGGGGCTCTCTCAGCACAGAGCCGACTTCCATCCTCTGTTCCTCTCTCTGCCCTTCCTCCCTCTCAAAAAAAAATTTTTTTTTTTTAATTTAGTGATTGCTATGTTCCAGGCGCACTATTGACTCTTCATTTAAAAGGCCCAATATCACTACCAAGAGATAGTAGTACTTCAGTCCTCGTTTGGCGGACGAATGAACTAAAACTCCTTCATTGTGGAAAGCTTCCACCTCCACATAACACACGCACAAGTTTGTAAGTCCTTGTCCTCCGTCGAGATACACTCCAGCTGAACGCACGGGCAAGATACTTAGCCTCTTTGTGCCTCTCGTATAAATGGAAATGGTAATAATAGTACCTACAGGTTGTGAGAAGGATTAAATGAAGCTATAATTAGTTAAAAGCCTTTGTAATAGTACCTGGATCATAGGAACATAGAAAACATTGATTAGATGTTATCATAGTGTTTATTATATTAAAATTGAGGGCAAGGACAATGCCTTCTTCATCTTTGTGTCCATAGCACTTACCTAGTGCAGTCCTGGCCCTAGTAGTCAATAAATATTTGTCAAATATTTGCTCACAACACCCTACAATAAAGAAACGGGCTCGGGGAGATTAAGTAGTTTGCCCTACACTACACTGCTTACAAGTGTAGGTTTTTAAATCAAATCTAATGCCATAATTCTTTCCATTCTAGTAAACTGTATTCTTGCTTTTCTAAAACACTCAATTTGCCTTAATTAAATTGGTATAGATTTAGAATCTTTGTCTTATAATATTTTGAGTTTCACCATTTTAGACGTGGCTGTTCTCACTCAGTTGGATTCTAATTCATTCTCAGAAGTATTTCCTTCCATTTCAGGCCCTTCTCTGCCATCTACTACCTACAGTTAGCATTAGTGACATTTTACTACAGAAAAACTGAGGTTCAGGAAGATTTAAGTGACTTATTTCAGGTTATAACATTTAAAAAAATGTATGATTTGAAACTTCTGATATCACAGACTTGTTTCTTTTAGTAGAATAAGCATTTTTTCAATTATATAGTCATTATATAATCTTTTAAACAGCCAAAATTATTTCTCCCAGAACCCTCTTGCCTGTTTCTCTGACCTGTGTTTGGTTCTCTATTTGATCCCTTGGACTAATGACTCCATTTTGAATTTGCTATCCTGGCTGAGTATACCAGTCTTCCAAGAAAAAGTTCTAAGAAAAAGTTAGCAGTATCTGCTAAGCTCTAGGCAATGCAGGTGGTAATCAATGCCTTGCTACCCAGGCATACAGGAAATATGAGAAAGGAAATATTCTTTGAAGATAAATATTTGAAAGTAGGCAGCAATAATAATAATTGCTAAACATGAGTTTTGCATCAGGCCTGGATTCAAATCCCAGCTCTTTTTTGTTGTTGTTGTTGTTAACCTTCAGCCATTTTTAAGTGTACTTAAAAATGTACATTCCATAGGGTCAACTGTAATCACATTGTTATGCAACTGGTCTCTACAACTTTTTCATTTAGCAGAACTGAAACTCCATACCTATTGAACAACTCCTCATTTCCCTCTCTTCACACCTCTGACAACCCCCATTCAATATTGTGCTTCTATGAGTTTGACTGCTTTAGCTATCTCATATAAGTGGAATCATACAGTGTTTGTCTTTCTGTGACTGGCTTGTTTCACTTAGTGTAATGTCCTTAAAATTCCCAGCTGTTCTTTTAACTAGCTGTGTGATCTTAAATGTTATCTCTGGATCCTGGCGGGACACCATCTGGCACATAGTAGGTATTCACTGCATGTTTATTGTCAAAATAATGTTAACCTTCAGGGCGTCTGAGTGGCTCAGTCAGTTAAGCATCCAACTTCAGCTAGGACGTCATCTCACGGTCCATGAGTTCAAGCCCCACCTTGGACTCTGAGCTGACAGATCAGAGCCTGGAGCCTGCTTCAGAGTTGGTGTGTGTGTGTGTCTGTCTCTCTTTGCCCCTCCCCCACTCATGCTCTGCCTCTCTCTCTCAAAAATAAGTAAAAACATTTAAAATTAAAAATAAATAAAAAATAATGTTAACCTTCAGATAAGTTGTTCTGAAAGAACAATTGACAAAATCTTAAACCAGAGGAATTTTCCTTTTTTTCTCTTCTTTTTTTAATTTAAATAGGACCCTATTTCCTATAAATGAAACCCATCAAGCTACTCTTCCTCATAACTAGATTAATCTTGTTCTGAATGTAGGATTATACCATATCGCATGGTTTGATCTTATTTTGCATTGTGCTTACAAATGTCGTATTTCATCCACGTTGAACATTACCATCTACTACTGTTAAAACAGTTTCTTTCCAGGACCCCTGGGTGGCTCAGTCAGTTAGGTGACTCTTGATTTCGGCTCAGGTCAGTATCTCACAGTTCATGAGATTGAGCCCTGCATCAGACTCTGCACAGACAGCTCAGAGCCTGCTTGGGATTCTCTCTTTCTCTCTCTCTCTCTCTCTCTCTCTCTCTCTCTCTCTCTCTCTGCCTCTCCCTGCCCCCACTCTCTCTCTCTCTCTCCCTCTCTTAAACATTTAAAAAAGAAATTTCCCCCCAAAAATTTCTTTCTAACATTTGTATAGTCTCCAAATTAAAACATGAAAAGACGGTGTGCCATTTGTAACTGTTCCTAATTCCACATTCAGTTGATGTCACTCTGATAGCTTGAAATTGGCCATGGTGTGTGGGTGTTCTGGTAAATTATTAACAACTAGCTATCCAGAAAATAATTATATGTGTACATATACATACATAAGTTTATACATAAACTTACCAACATAAAAGATGTGTAGCACACAATTTCTAAAAAATAGAGTATACAATCTTTATCATAAATTTCTTTTTTTTTAATGTTTATTTAAACATTAAATCAATGTTTATTGAGACAGAGAGACAGAGAGAAACAGAGCACAAGTTGGGGAAGGGCAGAAAGAGAGGGAGACACAGAACCCAAAGCAGGCTCCAGGCTCTGAGTTGTCAGCACAGAGCCCGACGCAGGGCTCAAACTCAGGAACCATGACATCAAGACCTGAGTTTAACCGACCGAGTCACCCAGGCATGCCTACAATCTTTATCATAAATTTCTTATAGCCAGTTGATTCTCACAGAATACTTTAACCCACTTTTGCTGAATTCTTTTTTTTTTTTAATGTTTATTTATATTTGAAGGAGAGAAAGACAGAGCATGAGCGGGAAGGGGCAGAGAGAGACACAGAATCTGAAACAGGCTCCAAGCTCTGAGCTATCAGCACAGAGCCTGATGTGGGGCTCCAACTCACGAGCCATGAGATCATGACCTGAGCCAAAGTTGGCCACCCAACCGACTGAGCCACCCAGGCGCCTCCAGTTTTGCCAAATTCTTGTTTTAAGAACTAACCTGTGATTTCATTTGACAAATGAGAATAGTTTTGACTATTGGTTGACATTTTCATTTATGTTAATCAATAAAATAAAAGTGAAACAATGAGACTTAATGTTGGAACTCCACTTATTTTCAGTGACTTGAGCAACATTTTTGCTGACTTGGATAATAGTTTTTGAAAACTTGAAGAATCTTTCAATTTTTTGAGCTATTGACAATTTAATGGCTATAGACATGATATACTTTTTTTATGTTTATTTTTTTTAATATGTTTATTTTAGAGAGAGAAAGAGAGAGTGGGGCAGGGGCAGAGAGAGGGAAAGACAGAGGATCTGAAGTATGGTCTATGCCAACAGGAGAGAACCTGATGTAGGGCTCCAACTCATAAACCGTGAGATCATGACCTGAGCCAAAGTCAGAGGCTTAACCAACTGGGCCACCAAAGTGCCCCAACATGATACACTTTTAAACTTAATCTACATTAATTTATTCTCTTATCGCTTTCTTAAGTCTAGTCAACAAAATAAATAAATCAAGCTTTTGTTTGTAGCATTTGCCAATTCTGTATTGTAAATTCTCCCATTATGGCCAATTTCAGGCTACAAATATGACATCACTGAGCATGAAATTGGGAAGAGATGAACACACCATCACGTAGTATTTCCTCCGTATAGATAACAATAGACAGGGACTTCTGGTTTCCAATCTGATATGTAAAGAGCTTGGAAGTCATTGCCCCTGTTCTCATAACAACAAAAAAACATGAACAAACTGAAAATCAACAACCCTTGTTAGATCCAGCAGAGAACTGACATGACAGGGCAAACCTCCACTATAAAAACTAGAAAGACAGAATCAGAAGAGGCAGAACAGAAACTCATGATTTACTGGGAGCAAAAACTACTTTTGAAACCAGAAACTGATAGGAATACTTGGGCAGTTGACTAACTGCTGGAGATTGCACATAGGCTAGATTGAGAGATTGAAACAAAAACAACAACTCCTGAGGGCCCCCACATTTTCATGAGTTTTACCTCCAGGAGCCCCATAGGTCTTACTATGAAGATTGGAGAAAAATCCCCTCATCCTTCTGGCAGGGAGAGAGAAAAAATACTTGGAAATAGACCCAGAGCATTCAGTTCTCCTTAACAAAGGCCTGTCCTCAATGGTAGCTACTTAACAGAGCCTAACCAACATAGGAGAAGGAAAATAACCAACTCCAGCCTCCTCTAGCCTGGTTTCACCTAAGATGGGGGTGGGGGAGGGGAATAAGTTAATAAGCATTTGTGAAGGTCAGTCCAGGGAGGACACAAACTCACTAAAATACTGAGACCTGATAGGATTATAAAACGCTTCCCCCCGGGGCACCTGGGTGGCTCAGTCGGGTTAAGCGGATGACTCTTGTTTTCGGCTCAGGTCATGATTTCACAGTTCATGAGTTCCAGCCCTGCATCAGGCTCGCCACTGACAGTGTGGAGCCTGCTTTGGATTCTCTTTCTCTCCCTCTCTCTTTGCCCTTCCCCTGCTCATGCTCTCTCTCTCAAAATAAATAAACTTAAAAAAAAAAAAAAAACCACTTCCCCAGCTTCCCCCTCTTATCAACACATCAGTAGATCTGTATAATAACAGGATTACAATGGAAGGAACTAAAAATTCAGACCCTATTTAAGGAGTCTGTAGGTAAACCCAAAGATAACATAGGAGACAGAGACATCAGAGGAAATTTTAGCCTCTGACAGGTATAGCCATAGCAAACAGGAAATACCAGCCTAATTCCCAAACAGATAAATATAAAACCCCCATTCCTTTTACCCAATATGTCACATCTAACTTTCTACAAAAAGATTATAAGGCATACCAAAAGGCAAAAAGTACTGTTCAAGAGACAAAGCAAGCATCAGAACCAGACTTTTGATAATTTTGGAATTATCAAACTGGGAATTTAACTGACTAATACGCTAAGGACTCTAAAGGAAGAAGTGGACAACATGCAACAAAGATGAGTAATGCAAGCAGGGAGATGAAAGCTAAGAATCAAAAGGGAATGTTAGAGGGGCGCCTGGGTGATTTAGTTGGTTGAGTGTCGGCTCTTGATGTCGGCTCAGGTCATGATCCCAGGGTCATGAATTCAAGTGCCACATCAGGCTCCATGCTCAGCATGGAGCATAGGATTCTCTATCTCCCTCTTTCCCTCTCTCCCACTCCTACTCTCTTTCTCTAAAAAAAAAAAAAAAAATTACAAAAGGAAATATCACATAAAAAACACTGTAATAGGGGTGCCTGGCTGGCTCACAGTCAGTAGACTTTTGATCTTAGAGTCATGAGTTAAAGCCCCATGTTAGGCCTAGAGCTTACTTCAGGGAAAAAAAAAAAAAAAACAAAACTGAAGAACACTGTAAAGGAAATGAATGCCTTTGATGGGCTTATCAATACACTGGACACAACCAAGTAAAGAATCAGTGAGTTTAAAGATATGTCAATAGAAACTTCGCAAACTGAAAAAGCAAAGAGAAAAAAGAATAAAAACAACAATATCTAGATACAATACATATAAATAACTTCATAAGCCTATATATAATAGTACAATGTAGTATAGGAAGAGATGAGTTTTTAGTATCTATTTTATTTTTAATATCGTTTATTCAATTGTATGTTTAGATACTTTTTAATAGTGGCTTGTTTAACAACGAGCTTGCAAAATTCCTGAAAATTTAACAGGCAGCTAAAAACTAGTGTGAACTGATTGAGCGCTCTGCTTGAAATAGCTTAAAGACTCATCAGGAGTACCATATTTACATTAAAACACTGTCGTTTCCATCATATGCTAAACACTATACTGAGGAAATTGGCATGCATTATCTCATTTAATTCTCAATCTATGAAGTAGAATCTAATCTCAATTTAATTCTAAATCTATGAAGTAGATACCATTGCCATTTTTAAAAATAAAACAGAGGCTTAACCTATTCAAAGATCCCAAGAATATGGCAAAACTAATATTTGACCCCAGGTCTGTGCTCTTTCAACTCGCTGCCTTCTGAAACTTACAGTACACATAAGACTGGGACAAGAAAAAGAGTAACTGGCACTTGATTCCTCCATTTTTCTGAAGTTATTTAGCCCACTCCCACTCCAGCTCTACATTGAACCCATAAATCCTGTCTCCTTAGATAAAGGGAGTGTCAGTCATAGTAATTCTTCAGGGCATTACCATGGTTACCAAACACAGAGACCAGTGCTCCAGCCTGGACATTCCAGAAGAGGACAGGGAGGAGCTAAGATGGCCTTCTTCAACTTATATCTATTGGGATATCAAAATTCCTTTTGGAACAAGAAAAGGGACGCAACTAAAGAAACAAGTAAGGGGAATACAGGGTAGAGGAGAAGAGCTGGTGGTAGATATAGAAGAGCTTCTTCTAAGCCGTTTCTTTTTCTACCTTGAGTTAGAGCTTTATCCCCCACAATTAACAATTACTCTATAGTTAAAATTATGGAGTAGCGAGATTATCCATTCAGCTTCCCTCTTCTGTCATTTAATATCCATGTTGAGACATTCAGTTTGTTCAACAGAATAAATGTATTCTCACTCATTTGTTCATTTAGTTAACATTTACTAAGTACAGTTTTGTGCCAGGCTTTATATTGGTGCCTGGGGTAACAAAGATGGATAGGAGGTCTCTGCCATAAAGTGGCTGCTGGATAAAGATAAATATGCAAACAAAAAATTTGCAATATAGTGTATGAATAAATTAAATATAGAATGCTTTGGAACTACAAAAGAGGAAGTACCTGATACTATTGGATTTGAATGAGCACAAGAGAATCCTTTAGAGAATACTTCACACAGGAAATGCTCCCAGAACTAAGAGTTAAGAGATGATTGGAGGTCACCAAGTAGACAAGAAGGGAATATTGCACAAAGGAACAGAGACTTGAGAGAGAGCCATACTAAGTGAACTCCTTGGGTATAGATAAAGTGTAAAGAAGACAAGTGCTGAGAAGTAAGCCTTCAAAACTTGTCAGGGGCCAGAAAATGGAGGATGCTGTTAGCCATGCTAAGAATTTTAACTTTATAGGGAACCATTGAAGGATTTTTAATAGGCAGTGAGTAAATACCCAATTGTATTATCTTCACAATGCCTAGTAATGCCTAATACATAATACACTATGTATTATGCAAGAATACATAATACAATTAATAAATACTTGTAGGTAAATAAATTAATAAATGATATTTGATCATCTCTAAAACAAGAAGTTAGAGGAGGCTTTGGAGGAAATGTGATAATTGGTTAAGGTCTTAAAAGATGAATTGTTTAAAAGCACAGAAATGGATGGGACAGGGCATTTCAGGAAAAATGGAGAACATATGTGAAGGAAATTAAGTGTAGGCAGGTAGTAAAGCAAAGTTTTATTGGGGTGAAGGGAGGGGGTGGGGTAAGTATAAAGCACAAAGTTAAGGTTGAGAGAGACTAATCCTGTATAGGCCTCTATTGGCACTCTCTTTCCTCTTTCTAATGATATCAGAAAAGCTCTGTTTTTACATACCCACCTTTCAGGTATGGTTTGTACAAAGGGTCCCACTGGTGAACTCTAGAAATTCCTTAATACCCCTACACCACCCCTCCCCCACTGGCCTCCACCCAGCTGTGTCCCAGCATTATGCCATGGGGCCGCCATTGTCTCCAAATAAGGAGCTCCTCACCCTCTCTCAGAGAAACACATTTGGCTTAAGCCATAAATTTTCTTTGTTCCAGGCCAAAAATAGGCCTCTCCTGGCTGCTTCAACCCTGCCTGCCCCTACTAGATGGGACTTCTCACCATTAAGGGAACTAAGCCCCAAGCCTAGGGTTTTTCTACCCAGTTCGCTACCTAAACTCCAGTAAATAAGACCTGGTATCAATCCAAAGAGGCCTGAGTCTCATTTCTGATTAATTTCATCGTAGGCTAGGCAGAAAAAAAAGACTTCACTTTATAAAACTGAAGTCCCCTATGGGGTAATAGAGATGTATTCTGATATCATCTGCTTACCCAATATTTTTCATTCCAGTGGCAGACTATCAGAGGCTGTAGGCTTAGCCAAATTGTTGGCTTAAAATGTAAGGTTAGAAGGAAGACTGGACAGGAGTGCCTGGGTGGCTCAGTTAGTTGAGTATCCAGCTTCATCTCAGGTCATGATCTCATAGTTATGAGTTCGAGCCCCACATCAGGCTTGCTGCTGTCAGCTTAGAGCCTTCTTTGGATCCTCTGTCCCCATCTCTCTGCCCCTCCCCCAATCTCTCTCTCTCTCTCTCTCTCAAAAATAAATATTTAAAAATTTTTTAAAAAAAGTAAGACTGTACATCAGCTTTGTCACCCCTACAAGTTGTTTCCCCCTCCCCCCTCAATTTTACACCCTCATGCATGATTCCATTTAATTCTCTCAACATGCCTGCGAGGTAGGTATTACTATTCTCTTCTTATCAATAAGGAAACAGGCCCAAAGAGGTTATTAACTTATTTACCCAAGATCAGTGATAGAGCCAAAATTTGATTCCAAATTGTCAAACACATATTGCTCATATGTGGATTTTTTTTTACAAATATGCTACAACAAAAGAAAATTACAGAAAATTATACAGGTCTTTTGCTGTGAGCAGGCAACTGTACAAATGATTGATGATCAGCCTTTCTAGGAAAATCTGTTAACTCCTAAACCCTGAGTTTGAATGGCAGGTGGGCTCACTGTTCTCTAACAGGTGGTTCTCAAGATTGCCAGAAGCCTACCATTCACTGGAGCTGAATGTAACTTTTTGCTCAGCTAATGTCCAGAATTGTTGATTTGGGAACTCTTCAATGGAGTCAATGCCTTATAACCTTCTCTCATAGCCCCTGGGCAACTTCCCAAAAAGTTACAGTTCTCCACCCTCAAAGTGGTGTTCTGCAAGCATGGGGAAAAGTAACTGGGTGGGTTCTTTCTCTCTTTTTGTCTCTCTCTCATACGCACAGAGTCATTATTATGTGGTCTCTTATATGCAGATATCAAAACAATAGTTTGATGTTTCCTGTGCTTAAAACTCAAACTTTGCTGGAGTTATTGATGAAACCCAGTGATATAAGTCTATCCACATCCTATTACTCCATAGAAAACTAGGATGTTTCAGTTCTGTGACAAGAATTTAGTGAAGTCACCATTTGGCAAGGTAACTAGTTACCACTGATTCCATCCTTCCAGGAGGCACGTTAAACTAATTGTGGTCCATATAACCCTGGAGTGTGGCTAACCTAATCCATAAACTCCTGACCACCAACTACAGATCCCTGGTATAAACCTGCCAATATATGTCAAGCTAGCAAGCTTAGATCAATTAATAAATACTATATAATACAAGTTGAATATAATTACAGTTGATCTTTGAACAATGTAGGGGTTAGGGCCACTGATCCCCCACATAGTAAAAAATCTGCATTTAACTTTGGACTCCCCCAAAACTTAACTACTAACAGCCTATTGTTGACCAGAAGCTTTACCAAGAACATAAACTGTCCAGTTAACACATATTTTGTAAATTTATTATATACTGTGTTCTTATAGTCAATGTAGGAAAGAGGAAATGTTAAGAAAATCATAAGAGAAAATATATTTGTATATATTTTGTTGTAGTATATTTATGACAAAAAAATCCACATATAAGTGGACCTATGCAGTTTAAGCCTGTGTTGTTCAAGGGTCAGTTGTACAGTAGACTCTTCTGGACAAATAGTTGGTCAAAGATTACATTGTAGATTGGGAAATCAAGAAAAGATACATACCTTATACATTTTAGTTTCACTTAATATGTGTAACTGTAGATTCACCAATTTTTTTGACATGGTGCCAATTCCATTTCTTTGAAATTGTGTCCATTGATGACTGTCATGCCTTTCTTTGCCCCTGCAATGCATCATCTATAATTTTCTTTTTTTTTTTTAACCTTTATTTCTATTTGAGAAAAGAGAGAGATAGAGCATGAGCAGGGGAGGAACAGAGAAAGGGGGAGCCACAGAATCTGAAGCAGGCTCTAGGCTCCGAGCTGTCAGCAGAGAGTCTGATGCAGGGCTTGAACCCACGAACGGTGAGATCATGCATGACCTGAGCCGAAGTTGGACGCTTAACCAACTGAGCCACTCAGGTGCCCCTCATTTGGGTCTTTTTAAAGTGGAGTCAGGCATTTGCAAATTTTATGATTTTTATGATATTCTTCAAACCTTTTAGTTATCTTCCTCATGTGTAATCAGAAATACTTAAAAGTTATCTTTGTAATTCTTTTTCAGAGTAATATTATGGGGCACCTGGGTGGCTCAGTCAGTTGAGCGTCCAACTCTTGATTTTAGCTCAGGTCATGATCCCAGGGTCGTGGATCAAGCCCTGCATCGGATTCCGCACTGAGTGTAAACCTGCTTAAGATTCTTTCTCTCTCCCTCTGCCCCTCTCCCCTGCTTGTGCATGCTCTCTCTCTAAAAATTAAAAACTAAAACAAAAAAGTAATGGTGCTAAAAGTTTACAATGAAAAATAAGAATCCCCTACTCTACCCTCTCACCTCCAGTCTCCAGAGACAAATTTTGAACTCTTCCAGTTGTTTCTTTGGTACTTAACCTTCCTATTTTTAAAGAATATGCTTTTATGGTATGTATTGATTTATCCATTTTTGGCTATGATATATTGCTTTCCTGTTATGATAGTTGAGAATTTAGCTTTCTTATACCATATACCCCGTGCTTCTCTTCTCCCATCCTGGTTTTTCCGGTATAGTTATGTCACAGTTTTAGGTTTGCCGTAGGCAAAATTCTCAGAATGACCCTCAATGAATCTTACCTTTGTATAATCCCCTCCCCTTTGAGTGTGGGTGGAACCTCTGAATATGATGGATAACACTCCATGATTGTTACTTTATATGGAGAAAGGGAGATTATCTGAGTGGGCCTAACCTAATTATACAAGCCCTTTCAAAGCAGAGTGTTTCCTCCAGTTACCAGCAAAAGAGGAATTCAGAGATTAGAAGCACGAGCGGAATTTGACACATCATTGCTGGTTTTGAAAATGGAGGGGGCCACATGCCAAAGAATGTGGGTGGCATTTAGGAGCTGAGAGTGGTCTGGCTGACAGTCAGCAAGGCTGAGCCCTATAACCACAAGAAACTGAATTCTGCCAACAACCTGAATGAGCCTGAAAGTGTATTCTTTTTTGGAGCCTCACATAAGACCCCAGCCCAGCCAACACCTTAATTTTGGCCTGGTGAAACTAAGCAGAGGACCCAGTCAAGCCTGCCCAGACTTCTGACTTCTAGGACTGCAAAGTAATAAATTTCATAATGATGCAATTTGCTGTAGGTCTTTTTTCATTCATTGCAGTAGATACTTCATGAACCTTTTCAATCCGGAAATTTGTGCCCTTCATTTCTTTTAATTTTTTTATTAAAAAATTTTTCTAATGTTTCTTTATAATTGAGAAACAGAGAGAGACAGAGCACAAATAGGGGAGGGGCAGAGAGAAGGGGAGACACAGAATCTGAAGCAGGCTCCAGGCTCTGAGGTGTCAGCACAGAGCCCAACGTGGGGCTCGAACCCACAAACCGCGAGATCATGACCTGAGCCCAAGTCGGATGCTTAACCGACTGAGCCACCCAGGTGCTCCTGTGCCCTTCATTTCTAGGAAACTGTCTTTTATTAATTTATTCTCTGTTTTCTCTCTTCCCTCTTTTTGGAACTTCCATTTGTCAACTATAAATTCTTCTGAGCTGAGGGGCACCTGGGTGCCCCAGTTGGTTGAGTATCTAACTCATGATTTTGGCTCAGGTCATGATCCCAGGGTCATGGGATTGAGCCCCACTTCGGGCTCTGTGCTGAGCCTGGAGCCTGCTTAAGATTCTGCCCCCCCCCCCCCAAAAAGTAAATTTAAAAAATTAAAACAAAAAACCTTCTGAGCTGATTCTCTAACTCACTAATCATTCTCTTTATTTTCTTTGGGTTTTTAAAAATGCATTCCTTGGGAGATTCCCCAACTTTATCTTCCAACTTTCTGTGTTAATTATCTATTCTATGTAACAAAGTATCCTAAAACAGAGGCTTAACAAACATTTATTACCTCACTGTTTCTGTGACTCAGGGATCCAAGGAGCAACTTAGCTAGGTAGTTCTAGCTCAGGGTTTCTCATGTGGTTGAAAACAGGATGTCAGCAGGGGCTGCAGTCATCTGATGGCTATAGGCCTCAGTTCCTCTCTGGCTGTTGACAAGACACCTCAGTTTCTCACCACATGGGCCTCTCCATAAGCTGCTGCAGTGTTCTCACGTGGGAGGTAACTGCAGAGCAGGTGATCCAAGAGAGTAAGGAAGCCACAATGCCTTTTTATGACCTAGTCTCAGAAGTGACTATCACTTCCACCTTATTCTTTTTGTTAGAAGAAAGTCACTAAATGCAGCCCATGCTTAAGGGGAGGGGAAATAAGCTCTACTTCTTGAAGAAATAGTGAAGAAGTTGTGGACATATGTGGAAAACACCACACCTTTGTATCAGAACATTTTATCTTGGTTACTGTATTTAAGTTCCAAGGGCCATTTTTGGTTATCTGGCTTTCCTTGTGCATATCTTTTCTCTTTTCTTCATGGATATTATACTTTATTCGAAATTCTGTTCCCTGCATTAGCTCCATCTCCTCTGAGTTATTTTTCCTATGACCTTTTTTTTCTCATTGATGACTCTTGTCAAACAATTCATGATCCTTGGCTCTCCATTATAATTTAAGAGTGAGGAACTAAAAGCTGACTAAAAGCCTAGGGCGGGAATTGTCTATTGTGGCCTTCACTGTGAGCTTTCTTCTGGATAGCTACAATTTTTCCAGGAAGAATCGTATAATTGTTTCTCTGGGGCTTGGGTATAATGCTAGGACCAGGACAGGAGAAGGGAGTATTGAGAATCACACTTATGAGGATCTGAATTTTCACTTAATCATCAGATTTTTGGTCTTCCACCATATGCCATCCCTCACAGTGAATCCTGGCTAGGAGTGCAGTGCCTCTTAGATTCACTTTCCCCAAAGAAGTCTTTTTTTCCCAATTTATTGAGATGTAATTGACATATAACATTGTGTAAATTTAAGGTGTACAACATGTTGATTTGATTATATATACTGCAAAGTGATTACTACAATAATATTAGCTAACACCTCCATCTCATTACATAATTACCTTTCTTTTTTGTGGTAAGAACGTTTAAGATCTGCTCTCTTAGCACCTTTCAAGCATATAAAACAGTATTATTAACTATAATCACTATGCTGTACATTAGATCCCCAGAACTTATTCATCTTAAAACTGGAAGTTTGTATCTTTCAACCAACATTTCTTTCCCCCACCCCACAGCCCTTGGTAACCACTATTTTACTCTGTTTCTATGAGTTCAGCTTTTTTAGATTCCATGTATGAGATCATAATAGTATTTTTCTTTCTCTGTCCAACTTACCTTAGCATCATGCCCTCAGGATCTATCCGTGTTGTTGTTGCAAATGGCAGGATTTCCTTCTTTCTCATGGCTAAATAATATTCTACCATACACATATATACACACACACCACATCTTCCTTATTCATTCATCCACTGACAGACACTTAGGTATCCACATCTTGGCTACTGTGAATAATGCTGTAATGAAAATGAGAGTGAAGATAACTCTTTGAGATCCTTTTTTCATTTCCTTTGGATATATACCCAGAAGTGAGATTGCTGGGCAGAGAAATCTTCTATCTCCTTGTTGGGCTAAGTGGTTTTTCTGCTTGTGGTGCATGCTCTGTAGACAAAGTTTCAGTTACCACCTTCCTGTTCTCAGACCTATTCTTTACTCCTGCCTTCTGTGGTAGCTGTTACATTATAAAGTTTGAACCTCTCAGATGAAATGACCCAATTCTAGTTCTTTTTTTTTTTTTTTTTAATTTTTAAATGTTTATTTCGAGAGAGAGAACAAGCATGAGCAGGGAAGGGACAGAAAGAGAGAGGGAGAGAGAATCTCAAACAGGCTCCTCACTGCCAGCTCAGAGCTCTATGCAGGGCTCAAACTCACAAACTGAGATCATGACCTGAGCCAAAACCAAGTCAGATGTCCAACCAACTAAGCAACCCAGGCACCCCGGCCCAATTCTAGTTCTATCCTCCACTGTAGAAACTTAAGTTAGAACTGTTCCCATTCTGAAAGGTTAGTTACTACCCCTCTGTCCACTTGCCATTTTCCAAAAGATATTTCCACTGAAATGTATCATCTGCTGTTTTATCCTTACTCTCTCTTTGCCCTTGAAGGTTAATGCCGTTGTTGTTATTTTGATGTCATTTTAGCAAATTTGAGAGAGAAAGGAAATAAACTTATATGGTCAATTATTTTTTAAAAACTTTCTTTGGTGATATAATTTCAAAATGATATAAAAGTTGTAAGTTTAGTACAAATTCCCTATACTGTTTATCCAAGTTAGCCAATTTTATTTGGCCACATTTTCTTTCCCTCTCCCTCTCTTTCTCTGTCTTAGCTAGTTGAGAATAAGTTGCTCATATTATATTCCTTTATCCCCAGACATCTCAGTTTGTATTTTTTTAAATCTTTTTTAATGTTTATTTATTTTTGAGAGAGACAGAGCACAAGTGGGGAAGGGGCAGAGAGAGAGGGAGACACAGAATATGAAGCAGGCTCCAGGCTTCGAGCTGTCAGCACAGAGCCTGATGTGGGCCTTGAACTCACATACAGTGAGATCATGACCTGAACTGAAGTCAGATGCTTAACCGACTGAGCCACCCAGGCGCCCCTCAGTTTGTATTTTATTGTCTTAGATAACAACCCACAATATAGGTTTTAAACTCAGCAAATTTTAACATTGATACAATACTATTATCTAATCTATAGTCTATATTTCAGTTTTTCCAGTTGTCCCATTAATGTCCTTTAGAGAAAAATTTTTCCTTCAGAGATCTGATTAAGGATCAGCATTGCATTTAGTTGGCATACCTCTTTAGTCCCCTTTAGTCTGGAACAATTGCTCAGTTCCTTTGTGTGTCATGACATTGATACTTATTTTTTTTAATAGTACAGATATTTTGTAGAATTGTCCTTAATGTGAGTTTGCTGATGTTTCTCATGATTAGATTGGGTATAAATATTTTTGGCAGGAATAAGCAACAGTATGTCTTCAGTAGGTTACATCAGGAGGTCCCTAATGTCATTTTGCCCTTTATAGGTGATGTTAACTGACCTTTTGATTAAGGTGGTGTTTGCCAGTTTTCTCCACTGTCAAGTTATTATTTTTGTGTTGTAATTTGTCATTATTATTTTTGTTTTATAATTTGTAGTACTTTCCAGGAAGATACTCAAAAAAAATGTAAATACCTTATTCTTTTTTTCTTAAGTTTTTTTTTTTTTTAAACTTTATTTATCTATTTTGAGAGACAGAGAGTGTGAACAGGGGAGGGGTAGAGAGAGAGGGAGAGAAGGAAAATCCCAAGCAGGCTGCATCCACACTGTCAGCACAGAGCCTGACACAAGCCTTGAACCCACAAACCATGAAATCATGACCTGAGCCAAAATAAAGAGTGAGACACTTAATGGACTGAGCCACCCAAACTCCGCATAATACCGTATTCTTCATCAAACTTCCATCCACTAGTTTTAGTATCTATTGGCAGTTCTGAGTGATACTATTTCGTGATAGCTACAAAATGGTAATTTTCTAACTCAAATCTATTTTAACTCAAGGCTTACAGTAATTTGTTAAGTTTTGAGTTTTTCTAAAACATTCAACTTACTTTTTGTATAATTCACTACTCTTTTTTAACACATAATCTATTAGTTTAATATTTTTTAAAACTGTAAAATTGCAGTTACAAAATAACCCAGCATAAATTGTTTGGCGGGGGGGTGGGGGGGGGCGGACCACACTACTGCCTCATGGTAACCAGTAACCATACAGTTTAATTTGTGGGAGCAGAAGTATGCAGATATGCTGAAGAGTAGCTCTCAGCTGCAACTGAAATGTTGCAGGCATCTTTTAATGTTTTTCAGAGGAAATGAAGAACATTAATTTACCTAGCAGTCCTATTCAGTGGATCTTCTACTATTTATAATATTGAGTTATTCACATTTTATGTTCTAAAATACCTCAAGAAAAAAAAATCAAGACATTGAAGGATCTTATGGGATACCTGGATGGCTCAGTCCATTAAGCGTCCAATTCTTGATTTTGGTTCAGGTCAATGATCTCATGGTTGGTGAAATTAAGCCCCACATCAGTCTCTGAGCTGACAGTATGGAGCCTGCTTGGGACTCTCTTCCCCTCTCTTTCTGCCCCTTCCCTTCTCACCCTCCCTCACTCGTGCACTCTCTCTCAAAATAAATAAACATTAAAAAAAAAAGAAGAAAATGTTTATTTATTTTTAAGAGAGAGAGAGCCTGAGTGGGGGAGAGGCAGAGAGGGAGGGAGACAGGATCCAAAGTGGGCTCTGTGCTGAGAGCAGAGAGCCTGTTGAGGGGCTCGAACTCACAAACCATGAGCTCATGACCTGGGCTGAAGTTGGACGCTTAACCAGCTGAGTCACTCAGGTGCCCCAGAAATTAAGGAATCTTAAAGAATTAATTACTAATAGACACTTAGATAACTTTGTCTTGGACCAAATTGGAGATTCCTGAATGTTTGCCAAATTCACTATGTGAGCTGAGCTAGCATGTAGGAGAGGGATAGATTAGAGCTCCCTTTCCAGGTGTAGCTTAGCTTCTTAGAATTCCTTGTGCCAAAGATGATGGTTCCTAGCAAAAACTGACGAAGTACCCTGAAATTCACATAGAAATTCATAGGACTCGGAATAATCAAAGCAACGTTGAAAAATAACATTGTTGGAGAACATACTTCCCAATTTCAAATCTTCTACAAAGCCACACTAATCAAGACAATGTGATACTGCCATAAGGATTGACATATAGATAGATCAATAGAATAGAATTGAGATCTAGAAATAAACCCTTACACTTGTGATCAATAGACTTTCAACAAGAATGCCAAGACAATTTAATAGGAAAAGAATTATTTTTTCAACAAATGATGCAGCAAAAACTGGAAATTCACTTGCAAGAGAATGAAATTGGACTCCACATCACACCATATACAAAAGTTAACTCAAAATGGATCATAGACATAAATATAAGAGGTAAAACTTCAAACTGTTGAAAGAAAAATCTTCATGACCTTAGATTAGGCAGTGGTTTCTAAGATATGATACCAAAAGCATAAGTGACAGAAAGATAGATAAATTGGATTTCATCAAAATGAAAAAAAAATGTTGTACTTCAAAGGATGCCATCAAGAAAGTGAAAAGTTTGTGAGTTTTTTTGGTAAATGTTTGGATTACAAGACAAATATAAAATAAATAAGTATAAACCTATATTAAGTCAATGATCACAAGAGAAAAACTTGCTAAACAGTTGCATGAAAAGTCTGTGAGTGCAATTTTGATAGGAAGTTTTTTCAAAAGTTTAAGTTATAATTCCATTTTTTAAAACACGAAAAGCAATGAAAACTATTCTATCACACTAACACAAAACTGATAAAATAATATAAAGCATACTATAGAATATAGTACAAAAGAGGAACCCATGGACCAATGTAAGTATAAATGGACAAATCCCACTGACAGATCAAATTCAAGAATGTATTAAAGATAGTCATCTACCGCCAAGTAGGGCTTATTCCAGTAATACAATGATGACTTAATATTGAAAAAGATTGATATATCATACCTATGTCAAATTAAAAAGATATGTACAACTATCTCACTAGGAACTAAAAAGGCATTTGATATTTTTTTAAGTTTATTTATTTTGAGAGAGAGAGAGTACTGTGTGTGCATAAGCAGGGGAAAGGCAGAGAGAGGGAGAGAGAGAATCCCAAGCAGGCTCCACACAGTCAGTGCAGAGCCAGACACAGACCTGATCTCACACAGCATGAGATCATGACCTAAGCCAAAATCAAGAGTGGGCCACTTAGCCAACTGAGCCACCCAGGCATGCCAAAGCATTTGATATATTTTTTTAAGATTTTTTTTTTAATGTCTATTTATTTTTGAGAGAGAGGGAGAGAAAGCACAAGCAGGGGAGGGACAGAGGGAGACACAGAATCTGAAGGAAGCTCCAGGGTCTGCACTGTCAGTGCAGAGACTGACACAGGGTCAAACCCGCAAACTGTAAGATCATGACCTGAGCCACCCAGGTGCCCCAGGCATTTGACATTTTTAAATTTTTGCTTAATGTTTACTTTTGAGAGAGAGAGAGAGAGCATGAGCAGGGATGGGCAAAGAGAGGGAGACACAGAATCCAAAGCAGGCTCCAGACTCTGAGCTGTCAACACAGGCCCAATGCAGGGCTTGAATTCACGAGCTATGAGATCATGACCTGAGCTGAAGTCAGACACTCAACGGACTGAACCACCCAAGTGCCCCTTGATATTTTTTAAAAAACTTTTTGTAGGGATGCCTGGGTGGCTCAGTTGGTTAAATGTCCGACTTTGGCTCAGGTCATATGTCACGGTTCCTGAGTTTGAGCCCCACATTGGGCTCTCAACACAGAGCCTGCTTTGGATCCTCTGTCCCCCTTTTCTCTGCACCTTCTCTCTCTCTCTCTTTCTCAAAAATAAACATTGAAAAAACACACTTTGTAAATTAAGAATGAAAGCATAATAAAGACCTCCCACATCACATCATACATAAAAATAAATTCCAGATGGATTAAAGAGCTAAATCTATAAAACAAAAGTATAGAAACATTAGAGGAAATAATATTTTTACAGTCTTAGGATGGTCTTGGAAAACTTTTTTCATAGGACATAAAGCCTAGAAGCCTAAGAAGATTGACAAAAATTTGTACTAAACAAAAAATTGTAAATTGTGTAACAAAAGACATTAAAGTTAAAAAGAAAGATTGAGAGAAAATATTGGCCATACAAAGATGTGTGTATATATGAATATATACATATATACATACATATCCTCATGTGTATAACTCATATACATAATAATATTCAGAATATATAAAAAGCTCCCAAGTAAAGCACCAATCCAGACTCCCCTTCTCATCTAACATCAGATATTTATTTATTGGGAACTGATTGTGCCAAGTACTGTGTTAAACACTGGAAATACAACAGTGACTAATAGACAATAAGTAAATAAACAAGATGTTCACAGATTATAACAAGTGCTAGGGAGGAAATAAGGGGAGGGTAATGCAATAGATCAGAAGTTATAAACTGCTGACTAGAGGCCAGGCTCAGCTTGCATTGTTCTTTTCTTCAAAAATTTTGGACCAACATTTAAAAGTTAGGAGATTAAGGGGTGCCTGGGTGGCTCCCACTTCCATTCAGGTTATGATTTCACAGTTTGTGAGTTCAAACTCCATATTGGTTCTCTGTATTTAGTGCAGAGCCCACTTTGGATCCTCTGTCTCCCTCTCTCTCTGCCCCTCCCCAACTCGAGTGTGCATTCTCTCTCTCTCTCAAAAATAAATAAACATTTAAAAAAATAAATGAAAATAAAATAAAAGATTTTATGTAAAATCCACATTCTTGCCTCTTAAAAAATTAGAACTGGCCACACTGGCCTTAAATTCCCATGTAACCACAAACAGCCAGAGCAAATAGCAGCTGCCTTGTTAGATGGGACAGGTTTCTTACTCAATTTGCTTTACTCATAAACATCTGTCTGGCTCTTACAGGCAACTGAGTTTGCAGATCTCAAAATGGAGAATAAGTTTATTTATTTTGAGAGAGAGAAAAAGCATGAGAAGGGGGCAGAGAAGGGGGGCAGAGAGAGAAAATCCCAAGCAGGTTCTGCACTGTCAACGTGGAGCCCAATGTGGGGCTCGACCTCACATACTGTGAGATCATGACCTGAGCTGAAGTAGGATGCTCAGCCGACTGAGCCACCCAGGTGCCCCTTTTATTTTTAAAGTTTATTTATTGGAGAGGCCCACTTTATTAAACAAAGTAATCCAGGAGGTAATGTCTGAGCAACACCCTGAAGAATCAGAACAACCCAGCCTTGCTTTATCTTCATAGAAAATTTTAAAATCTAGAAGCAATTCAAGGCCAAAACTATAGCAAAGCACCTGCACCCACTTTGATCACAGACTGCTCTCACTGCATCCCAGCCAGAAGCCTGTAACCCATCTCCCACTTCTGACAAGCCGTTTTAATAAATCATGCACATCCTGAAATATCTATGCACTCTGCCCATCATTCATGACCTCATAATAAAAAGAAACTTAGAACAATATTTCTGGCACTACTACCCTTTCCACAATGACATTCAGGCAACGTGGTTGAAGCCAGGCTTCAACCATGTCATTCAGATTTCTACCTAAAATTCCATTTAGTAGAAAATACGTTCTATTTCTAGTATTTCCTTGAAGCCTTTTGAGCTGTCTCAGAGCTGAAGTGTGGGCCCATGTGGCCAAGGTCTGGGGCACACTAGGCTGACTAGGAGCTTAGTATAAGGCTGTGAAACTCCAGGAAGTTGGAGTGTTGAGCTCCAGGGAAACCTATCAGGACAAAGGTTCATGTATTTGGCTCTCCTCCAGGACATTTAGTCTTTCTAGAATGATTAGTACTGTAACCGCAAACCTCAGATGGGCACTCAGGACTGCCTGACAATCCTATTATATTTCTCTAGTCACTCCCCTACTCCTCAAGGCAATTATTTCACATCTCTTCCTCCTCAAGTCTTTAAAACCCCTCTCCCATCCTCATTCTGAGCTGATAACGTCTTTGCTCCTTGTTTCACTAAGAAAATAGAAGCAATCAGAAGAGACTTTCCATCATCACATCTAACATTCCACTGCATCTGTAACTTCCCTCTAGCACAGTGAGTGAAATGACTCCATTTGTGCACTGGATCTCATCCCCTCTCACCTACTCAAGGATTTTGCTCCTGAAATTATCTCCCTCTCCTTCAGTTTTCCTCCTCCTAAATAAATCATTTCCATAAGTATCCAAATATTCTGCAACCTTTTGCAGGGGGGTGGGGGGGAAGGAAGGAAAGACCCTCCCTTGACCCTGAAAATATTATTCCCATTTCTTTCTCCACCATTCTCTCCTCCTTCCCACCCCTGATTATACCACAACTCCTAGAAAGAGTAGTTTGTACTCATCAGCTAGAGAAAAACAACCATGCTGATAGGCCTCACTTTAAATTCATAATCACTAAACTCAAGTGGGCCTTTATGGCTGCCCAGAAGTCAGACTACATTTCCTTGTTCCATGTACTGTCTCCTGGAGGCCTCTTCATACCTTCTCTTTCCTCAGACTTCCAACACTTCCTCCTCTAGCTTCACTTTCAGATAATGACTTGTTTTCTATTTCACAGTTTTCATTGCGAAAACAGAAGCAAGTAGATTATTTCTTACAACCTCACACAAACCACATCTATCCATCTACATGCTTCTGTGTCCATATTTGTCTTGTAATGAATGAACGGTCCACACACCTATTAAGACCAACCCCTCCACTTGTGCATCAGAGCCCATCTTTTTGCCTGTTCAAGGACACTACTCCAATACTATTTGCACTCGATTGCATCAATTTTTCTGTCCCTGGTCATTCCTATCTGCATACATGCATGCTACAATTTCTTCCATCTTAAAGCCCTATATTTCCTATTTCCCTGCTCCCTATACAGAAAAATTCCTCAAGAGAGTTGTCTGGTCTTGCTGACTCCATTTCTTCTCCTTCCATTCTCTTTTTTATTTTTTCTAATTTTTTTAATGTTTGTTTATTTTTGAGACAGAGAAAGAGAGCTCAAGCAGAGGAGGGGCAGAGAGAGAGAGGGAGACACAGAATCTGAAGCATGCGCAGTTTCCAAGCTATCAGCACAGAGCCCGATGCGGGGCTCAACCCCCGAACCATGAGATCATGACCTGAGCTGAAGTCCAATGCTTAACCTACTGAGCCACTCAGACGCCCCTCCATTCTCTTGAACTCATGCCAGTCAGGCTCTTGCCCCAATCATTCCACTGAAACTGCTTGTATCTAGTCACCAATGTTCATATCCACTTACCATGTTGCTGTTCTCTTAGCTCTCGTCTTGTTTAACACATCAACAGAAGAGTGCAAGAGGGCTCAGATCATTCTGACTCCTGGTACTACTGAGGCTGCTTGCAGTATATGGTCCGCTGGGAGAGGTTTGAGCCTGTAGACCACCATAATGGGGAACTTGCCCCATTTGTTTCTATTATTCAAAAACTGGTTTGGGGAATTAACAAGGAAGGGGAAGGAAGAGTATGGATAAGACACAACATTGTATTTGGCTGTTAGCAAGCCTACATCTACCTTGCTTGCCTCAGTCTTCCTAATCCCGACTGATATGTCCATTAATTCAAGAATCCACAGTTCCTGACTCTGCTCCCCCTTAGTTCCACAATCCAAACAATCTTGCAGGACAGATTTGTAATCCTCACTTGTCTTTAGAATGATTATCTAGCTGATTTCACCATGTCAACACATTCACTCAAGTGGCTTGACCCTTTTCTGTTCACCTGCACTAGCACTTGAGCCTGTTCTCCATGCTCAAATTAACCACACTCTTAACCTTGCCTATCACCTAGGGCTTTAACAGCAACCATAAAAATGAACCTATTAATATTAAAACTTCTAATACTCTTATTATAAGGATATTTTTAAGTCATTCACAATTTTTCTTTAAAGAAAGATAGGGTTTTTTTTTCTCCTGTAGGTGTGACTGTATTAACATTCTACTCAAAAGGGCCCACTCAAGCTTTCCTTATTATAGTCATAATGGAAACTCATAGAGGTGAGTCAACACATGTAACCAAATATTCTGTGAGTCTCTGCCTCCTTCCTTTCTTTTCCTCTTGATAAAGAACTAAAATAGAAAAACCAAAGGGATGTGGGGAGCATACTTAGGTCTATCTTTGACTTCATAACTCAGTTTTATCAGGTATCCAGGGTTGTTCATGTTCAGGGGGCTAACTCACACTAAGCAAATTCAGAGTGCCTCAGTTTCCTTGCCTGTAAATGGAGATAATAATGCCTTATAGATCTGTTGTGCAGATTAAATGAAATGAAATAATGTATGTAATACACATAAGACCTAGCACACAAAACTGTACAATAGGTGACTGGAGGAAAAGTTAGAAACCGTAATATATGTTAGTATATATATGTGGAATACATACTTTTCCTATGACCGAAATATCTTTGTTTACTTCTTGAGACATACTTGCCAGGATAGGGTATCTGGAAAGCAATATTTTTAACTATTAAGTTTCCTTGAGAAGCAAAAACTACTGGCTGGCTTCAAAGGATTTTTCCTCCAGTTACAGCTATCCGCACAAGAGCACCCCTCACCAGTGACCAGAACTCACATGTCCACCAATCAGTAGATTCCTGCCCTCCCAGATTCATTCTTCCTGATCCTAATACTGGTGGCCCCTGCAGTTTCGGTCCAGCTTCCAGAATTTGTTCACCTTATGTGCTGGTCTCTTGGAATGCCTAAGTTTTCCCTTCTCTGTTCTCCCCTCCCTGGGGAGCATGACCCTATATCTGCCCTTTGCTTTGCAGACTCTGTCTCACCACCTACTTTGAACTCTGCTCTCCTGTCTAAGCTTCATACCTGAGGAGTCCTCTTAGTCCAGAGTTTCATTGTCTTGAATTCAGACGAATTAACTTTTATTTGGCCCTTTGATGAGGCAACTCCGTTGTCCTGTTGCATGAAAACCCAGTGTCAGTCTAAACCTCATCATAACACAAATCTACACTCAGGACATTTCCCACTGATAGGAGTCTCAGAGGCAAGTTGATGGGAGTGGTGGTAGGAAGAGATTATTGTTGTTTTTGTCTTGAGACAAATGACAGTTCCCTGCCAGACTTTAGCAACTGCCCTCTAGCCAGACACAGTGACTACAAGCTCCACACATCTTCCTCCACTGCTGCTTTTATCATTCCTCTTCCCAGAGGAATTCACTGAGTACTCAGAGCTGCTCTCCCAATTCTTTTTTTTTTTTTTTAATGTTTATTTTTGGGAGACAGAGAAAGAACTTGAGTGGGGGAGGGGCGGAGAGAGAGGGAGACAATTCGAAGCAGGCTCCGTGCTGTCAGTACAAAGCCCAATGTGGGGCTCGAACCCATGAACTGAGAGATCATGACCTGAGCCAAAATCAAGAGTCAGACACTTAACCAACTGAGCCACCTGGGCTCCCGTCTAAATAATCTCTTCAAAGAAAGAGTAAGCCTCAAATGCATGGTAAAAGCTGAGCACTTCTCACTTGCATTCTCATTTTCTGGATCCTGTCAGAGGATATTAGATGATTTTCCCCACCCTGGCTGGAATGTTCTTGATCAGTCTTCTAGGTCTTCTGATCTTTCCCAACTGCCTGTTTGGTGACCCACCTGTTGGGAGACAGCTGGGGATGCCATTCTTAGATTCCAGCAGAGGGCACTGTAGTTCTGGCTTTTCAAATGGGAGTTTGAATGGCACAATTCAACCAAGAATGAATTGCCCAAAGCCTCTATAAACCCCTCTGCCTTTCGAAATGTATAAATTTACTGAAGTTAGAGAAATGTTGCTTGGAGGCACATGGGTGGCTCAGTCAGTTAAGTGTCTGACTCTTGATTTCACCTCAGGTCATCATCTCACAGTTGTGAGAGCGAGCCCCGTGTCAGGCTCCGCACGGGGCCTGGGTGTGGAGCCTGCTTAAGATTTTCTTTCCCTCTCCCTCTGCTCCTCCCCTGCCCCCAACCTCCCCACCATGTGTGCACTGTCTCTGAAAAAGATTTTTAAAAATAATAAAAAGGAAACGTATCTTGGAAACAACCCATACATCTTGTAGCTGCTATAGACCATCATCCCCTATCTACCTGAAACTAGAGAAGATACTCAGGCTACTCATAACTACAATCTGCCAAAGCCTAAGAAGGAGGCACCTCCAAGGTGGGTGACTATGTCTGTATAGCAGCAGATAGGCCACTTTTTCTATGGGACCGCAGCCTTTCCCCACTGGTTTTCTGCACTGGCACTGGTCCAGTCTACTGCAGAGTGGCCAACCAGGTTCAATCCTCTGCTTCCCCAATGCCGGTCATAGGAAATGATACTCCACATTTCAGTGGAGCTCAAGGAGGCAGGGATCTGCCTTTATTTTATTTTATTTTTTTTTTATTTTTTTTAATGTTTTTATTTATTTTTGAGACAGAGAGAGACAGAGCATGAACGGGGAGGGTCAGAGAGAGAGGGAGACACAGAATCTGAAACAGGCTCCAGGCCCTGAGCTGTCAGCCCAGAGCCCGATGCGGGGCTCAAACTCACAGACCGCGAGATCATGACCTGAGCCGAAGTCGGACGCTCAACCGACTGAGCCACCCAGGCGCCCCTGGGGATCTGCCTTTAGAATGAAATAATGAGATCATGTGCCACACCCAACTCAACACTGGTGAGCAGATACCTTTGACAGGACCCCCACTGAGCTGTACACAAGGGATCCCAACAAGAGGCCAGTTTTATCAGTTTGTGTTTTCCCTTAGTCCTTTGTTTTGCCTGGAAGCCCTGAATAGATGATTTCAAGAACAGGTTAGTGTGGTGGTTAACAGCCTGGGCTCTGGATCCAAAATACTGAGTTATATTCATGTCTCTGCCATATGCTAATTTAGTGAACTTGGGCAAATTAGTAAACTTCTCCGGGACTCTTTTCCCCCATTTGTAAAATAAGATAATAATAGTACCTACCTCTTATAGTTGTGCCGAGCACATTTGTTATTCATTTGGTTTATTGTTATCATCTCTAGAAGATCCATGTAGTCCCTTTTATATCAGCAGTCTGCAGCCAGCAGTAGGTCTGTTATCCCATACCCCATCTACTTCCCCTGTGTTCAGAATCCTGAACAAATGCACGACTTTGAGGAAGATATTTTTTGGACATGGAGGCAAAGGAACTGCCCCCATATGTAAAATGTGCCCGGTTCCCTGGTCTTATGCTCCTGTCTACTTCCTCCCAATGCACTGACGATGTTCTTGTGTCAATGAAGACAATAAATCAAGATGGTCTTCCAAACACTTCAAACTGCCTTCAGCCAATTTCAGTCTATGTTATTGCTCCAGCCAACTTCAAGGTATTAATGCCCAGAATCTGATAGGAAATCCTAGATAGGAGTCATTTTTTATGTAAAATACCACAACATTTTCTCTCAAACTGATCTGTGAATTTCTAGTCAGGGTGCTGTTACTGTGCTTACAGCAATACCAACTTGCAAGTAATGTGTGTTAGATATTATCACCACTATGTACTAAGCATCTGGAATGGTCAAGCAAGTATCCTAATCTACAAGTCAGAATTCTAGCAGCCATTGAGGTAGACCCATTCTAAAAATTCTTCAACCTGAAAACATTGTGACCAGTCACTCCTAGTTCCAACTAACCGGGGGCAATAGGCAAAGTAGTGGATAACAGTGGCCCTATGCAGCCTGTAGTATTGAGAAACCTGCAACAATAATTTGGGTAAGTGGAGGATCCATCCAAGTACCTTTGCACCACCCCAATGTCCTTCATGATACATTCAAAGTATAAGATGTGGTCTTATGGAAACTCCCAATTTATGGCCCAGTTCTAGAAGAAACCATCAGGGCCTTTTGTACCACCAAAAACTATATGGAGCGTAGTATTAACTGGGGGGATGAAGAACCTCTGTTACACTACCAACAAAATGATGGGTTCATCTACTCTGCCACAGTATAGTTTGCTTATAAGAACTCATTGCCTCCCTCTACCTCAACATGCCCATTCACAGTAGCTGTGGCATGATTTTTACCTACAGCTCACCACCCTTCAGCCCAGGTGGCTTCCAAAAGTTGGCAGCTGGGGGAAATTATGGGTTACCAAAAATATCTTCCAGTTTGCCAAAAACCCCATCCAAAGAGTATGCCAGCTGGTGCTTGATTCAGGAGGAAGGCATCCAAATGAGAGATACTGTCCAGCACACCTCCAAACACACAGTAACCACTTATATGGAAAGCTGGGAGCCTGCTACTTGAAAACTGAGATTAAATAGAGAACATGACCTGGCTGTACCCTTAAGGACAATCAGTAAGAGACCTCAGGACCAGATAAAGAGCTCCTACCATTACCTGCACCCAGACCAATAATTACTCTCAGTCAAGGTCCCTTTGCCCACTAGGAATATGGTCTTGCTCTTTCTCCTCAGTCCACATGTACTTGGCCACAGACATTCTGCCACCCCCACCTTGCCCAAAGTCAAATGACACTATTTCCAGGAACTGGCCCCTTATTGTGGTAATCTGTGATGAAGTACAAATCAGCCCCCAGGCTCAATTCAGGCTTGGAATTCAGAACTCAATATTCTGTCACCTGTCCAAATCCTCAATTGGCAAAGAGGGGATTCAAACAGTGCATCACTCTGGTGGTATGAGAGAGAATGTGAAAGAAGATTTCCACCAGAGAGCAAAAGTTGAGGAGGAAGGACAGAAACGAATGAATGGGGTCAAGCCAGAATGAAGGGGAAAGCAGGAGCCAGGGAAAAACTCCAGAAGACAGGTAGCATCCCCACTCTGTACCAGAGGTGAGTCAGCGATCACAACAATTTCTGGAGAGAATGGCTTCCAGTTCCTGACAAGCTCAGGAGTCTGAGATGCAAGCCAAATCTAGCCTATTTAAGCAGAACATGAATTTATTAAAAAAAATATTGGTGGGATAATATCAAAAAGCTTCTGCACAGCAAAGGAAACAATCAACAAAACGAAAAGGCAGCCCACAGAATGAGAGGAGACCATTGTAAACTGTATATTTGATAAAGGATTAATATTCAAAGTAAATTCCTGTAACTCAATAGAAAAAAAAATCTGATTAAAAAACTGACATAAGATTGGAGTAGACATTTATCCAAAGAAGACACATGTATAGCCAACAGGTATATGAAAAGATACTCAACATCACTAATCTTTAGAGAATTGCAAATTAAAATTACAATGAGGGGTGCATAGTGGCTCAGTCGGTTTAAGTGTCTGACTTTGGCTCAGGTCATGATCTCGTGGTTTGTGGGTTTAAACCCCACATCAGGCTCTGTGCTGACAGCTCAGAGCCTGGAGCCTGCTTTGGATTTTGTGTCTCCTCTCTCTGCCCCTCCCTGTTCTCTCTCCTCTCTCTCTCAAAAATAAATAAACATTTTAAAAAATTACAATGATATATCACCTCACACCTGTAAAAGTGGCTGTTATTTCAAAAGGGGGGCGGGTGGTGCCTGGGTGGCTCAGTTGGTTAAGCATCTGACTCTTGATTTTGATTTGTGAGTTCTAGCCCCACACCGGGCTCCATGCTGACAATGTGGATCCTGCTTGGGATTCTCTCTCCCCCTCTCTCTGCGCCTTCCCTGCTCTCTCTCTCTAAATAAGTAAACTTTTAAAAAGAAATAACATGTTGGTGAGGATGTGGAGAAAAGGGGGGGAACCTTTGTATACTGTTCATGGGAATGTAAATTGGTGCAGTGCGTGGAAAACAGTACAGAGGTTCCTTAAAAAAGTAAAAGTAAATCCTATTTCTGGGTATATACCCAAAGGAATTGAAATTATGGTCTCAAAGAGATATCTGCACTTTGATGTTCATTACAGCATCATTCACAATAACCAAGACATGGAAGCAACATAAATGTCCATCAATACACAAATGGATAAAGAAAATATGATCACACACACACACACACACACACACACACACGGGCGCACGAATATTATTCAGCCTTTAAAAGGAAGGAAGTCCTGCCATTTGCAACAACATGGGTGAACCTGGAAGACATGCTAGGTGAAATAAGCCAACAAGGGACAAATACTATATGATATCACTTACGTGAAAAATCCAAAATAATCAAACTTACAGATGCAGAGACTAGAATGGTGGTTGCCAGAGGCTGGGGGTAGGGATAAGTGGAGGGGTAGTAGTCAAAGGGTGCAAAGTCTCAGTTATATAAGTCCTAAGGGCACCTGGGTGGCTCAGTCAGTTGAGTATCCAACTCATGATTTCGGCTCAGGTCATGATCTCGATGGTGAGATCGGGCTCAGCACTGAGTGTAGAACCTGCTTGGGATGTTTTCTCTCTCACACATACACAAAATAAATAAACATTAAAAAAAAAGATGTTATTTAAAAAAGGTAAGTCCTAGAGATCTGTACAGATAGAACCTACAGTTAATACTGTATTATATACTAAAATTTTCCTAAAAGCATAGATCTCCTGTTAAATGTTCTTATCACAAAATAAATTACAATAAAGAGGGCAGGAGGGAATTTTTGGAGGGGATGGATAAGGTTTACGGCATAGATTGCAGCGATGGTTTCACAGGTGTCTACTTACCTCCAAACTCATTCAGTTATACATATTAAATATATACAACTACTTTTACATCAATTTTACAATAAAGTAATTTCTTTAAAAAGAATATCGGTAAGTGCATAGAGCTGTAAAAGGAACAGAGAACCAGGTTTGGTGGCTAATAACCAGAAAGAATGTTCAGAATCATGCTGCAGACCTGGCTGGCATAGACACTGCTGCATTCAGTACTGTAGCAGACACCGCAGACATCAAGGACACTGGGCTCTGGATGCTGCTGCTAGAAAGAAGAGGTAGCTTCGCTGCTGCAACTTCCCATTAGTAGAAAAAGACTTTACACAGCCCCTGCTTCTTTGCAGCCTCATCTTTGATTCCGAATCTGAGGCAGATGTGTTTGGCCTAGCTAAAACTCTTTGCCTATGCCCTAGCTGCAAGAGAGGCTGCACCTTAGTCCATCTGGGCTGCTATCACAGAACGCCATAGACTGGGTAGCTTATCAATAACAGAAATGTATTTCTCACAGTTTTGGAGGCTGGAAGTGCAAGAGCACTGTGCCAGCCTGGTCAGGAAGAGGGCCTTCTTTCAGGTTGCAGCCTTCTCATTGTGCCCTCATGTGGTGGAAGGGGAGACCTCTCTGAGGTCTTTTTTAGAAGGGCACCAATTCCATTCTTAAGGGCTCTACCCTTATGACCTAATCACCTCCTAAAGACCCCACTTACAAATACTATCACCTTGGGAATTAGGTTTTTGATATAGGAGTTTAGGGGAGACACAAACATTTAGACCTGGGTAAGGAAGTTCTGGTCTTTTCAGCCTCCATAGTGCGATTCCAGTTTTGCCTCAGAGAGGATTCCTAACCCCCCATAAGAATGCTAGGTCTATACTGCCCTACTCTAGGGGCGTCTCGGTGGCTCAGTCACTTGGGTGTCTAACTTCGGCTCAGGTCATGATCTTGCAGTCCGTCTGTTCAAGCCCTGCGTCTGTCTCTGTGCTGACAGCTCAGAGCCTGGAGCCTGCTTCAGATTCTGTCTCCTGCTCTCTGTCCCTCCCCGCTCGCACTGTCTCTCTCAAAAATAAAATAAAAACATAAAATATATACTGCCCTACTCTACCATACCTTACCTTACCCTACCCTACTCTCTACCACTTTTCTAGCCCCTTCCCTGCCCCTCTCCATTTTGCCAAGCACAAATCAGGCTCTAAATCAATAGCAAGCTGAAACCTCTCTCATACTTCTATCTTCTACACACTTGCTATCCTGCTGCCTGGAATGCTCTTCTTGATACCACTATGTCCCATGGACTCCTTCTTATCCTCCAAGACTTAGCTCAAACATAACTTTCCCTATTAGACCAGTTAAAGCTCTTCAAATATGCCAATCCCAGGAAATAGGTGTCCATCCAGATAAGGGGCCTTTTTCACCTGCACTAACCCTAAGGGTCTGTCAATATCCTGATTCCAGCAGGAAGCCATTCAAAACCCAGGAGTTGAAGAGAAGCAAGAGAAGGGTGAGGGATGTCTTGTGATCGGTTCCCTCTCCCTCCCTTCTGACACAGGCATTGTGAATTGACTTCTGAGATCTGAGATCAGATTTGACTGGCTAGGAGAGACCCCTGCCATGTGCCTGGTTGGTATGGAGACCAGAGACTCAGAAAACCAAAGAGCCCCACTTTGTAAGTATTTATAACAAGTCTGCTTCTTGTTTCAGACCAGAAGGAACCAGTGCCCACTAGGCTTCCCCGTATTATCTCAGAAGATGGGAATTATTCCGTACACCAGAATAGCCACACAAGGTATCATGAAGCTATAAAGAAGGTGTTGTTAAAGACATGTAAGTATCTTGGAGTGGGCACTATGCTAGGGGCAGAACAGATATGCCTGAGTTCATAAAGAATGGCTGGGCTGTGGTGGGGCATGATTTTAGGGCAAGGGGAAAAAAAAATAGCCAAGAAGGGGGGCTGAGAAAAGGAGGGAGAAAGTAGACTTGAATGGGGTAAGCAAGATAAAACAAAAATTGAATCAGACTGGAAGCTGAAGCCCCATATTTGAGTCCTAGTTTTAAGTGTCTCACCTTGGGTAGTCACTTACGCTTGCTCATTTGTTAAGGAAAAAAAGGGGGAAAAAAATGCCTGCTCTACCGAACTTATGGAACTGTGAGGATCACAACAAAATGAGATAAGACAGTACTTTTTATATTATATGCTATGCCTGTGAGTAGTGGTAGACCAAGCACTAGCTTTGGAATTTGAATGGAGTTTAAACTCCAAACAGGTTGTGTGACCTTGGGCAAGTTCCTTTAACCACTTAACCTCACTGAACCATGTGAAAATGGGAATCATACTCTAGCATTGTTATAAAAGTTAGAGAAAATGTACATTTAAAAAAGATTCTAGGACAAACTACTGATACATGTGAGAACTAGGAATCTTCAAAGAGTTATGCCATGTAAAGAAAGCCAGTCCCCCCAATGTCATTTATATAACATTCTTCACATGACAAAATTATAGAAATGAAGAACACATTATTGATTGCCAATGAAGGGGTGGGAGAACATGACTATAAAAGGCCAATTACCTTTCCCATTGGGAGAAACTGAGTAAAGGGTACACAGGATCTTATGTTATCATTTCTTACAACTATATATGAATCCATAGTTATCTAAAAATTAAAGTTTAACTCAGAAAACTAAGATACTTTCAGAAATTTAAAGAGACATATGTGTGAAGAGGAGTATCTAAGAGTTATTCCTAATAGCAAATTCTTTTTAAGAGCTTACTAGTAATCAAGAGGAAAACAACTAAGTAAAACATGTAACATCTACTCAAATGGTATATTAGGGATTTTTTTTTTAAATAATGATTATAAAGACTATATAGCCAGGATATTAGGCTATAATTAAGCTTAAAGAATATACAAATTTTATACAGTGGTATAATTAGATTTATCCAAGTAAAGAATAAAAATACAAAAAAACCTAGGAAAGTCTGATACACTATTCAAAATCTTAAGAACACCTAATACATTTAGAACATAATAGACACTTGATAAGTGACTCTATTAGCAGTACCTAAGTATGAGGTACTCATTGCTGAGTTTCAGAGAATTACCTGGAATGAGAAAAGGAAGCAATTTTTTTCAGAGAGGAGGGAAGGGAATGAGAATGATTAAGCCTGAGAGCAAGGGGGAAGAGCCAGTAGACCCATCTTGCACATTTCCCTAAGGGGTTGGCCACTTGTTTTTCCACCATCTTAGCACTTGGGAAAGCTCTCTTGGAGATGGGCTTAGTAACAGCAGGAAGAACCAAGACTGATTCAACTGACCATGAAGGGTATTAGATGCTGGAATCCGGAAATGAAGATGGGTGTGGTGACCAGATTCCCAGGACTTCTTCAGCACCTGGTCAGGCCCAGTTGCTAGGCTGGGCTTATACTGCCATGGGGGAGCAAAGAACTTGAAAAAATTGGATAACTTGCCCTTCCCCAACATTCAGTCCCCAATCAGGTCTTCAGAGTCCCCTTGACTGATGCTCAGAACTTCAGCTTCTGGCGGTCCCATGATCCAGGAGTGCGCCCAGAAGAAACCATGCCATGGATCCGGAGCCCCCGCCACTGCCTCGTTAAAAGCCCAATGACCAGGTTGGGCTGGGATGGGTAAGGGTGGGGAGGCAAAGGGAAGTACTCCATCCTTAGAGACTGCTTCACTCTACTAAAGAGTTAGGGAATAGAAGACAAAGTTTGGATCTTACCAGGAAAAGCTGGCCCCAGAATCTGGGCAGTGGTGGCATTCAAAGAAGTTAAAGATCTGTTTATGTCTGTGTATTTCATCTTGTGGATAGGACTTCTGGAGCAAGCACAAGACAAGTATCTATAGCTCTCCTGTGAGGTCCAGGGATGTTTCCACTCCCTTCATTGCTGTCTCCCACCCTCCAACCACCATTCATAGGCAGCAGCCCTACTTCCTCATTACTGCCCCTGCCCTTTCTGCCCTAAGCCAGTCTTGGGAGCTATGTTTAAGGACACAACCACACACACACCAGCCTGGCCTGGCTGAATCTGAGACCCTCTCTTTCTTTTCCAGGTTTATGGATCACTCTGTTCTGAGTGACAGAAACTTCAGTCTGTATTGAACAGGATATATTTGCACGATGGACTGTGGAAGCAGGGCAAAGAAGGAGAAAACGGAGAAGGTGTCCTGGTTCCACTGAGGGACTAATGGGAGGAGGGGACCTCAAGAACAGAGTAAACATTGGATTAGAAATCATTTGTGTGCACTGGCAGTGAGGGGGAGGGAAATTATTCCAATGCCCAAATTCCTATGAGATCAGATGTGTGGGAGCCAGAACTTGGTGTTTGGTTTGGGAGGGGCCAAGGTACAGGAAAGACTACTGAGGGTGTCCTTGACCTCAGGAATGGCAGGTGTCCGAGTAACAAGTCTGGGAAGACACACAATGGTCTTCATGATGCTGAAGGGCCTAGAGTAGTCATGCTCTCTGAAGACACTGCAGCTTCAGCTTGGCAGGGAAAAAACCAGAGGAAACCCTCTAGCCACAGAGGAAAGGCTGCCTCCTATACCTGGCTCTGACACTTCTGACCCAACCCAGGGCCCAGAACATCTTCAGAGAGCTGGGAATTTTACAAAGAGTTTGATTTTATTGATATTTAAATATATTAAATATTTCACTGAAATACATGGTATACCACCCTCCCCCACCCCCACAGTGGTTACATTATAAAACCAAAGTCCATGGGCCTCCCATCCACTGACTCCCCCACCAACTGGTGAGAAAGGGGGCAATGGTAGCCCAGGAAAAGGGCATGGCTGGCACTGTGGTATGGGGAGTCAGGGTGTTGGACAGTCCCTCCCACTTGACAAGAAGCAAAGACAAATCACCCAAGACTGAGGTCTTCCCACTCTGGTCTCCTTACACCCCTATCCCCACCCCAGGGCTCCAAGCAGTCCCTTTCCCATCCAGGGATATGTCTGGGGAGAGAGAGTTGATCTTCTCTCTGGACCAACTAGTCTTTTCCCCTCCTCCTGCCATAGCTAATGAAGTGCCTGATGACCCACTTGACTGATGCATCAAGATCCCCCAAGGCAGGCAGTGCAAGCCAGAAACCAGGCCTCTGCAAGGAGCTCGAGTCAGAAAAGGCATGAGGAAGGGCAAGGGTGCCACCCACCCCTTTCATTCCCCAAACTTAGCAACTCTGGAACCCTCTTCTCTGTCTCTCTAATCATCTTTAACACAAAATGATCTTCAAGCAAAATTCAGGCTAATGCCTCTGCTTAAATAGGTACAGACAGACAGAGAAACCAAGGCACCAACTAAGTTAGGTGGCAAGGAGGTTGCAGGGAAAGGAGTAAAAGGAAGGCAGAGATAGGAAGGGAACCTAGAGTCCAACCTCCTGACCCTCCTTCCAGCCCTTGAAGGCTTCATGGAGACTGGGGAGCCAGGAACATGCTAGACTGAGACTGAAGGCTGGGGAAAGCCAAGTTTCAGGTTCCCTTGCCCCATCCCCTAGTACCAGTATCTGGGTCCTCAGAGGGATCCCATGCTACCCCAGTCCCAAAGTATACCACCATCTGGGGAACCCAGGAAAGTCCTGAGGCTCTGCCCGCCAAACCCAGACAGTTCAAGTGCATGAGCACTGAGGCTCAAGCAGGCGCTTGGGTCCCTGCCCCAGGCAGGGAGACAGTCATGCTGCACACACGGCCCCCAAATGGCACTTAGGGATTTGGCACAAAAAGGACTCCTCTCCCCAGGGCCACCTTCCTCTTGCTGCCACACCCCATGCTACTCCTGTACAACCTAGGCGTCTCTCTCCATCCCTTGAAATCAGAAACCCTGCCTTATTCCCCGAAGACAGAGGCCCACAGGAGAGAGGCAACCCAGGGTGGAGAGCTGAGGAGAACCATAAGGACACACACAGACCTGGAAACAGATACACACACAAAAAGGCTGACAGGCACACACATTACACAGACATACAGGCCCTCCCCAGTGCCAAGACTTGGGAGGACAGGTTTGAGATCAGGGTCACCCTCCTCCATGCCCTGACCCTTTTCTATTTGGCAACAGAAGGGGTAGAGATGCTCTGTGCCCCCTTGCCAGCAGACAGCAAGAGAGCATGGGGGCAGAGTGACCTGATCCTGACCCCAATGGGGCCCTCAGATCAAGAGTCTGGTACCACCCCACTCCCTGGCCAGCCTGCTCTCTTGGGCATCTACAGGTGAACTTCCAGCTCCTGACCTTTTGACATCCCCACATACGTGCTTGCTTTCTGGCTGGGTGTTTTCACAGTACCAAAGGAGGCTAGATGCCCCTTTTCCTGGAGCTGTGCAGGAACTAGGGCTAAATCTGAGCTGTCAGAAGTCCCTTTGTTCCCCTTTGGGGACAGATCATGGGACTGGGATTTGGCAAATGGAAACATTCCCCTGAAATATGGACAGAGCAGGGTCCCCAGAGCATCTCCCTCGTCTGCCCTGTGCCTAGGAGGAAGACCCGACTGGGGTGGGGTATCCAAGGCCAGTGCTGGGGATGCAGGCATAGCAGAGGCAAGCATGGAATAGGCACTCCTCATGCCTGCCCCAGTCTTTGTACAAAATATTCCCAGGAAAAAGAGGGAAAGGAAGGGCCCAGCCCTGAGTCTGTTACCCAGACAGACAGGGAAAGGGTAGGCATGGCAAGCTGCCATTTTAATCCCTGCTGCCTCTGCCGCTGCCCTGCCCCCTCCCCTGCTCCCAAAAGCTGGAAGAGAGGAGAGGGAACAGCCCTATCCCAATTAGAAAAGTAAAAGTCACTTGCATAATCCTCTTGGTATCCCCCTGTTCACCAGCCTGAGGGCAGACGAGCATGGTCCAAGCACAGCCTGCTGGGAGGTTCCCTTTTGTGGTCAGCAGGGTCTGGAGGCTCGGTGCCCCCTGCCACAGCTCCACCCAGCGAGCACAGAGTCCACTCAAATGCCCACCTTGGTCCTGTCAGCTGAATGTGTAGTTGGGTCCTGCTAACTGGGGGGGCCCCCATTGAGGAAGTAGGTGGTCATCTCCCCCTTGCCCTTCACCTTGACCACCCCTCGACACTCCAGCTGGTAGCCCTTGGCAGCTAGAACCTGGTACAAGTCCGTGGTCACCTGGGGGATGGGAGGGGAACCCACTTAGCCTGGGATCCTTCCTGCTGCATTTGCAGGGGTCCAGGGGTTTCTAGTCATGCTAGCCCCCCATCCCACACACCCCCAACCACAGAACACTGCCACCCTACCCCTGTCCTAGCTGACCTGCAGAAGCCCTCCGGACCCATACCCTTCCCAGCCTCTGCTCACATCCCCCTCACCTGGATTCGGTCAGGGACCCCCGTGCTGTCCATACGGCTAGAGACATTCACTGTGTTCCCCCAGATGTCATACTGTGGTTTCCGAGCCCCAATGACGCCTGCCACGACTGGGCCCATGTTCAGCCCTGCGATGGGGACAGCAGCAAGAAACAGACTAGTGGATGTTCCAGAGTCAGCCCAGGGAGTCATCCCCCCTCCTGGAACCTTTAGAAGGACCCAGAGAAGAAAAGTGGCAAAGGGACAAGTGTCCTGGTTGTAAAGAATGGAAGATCTGGGTATGTCAGCTGAGCAGCTCCCCTGAGTTAAAATAGCTATTGCTATAACAGTAGTTAATCAACTGAGTGCTTGCTCTGTGCCAACCACTCTGGTAAGCTTTATGCATTCCATTATTTCATCCCTTCAACAACCCTAAAAGGTAGGTATCATCCCATTTTATAGATAACCTTGTGAAACGTAGAGGAGTTGGGCAACTTGCTAAACAAGCCAGTAGGTGGAACAACCGGAATTTAAACCAGTTATGAGTCCAGAACCCAGTCTGTTAACCATTACTCCCGCCCATCAGCTCCTAGGACATCTGAGAGGAAGTACCTCTTATTGGACTGGCCATAGGTGAGGGTACAGGTACTAGAGCTTAAATAAACCTGGTTCTGAATCCTAGTTCAGCCACCTACTAGTTGTTTGACCTTGGCCAAGTTATTTAATCTGAGAGTCAGTCTCTATCTGTAAAAGGGGATAACAATGTGAGGATTACGATGTCTCAGTGCCTAGCACACAGTAGGCCCTCAATCAATGATCTCTGTTCTTAATATGAGACGAGCTAGGAGGTGAGAGAAAAGGACATCCCAAAGGATTCCTGATGGGAAATCTGTGATGCCATCCCCAGCCTGATTCCTTGGCCTCACCCAGAAACAGCCCTGGGAAAAAGCTGCCAGGCAAGCGGGCCATCTCACCAATCTTCATCTGGAAATTGTTGAAGGAGTGCTCGTTGATGTGCTTCATCTGTTCCATGAGCCGCATGGCATAGTCAGCCAGGGCAGTGATATGGGAGCGGCCCGCTTGATCATAGGTGCTGGCATTCAGCCCTGAGGCAGCCATGTAGGTGCTACCAATCGTCTTGATCTTCTCCAGCTGCCGGAACCGCTCCTCGCTGATGATCTGGACAGCACAGGGAGACCTGGCTGTCAAGGCAGAGAGGCCAAACCCACCCTGCCCAATGCTCACTCATGCCATGCCTTGGCCTCATCCCCCCCTTCCCTGTTTCAACAGCTCCCATCCTTTTAGTGAGTGAGTCCCGTCTTCCAGTTAGTGCAGGACTGAGGGAGGAACTTGGAAAATAGGCCTCCTTTACAAGGCAGCCATCAGAACCTCAGGCCAGGACTCAAGCATACAGCTTTAGGCCAACTTCCAAAGCTCGCTCACAGAATCCAGAACTATAGAAGGGATATTAGCCGTCAATTATTCTAACCCTCACTTTTTGGGAAACTGAGTGCCAGAGGGAAGTGACTTTCCTCCAGAACACTAATGACCCATTCCTGACCTGGATACTCAGGATACTTCCTCACATTTGCTTCCATTTTCTCTATTGAGGGGCCCATCTTGCTTACTTGGGCTCATGAGGTTCTGTCCAGTTTACTGCCTTCTTATTCAGTAACATCCACCCGGTACCTATCATGTCCTCTCCGCAGGTCGTCATGTCCTTTGCTCCCCAGCCGTGATGACCCTGCCCCACTGGGGCTGACCTCGCTGCCTCGGACACCAAGGGTCCTTGTCCTTGTTTCTGCCGTACCTACCCTTACTCCTACCCTAACATCTCTGGGTCCCATCAAACCTCCCTTCCTCCTCCCAATCCAGCCACGCCTCCTCCAATGCTGGCCCTCCTATCCAAAGTTCTCTCCACTGCCCTGGTCCGGCTAGTCTCCCTTAGGCGCTCTGCCAGCACCAACCAACCAGATAAGTACCTCATCAAAGTCAGCGATGATTTCGTTGAGCAGCCGCAGGCACTCGACGCCCTCATTGTTTGCCTCCAGCTCCACATAGAACTCAGAAAAGTTGGCAATGGAGGCAAACATGACGGCCACACACTCACACGACTGATAGTAGAGCTCATCGTTCCGGCGCTCCCGGGCCAGGAAGTGGGCAGCCACGTCCTTGGGCAGAATGTTATGGAGCAGCCTTCGGTTGTATGCCTGCAGCTCCTCCATCTCCTCCTTCTCCCCTGTTGCCTGTGGACACCACACCCATCACCCACTGCCCAACATTCACAAGAGATAGGTGCAGTGGCCAGTGCCTGGAGACGGGCATCAGAAGGAATCACGGGGAAGAAGAAAGGCATGGACAGATGAGGCCTGAAGAACAGGCAAAGGGGTGATAGGGGCAGGGACAGAATGAGGCAGGGATAGGGGATGGGCACACAGAAGGCCTGGGGCCAGGGTGGGCCTGAGCCTTGGCCAGCTAACAAGATGCATTTCTGGCTTGACCCAGATTCTGTCCCCAGGATCCTCCCCCTGCCCCAGAGGCCCACTCAGTCACCTGCAGTTTCCAGAGGAAGTCCAGACGAGCAGTTGATTCCACCTGCTGGGCATGCAGATACAGCGCCAGAGCAAACACCAGCAGAATCACGGGGGTCATGTATTTGAGTGCCACCCTCCCTGCAGCTGGGCTGAGGGTAAGCAGAGTCAAGCTCAGTGTCTGCAAGAGACATGTGGCAGTCCTGCCCTTCCCTGCCCCAGAGCCCTCACTTACCAGTCCAGCCCGTCGAAAGTCTCATTGGAAGAAGCCCTGGCAGGAAGATACAAGAGACAAAGTCATCAGTTCTTGGGTTGCTGGGTGGGGGCAGGGAAGGGGAGACAGAAACTGCATTTACTGAGCACATAGCACAAAATAAGGCACAGGGCCAGGGCTTGTGCTTATATTAACTCATGAAGAGCAGAGGTTATGAGAAGGTTCCACTCCTAGCTCCTCCACTTACCAGTTCTGTGACCTGGAACAAGATGTTTAACTCTAGGCCTGTTTCCTCATCAGTAAAAGAGGGACAAGATCTAAATAGTGCACACAAAAGGCCTAGCGTGGCACCTGGCTTGGAGTAGGGCTTCAACAAATATCACTATAATCTCTACAGCCATCTACAATCTAGGTGCCACTGCTATTTTACAGATGAGGAAACTGAAGCTCAGAGAAGTTAACTTACCTGTCTAAGGTCACATAGCTAACAAGAGGCAGAGTGGGGTTCAAACCCAGTGGACTCCAGAGGCTTTTCCTACTACACAGAGCTATGGGATGGGGTTTGCAGAGGAAAAGCCAGTGTGGTGTCCCAGGCAAAGCCCTTAATCAGGAGTCGAAAGTTTTTGTTCCTAGCCAGGGCTCTGCCACCAAGCAGCTGTGTGGCCTAAGAGAATGGGTATGAAAGTACCATGCAAATGAGAGAAGGAATTCTTTAAATGTCTAGCCTAAAGACACAGGGACTTCCCAAGACTGGGGTTTCCTTGGGGTGACGGTCAGGGGTCATATGCTGGGAGCTCCTCTACTGCCTCTTTTCCCCCTAAAGGTGAAGAGTGTGAGTAGTGACATTGCGAGGGCACAAGAGGCCTGGGGACCAGAAAAATCACAGTGACCCAGAAGGGTCAGGAAGCTCGCAGGGGATTAAAGGGATTGAGGATAAACTCACAAGCCATGGACACCAAGCAGCAGGTCATAGTTGTCAAAGATGGTGGCTGGGGGGCCCAGCAGAAGCAGCACCAAATAGATGAGCCCGAGGACAAAGATCATTGCCAACTTCCCGATGCTACTGATGTGTAGGAAGACAGAGCTGGCCAAGAGACTCAGCAGCATGTTCCCAACGAAGTACTGGGGGGCAATGGCAGAGGTGGTGTTGGACGAAGACAGAAGTCATGCCCTCCCCCACCCATTCAGGAAGAGCACCGCACTTCCCTGCCTGACCTAAGCTCCCCTCCACAACCTCAAACCCAAACCTCCTTCACCTTCCACAGCCAGCCCCACACCACTCCAGGACCCCTAGATGTTCCTCCAGTAGGAACTCTGGTGAGATCCTGGGTCCCCATTGCCCATCAGCAGGTCTGGCACAGAGGAATCAATAACTAGTACTGATTAGGAACCCCCCACCCCATCCCGCCTGAACACGGCTTGGACACCTCAGGGAAGCTGCAAGTGGGTGCGGTGCCCTCACACAGGGGAGCATCCAGGCCCAGAGAGTAATTGAGCTGCTGCAGGTGGCAGGCAGTGATGTCAGCAGGTGTTACATTCAGCATCCGGGCTGCACAAGTCCGTATGGGGGTGTGGTTACAGGTGAACTGCAAAAGTTGAGGGAGGCATATCAGGGTACGCATGGAGGAGAGGGGCTCAAGGGCCATGCCTCAATGCCTTATACCCTGAAGGTCAAAGTTCTCACTAAAGGATGACAGGAGATGGGGAGAGCAAGGAGAATGGGGGACTAGAGTTAACCCCACCCCCTCCTTTGGGATAACAACCTCTTGGAGGGCAGGAAATGGGTCTTATTCCTTTCTGTAGCCCCAAAGCCCAGAGCAGTGCTTGGCATAGAGGAGGGGTAGAAGAATCCCCACTTGACCTTTACCATGTTGGCGATGGCAGAGGTGAACACAAGCAAGACTGAAAAGATGCCAACCGCAGTGCTGTGTGCCCGAGAACGGACAATGCTGCGGGAAAGGCGTTGCAGGGCCTTGGGGAAGAGCTGCAGACAGGCAAGAGACCGAGAGTTAGAGACTGTGTCAGCCAAGGGGTAAGGCCAACCAGGGATGGGGCCCAGTAAGGGAGGCCTGGCCTTCTCTTCCCTCTCCCTGCATGATTCCTCACCGCCCCGGCCCAGCTTGCCCTCCCCAACCAGCCCTGGAAGAACCCCCAACATACAGAGCCACAGGAGTACACGGCACAGGTCAGCACAGTGATCAGCAACAGCAGGAAGATACTGGCATAGATCCCAAGCAGCAGAGTTGAACTAGGGCAGAAGAGGGCCAGGGAAAATGTTACTCTGGAAGTTCTGGGTATCCTTGTCCCACTCCCCAGATTGGCAGGGTGCAGGCTCCCAGGACTGTGAGCTTGTATGGGTGTTTAAGAAGGTTCTGGGAACTGGTGGAGGGAAGAGAAACAGAGCAAGGAAGGGCGGGGCTCTCACTGTGGGAAGACGAGGAGTTGGATAAAGCAGATGAAGCAGAAGACCAACAGCGCACAGGCTACGTAGGCTCCGAAGCGGGGGTCCACCTTCCGCGAGTACTGAGGGAGAAGAGGCTGAGCTGGGGGCTGGGCTCTGCCCTGGGGGAGGCAGGCCACTGCCAGGGGCCTCAAGTAGGGGGAAGCAGTGGCTCAATTAATAGGAATCCCCACTGTGCCCTGTGGTCACCCCCCAATCCTCAAAAAACCTGCTGATCCCTCAGTTGTGCTCAGCCTCCCCCCCTGAACCTCCCCTCCTACCCCGGCCCTCATCCCCCTTTGCCCTTAGCCTTTGGGGGCAAACCTTCTTTTCAAGATCCTCTCTCTGGAAGGTGAGCAGGAAGCGGCGCACATGGTCCTTCCGTAGTTGATCGATGCTGCGGGCATCGATGGCACGGCCCAGGAACTCATCTACCTCATCCTCAGGGTTCAGGGCATCTTGGGCACCCCGGCTGAGGGCAGGGGACATGGCTTCACCAGGGGCATGAGCATTACCACGTGAGAGGCAATGAGAAAGGAAGGGCATGGGCAGCACCCAAAGAATGGAGTAGCTGTGTGGCACCTACTCCCACAGGACACACCTACAGTCCAGGAAAGAGGGGGATCTCGGCTCCCCCACAGCCCTGTCCCAGGGTGTAAGTGCCTTCTCCCTCCCCTTCCTCCCTCCTCAATAACCTGACTTACTTGTCTTTGCTGGAATCATCAATGCCCTGGAGAAAGGGACAAAGTGTGCAATGGGGTGAAGGGCAGATACATCTCCGCCTCCACAATCCCTTCCCCATTCCCAACACTGTGCTGAGTGTTCCCCCCATGTACTTTGGAGCGGCTTAGGACCCCGTTATGAAGTCACCCCTCCTGCCCCCAGTACCAGAAGTCATACACGGAGATGTATGAGCCAGAACAAGGAAGGCCAAAGAGGGAAGAGGGGCACAGCGTGTTAGGAAGGTGAGGCCTCAGGTCCTAGTGCTGTGGACCCCTCACCATCTGGCGGAAAGCCTTGGAGTCCTTGGTCCGGGAAAAGGCGCGCTCAGGCACCCAGCGTGGCATCAGTCCTTCCATGGAGTTGGCCCGTGTACGCTGCAGCTTGGCCAGCATGGCCTTCTCCTCTTTCTGTGCAGGAAGCACGGGCACAGGATCAAAAGAGGGTCCCAGACAAGATGTCTGTTTGCTCCCTGCATTTGCCCTTCTCCCTGCCTGCCCCCACCCCCACGCCCACCCTGGACTGACCCGTTTCTGGCTGGCTCCCAGGATGAGGAAGGTCTCAATATGCTGCTCCTTGAGGTATGCATTACGCTCACCACCACGGCCTGGCTCCACCTCATAATCCCCATTCAGGTACTGCAGTGTGGCCCGAGTGATATGGATGCGGCTGTGAGGGAACAGGAGGGTGAGACCTGGGCTAGCCCACCTCACTCCCATCCCTGGCCACCCGGACCCGACACTCACCCGGCCCGGCCCCCCGCCTCCATGTGGTTGGCCAGAGTCACGTCATTGGACCACACATCGAATTGCCATTTCCGCAGACCAAGGACGCCACAGTGCACACGCCCGCTGTGGATGCCCACGCGCATGTTCACGTTCACACCTGTCACCTCACGCACCAGCCTGGGAGGAGGCGGCTCCGGCTCAGCTTCTGGCACAGACATCCCCACCCCCAGCCCAGAACTCAGGCCCTTCACTCCCCTCAGAGCCAAGCAGGCAAGGACAGACCCAGATGCCAGACATGAGAACACAGCCTTGGCTGGACATGGGCAAAAGGCTGCGTGGGTCTCAAGGACAAAGGTTTGAGAACTGTGTTCACCAGCATCCTGTGGAATTGAGCTACAAAGGGAGGAGTCACTGCTCTCCCCTTAGGCTTGCTCAGCTAGCATTCTCACCAGCCCAAATCCCCTCACCATGGCTCCCCTACCCTGCCTGGCTGGCTGGAGTCTAAAGTGCACAAGCTGAAGAAAGATCCATTCCCCTCCCAGGCGATGGATCTCCAAGACAGAGAAACAGCCAAAACTGAGAAAAAAACCCCAAGGACACATCAAAGGGTAAGAGCTGGTGGGGGCACCCTCAGTTCCAGGGAGCCTGGGAGGGACACTGCTTACGAGATGGCCTCGATCATGTCCACCCCCATCTCCACACAGCAGTGGGCATGGTCTGCTCGGGCTTCCGGCAGCCCCGACACACAGTAGTAACAGTCCCCTAAGATCTTGATCCTCAGGCAATGATTTTCCTAAAGGGGAGAGAGTTAGAGACAGTCACTCCCACTCTCTTGCCCACCCAGCACCCTCACTGAGTCACCATCTAGCCCACTGCCCCAGGCCGCTCCAATGAGGCTATGTTCTCACCACATGCAGCCCTGCCCCCCCAGCCCCAGCACCCTCACCGCAGCCAGTTTGTCAAACCGGGCAAAGAGCTCATTCAGGGTCATGACCAGCTCCTGCGCAGTGCACTGGGATGCCAGGCTGGTGAAGCCTTCAATGTCTGCAAACAGGATGCTGTGGACAATGGGAGAAGATGGAAGGGCCACGTGGCCCTCAAAGACTCCCAGGTCCCCCATCCCTCCTGGGATCCTCCCACCCCCAACCCTACCTGACATTGTCATGCTTCTGGATGTAGATCTTGTGGAACATCATGTCTTCTTTCTTTGTGTTGATATCTTCTTTCATCTCCATGGCAACGTGCTGGGGCAATACTGATAGCAGCAGCCGTTCCTAGACCAGTAGTTTCAACAGGGCACCACTATCTTCTTAGCCTCACACTGTAATTCCTCCTGGTGCCTCCACAACCCCAGAGGCCTCCCAGACCCCCCTGGAGACCTGAGTTTCCCTTCTGGGCCTCCCCTATTACAGTCTACAGCAGATATACCTCCCAGCCCTCTCTGACCACCCCCACGCAACCCCTCACTCATGCTCCCATCTACGCCCTCCCACCTTCAGACAGGACAGGAACCCCAGTGTCACAGGGCCTATGCTGTGCATAATCAGGGGGAACCATTCAGACTTATTCCATGGAGTGGTACAAGGCAGCAGATCCAGCATACAGGTTATCTGGGGGCGAGGTGGGGGAAGGCCTTGGACAGGGAGAACAGCCCCACCTGCTGCCGATTCTCATGCTGCAGGTGCAGCCGGGCCTGGATGTAACCACGGGTCTCCTGAAAGGCCTGGCGCTGAGACACCTCAGCTGGATAGTGTGTGCAGATGCCAATGACGTTGGTGCAGAGGAACAGCAGCATGTTGGCACCAAGCTGCAAGAGGGTGGCAGAGGCAGAATGGTGACCACCCCCCACCTACGCACAGGTGCAACTTGCTATCCTCTCTGTGGATGCATTGCTTCGGGAAGGAAGCCCGGATCCTGTGCCCTGTCTGTCCCCAAGCTCTCCCCACCCCTGTAATACACTTCCTTCTTCTCCCACAGGACTCTGGACCCCTGCCTGGATCACTCCACAGCTAGAAATGAGAGCTTCTCACAACTCCTGGGAGCAGAAGCACCAACCAGGGCAAGGTGGGTCATGAGGCCGGGGCCTGGAACACTATGACTTCCTGCCCCACAATCAGCCCAAACAAAAGACAAATGCTGCTCCTTCTGCATGTGGTTCTCCTCACACGACAACACCCAGGAGACTCGAGCTCTATATCCTCCTGTGAATGCCCAGGACAAATCATCTCATCTCTCTGGGCCTCTGTTTGCTCATCTAGAACCTGGAGCGGGACAATAAGAAGATTTCTAAGGTTCCTCCCTGCTCCGACATAACTTGATAGAATAATAATTATTATTATAATCACTGGAACTAATTTGTTGGCTGTCTCCAATATGGCTGGCTTCTATAGCTGCCTCCTATACAGTAACTAATGGATTTCCTACAACTCTATGAAGTAAAACTATCTCATTTTAAAGGTGAGGTACTCAAGCACAGAGAAACTAAGTAATTTGCCCAAGATCACACAGCTAATAGTGGCTGGTGTGGGACGTGAATCCAGGACAGTCAGACTCCAAAGCCTCTGTCCAAACCCTACTGCTGGTACATTCCAGATTTCCAAGATTCCTACTCACTCCACTCACCCAAGCTCTTGAGGTCCAGCCCCATAGCCCAGGCTTGAGAGTCATCAATTCAACTATCATGAAAAACTCTTCCTAACTAGGAAGTGTTGCCACCATGCCCAGCACCCCCAATACTTGGCACAGCCAGCCCCCATGCCCTAGGACCCTGATCTCAGGACGATCACCTCTCAATCAGCATCAGTAGCACTGACTGGAGAGCATGTCTAAGAAAAGCTGGCCTCAGTGTTTCTGGAAATTCAGGGGTTAGCCTGGCACTTGTGGCTCCACCCGAGTTGGCTGGGGCAGGGCTCTGGTTTGGGGAGAAGGGAGGGAAAGAGCACCAACTGGAAGAAAGGAATTCTGGGCTCTGCCCAGAACCAGAACCAGTCTTGCAAACTTGGGAAGGTCAGTTCATCTCTGGGACCTCAGCTTCAATTTTCTTAGGTAAAATGGAGGGGGAGATTCAGCAAACCCCCAGCTATTTCTAGCTCTGACCCTCTAGGACTGGCCTCCCAGCTTTCCTTCCCGGTCCAGCTCACAAGGGCCCCCCTCCCAGCAGCAGGGGTGAAGAGGGGGGCACATTATCTCCCTCAGGAGTTTCTAAGAATAGCCCCCAGTCGGGGAGAAGGGAAGGGGGGGTAAACCAGGCAACTTCCCTTCCTGGCCCCAGGAGCCCAAGAGGAAAAAGTGAGTCATGGTGGAGGGAAGGGGAAGGGGGACGAGAGACTGAAATAGATCTGTACACAGACCCCTATCCCACTGTGAGAAAAAATGGATGCCAGGGCACTAGAGGAGATTCCAGGCTGCGCCAGGGTCACTGGGTGAAACTGCTCAATGTGTCTGAATGAGTGGGTCAGAGGAGAACGAAGCCTCCTTCCCATGAGCAGGGCTGGATCTGGAAAGGGGCTGCCCAAGGAGCCTAGAAAGGAGGCCACAGACCCACACCATCCAGACACCCATAGGCCAACTGAACACAGGGAATCCTTCTTAGTTCAGAGAAGGGGTATGGGCAACCCTGGCTCTAAGGACTGGCACAGGGGCAGGGGTGACTTTCTCCCCTCGCCCCAAGAATGTGCATGCTGAGACCTACTGGGTAAGGCTGCAGCTGGGTGCCCCTGGGGAGGCAGGAGGCTGGCAGAGTCCTGGCCTCCATGGGGCTGCACCTCCCCAATCAAGCCTTGGGCCTGGCTCTGGGTACCATGCCAGCTGAAAGCAGGGAAGAGACACCCTCCTACCCCTGGCCAGCCAGAGAGCTGGCTTCCTCCAAGCTCTTCCTTCCCCAGGAGGGTAGTCCAACTCCAAAGCCCAGCACAATAGCTACCTGGTGAGAAGTGGGGGGCCCGCAAGGACAGAAAGACCCTGGCCCTTTAAGAGGTCTGGCTGTCTTGTGGGTGCTGCTCCACAAACAAATGGGCTATAAAGTTACTTTTAAAAAGGTACGTTCTGTTCCGGAGCACAAGCTGGGCGGAGAAGGGCATCATGCCAGAGCACCCAGCTTCTCACCCTGGGAGCCCCAGGCAACTTCCTCTTTGTGGGTGGGGCTAGGGTGGGCTACAGGCCACAAACCCTAGACAAGGCAGAGGCCAATTCCCTCAAAACTTGGGCAAGACAGACACCCTCAATATCAGGGTACCAGCACAGGGATCATGAGGTGTGTTGGTTAGGGGCCGTGTCTAGAGCAGCCCCTGAAGATCAGCTGGGCAAGATGTCCTGGTCTCTGCTCCCTGGTCAAGCGGATGACCTGAGATGGGCAACTCCACATGCTCCTGTCTCTCTGAAAGGGACTTCTGGGAGGGCCCTTCCCTGAGTACCATCCCCTACAGCACTCCCACACCTCCCTGCCCCCAGGTGAGAACCCTGCCCTGTAGGGTTCTACTCCACTCTGGGAGAGGGTGGAGACCTAACAGCAACATCATGAGGTAGATACTATTTTTATCCCACGTTTACAGACTGGGAAGAAGGCTGGGAGAAGTAAGGTTAGTTGTCGTAAGAGCTCACAGAAAAGAACGCAGCCCATTGGACAACCAGGTCTGCCAGGAGCCAAGCCTTGATTTCTCACTCAAATACCATGCTGTCAAGCCCCACCCCACGCACCACTCAGAACCCAGATGCAATAGCTGGCATGGGCAGAGAACCTAGAGGCAGGGCTGCCAGACCCCTGGTGCTCAGTGGGAGGAGGGTAGGAGGAGATCAGACCCTGATGCCCCTCTTCCAACCCCACTCAAACCACTCCCAGCCCAGGAGAAAATGAATCCTACTTATCACCCTCCGCGTCCTTTTAGAGACTGCCTTGGGCCAGGAGAGAAGCAACTCCTCTCTTGCTAACTGCATCCAAACCCCGCTTGCTCCCTCCAGGTCACCACCTGGAGCTGCTTTTCAGGAATGGCACCAAGGCCTGCGTCTCATGTATCGACTTGGGGCCAGAGATGTCGCCAACACTGCTCTCTCAACCCCGCTCCTGCCCTGGGGCTAAACATCACATTCCCACTTCCAGCCCTACGTCAGGTCTATGGGCTACACGATTTCAGGTGCCTCAGGCCAAAGAGCTGTAAACCATGACCTTTGGTGAGAGTACAAGCTGGGTCCTGGGGCCCTCCCTCTCCTCAGCAGTGCCCTCTGCTCCAGATCCCAGATGGAGCCGACCCCTGAAGCCTCGCCTCCCATCATCTGCCCTTCCTCTTGGACACAACCAGACATCCCTACACCCAGTCCCCACCCACCCTCGAGTACCAGACCCCTTCTCATTCCCGGCCTGGTGCCCCCAAGCACTACCCTGTGCCTGCTTCCTGACTACGCACCTGCTTCCAGAGGAAGGCATCACCATGGTTGAGCTGCCAGGCCAAGATCAGATGCAGGGTGGAGAGGCCCAGGCCACTGAAGACAGCCGCCCGCATGCGGATGGGTAGGAGCGTGTAGGTGATGTAGACAAAAAACACGGGGCACCAGAGGCCCACAGAGGGGCTGCGGGGGTTGGCTGCCAGGGCACCCCCAACCTGCACGGCTGCCAGGATGCCCAGCACCACATAGCTCACCACCCACATGGAGTCCTGGCGGAAGCTGTGCCGGTTACACACCACCATGAGCGCTACGAAGAGGGCGGCGGCACAGGCCAGTAGGGCCACATAGGCAGGCTGAGGGCGGGCAGGTGCGGCATGAAAGGCTAGCAGCACAGCCGTCAGCAGCACCAGCACGGCCATCAGCAGCGTCAGGCTGCTCTGGTTCATCTGAAAGAAGTACCGCTGGTACAGGCGCTCCAACTTGGCCGAGCGGAACTGCTTGGACTGGAACACCTGGGCCAGACGGCGCCAGCAAGACCGCCTACCCCGGGCTGCCACGTCGGGTGCCACCTCGGCTGCCCCGACCGCCGCCATCGCCTCAGTGTCCTCAAAGCCGAGGGCCACCGCCCGCAGCCCCGGCTCCTTGCCTGGGCCACCTCTCCGCATGAAAGTCTCATCCTGCCAGGGGCACCGAGGAGGAGCTGCAGGGGTGGGGCTGGGGGGCTGTGCATCCCGGAGGCAGCTCATATAGCGCGGTGTGCAGAAGCCGCTGGTCCGAGTCCCACGGCGTGGACGCTTCTGCCCATTGCGTTCACCCCAGGCTGTTTTCCGTTCATCCACCTTGGGGACCAGGAGGCCACTAAACCAGGACATGCTGCTGAGAGAAGGGAACGAGTTGGTATTAACACCACCGTCACGGCCTACCGCCACCAGTAGCTACATAAACCAAGTACTTCCACAGCCAAGCTAAACGCTTCTGACACACCACTCACATAAAAGTATGGAGGAGGACGACGGGATCCCCATTCAGCAGGTGAGGAAACTGAGACAGAAGCAGGCGGGTAACTCGCCCTACATCAAGCAGCCACGGAGGTGTGGGCACCAAGATTCTAACCCAGATCTGCCGGACTCCAAAGCAGTACACTTCAACATTCACCTCTTCCCTAAAAAGCACTGATTTCTTGGTGGTTACAAGCTCGAGTGCCTGTGTCAGTAAGCAAAGGAGGTCTGGGAGGAACTGAAAAGTCCACTCCCGAGCACCGGGGCAGGCACCACACCAGCACATAGCCGGCACGGGCATCCCAGTGGAGCCTGATCTTCTGACTTTCAACAGAAGCTGAAAAAAATGTACATTTTAACATGACATCTCCTGAGTTTTAAATGCTGGCAAGTAACTCACATTTTTCAACACTGCAAGCCAAATAAATCACGTCTATGGAATGAATTCAGCCTGTGAGCTGCCAACCAGTGACCTCTATACAAAAGGGAATCTCTTTCTACATTGTTCCTCATCGTACTCACACCATGCACACTTCACCAAGCCAAATTCAACTTCTCCCTCGGGTCACAGCTTAGATGGAACTTCCTCAGGGAAGATGTCCCAGCTCCCCCACCCACACTAAATTTGGCCCCCTGTTTACCCTCTGTACCTTTCCTCCATAGTACTTATCACAATTAAATTGCCCCTTGTTCATGTGTCCCCACCCCTCTCACTATAAACTTTTGTGAGGGTAGGGATTGTCCTGTTTTGCTCAGCACCTTAGCCCCAGCACCGAGTACTGAGCCTGGCTCATGGTAAGGACTTGAGAAATGTATGTTGAAAAGACAGAGAGAAAGCTCAAGGGCACTGGCATAGAGCAGCTACTGTGTAATAATAATAAAGACTGATAATCCTATGATTCTTCATCTTTCTCACCGCACTCCAGTTCTATTAGCCTCCTTGCTGGTCCCCAACACACCATGCACGGGGCGGCCTGGGACTGTGGTGCCCGCTGCCTGGACTAAGAGCTCCTCCAGGTCACAGCTCAAGTGTTCCCTTATCAGTGAGTCTTTCCCTGACCATTCTATTAAAATAGCAACCCCCTTTCCTGGAGCTCCCTATCTTTCTTCCCAGCTTCATGCTTTATTTTTCTCCACAGCTCTTATCAGCAACTGCCATTCTATATATTTTCCTTATTTGTTCATTGTCTCTCCTCACTGGAATGTCAGCCTCATGAAGGCAGGGATTTGGGCCCATTTCGCTCCCTGATGTATCTGCAAACACCTAATAGGGTCTAAATAAGTGTTCCTAGAGTGGATGGGTAGATAATATTTTCTCTGTGCTTTAAACTCTTCGAGGTCCCTTTCACATACCTAATTCCATCTGATCTTCACCAAAGCCCTGCGAAACTGCTCCTGTGGCCACCTTGCACACAGATTTGACGGGGGGGGGGGGGGGGGGGGGGGGGAAGGAAGGAAGGAAGGAAGGAAGGAAGGAAGGAAGGAAGGAAGGGAGGAAGGGGGAAAGAAAGAAAGAAAGAAAGAAAGAAAGAAAGAAAGAAAGAAAGAAAGAAAGAAAGAAAAAAACACGGTGCACAGCAGTTCTATACAGCTGGCCCAAGTTACAGAGATCCTAGGTCACCAAATCAGCCCCAGATCTCAGGTCTCCTGGAGGGTAGTGCCTTCAACTGGGGTGGGGAGGACTCCATGACAATACCCTCAATGTGTCTCCTAGCTGAGAGCAGCTCAAGAGAAAGTGTGGATGAGAGCATTCTCGTCCACAGATGCCTGTGTTTCTAACAGGGCCACACTCCTCCATGCCCACAGGGCACCCTGGGGCTCTTTGTATTTAAACCTTCAGAGCTAGCAGCCTTGACATTTGTCCTCACTGGAGGGGGGGAGGGGGGGGGAGTAATGCCCACAGGATCAGCAGCTCAAGACAGACAAGTGGCACTTCGAGCAGACACCCAGAGGCCCACTAAACAGAAGGCAGACTGGGGACCTCTCTGCATGCTAGAGACCCACATCCCTGGATCACTCTCAGCCAACTTCTCTCAGCATCCCTTCTCCCGTATCCCACAGAGCACCGTGCCCTCCTAACATCACCAACAGCACCCTCTGGAGGGACAGATCAGAAATCCCAGACTTTGGGTCAGGTTGGCATTTGGAAAAAGTCACCAAAGGAAGCCTGGCTCTTCAAAATACTTCATTAGAAGCACGATTTTTGGAGCAAGACCAGGCTTCAAACCTTAGGGTAATTACATGCTGGCTGCACAGCCTTGAACAAGTTACTATCTCCCTGTATCAGTTTCTTCATCTGTAAAATGGGAAAAGTAATAGTCATGAAAAAAATCCAACAGTATCTTTCACATAACACACACCCGATAAATGAGTTCTTCTCCCCCACCCTTTACCACTTTGAACCCAAAACTCTGCCAGCGTCCAAGAAATGGAAAGACAGAAGAGCCACAAGCAAGAACACACATCTCCCCAGCCAGTCAGACACCTGGTTCTATCAGTCCCCACGTCCTTGGCTGTAGTCCCCAGAGCTGCTGGAGACAAAGCCCAGAGTGAGCAGGTTTCCCACCACCCCTACCAGGACATTTTGCTTCAGCCTCCTCCTACTTGCCAGTCCCCTGCCCTGTATTAACCATTCCTCCCCCCGCTTGAAATGGCCCAGACCTCTGTTCCCAAGGGACCTGTTTCTGGCCATGTTCCCAGCCTCCTGGAAGCACATCCTAGCATCTGGCTCATACCCACAGAGGAAGGGGCAGACACTGTCCAGGAGAACGCATGACCATCCCCAGAACACTCTGACTCCCCAAGAGGTTAGCTTCCGAGTTATGTAACTGTCCAACTAACTGCAACCACCCCACCTGGCACTCCACCCCAAGCACCACTGCCCACCTTGGAGAACTCACGAGGCTCCTAGCACTCCTGGCACCCCAGACTAGCCTGGTATGACAAGGAACAAGGGAGGGCACTGCTCAAAGCCACAAAACTTCCCTACATGCTCCCCCAACCTTCGTTGTCCAGAAATAATCCGTCACTCTGAACCACAGACCACCTCCCTCTTCCCCTGCCTCCAACCCTTTCCGCCCCTGGGTCCTGGTCCCTTGCTCTCTCTCACAGATGTGCTGCTCCAGACACCAGCTCCCACAGCCAGAGCCACATCCATTCAGCTTGGCAGTTGGAGGCCCAGTGCCTCCCAGACCTCAAGTCCCTCCCAACACTGATCCTCCGGCTTGAGACCCAGAGTCTGAAGCAGGCCAAGGCCCAGCCCCAAGGATAGCTCTGCCCACTGCTTTGCCCAAACCCTCTTCCTGGCCACCTCTGTCTGTCCCTGCCCCTGCCCTCCTTGGCAGAAGGAGGCTCCAGGGGATTTAAAGTGACTTCAGAAAGTTCATGGTAGAAGGCGCTGCCCAGGCAGGGCCCTTCAGTGCCAGCACCGCCCACCCTGCTGGGAAGTGGGCCTCAATTCCAGGCCTTTCCAGATGTAGAGGAGCCTCCCCCAAGGCCTGTATCTGGAGGTCCAGGATTGCCTTGGCCTGGCTTCCCCAGCCTTCAGTCTCCCTGAAGACCGCAGAAGGCTCCTACTTCCACACCCAAGCACACAACCCCCACTAGGATTTTCCACCCACAGGGGTGTTCTAGTAAGGGGAGGGTATGGGGAAAGAGTCTCCATCTCGGGATTCCACCTCTAGGTTTTCGGTCAGACCACGTTCAGAATAAAGTCTGCTCCCCACCCTGACCCCCTGCAGCGGGCAGTGACACCACCCTTTTCATCGCCAAGCTCTGGGGTTAGGGGAGTTGGGGGGAACTCCTGCAGGCTGAGGGCATTCCCTCCTGCCGCCCAGACTGCCCTCCTCCCTTAAACACAATCACAGTCTACCCCAAACTCGGAGGCTCACCCCACAGCCCCTCTGCGAAAACCTCACCCAGTCCCTCCCCCAATACGTGCCTTTCCCCGGGTCCCAGCAAGCCGGGCACTCGCTTCGGGTGGAGGAAGGCGGTGAGGGTGGGAGCCTTGAGCCCCTCATCTCCTCCCCGATTTCTCAGTCCAGCCCCAATGGCCTCAGGCTCGCCTCCAAACACTATCGAGCCTCCCCATCTCGCGCTTCTGTGCCCCCAACAAAAAACCCTCACTCTCGGGAGCCGCGCGGAGTCTTCACTCTCCCCCCCCCCCCCACGAGACCCGAGCGCCCAGCGCCGCCGCTCCCCCCCACCGCTCCTCCGCGCGGGCTCACCTGCCTGCCGGGCTCCGCGCCTCCCCCGGGCCCCCGCCCCGCCACCGCCGCGGGCTCCGGCCGGGCGGCCGGCCGTCCCGCGGTCCTGCTCCGTGCCCGCGCGTCCCGGCCGTCCCTCCCGCTGTCCGCAGTCCGCCCGGCCCGCGCCCCCTCCTAGCTGGCCAGCGCAGCCGCCCTCTACCCCGGATCCAGAAGTCCCCTCCCCGCCGGCTCCCGGACTCCCCGCCTTAAAGGCACAAGCTCCTATTGTCTGGGCGCCCCCTCCCCCTCCGCCTCCCGAGACGCGCGCGGGGGCCCACTCCCCTTCCGAGGAGCCGGGTAGGGGTGGGGGAGCCCGAGCAGCGCCCCTCCCTCCGCGCGCCCCCTCCTCTCTCCGGCCGCTCCCTCCCCCAGTCCTGGGAAAACAAGTGGCTTCTGTTCTGGGATCAAGACCCTAGGGGAGGGGGCCGTCCCGCCCGCTGCCCCTTCCCTCCACCCCCTGGATGCCTCCTGCAGCGTCCTCCGCCCACCCTCACCCAGGGGTCCCCGGGAGCGCCAGCAAACCCACTATTTCTCAGCGATTACCCACCGCCCCGCCCCGTGCCAGGAGGGTCGGCTTCCTTCCGGCCGGGGTCCCTAGAGGCTGAACCTGCCCCCCGCGCCCACTCCTCAATCCTCCACCCTCCCCCCCCCCCCAGCCCCCACCCTGCCATTCCCGCCCAGCCGCCGCGGCCCCGCTCCCTCCCGCGGGAACTCAGTTTAATAATTAATCAAGATTTCATTCCACCGGGCGCCAGGTGTGTGCGGCCTGCTTCCCCACAAGCCACTTGTTTCCTTCTTCCCCAACCCTCTGGGGCACCGGCCCGACGCGAACCTGCTGCACCCAGAGCCCAAGAGGGAGACTGAAGGCAGGGGCGCTCTCCCCGCGGCCCACTGCCCCACTCTCTCGGCAGCCCCTCCCTCGCACCTGACAACGGGCAGAGGCCCTCCCCCGGGCACCATTTACCCAAAGGGTTGTGCTTCCCTGCAGCGGGTGGGGGCGAAGAGGGGTGCATTGCTAGGTGCACGTACTGAGAAATTATTTGGGATTTTTATTTATTTCCCACGTTTTCTCGCACAAAGCATCAACCCAAGTTACCTGGGTGATGGGAAAATCACGTGGAAGCTGCTTTAACCCTTTAAGGGTTTGAAACATGCTATAGCCAGAAAGGGAAAGAGAGTTAATTCCCAGAATGTGGGTGAGTCTGACTTTGGAACGAGTGCCATTCATTGCTCCAGAGCTGGGAAGAGGGCAGCTTGCCTGGCTTCCCTTGGAAGCCTGGCTAGTGGTTCCCTCAACCACACCCATGGCTCCTTCTCCCGTAGGCAGCTCCTTCCCCACCCAGGGTCCCACCTCAGCTGGCTCTTCAGCGCCTCTACTACGCTGTAGACCTTCAAAGCCCAACTCTAGTCCTGCCAAATCCCCACTGGGGTTCCTGAACCCAGGATAGAACTTGAGGCAAGGAAGAGAGGGGAGGAATTAGGGAAATCTGTTTCCATCGCTCATCGGCCATATGTAATAGCAAACTATGTGCTTTGGTAAATCATCACTTACCCTCTTGGAGCCTCATCTAAAAAATGGGAATTTTTTTCAAGATTTTATTTTTAAGTAAATAAGTCAGAGAAAGAAAGATATATGATTTCATTCATATGTGGAAATTGAGAAAATAGATGAACATAGGGGAAAGGAAGGAAAAATAAGACAAAAACAGAGGGGGAGGCAAACTGTCAGAGACTCTTAAATACAGAGAACAAACAGGGGTGATGGTGGTGTGGGGGTGGGTTAACTGGGCGATGGGCATTAAGGAGGGCATTTGCTGGGATGAGCACTGGGTGTCATACATAAGAGATGAATCACTGGGTTCTATCCCTGAGGCCAAGACCACACTGTATGTTAACTAACTTGAGAACAAAAAAAAAAAAAAAAGATTTTATTTTTAAGTAATCTCCACACCCAAAGTGGGGCTCAAACTTACAACCCCCGAGATCAAGAGTCACACTCTCTACCCACTGAGCCAGGCAGGCACCCCTAAAATGGGAATTTTAAAAGATTCTACTAAAATAAAATAGAAAACATAAAACAGGGATAAAATGATCTGCCTTGTCTTTCTTACAGGATTTTAAGGCTCACACAGAAAAATGTTTGAAAATGGGAAATGAAAATGAGAAAGGTTACAGATTATTCTGCCGTGGACGATTCTCGGTTATACAGGCCTGGCCTATCATTTGACCTTTGGGGCCTCTTTGCTTGACTTCTCCCTTCAAGTAGCCACTGTTCTCACCACTATCAAAATTTCCTCTCCACCCTTAAGCCAGTATCTGCCATTTACCTCTTAGAATAATACGTTCATGGGCCATACGGGGAAAATCCAAAACACAATTGAGAAAAAAATAAAATTTTGAAATTTACGTGCATCTATGTGCATTATAACGTTATTTTTTTGGAACTGAAGGCTTTGTCCTTCATCGTCTTTTGGAATGAAAAAAAAATTTGACACCAACCAAGTCAGCTGGAAAAATGTGCCAAGGGTCCATCTCTGGGTGCTTTCAGTCACACAGGCCTCCCCTACCCTTGTGTATGGCCGGGTGTTAGTCTGGCCTCCTGAGTTCTACTGCCGGTTGCTGGAGGGCAGAGGTACCATCAGCCCTTTTCTTTGCTCCTCCTCACCATCAGCACCTTACACAGAGGACCTCTTCGAGCACTATAGACTGGCCCTGAAAAATGATTCCAGTCTCTTGTTCCATGGATAGGAAACGTGAGCTAGGGCTAGACACATGGGAAACACTCAATTACTGAATTTTTAAATGTAGAGGACATTAGAGCAGGAAGGGGTCATCAAGATGGTCAATTTCAGCTGCTATCCTTTTGGTAATTTTAATAGAAAGCACTTGGTTAGCATTTACTATGTGCCAAGTTTTCTTCAAAGCCCTTAACACAAAATAATTAGCCTAATCCTTATAAAACTGCCTGATGCTATTATTGTCATGTTCATCTTAGACATGGGAAAAATTGAGGCACAGAGAGGTCCAACAATGGAGTCTCTGAGACAGTGGTTCTCAGACTTACACTGAGCCCCTACCCTAGAAGAAATGATACTCTTAGCAGAACACGATGAAATAGTAACATATTAAAATAACAGAAAAAATAAATAAAATAACTAAATCACGATTTTGTGCTATTGCCAGATCTGACAGAGTCTAGAATCACAGACACCAAAGACGTAGGGGGGAAAATATTGGAAAAGTCTTAACACAGAGGAAATTCTACCAATTTTTTTTTTCTTTGAACTGGGACAAGATGGCTCTTGCTGAATTTTCATGACAGAATACCTTGCTCCAGTTTACAGAATATCAGCCCCGCCCGCTGAGCCCAGTTTGAGAACCGCTACAAGTAAAATATTCAGAAAGGACCTCCTCATCACAGGATGGAAAATAAACCTCAAGTCAGGAATTAATTGAAAGGTCTTCACCCTGACAATGAAAAGAAAAAAGGAGCCAAGGCAGCTGGCATGAACTGTTTCTATTTCTCCAAGTCTAGCTTGGTCTCAATGACCTTGGTTTTTCTAATACAGACCACACTCACGGTGATGTAGTCACACCTCTCATTTTCAGGAAGGAGAAATTCCCACAAGGAGAGTGTATCACATGTAAATGCAAGTTTCATATACCCCTAAGTGTATCTGGACAACACTCTATAAATATCCTGTGTTGAAAACATCCTGTAACAAAACTAATGGATGGGCTTGAGTCCCCTGAGTCTTCCCAGAGGCTAAGTGAATCTCTGCCTACTCCCTTTTACAAAGCAAGGATTCCTTTTACAGTGCAAATAACCATTCCCTAACTTCTCTGTCTTAAACATCAGATTTCTGCCCATTACATTTTCTGAAAGTAAGAAAGAAAGATGTGCAAAGAGAACCCACGTTCGTTCAATGCAGCATATATACCCTGCCCACCTCACCACCCCTAATGAGACTGCAGCACCCCAAAGATTTTGGCTTCCTCTAGGTCCCAGGGCTGGAGGAGGCCTTGGCCCCCACCCGTCCCACAACAACTGCCACCCACAGGAATGAAATGATTGACCATAAGCTCCCAAGGGATACAAACTTCCCTTGCCTATTCCTTAGCTCCCCACCATTCATTCATTCATCCATCCTTTGCACAAATCTGTACTGAGAGACTTCTATGGCCAGATAGGGCTCTGTTAATAGGCACTAAGGATATAGTAGTTGAACTCGGCAGACTGGCTCTCTGTTCTTATGGAGTTCACCTCTAGTGGGAAGGGACAAGAAACCGGTGAACAGATGAAAAGGTAGTTGATGGTGATAAGTTGCCATGATCACAATTAGAAGTGGGGATGGATAGGAAGTGACCGGAGGAGAAACCCAGGCTGGATTGTCCAGGGGCCTCCCTGAGGAAGTGACGTTCACGGAGACCTGAATGGCAAGGAATCAGCCATGCAAAGAATCTGGGTGAAGAGCGTTCCAAGCAGAGGGAACAACTCGTGCAAAAGTCCTAAGGCAATAGCAAGTTCACTGTGTTCAAGAAACAGAAAGAAAGTCAGCGAGGCCGAAGCCCAGTGTGTTGGAAGAGAGTACAGAGTGAGGTCAGAGAAGGAGACATGCCTTAGCTAGTACAGAAGCTCACAGGCCGGGGTAAGGAGTTTGGATTATATTCAAAGTGTAATGAGAAGCCTTTGGAAGATGTTAGGCTCGGAAGCGGCATGATCTGATTTATGGTTTTAAAAGATCGTTGGCTGCTAGGTACAGAATAAATCAAGGGATCAAGAGATGCAAGGGAAACCACTTAAGAAGCTATCATAGTGGCACAGGGAGAAACGGCAGTGGCTTGGACAAGGATGGCAATAGAGGGCTGTTGAGAAATGCTTTGGAGTTGGAGTACCGAAGCCAGCCTTGGTTCCCTGTGTGTGGTTTATTCATATCAACAACCGAAAAATATCTATTGAGCACCTACCATATGCCAGGCACAGTGCCAGGAACTGGACGTTACAGTCCGAGGAGAAGACAAACCTACCTCCGCCTGCCCTATTGCCATAGAAAGCTCTAGGCTGGGAAGCTACTGCCCATCCCCAACCCTGCCCCATTTTCAGGGCCAGAGGCACCCCACCCCTGCACTCTACTCCAGTGCTGAGCTGGGGTTGATGGGGTGGGGGGAGTGTTTACAGTTGGAGAATTGATGCCATAAAAAAGAGTCCAAAGTTCTCCCAAGATCTCAGAACAAAGACCAGGGGAGCCCAAAGCCCTAACAGTGGGGAGAGGGTGCAGCCAGGGCCACAAAGACAAGAGAAACCTGTTGGTACCCACACTACTGCTCCTTCTTTTCTGGGTCCCCAGAGCCCAGCCTGGGGAGCCCTAACCAAGCCTGACTGCCTCAGCCTTCTCCACCATTCCTAGTAATTCTGCTGCCCCAATAACCTCTTGCTCCCTTCATAGATTTCTGAGTCTCATGTGCCCTCTGGTGGCAGATTTCTGACACTGCATTCCCATAGTTAATCGCCCCAGGTTTTCACTACTTAATCTACGGTCTTCTCCTCTGGCTCCCTGCTCCCTGCGGGGCAGTATGGGAAATCCTGGGAAGGGCTGGGAATGTCACTGCATTAAAGCAAAGGGTCATATCAGTTTCTGAGGCACGAGCCAGCTCTCCATCTGCGACCAGATTTGTCTTTTGTTTGTAAACTGAATAAACTATTTTTGAGCATCTACTTGCTGTGAGCTGATCCCAGGCACCAGCCTGTGTGAAGCTGACCCAAGCTCAGATGATCAGGCACTCCAACCAAGGGCTTTGAGTCTAGAGCTGGTGAAGTGAAGAAGCTAGAGCAGTTTAGAATTTATTCTGCTGTCGGCGATGGTGTGCCCAGTGACAGTGGCAAGAACCTCCAAAACCAAACCCTTCCATGGTTCCTGCTGCCTAATTTCCCTTTGTTCCTGCATGTTTTTAAAGACTGGTTAGTACTCTGGCCTTTCCATCAATTCCATGGAAAAGTTATTCCTTACCCCTCCAATGAATGTCTCTTCCCACATTAACTGGAGTTGGTTTCTGGTTTTGTAACCAAGAAGACACCTGGTACATTGGACAATTGATCAAGCCTCCCTGAGCCTTGGTTTCCTCCTCAGTAAAAAAGGATGATAACAATGGCTTCCATATGCAAGGCTGTTTTGTTACGTGTGTTAGTTACCTAGTGCTACATAACAAATTGCCACACATTTGCCATCTTAAAACAACGCACATTTATTATCTCATAGGTTCTGTAGATCAGGAGGCTGGGCATGTCTAAGCTGGATGCTCTAGGCTTCAAGACCTCACAAAGATGCCAGGGCTGCACTCTCATCTGAGGCTTGAATGAGAAAGAACTCAACTCCAAATTCAGGTGGCTGTTGGCAGGATCGAGTTCCTTCAGGTTGCTGAACGGGCCACATGGGCCTCTCCAACATGGCAGCTTGCTTCATCAAAGCCAGGAAAGGATAGAGTCTGCTAGCAAGATGGAAGTCATATACATCTCCAAAGGCAAGGGAATTAAAAACAAAAATGAACTATTGGGACCTCAAGATAAAAAGCTTCTGCACTGCAAAGGAAACAACCAACAAAACTAAAAGGCAACCGATGGAATGGGAAAAGATATTTACAAATGACATATCGGACAAAGGGCTAGTATCCAAAATCTATAAAGAACTCACCAAACTCCACACCCGAAAAACAAACAATCCAGTGAAGAAATGGGCAGAAGACATGAATAGTCACTTTTCCCAAGAAACATCCAGATGGCCAACAGACACATGAAATGATGCTCAACGTCACTCATCATCAGGGAAATACAAATCAAAGCCACACTGAGATACCAACTCACACCAGCCAGAGTGGCTGAAATGAACAAATCAGGAAACTATAGATGCTGGCGAGGATGTGAAGAAACGGGAACCCTCTTGCATTGTTGGTGGCAATCCAAACTGGTTCAGCCGCTCTGGAAAACAGTGTGGAGGTTCCTCAAAAAATTAAAAATAGACCTACCCTATGACCCAGCAATGGCACTGCTAGGAATTTACCCAAGGGATACGGGAGTGCTGATGCATAGGGGCACATGTTTATAGCATTGCTTTCAACAATAGCCAAATTATGGAAAGAGCCTAAATGTCCATCAACGGATGAATGGATAAAGAAGATGTGGTGTATATATACAATGGAATACTACTTGGCACTAAGAAAGAATAAAATCATGCCATTTGCAGCAACATGGATGGAACCAGAGGGTATTATGCTACGTGAATAAGTCAGAGAAAGATATCTCATGTCTTCACTCACATGTGGATCTTGAGAAACTGAACAGAAGACCATGGGGGAGGGGAAGGGGGGAAAAAAGTTACAGACAGGGAGGGAGGCAAACCATAAGAGACTCTTAATACAGAGAACAAACTGAGGGTTGATGGGGGATGGGGGAGAGGAAAAAGTGGATGGTGGGCATTGAGGAGGGCACTTATTAGGATGAATACTGGGTGTTGTATGTAAGCTAACGTGATAATAAATTATATTTAAAAAATAAAATACATTTTAAAAAAGATGGAAGTTATAATCTCTGGCAGCTAATTACAAAAGCCATCCCATCACTTTTGCTGTGTTCTACAAACTGAAGCAAATCACTAAGCCAGCCCATACACAAGAGAAGGGGATTATCCAAGGTCATGAATACCAGAAGATGGGGATCATATAGGGGCCATCTTGGAATCGCCCTGCCACAATGATGTAGCTATTAGTCACCATTCAAGGCTTGTTCAAAATCCCACTTCCTTCTCGAGGGCTTTTCAAGTCCCTCCTCAGCCCAAACCCATCAACAATTAATTTAAGTTCCCTTCTTACAAGTGGAGAAACTTGAAGATGTACTGGATATTTGATGGAATTATTTTTAATTGTGTTAGGAAGCATAATGTTATTTTGGCGCTATAAGAAAATGTTATTTTGGGGGCACCTGGCTGTCTCAGTCAGTGGAGCATATGACTCTTAATCTCAGGGTCATGAGTTCAAGCCCCATGTTGGGCATGGAGCCTACTTTAAAAAAAATGTTCGGGGTGCCTGGGTGGCTCAGTCGATTAAGCACCTGGCCCTTGATTTCCACTCAGGTCATGATCTCACAGTGTGTGGGATTAAGTCCTACACCAGGCTCCTCACTGACAGCATGGAGCTTGCTTAGTATTCTTTCTCTCTCTCTCTTTCTGCCTATCCCCCACTCAAGCTCGTGCTGTCTCTCTCTCTCTCAAAATAAATAAACATTTTTTAAATGTTATTTTTTAAAAATACTACTGAAGTATTTGGAGGTGGAATATCATGATGCCCACACTTTTCCTTAAAACTTTTTAGAGTATTGGGGCGCCTGGGTGGCTCAGTCGGTTGAGCATCCGACTTCGGCTCAGGTCATGATCTTCCAGTTTGTGAGTTTGAGCCCTGCGTCAGGCTCTGTGCTGACAGCTCAGAGCCTGGAGCCTGCTTCAGATTCTGTGTCCCCCTCTCTCTCCGCCCCACCCCTGCTTGTGCTCTGTCTCTTTCTGTCTTTCAGAAATGAATAAACATTAAAAAAAAAATTAAAAAAAACTTTTTAGAGTATTAAGGAGAGTCAGAAGGTCATTTTCCCTTTGTTTCCCAATCTCTCTGACTAAGTAATTACTGGAAGGAAAAAAAAAAAAAAAAGCTGGAAAGAGTTGCTTTGGCCCTTGCCAAAAATGGTCCAGAAATCCAGCTTTATATATGTGTATAAAAGGTGAGAATATATTTAATGATATAATATTTTAATGGAATAATATTTAGCAAATATCAAACTTCCTCGTCTCATATATACTCACAGATATATACAAATTCACTAAAATTCTTCCATCGCTCCCTGGGGCACCTGGGTGGCTCAGTTAGGCGTCTGACCCCTCTTTTGGGCTCAGGTCATGATCTCATGGTTCATGAGTTCAAGCCCCACATCGGGCTCTTCTCTGACAGCATAGAGCCTACTTGGGATTCTCTCTCTCCCTCTCTCTGTGCCCCTCCCCTTGCTTGTGCTCACTCTCTCTCTCTTTCTCTCAAAATTTATTCAAAATGAATAAACATTAAGGTAATATCTTCTATGATTAAGAAAAATGCCACAAACACCACCCTAACCAAATGACCAAATTTAACACCACCAAACATGAGACGAACTGACATCATATACCCCCAATGGATGCACTGAGAAGGACACAATGTCACCCAAGGTAGTATTGCTACCAAAAATGTTGAAGGGCACCTGGATGACTTAGTCGGCTGAGCATCCGACTCTTGATTTCGACTCAGGTCATGATCCCAAGGTCGTGGGACCAAGCCCCACATTGGGCTCCACACTGTGCATGGAGCCTACTTAAGATTCTCTGTCTGTCTGTCTGTCTGTCTGTCTCTGTCTTCCCCTCTCCCATGTGCACATTTTCTCTCTTTCTCAAAAAAACAAAACAAAACAAAACAAAGTTTAAACTGGATCTGACCACAAGGAAACAAATGGAGGTATATTTCTAAAACAATTGGCCTGTTCTATTCAAAAATATCAATGTTATAGAAGGAAAAAAAACAGCTAGGAAACTGTCACAGTTTTAAGGAAACTAAAGAGACATAACTAATCTGGATCCCAGATTTTTTTCTTTTTTTTTAAGTCCTCAGGATATTGTTGGGACAATTGGGAAATTTTGAAATGGACTATATATTAGATAGGATCGTAACAATGTTAAATTTCCTGAGTTTGATAATGTTTTGAGGTTATGGAGAAATGTCTGCTCTTGGTAAGTACGTGATGAAGTATTTAGGAATGAAGTTGACGTCTGCAAGCAGCTCTCAGGATGGTTTAGCAAAAACACATAACCAGTGTGGGGAAGTGTTAACTAGCGAGTATAGATGAAATTGGATTATTCTCGCAACTTTAAACCTGCAGAAAGTTTAAAAATCTTCCAAGATAAACATTTGGGGAAACACTACTTCAGAGTTTTCATGCCCAGCGGGAAAATACTCCAAATGAGAAAAGTGACAATTCCCTGTGTTTCCTCTAGGGGCGCCTGGGTGGCTCAGTCGGTGAAGCATCTGACTTCAACTCAGGTCAGGATCTTGTGGTTCACAAGTGTGAGCCCTGCGTGGAGCTCTGGGCTGACAGCTCAGAGCCTGGAGCGTCCTTCAGATTCTGTGTCTCCCTCTCTCTCCCTCTCTGCCCCTCCCCCGCTCACGCTCTGTCTCTCTGTCAAAAATAAACAAACATTTAAAAAAATGTAAAGGTTTCCCCCCAGAGGTAGGGTTGGGGGGTGTGCAACGGGGAATATTTACACAATAGGCGTGCTGGGTGCTGGCAGAGCAGGGGCACTGAAAAGTATTTATTTAGAGATAAAGTTGGTATTTGTCATTTTCCTCTAAACACGAGATCTGTCATGGAAATTTTCAGAACTTTGTTAGACTTATTTATTTATTTCTTTTTTTTACAGTTGAATTGTTTGTTGACTTGCTTTTCACTGCACAAGGATCGTCACCATCTTTTTCATGCTTAGAGCATCTTAATGTGCCCACACACCCACCAAGGCAAACAGCCTGTGAGCTGGGAGGCAGGGAAACCAGGAAGGCATTCAAGGGGACTGAAAAATTGCAGAGAAGTCCTTTGGAATTGGGGAGCAAGATACGCAGAGAGCCCAAGTCTGGGAGTCCAGGGATAAAGCTAGCTGCAATGAGAATGGCAACTTTATACCCCAGTCTCTCCTGGACTGTTTCACAGTTCATGCATTGTCATTGTTTATTTTCTTTTTGTTCCTCCTTAAATAATATTAGGTAAAGTTTTTTGTTTGCTTAAAACAAATGTGAGCCTCTCTCAGTTATGTTGAGAAGAACCAGGGGATTATGTTCCCACTGGCCCCCTTGGCCAATGTGTTCTGTGGAAAATTGATTTGCCCTTCCCCTCCTTCTTTCTTCCCTTCACTCTTCCTGCCCTTTCCCTTCTCTGTCTTACCGCGCCCCGCACCCCCCCACCCCAAGGTGGTGATGAATGAACTCATCAGTTTGGGCTATGTTAAGGAGACCTGGATTCCAATCAATTAGGACGTGACATGGACAAATCTCAAGATGTATTCTTCCTCTCAACAAATATTCATTAATGCCTACTAGGTGGCAGGCACAATTATACGTACTGGGGATACAGTGTAAGTCAAGAAGACGCACAAGGTTTCTACCCTCCGGCAACCTGCGTTCTAATTCAGGGGAGCAGATAGTAAGAGAAATGAGTAAGAAAATTATATATCACGAAAAGGGTATTGCAGAATCTAGCTGTGTAGTGTATGAACCCAACTATGTGACATTCTGGAAAAAGTCCAGAACCCAACTATGTGACATTCTGGAAAACTATGGAGACTGTAAAAAAACTCAGTGACTGCCAAGGGTTTGGGGGGAGAGAAGGACTGATAGGCAGAGCACCAAGGATTTTTAAGGCAATGAAACTATTCTGTATGATATTATATGAGTGCACACAAGTCATCATACACACGTCAAAACCCATAGAACGTGCAACACCAAGAGTGAATCCTAGTGGAGACGACAGACTTGGGGTGATAATGATGCATCAAAATCAGACTCCATCAATTTTAATAAATGTACCACTCTGATGGAGGATTTTTTTTAACATTTTATTTTCATGTAATCTCTACACCCAACGTGGGGCCTGAACCCACAACCCCGACCTCGAGAGTCACACGCTCCACCGACTGAGCCAGCCAGGGCCCTGTATATATACATATATGTGCGTACATATACACAGATATGTGTACATATACACACATATGTGTACATATGTACACACATATATACACACACACACATATACACACACATATATATATACACACACATATAGGCAAATACCCATACCTCCATCGTATAGATTGGGCTCTGTGCTGACAGCTCAGAACCTGGAGCCTGCTTTGGATTCTGTGTCTCCCTCTCTCTCTGCCCCACCCCTGTTTGCGCTCTGTCCTCTCTCTCTGTCTCTCAAAAAGGAATAAACGTTAAAAAAAAATTTTTTTAATAAAAAGAAAAAAAGCAGGCTCAAAACGGCATGTTCATGAGCACTAGATGGCTCAGTCGGTTAAGCATTGAACTCTTGATTTGGGCTCAGGTCGTGATCCCAGGGTTGTGGGACTGAGCCCCGAGTCGGGCTCTGCACTGATGAGCATGGAGCCTCCTTAAGATTCTCTCTCTCTCTCTCTCTCTCTCTCTGCCCCTCTCCCTAGCTAGCATTCTGTCTCTCAATTTCTAAAATAAACTTAAAAAAAGATTCTCTCTCTCTTCCTCTCCCCCTCTCCCCCCATTCTCTTCTCTAAAAAAAGTTAAAAATTTAACATTTTTAAAAAATAGCATGTTCATTATGATCTCATTTTGCTAAACACACAGACATACTACACTTATTTGTGTGTGTGTATGTGTGTGTGTGTTGCATAAAAAAAGATACAGTCTACCCTGGAATCCAGTAATTCCATTTTTAGGTATATATATCCAAGAGCAATGAATTAATTCACAGTTTGTGAGATTGAGCCCTACATCGGGCTCTGTGCTGATAATGCAGAGCCTGCTTGGAATTCTCTGTCTCTCTCTCTCTCTCTACCTCCCTCTCTCTCTCTCAAAAATAAACAAACATTTCTTTTTTAAAAAAAAAGAAGAAAAAAACCAGAAAGATTACACCAACCAAAAGTATTAATGGTGGTAATTTCGGGGTGCTGGGAATGCCGTTTGGATTTATTTTGTTTTGTTGTTTCTCTGTATTTTTTTTTTATCTTCTACAATACATAAGTCCTGCTTCTGTAATGATAAAAGGCTATTTTTTAACTGCATTCCAAATACACGATAATATTATTCATGCTGCCTCAGGGGAAAGTCAGGAGGCGTACTTGCTGCATTATTCCTAAAAGAGAGAGGGGTGTGACCGCACAAATCACAAAGGAATGAAGTACTAATCACTGTGGCATCAGGGTGTGGGGGACTTTTCCGGGGAAGTCCCCAGTGCTGAGCACGTGGGAGGTCGGAGTAGATCCCAGTATCCAGCCCACACGGTGTCATGGAAAGAACCCAGGAGGTAGAGTCTGAAAGATCTGGGTCCCACTCTGGATCAACCATTGACTGATGGTGGCCTACGGAAAGTCATTTAACCTCAGAAGTGGAAAGGCTAAGAGTTAGTCACAGGACATGAACTAAAACCCCGGCCATGACTCTGTGCAGGTCCTATCTCCTTCATGCTGCTTCCCTGCGCATGATATAGTCTTGCCCAAAAATAACAACTAACTTTTATGTAGCAATTCACGTGTTATGAAATACAGTCGTTCCTGTTGAATTCTCACAGAACCTCCTGTTAAGCAAGCACTGTTCTTTCCCCTTCGTAAGGATAAGAAAACTCCATTTCTGAGATAGTAACACTTGCCCACAACTAGTAAGAGACAGAGCTAGCTAGGACTTGCCCTCTGATTTTCAGACTCCAAGCCCTGTGTTCTTTGCACCATGCCAGACAGCCTATCCAGGACTCTGACACCCAGCCGCACCTGTCCTCAGCCAGCACGTGCGCCCCGCGGGCGGTGGCTCTGCATTCTCCGTTCTCAGCAGGATGTCATTTCCCAGGGAGGGAGAGAGGGCTCTGCACATAGCATCCCTGAATGACCTAATACCCTTACTGGCGCTGACTCCAGGTCAAAGAAGGACCCAGACTCTTTCTGGCTCTGCGTTACCCCGAGGCATATAATGCTCCGATGCTGGGCAGCCACTGGGGTCAAGGGTCTTCCAGTCTCACTTCCCAATCTGGCTCCAGGGTGGCTGCCGGCTTCCTCTGCCCTCCTGATTCATGATGAAGGGCCACAAGTCTTTGCCAGCCATCTTCCCTCCTCCCCAGGAGGCTTCTCCCCAAGGTCTGAGTCTATACTTCCTCATCTCTACCCCGTTCCTCGCCTCTCCATAACACCCCCTTCCCTCGTGTCCCTTGGAGCTGGTGAAGAAGCAGTGAGAAGCAGAGAGAGGCAATGGTGGGCCCAAGGGGCAGAGGCTGTGAGCAGCTCACATTATGCTCTCTTCAATAATTCATTCCCAGGGAGGCTGCAGGCACCATGCTCTCATTCTGGGCCGGAGAGGGCTAACCACGCTCAGATCCTTAAACTGAAAGTAATGGGAGTCTGGGGTGGGGCAGAGGGCTGGTGAGAGCCAGTGGACGGGTACTCCAGCCCACAACTGGCACCTCTCCCCCAACTCTTTGTCAGAGAGGGGGAGAGGGGCTCCGGCAGAGTGGGGAGGTGCCTGGGTGGCTCGGTCAGTTGAGTGTCCTGCTCTTGATTTCCACTCAGGTCATGATCTCACAGTTTGTGAGTTAGAGTCCCGTGACGGGCAACAGTGCAGAGCCTGCTTGGGATTCTCTCTCTTCTTCTCTCTCCCTCAAAATAAATAACTAAACTTAAAAAGAAAGAAAGAAAGAAAGAAAGAAAGAAAGAAAGAAAGAAAGAAAGAAAGAAAGAAAGAAAGAAAGAAAGAAAAAGAGGAGCATAAGGAGCAACTGACTGGTTTGCTCAGTCAGTTAAGCATCCCACTCCAGCTTAGGTCATGATCTCACAGTTTATGAGTTTGAGCCCCGCATCGGGCTCTCCGCTGTCAGCACAGAGCCTGCTTTGGATCCTCTGTCCCCCTCTCTCTCTGCCCCTCCCCTGCTCATGCCCTCTCTCTCTAAAATAAAGAAACATTTAAAAAGAGAGAGAGAGAGAGAGAGAGAGAGAGAGAGAGAGGCTCTGATCTGGGCTGAGATCAAGGGTCTGGCAAGAGATAAAGGAACCCAGAAGCTTCAGTGGGCCAGGGGGGCAAAGAGAAAGGATCCAAACTCAGTGCTTCATCCCCACTCATTCCAACTCTACGTCCAGGATTAGCCTGTCCTCCCTTCACTCTGAGCCTTCTTCTTAAGGCCACTTTCAGCCTCTTGTCAATAGCCCCACCTCCTAAAGCCCAAGTCCCCTCTGTCCCAGACTTTTGGAAGCCCTGGGATGTTTCTGCTGCCCCTGCTTGGGGAACTCTTTCCCCAAAGAGCTCTGGCCACTTAGGCCAGGAATCTGAGTCAAACATCTCAGAACAGCCTCCCAGGGATTCCCACCCCCACTCATCTCTTTCCAACCCCAGCTTCCCTGGCTAACCTCTGATGTTTACAAAGCTCGCAAGCACGTGGGAGTGAGGGAAGGATTTGAACTGGCCCCTTGGGCAGTGCTGTGATTCAGAGTCCTAAAGCATTTAGGACTTGGCAAGAGGAGGAGAGAAAGCCAGTGGAGTCTAGACCAGCCCCCTTTCCCCAGGCCACCCTAGGGATCCTGCTGCTAATACCCCTTCCTCCCCCTGGGGCAGCCCTACAGTTCTGCTCATGGCCCAGCCTCCTTCCGCCCTCCAGTTCACCCTGGGGAACTGGAATCACCAATCCATGCAATGCACTCAGGGGGAAACTGAGATCTAAGACTAAAATAAACACCTATCAAGCACCATATGCCCGGCCGAGCCAGACTCTGGGCAGCAAGAGAATGAGAGCCAAGCTTCCCAGCCCTGTCACCTTCCCTCCTTCCCAAGTAGCAAAAGGAACCCCCAAATCCACAGCGCAGTCACACTGCCTGCACCAGGGCTGGCAAGAGTCGGGTCTTTATGCCGCAGCTGAGAGCTCAGTCCCTCCAGAGAGGCTTGGTGTGGGAAGGAAGGCACACTCTTGCTGGGCACTATCAGCAAGAAACTCTTCAGACATATTTATAGCAAATGCTGCGTCAGGGGATGGAGAGTAAAAGTGCCTAGACGCATCAAATATCACCATGGGTTCAGAGGCGGAGCCCAGAAAAAGAAGTCAGAGGTTGCAGCAAAAGGGATTGAGGTTTGATGTTGGAGGAACTTCCCCAGAGGAGTAGGCAGAATTGGCAGTGGGGATTCCCTGTGGCAGCTGCTTCCACAGAGCTTTCTCAGAAAAGAGGGGGAGACCCTTTTAGGTCTCAATAGAACAGATACAAAGGGTGGACGTGGTGGTTTTTGTTCTCTGTCCCCATGATACACAGGTTTTCAAATGTCCGGGCCACGTTATGCCTTGCTGAGAGGAGGCAAGCGGTGATGGAAAGCCAGCTCGAGATCCGTAGGGCAAGCCCCTGGTGCAGAACGCGTCTGCACAAACACTAGCCAAAAGGGTTAGCAGAGGCCCTGCCAAATATCCTGAGGTCCTAAGGACCTGGGGGTCTGGGAGGTCACAGAATACTAAGCCAACCCCGGAGAGAAGAGATCAAGGCTGCCTGCAGAGCCCTGAGCGCCTGTGTGCTGGAGCTGAGGACCTGAAGGGCCCCTAAGGCATGGCTCCCAGGAGCGCATGCAGTCTAGAGTTCCCCTCTAGCAAGGTGCCAGATACAGTGAGGTCAGAGCCAGAGATGGGGGACCCAAGGAAGGCAGAGTGGGGAGCAAGAGGGTGTGCATCCTGGACAGGGCCCAAAGAGTGATAAGCCTGCTAGTCATCTCACACAGAGGGGGTGGGTGGGAGAGGACAGTTCTCAGAGCCTGACGCCTGGGCTCCCAGCTCTAATTCTGAGGTTCCTACCTTCTCTCTGTGACAGAAGGGAGAGGGGTGTGGTCCAGCAGCTTGAGTGAAAGTGAGAAAAAGTGCAGAGTGTGGAGCTGTCCCGCTGCACCTCAGATTCCTCCTGATAGGTTCAGAGAGAAGTCATTGGTATTTCTATTTTAAAATAAGGGGAGGAGAGAGAGGTGGTGTTCTAGGCAGTAGGTTCTGGGAGAGTGGAGGGAGGGGGGGAGGAATGGGGAAGCCAGGGACAATTGCTTGCCTTGGCCAGCACCCCCACCCCCCTTCTATGGAAACTTAAGCTGCCCCAAGGCCCAGAGGAGCTAGTCCATTAGCTGTGGTCTGGGGGGGAGTGGCGGGGGGGGGGGGGGGGGACACACGACTTTCTCCCTTCAGGTCTTATTGCCAAATGGAAAGCAAAGCTCTGCTCATCTATTAAAGCCAAAAAACAAAACCTATAAAAACCTCCATGCACATTTTAATAACACACACACAATCTCTTTATCTCCTCTGAATAGTTGAAGCTGAGTGACTTGGGGTAGGTGGGTGGTAGGAGATCCTTGGACCCATTGGACTAGACCACAGAGGGAGGGGAGAAGATGCCCTCCCAAAGCACTTTCCAGGTTAAGTCCAGCCTGAGGAGGAGCTAGGGGTGGAAAGAGGAGAATTGGTTCTCCCCAATTTAGCTCCCTCTGAAATGGGGACAAGTAGAGGGTCAGCTGAACAGAGAGAGAGAGAGAGAGAGAGAGAGAGAGAGAGAGAGAGAAGTCTTCCAAGATCCCCAGGGGATGGGAGGATTGGGGGAGGGGCTCCAGGACCCCCCCCCCCCAGGGGAAGGGATGTAAAAGAAGGGCTGAGAAGGACGGTGGAGCCCCCTTGATCTTAAGGGTTTTGCTGAGGGGAAGTTAGGGACTCCTGTCACTCAGCATCAGCGTGGGTCTGTCTCGGAGAAGGGGGTCGGCCTCCCCCTCCCCTTTAGCTGCAGTCTTTGGTGTGGAGAAGAGTCCAGCCTGGGGGTGTTGGGGGTGTGGAGGGACCAATGAGAGACCGATCCGCTTACAAGGGTGCAAGAAGAGAGCTGGCTGGGGCTACACCCCTGCTCCCCCCTACCCCGCCAGAACTTGGGCTTGTCCTGTTTGACGTGCCCGCCGAAGGGGGTGGAGGGGGTACTGACCCGAGCAGCAGTCCCGCTACTCTGTACTCCCAGCTGCCCAGGCCTGGCCGGATAGCTGCTGGGCTCAGCGGGGGCGCCCCTGGAGACCAACATGGAGGTAGGAGCTGGGTAGGGCCCCAGAGAAGCCAGGTGTCTCAAAGGAATCCTACGGGGTGAAGATAGAGTGCAGCCTGGAGTCCCATAGTGGGGGGTGGGGGGCGGAGGTGGGACAGCAGTTCTTGGAAAGAGGAGAAGGAGAGGGATTCGTCCTAGGCTTCGGAGGTGGGGGGTCTGGCTCTGAGCTGCGCCCCCCCCCCTCCCCCCGGGCTCGGACCTGGACAGCGCCTCCTGCTGGGAGGGCCGGAAGGCAGCCGGTCGACAGACAGGACCCCTGGCGGGTGCCGCCACCTGGAGGGCGTGTGCGGCCACCCCGCGAGCGAGCCTAGGGGGCGCTGCAGCCGGGCGGGGAGGAGCCGCCTCGCCTAGCCCTGCGCCTTCGCGGGCTGAGTTCCGCGGCGCCGGAACCCAGGAGAGAGGAGAGACCTTAGAGACTCCCGGGCGCGCTGGAGACCCAGGGTCTGGGCCGGGGACGGGTGGCTGGATGTGGCTTTCCCGGACCCCGGGGTAGGGGGGCGCCTTGCCGCGGGGGCTAGCGAGTCGCACACGAGCATTTCTCCCTTGGATCCTGTCCCCTGCTCAGGTCGGGGTGGACGACGCCGCCGGGAGCGCCGGCGCCTGGTTTCCTACGGCGCACGGAGCAGGGGCCGGGAGGGACTAGAACCTTCCGCCTAGAGCTCCAGGGTCCGGGCAGCCCCTTCTGCCTACGGCGGTGGGGGCTCCAGGGTCCCTACCTCTTCTGGGGGGCCGGGTTGAGGAGGAAGGAGGAGGCGGAGGAGGCGGAGAAGGGAGGCGAGAAGTGGGGATGGAAGGACAGTGGGAGGCACCCAGATAAACAGAGAACAGAGACCGTAGAGAGGAGGAAGAAGAGACGGAAATGGAGAGAGCAGGACTGAAAGGTGACTGGAGAGGGAGAGTGACAGAGGCGGCGAGAAAGGAAGGGAGAGGGAGGGAGAGGGAGGGAAGGAGGAGGAAAGGGGGAGGGAACCCGGAGAGAGGGACACGAGCCGGCAGCGAGCCCGGCGGGCGTGGGGCGAGGCCAGGCGTGCAGGCGGGAGCCAGTGTGCAGAGCAGCGCCCGGGTCCTGCTCCCGCCTCGGAGCCCCTGGCCCGGGGGAGGGGGAAAGACCGCTAGCCCGGTCTATGTCTTTTTCTGACTCCAGTGCAACCTTCCTGCTGAATGAGGTAAACGCGGGCCCCCTCCCCAGTGGGTGGGAGGAGAGCCCCACTCCAAGCTAGGAGGAGGGCCCTCATTTGGGGGAGACTGCAGTGATGGGGAGGGAGGAAGATCGAGGAGGTGAGGCTGAGGGTGGAAGAGGCGGGCAAGAAAGGAGGGAGTAGTCAGAGCTGGCAGCTTCTAAGCACTGGGATTGGGACGGGAGGGGAAGACTGCCTGGGGAGCCAAAAAAGGAGCTAGATGAAAGGACGGAGATAAGAGGGATTCACCAAGCTCCCCTGGTGCCCCTCTCCAGGCTCCCTGAGGGCGGCCTAGCAGCTAGAATGCTGGGGGTTTGGGCTTGGTCCATCTTAAAGACTGCTGAGGAGAAGGACTTCCCAGAGGTGCTGGCTCCTGCCTCAGTTTCCCCATTCAATGCAGAGGGATTAGGATCTGCCACCTTCCTGGTGCACTTACAGGAGAAGCTGGAATGTATTCCGGAGGCTCCCAAGTACTCCCACTCCCAAACTTGGTTATTCAGGCTTCTCCCCGGTGCCCTGCTTCCATACCTTGGGTGCCAGCCTAACAGCTCTCTCCTACAAGGGAGGAGAGCAGAAATCCTCTTCTCCAATCCTCGAAACCGTTTTTTGTTTGTTTGTTTTGGTTTGGGTTGGGTTGGGGGGTTTTTTTTGCCCTCAGCTCTCCTCTTGTGCTCACCCCTGGAAAAGACAAGAGGTTAGGGGCCAGGTAGATACTGACAGGCACATGTCTTATTTCAGGACAGGAAGTTGGCATGAGAACTGGAGCAGGCAGGTGTGGGTGAGATAAGAGATGCAAGGGGGCATTGAGTAACGACTCAGAGATAAGGGAAAGAGTGCGGCTCTGAAGCTCCTGTAAGACCCAAGGGATGGGCCCAGGTATGAAAGCTTGAAACCGTCTCCTGGGGGGGTGGTTGGCACGGCAACTCATGCTTCAGAAGCAGACTTGGACACCACTGTCCCAGATGGGGATGAAAACAACAAGGTGTGTGAGGAAGGAGTGACACTGATGGCAGGTCTGCTGTGTAACTACAATCCCCAGGACCCCCTGGTGGCGGAGAGAGTCACAAAAGGAGAGATCAGGAGAGTAGATCCAGGGATGGGAAGAGAAGCAGATGCCCCAGCAGCTGTCGTCATTGGAATTATCACCCAGGAGAGAGCGCCTTGAGAGTCTTATTCTTTCACACCTCATGGCTCCTTTCTGCCCTTCTGGAAAAAACAGAAGGAACTGAAGAGGCAGAGAATAAAAGAGGAGGAGACAAGGAGTTCTGAGGAACTAGAAAGAGGGGGCACAGAAGTGAAAAGACAGTGTCTGGGAACTGGCACTACCAGAGAATCCAACGTATGACCAATCCCCAAATGGTGCTGGACTCAGGAGAGAACTGTGAAAGCCAACGGCCTCCCCCAGCAGTGCCTGGCCAGCTTGTAGGGCTCCAACAAAGTTGTCTGCCAAATCCAGCCGCAGGAAGATGCTAAGCAGGGCTGGGCTGCACCACTCACAGGGGCAGACAGACTAAAGGCAGACTAAAGATAGTCTTAAGATGAGGCCCCTTCTCTCCTTCTTTCTTGTCAGTGGAACATGAAAAATTGACATAAATGGGGAAGCCAGTGGGGTTAGGTGGACTTCCTCTCTCCCATGCGCAATGCTTCTCCCATAGATCTCGTCAAACTGGGTCAGCTTTGGTTTTCTGACTCCCCTGTAGTTCAGGAAGGTAAAGCAACGAACAGATTTCCTGATTCACCCTCCTGGGTGTGAGAAACAGGGACTGGAGAAGGAATGAGCCCAGAAAGGCTCCAAGTGTAAACCCTCTTTCTAAATCTCACATCCCCCTCTTGGTGGAGTTAGGGCAGGTAGACCATCAAAATTCAAAGGAATAATGTTGCTCAGGAGATGGAAGAAAGGAGGGAGCTCCAATGGGTGGATCTTTGGGGAAGTTTATCCAAGATAAGGGCTGCTGCTCTGTCTCTAACCTCACATCTCAGTTCTCCTTGGAAGGAAACTGGTACAGCGTGGTACTGTGGCTCCAACCAGGATCCCGGCCACCCCACCCCCATCCTTTCTCTAAGGAGGGAATCTGGCCTTACACTAGTGACTCCGGTAGTCTTGCCCTTAACCCTCCCAACCCCAGTGTGGCCGGTATCCCACCTTCTGTTCCAGCCCCGCCAATCCCCGTACCTCCACCCTCCGGTTTCTCTCCCCCTCCCTTTAGGCTCACCTAAAACAGCCCCTCCCTCCCCCAGTTCCCACGGATGCCTTGGCAATGCATGGCACAGTCCTTGGCAAGGAAGCGAGCAAGGGAACCCCCCCCCCCACCCCCAGTCCTGGCCAGACTAGGATGGAATCTAATCGCGCAACAGGTGTGGGGCGGTCGGACCCAAAACCCCAGTTGCATGGGTTGGGCGACGTGGCCCTTTGCTCCAGGGTCCCAGCACGGGGGGCCGGGAAGGGGGGGGGGGAGGAGCCCGAGCACCTGCTGGGGTAGGGGCTACTTTCACGCATTGGCTTGGGCTCGCCAAACCCATTCCTCCCCAGTACCACTGCGGGGGTTTCTTTCGGAGTCTCTGGGCCGCCAGGGCCTCGACACGCGGCCCTCTCACCTGGGGCCCCTCCCCCTTCTGCCGCCTGTCCCCAGCCCCCGCCCCGCCTCTCCGATCTCCCCCAGTCTCTCCAATTTCCTGTCTCCCCCTTTCCTCTCTCTCTGACTCGATCCCTCCTTTCTCTGTCTCCGGCCTCTAAGCCACCTGCGCCCTCGGCTTTCACGGCTTGGGTTCCATCTCCGCGCCCCCTCCCCTCCCCCGCTCCAGCCCTTTGTTTCCCGGCGGAGTATTTCCTGGGTTGCTGAGCGTCTCTGTCTCCGCATCTCTCCTCGCCCCGCCTCCTCCCAGCCTAGATCCGCCCCGCCCGCAGTCTCTCCTCCCCTTCCTCCCCGCGGCCCCTCTGCCCCATAGGTGCTTGGGGACCCACCTTCTCCCCGGCTGCGGCCGGCCACCCTCTCCAGGCCCGGTCTCGGGCTCCCCGGGTGGCCGGCGCCCCCCGCCGCCGCCCCCGCCTGCTCCCGGGGAGGGGGTCAGGTGGGCGGGCACTATTGTTGTAGGAGCCGGCGCCAGATTCCTCAGCCGCGCTCGGGGTGGGACCGGCAGGGTTTGGGGGGGTGGGGTGGGGGGAGCGGTGATTTGAGCTCCGAGCAGCTGGTCTTCGCGGCTCGCTCTCTCCTTCGCGCTCTCTCGCTCTCCGCCGCCGCCCGCAGGGCTGCGGGGCTCGGTGGCATCTCTCGGGCGCGGCCCGCTGTCCTCGCCCCTGCCTCCGGGCTGCTCCCGCCCCCGGCGCCGCGCGCTCCCCCCAGCCCGGACTCCCCCATGTATGACGACTCCTACGTGCCCGGGTTTGAGGACTCGGAGGCGGTGAGTGCCCACGGTGAGGGTGGGGGTGGGGAAGTTGGGGTGACTCCTCTTCTCCCTTGGACCCTTCCCCCGTTCATTACTTTGAAAAACGCCTCAGTGGAGGGGCAGGGCCAGTAGGGGGGGCGCTCCTGAAAAGTGGGGAGATGAATTTCCATGCCCAAAGCTCCCCAGGACTCCAGTCCTAGACCGAGGGGTATCGGGTGTGCGCATGGCGGGGGGTAGTGTGGGGGAAAGGCTCGAGCAGGTGGCCCCGAAGCCCAGGACTAAAGGGTAGAGGGAGGAAGGGCTGGAGACTGAGGGCATAGAGGCTGTAGAGAGGGCACACGCAGTGTCTGGAGTTCCCAAAGGAGGATTGACTGGGTCTGAACACAACAGCTACTGGAGAAGCTGAGGCTTTGGGGGAGGAGGACAATTCAGACCTATGCTTCAAGTAAAGGACAAATTTAGAGAGCCTGGGATAACAGAGAATCAGGTACCAGCCTCAAAAGGATCATAAACTTGAGGACCTCCATTATTCCCTTCTGCTGCCCATCCCTGAGCATTGCCTTATTCCCTCACCCTGCCTGCAGCACAGTTTCTCTCCCAGGCTGGAAACTAGGCACCTGGCACATGGGTGGGCCAGCTGACTGAGCCCCATCCATTCCACGCCTCCTGCTGGGGCGTCCTCAGAGCAGTGGGCTTCCTGAGCGCCTGCTCAGCATGGAGGGCCTAGAGGTGAGGCCAGAGGGGCTGAGGGCCTGGGGATGGAGAGGAAGCTCTTTGCTCAGAGAACCAGGCAACTGATAAATATTTAATTCTCCTCTTTGCTTTTATCTCCTGACCCACTGAGACAAATCAGCTCATTAGGCAGTGATTCCCGGAGCTCAGAGCAGGGAGAGTGCCTGGAAAGATGGGGCAAGGATGGGCAGCAGCTTCTCTGTCCCTTCTCCGAAACACGCTGCATGAAGGTCTCCTTAGGAGAGGACCACTAGATGGCTTGGAAGGGGTCCCCGGTAGGTGCGGAGGGCAGAGCACTCTGGTCAAAAGGGGAGTATTTGGGTTTTCTCCCATCTCTTGCTGCCAGGCCCACGATACATGAGTTCTAGGGCTCAGGATAGGCAGCTCTCAGTCCTTTTCTGGGACTGGGCTCCTGCTGGGCCCAGTTCCCCATTGGGCCTCTGGGGCTAATTACATTGCAGCTAGAGCAGATGATTTTCAAGGCTCTGGTGGACACCTCTTTCTGACAGTTGAAGGGACAGCTGGCATGGCCCAGGGTGCCAAGGTGAGCTTGAGAATGAACCTCTCGGAGGGGCTGGAGGGCCCTAGAAGGTTCTTCCCGTCCCTGGCAAGAAGGCAAGGGCTGTTGCAAGGTGAAGACTGACATGTGGATGTGTTGAGGGCAGCCTGCTACCCCCTTGCTGGCTCCCCACCCCTCTCTGGTTCCTGGATCACCCTCCCCCCGCTTCCCTTTCTCTTGCCTGGCTCCTTGCTCTCCCTGAGGCCCCCTCTGAAGCAGTAGGAGGGAGATCAGGCTCTAAATAAATCCACCGGCTCATCTCCCTCCTCTTCTTCCCCCGTGCCAGGCAAGAGTGGAGCTGCAGCCTGCCCACACACTCACCAGGCAAGGGGGGCACCACCAGGGCACTGTGCCAACTCCTGGCAGCTCCAAAGTACTGGGCCTCTGGCTGTTTTGGCATAACAGGGGGTGGGGGAGGCAAGACCCCAGAGCACCCTTGGCAGGGCAGCCCTGGCCTCCCAAGTGATACCAGGGCACGAAGGATGCACCCATCCTTGGGTCCTGCTCTGAGGACTTGGGAATAATGGAGAGGGGGTTCCATCGTGAGCACAACTCCTTAAACATTTAGGGGAAGATCCTATGATTCCCATTCTGAGGTGAGAGGCCAGGTGACCCAGATGTTCCAGGCGGGGACATTAAGATTACTAAATTAGGCCGAGAGCCTGTGGAACAAAGGTCAGAATCCTCTTCCTGCACAGGCCTGGACATCTAGAAGGCATCTGATACCTACTCATCAAAGTGAGTTGTCATCCCGCCTTGCCTCTTGCCTCCTTTCCCATTGGTCCCTGCTCGCATTAGACAGCTGTCTCCTGTGCCTAAGACCCCTGAAAGGAGGTCCCCCCCACTCTGTTGACAGCACAAAGGTTCTTCCCGAGGCTCAGCCGCTCTTTCTCCTGCTGCCAAGCCAGCCTTATTTTGTTCTCAAGAGAGATAGGGAACAGCAGGCAGACTCTACTCCTCTGTAAAATGAAAGACTTTTTCCCTTTGTGCTCTCTTCATGCCTTCCATCTACCACAGACATTGTGTTTCCTTAGGCTCAAGGCTCCGGGCTGATATCAAGCTGACCAGCCCTCTTGCCGATGCTGGGGCTGGGGCCAAGGGGCAGGGTGGTACGTGAGTTTGTCTTCCCCACTGAGACTCTGGCTTCTGCTGCCTTCTGTAAGTGCTCATGCACAGTGAGCTTGAAGGAATGTTCCTCAGCCTGAGAACATTCTAAAACCTACACGCACACACTCCCACATGGACCCCTTAGCCAGACTCCTACCTTATCTGTGCCACCTGCACTTCAGAACTGATGGAAATACCGCTTCAAGCCTCTGATCATAAAGAGTGGAGACTGAGACAGAAAACAAAAGATTCCCTTTCCCCTAGTCTGACAGGGAAACCCAGACTCCTGACTTCTATCCTCCTGTCCTAAGGTCCAGCTTTCCTTCCTCACTTGCGCGTCTCCCTCTTGGTGACCTCTACAACCCTCCAAACGTACCCCCTTCCTATTCGCAGGACTCAGAGACTCTCCCAGCTCAGGTTACTAGAGACCCTGTCCCTACATCCCCAGGGTCCTCGGCTGGGTTGCCTGGCACTGACAGCGCCTTCCTTCAGGGCTGATATCCCCTTGGGGAAGGGCTGGGGAGATACAGGCCAGATGGTGTGGCTGAGCCTCACTGGGGCCCAGGGACACAGCTTTGTGTTGCCTTCTCAGTCTGTCTTGTTTGCTGCCCACACCTGGCCAGTTGCCCCAGCAGGTGTAAGGGGAAAGAAAGTGGGGGTGGGGAGAGAGGAAGTGACTTCCAGGAGTTGGCAGCACCGTGCCTTCCTCTTCACCCTGGAAGGGTAGGCACCTGGGGAGAGGAGATCAAAGGGGGTAGATGGCTCTGTCCTGACACCCAGGCTCTCACACCAACCAGTGTCTCTTGACTGTTCCCAGCTGACTGTACTGCTGCCACGCATTTTAAAGGGATAAGGCCCAGGATGCTTTGCAGGCTGATATGAACAAGAGGGCTGGGTCTCCTAGATCCAGAATCATCTCCAATATATCATCTGCAGTACGTCTCCCTTCACTCTGCCCCAGAGGCCAGGGTAGAGGAGAGGAAAGGGAGGAAGGAGGAAAGTGAAGGCTCTGTTCAGAGCCGCAGTATTAATGGGCTTGTGGGGAGGGGCCCCAATCTTAGCACGTATGGATTGGGCTGGCTTTCCTGCAGCCCCAGAGGCACTGGGGCCCTTCTCAGGGAGATGAGAGGGACCACCGGGGTCCAGCACAGACATGGACAGCCTGGGGTCAGTGGAGCCTCTGCTGTAGGGTTTAGAGGATGCCTGTAGTGCCCAGCGATCACAACCTCTCCCCCATGCCAGGGTTCAGCCGACTCCTATACCAGCCGCCCATCTCTGGACTCAGACGTCTCCCTGGAGGAGGACCGGGAGAGTGCCCGGCGGGAAGTGGAGAGCCAGGCTCAGCAGCAGCTTGAAAGGGCCAAGGTATCAACTTGGGCTGGCAGGCTAGGCTGGGCTGGGTGGAAACTTGTGCTGGGTCCTAAGTCCCCAGGAGTCAGTGGGCAGGATGCTCATGAGTGTGAAAGAGTGTGTGTGTCATGGGCGTCCTGTTGGGGCCTCCGCCCTCTACTGATGGGGCATTGAAACTAAAAGGGGTGCTGTGAGGCTCCCCTCATTTGCACTGATGGCCAAATTCCCTAGCACAAACCTGTGGCATTTGCTGTGAGGACCAATGTCAGCTACTGTGGCGTACTGGACGAGGAGTGCCCAGTCCAGGGCTCTGGAGTCAACTTTGAGGCCAAAGATTTTCTGCATATTAAAGAGGTGACCAACCCCAACCCCCAAAGAGGAGCCACCTAATCCCCCTGCTCGTGCCCTAGCTCCCCTGCCTCCTACTTCAGTCTTAGTCTATAAACAGGTCCCCAGACTCCTCAGCTCTTATCCAGAACACATACCCATACGCCCCTCATATCTACAACCCAGTCCCCAGGGCCTCCATCCTTCTGAGACCTGGCTTGGGCCTCAGTCTCCATATGTGTAAAGTGAGCAGTTAGATGAGTTGCCTCTTAGGTTACCTGTGACATCGGTGATGCCTTGCACTGAAATCTTGGGTGGCTCAAACCTGGCTGCCCTTCCCTCTGGCACCTTCTCCTGCCCTCCTCCTTTTGTGCTGCCTTCCTCAGACCGCTCTCTGAATGCCTCCTTGGCTCCTTCACATTGAAGAGCCAGGACTGAGGCCTGGGCGCCTCCTCTCACCGCCCCTTCCCCCAGAAGTACAGCAATGACTGGTGGATCGGGAGGCTAGTGAAAGAGGGTGGGGACATTGCCTTCATCCCCAGCCCCCAGCGCCTGGAGAGCATCCGGCTCAAGCAGGAGCAGAAGGCCAGGTGAGAGCAGGGTTTGTGACTCAATAAACGTACCCCCAGACACATGTACTTTACCCGCAGCACACATTAACACCGCACAAATATGAAAGCCAACACGCATTAATACACCTGTCACACACGTGCGCCTCCCTCGCTAGTTAAGATGTAAGGAAATGTATACGACAGTGAAATAATGTGTAGAAAATGCATTCACACAGAAGCTTATTGACCTCCCTTTCTGCTCTCAGGAGATCTGGGAACCCCTCCAGCCTGAGTGACATTGGCAACCGACGCTCCCCTCCGCCATCTCTAGGTAGCCTCCCCCCAACCCACCCATCTTGGGTAGGTGGGTAACTAAGACACAGGGAGAAAGGGAGCTTGTTCCCAGGTGAGCTGTGTGGGAGGGGGTTGGTGGAGGGACCAAAAGAGCTCGGAGAAACCCAGTGTCTCCCTTGGGGAAGGGAATAAATACCATGCCCCCAGGGCTTTTCCCCCTTCACCAACTTTAATCTTTTATTTCCTTTTCCAAAAAGCCAAGCAGAAGCAAAAGCAGGTGAGTCAAGGAAGGGACCTGGGCTAGGGGGGCTCATGGCTTATGGCTGTGGGGACAGGTTTCTGGGCAGTCCTTATTGGAAGGGCAAGAGAACAGAGAGGGGAGGGAGCCCAGAACTTCTGGATCTGCCCTGCACCAGTCAGGCATAGGGCAGGCGACAGGGCCATGGCTTTGCCTGACCTCGGGTCCATTCTGCAGGCAGAACATGTTCCCCCATATGATGTGGTGCCCTCCATGCGGCCTGTGGTGTTGGTGGGACCCTCTCTGAAAGGTTATGAGGTGAGAGAAGGCCCCTGACCCCAAAGGGTTGCCTCTACCCAGCCTGCCGTGGGAAGACCACAGGGACAGTGGGAGGGATGTTCTGCTCCCACCAGGTCTGTGTGTGGAGGGGGCGGGCTCCAGGGCCATGCCTAGGGAAGCTGCCCCTGCGCAAGAGGGCCCCAGTCAATCCCATGCCTTTCCCCTCACCCCTGCCACCCAGGTCACGGACATGATGCAGAAGGCTCTGTTCGACTTCCTCAAACATAGATTTGATGGCAGGTAAGTTGTTCTGGCCTCAGGTGGCATGAGAACCAGGGGGAAGATCATTATCTCCTTCCAGGTGCCTGTAGCAAGGTCTTTTCTAAAGAGAAACTCAGCGGGACCTGGGTAAGGAGAAGCCTAAGGCTTGGAATTTAGAGGTGGGCTGTGATTCTCCACCGCCACCCCAGGATCTCCATCACCCGCGTCACAGCTGACCTCTCACTGGCAAAGCGATCTGTGCTCAACAATCCTGGCAAGAGGACCATCATTGAGCGTTCCTCCGCCCGCTCCAGCATTGGTGAGAAGTCCCGGTCTCCTGCTTCTCCACCCACTCAAGCCTTAGTGAGACCCTTTCTCCTACCTCTCCCTTCCCCGGCACCTGCAGTCTTGCCCAGTTTCTCTACCCGCCCCAGGACTGGCAAGAACCGCCCCAGTCTCCCCGGTTCCCCGTTTCACTGCCTGCCTGCACCTTGATGAATATACCCTCTCCCTCCAATTCCTTCCCGTCCACCACCGCGGAGCGCTCCCACCGCCCCACGGGACTAAGAAGTAGGTGGAGCCCCGCGGTGAGCGTCATGGCCCACTTGCCCCCTCCCGCAGCGGAAGTACAGAGTGAGATCGAGCGCATATTCGAGCTGGCAAAATCGCTGCAGCTGGTAGTGCTGGATGCTGACACCATCAACCACCCGGCACAGCTGGCCAAGACCTCCTTGGCCCCCATCATCGTTTTTGTCAAAGTATCCTCACCAAAGGTACCTCACCGGCGATGGAGGAGGCCCACGGGGCTGCCCTCCCAGAACGCGGTACACCTCTGCCTGATCCCTGCCCGAGGGCTCCTGAGTTCCCTTTTCCTGCTGCCCCCGTCCGAATCATCCTCACCTGCTGCTGATGCTGTAGCACAAGTGGGGGACACGCCGGGTTCTCTCTAGGCCCAGCCCTGCCCTTCCTCCTCAGGTCCTCCAGCGTCTCATCCGCTCCCGGGGGAAGTCACAGATGAAGCACCTGACTGTACAGATGATGGCATATGACAAGCTGGTTCAGTGCCCACCAGTGAGTGCCTGGGTCAGCTACTCCTGTGCCCACTCTAGCTTTTCCAGGGCAGGGGAGTGAGGGAGACGGGGGGGCGGGGGGGGCTGCTACCAAGAGGCAGCCAACATTCCCCCTTTCCCTCTCTTCCCCAGGAGTCATTTGATGTGATTCTGGATGAGAACCAGCTGGAGGATGCGTGTGAGCACCTGGCTGAATACCTAGAGGTTTACTGGAGGGCCACCCACCACCCGGCCCCCGGCCCTGGACTTTTGGGCCCTCCCAGTGCCATCCCCGGACTTCAGGTACCCGTTTGCAGTGGGCACAGGTGCTCAGGCTGAACCCGCCAAAGTACTGCCTGCTCCTGGCCCAGGCGATTGTCCTTGGCCTCCAGCTTGAAGGCCAAAGGATCGGAGAACTCAGCTGTGCTATACAGAGCCAGGGCAGATGGGGGAAGGAACTTCCTGATGAGAGAGGGAATAAATCAGTGAGGTGGGTAATCAGAGGTTACTTTTCTGGGTTCAAAAGAAACACTCTCTTTACCTTAGTCTGTCTTGACAGCAGAGCCTGAATTTTGCAGGAGTCAAAAGCTCCCGTTTTCCATGTCTCACGTGGAAGATGCCTCTCCCTCCCTCCTTGCACTGTTTCCTGTATCCAGGAACTGAGAGTCGAGGGGGCAGAACGGCTCCCACCCAGTTAGAGGTGGGAGGGAGGCCAAGGCGAGGTCTGCCCTGCCTACTTAGAGCTATCCTGTTGCCCCCAGAACCAGCAGCTGCTGGGGGAGCGCGGCGAGGAGCACTCGCCGCTGGAGCGGGACAGCTTGATGCCCTCAGACGAGGCCAGCGAGAGCTCCCGCCAAGCCTGGACAGGGTCTTCGCAGCGTAGCTCCCGCCACCTGGAGGAGGACTATGCGGACGCCTACCAGGACCTGTACCAGCCTCACCGCCAACACACCTCGGGGCTGCCTAGTGCTAACGGGCACGACCCCCAAGACCGGCTCCTAGCCCAGGACTCGGAGCACAACCACAATGACCGGAACTGGCAGCGCAACCGGCCCTGGCCCAAGGACAGCTACTGACAGCCTCCTGCCGCCCTACCCTGGCAGGCACAGGCACAGCTGGCTGGGGTGCCCACTCCAGGCAGGTTGGAGTTAGACTGGCGTTAGGCTGGCACTAGGCTCAGCCCCCACAAGCCCCTGCCCGGCCCCAGCTCCAGGGCTGCCTGTGGTCCCAAGGTTCTGGGAGAAGCAGGGAGCCAGCCCCCTTACCTCCTGGGCACAGTGACCCCCGTAGGCTCCCATTCCAGGTACTAGCTGCGTGTGCTGCACCCCCGGCACCTTCCTCTCCTGCACAAGAAGCTGCCCCACCGGCAGTGCCCTCAGGCCAGGATCCCCTTAGCAGGGGCCTTCCCACCAGACTCAGGGAAGGGATGCCCCCTCAGAGTGACAAGAGGGTGGGTGTGGGCAGCATGGCATGAGGAAGAAACGAGGCCCCTGAGCAGGCCCAAGTCCCGACAGTCGAGGCACTCAGGGGTTGTGCTTGGGGTCCGAGGTCCTCCACTCGCCTCACTGCCACACATCAGAAGTGAGACAATCAGAGCCCGACAGGGTGGCACTCCCGTCCATCAGCTGGAGTGGGGCATCCAGACACAAGGCTGGAGCAGCAGGCAGGCTAGGCCGGGGCCAGAGGCCTCACAGCCGAAGCTCCTGCAGGGAAGGGTTCTCCTCGCCTGTCGGGAAAGCTTCTCAACATGTGACGGGACCAGAGACCAGGAACACGGTCACCCCGAATGGCAGACAGGAGCCAACCTGGACTGGGGGGTTGGGAAGGGAGAGTGTGTATAGCAGAGGACGTATGGAACAGCTACAGGGGCCTCCTCGCCCCGCTCATTTTTTGTTCTTGCCTCCTGTCATTTCTGTTCTTGGCCCTCATGCCTCCTGGGGAACGTGGCCCCGACTTTATTCGCTGATTCATAGCTGCTGCTTGTTAAGTTAGGGTTAGGTGGGGAGAGATAGGACACAGTGGACAGCCCCCAGCGGCCCTGTCTACCCGACTACCCTTGCCTTATGGCTCTAACGTGTGACCTACAGAGCATGTTCCACAAGACCCCCACCTCACTGTCATCTCTAATAAATACCATGCACAGTCCTTCAGGCTCCTGTTCTGTGTCCGCTGGTTCAGGTGGCCAGGTTCCTCACGGCGCAGGCCAAGTCTAGAAGAGAGAAGTATCCCGGCCTCCTTTCTCTCACAAAGGACCCGCTGAGTGGGAAGGGCACGAGGACAGAGCTGCGGGAAAGACTGCACTCCCGGGCAGCCCCCTCATGCCCAGGTACCAGGAGGAAAACATTCAGCAGCACAGAAGGGACCTATTCCGGGAGGTGAGGAAGAAAAGGCTTAGTCACAGCCTTACACCGTCCCTGCCTCGGGTCGAAAAGACCCAAGAGTATTTGTAATTTGAACTCCAGGCGCTTGCCCAGCTCTGCAGCCCTCTCCCCACAGCCTTCCTCCGTGGGCCCCAGCTCATCGCTCTTTAATGCCCCTAGTTCCCGTCTCCACCCCTCTCGTGAGCAGCGGGCTCAGCCACCAGGGAGCCACCAGCAAAGCTGCTGAAGACTGAGTGCCATCCAGCCGCTGGCACACCACAACAGGCCACAACTGGGCCCCACCTGCCGGTGTGGCACAACTGCTCTCCATTGTCACCCTTGTGCAAAGCTCCCCAGAGGGCGTGCGGGCAGGCAGGACTACAAGTTAAGGGAGGCTACAGCAGGCAGCAAGATGCACTCCGACCCTGCGGCCCTTCCATCTCCCCTCAACTGGCCGCCTGTAGATTCAGGCTCTCAGCTGAGGCCCCAGGAGCGTCTCTGGATGCGATTTTCTTTCATCTCCCAAGTCAGCCCACCGCGCCCAATGCCGTCCTCCTATCTCCCGTGGCAGCAGGGAAAACCCAGGAGATGCTTGTAGCTGGAATCAGACACAGCCTTCATCTTCATGTGTTTATTCTCAGAACATACAAACTCATCTTCTCAGAGAATAAAAAACAGAAATTTCACTCAGTGACTTCAAGATGGACACAGCCAGCTCACCCTGTCCCCACAGCTACTAAAAAAATTCCCTGGGTGAGGGATGCCCAGAGTGCACAGCACCCCTTGGCACAGGGGCCGTGCACAGCTCTAAACAAGGCTCTCAACTGGTTTTATAATCCAAAAGGGCAAACGGCTGTCAAAATGACAGAGTCCAAGGTCCATAATCCTCACAGTGCCAGATCCCCTGGGGTCACCTAGGGCAATGACACTGCTGCAGCTTCTGCAGTCAAGTCGGAGCCGAAGAGGTACCGTCGTGGCGGCCAGGTTTTTGTTCAGTCTGTGAGGCAGTGCCAACCGGCTGCCCCCACGACTGGCAAGAGCTGATGGCCCAGTGCAATCCCAAAGCCCTCCAGAGGGGCAGAGCCAGGCCAGAATCTGTGTCCTTTGTTCTCCCTGCCGCCTACAGCAGTTTCCTCTCCTTCTGCAGCCCCACGCTCGGGCCTTCAGACCTGAGGGTTTGGGCCGAGGAGTCTGATTGTTTCCTAAGGCCCCATAAGAGTGAGGACCTGGAAAGAGACGTAAGGATCCCGAAGAAAAGGCTTCAGAACATGCCCTTAAACTGACGGCAAGAGTGCCGTGTCAGGCAAAGATGGTCTCTTCCCGGCGCTTCTTGGTGAGGATGGTGCCTGGCTTGTGCTGGGCATCTGGGTGGTTAGCTAGCTCTGGGGGGCAGGAGGACACCGGACTCTCCAGGATGGCTTGCTTCAGCTCATAGAACACAGCGGAGTCCTCTTTGGTGAGGAAGGTGATGGCCACACCGCTCTTGCCAGCTCGTCCCGTGCGACCAATGCGGTGGATGTAATCTGGGGAAGGAGAGGAGTGCCACTGAGGGTACTGGGCCTCACTTGTAAAGGCGCCCCCCACCCCAACACACCTCCGAGGGCAGTCAATACCCCGCCGCCCCCCCCCCCCCCGCCTGACCCCCGCAGAGCCCACAGTGCCCTCTCCACCACTAACGATGGGGATCAACCTGCCACACCCAGACTGAAAGCGGCCCACACCCCGGAGACAGAGCTGTCCCCGGTGCTGGGACAAAACCCATGGGAGATAAAAAGCAGAGCTCTTCCCACCGGGACAAGCAATCCCAGACTTGGAGCTGTGAGGAATGGCAGCAAGAGCCTCCGGCTTCGAGTGGAATGAGACAAGGAGGCCCCCTTTACCTGGATGGAAGCTGCTTCCGCCCGCACTTACCTTCAATGTTTTTGGCCATATCATAGTTGACAACCATAGACACATCTTGGATGTCGATACCACGACCCGCCACATCTGTAGCCACCAAAATATCCTTGGCCCCAGCCTTGAGGTTGGACAGTGCAAACTCTCGCTGCTCCTGGCCTTTTCCACCATGCAGCGTGCAAGCATTGTACTGTTGGAACAACGGCAAGGTGAGAAGAGAGCAGTGGGGTCATGGAAAGACACAGAAGGGAGTGGAGACCGTGAGGGAGGGCTGCAGAGCAGCAGGGCAGACGCGGAAGGAGGAGGGGGAGAGAACGAGTGCTACTGGAAGCAAGCAGAGAACAGGTGAGCTGGAGAAAGGGACGGGAGAGAACAGGGTGTGGTGCGGCAGGGGCAGACAGAGTGAGGTCAAAGGTAAAGCCCTGGGGTGAAAGGGGAAAGAGAGTAAAAATAAAGTGATAGTAATAACGGTAAAGCGACTGGGGGGCAGGTGGCGCGGAGCCAGATAGACGGGAAGTCATCAAAGAGAGAATGAGGCTGAGATGAGAGCGGCAAGCAGGGACCAAGACATTTAAGGACCCTTGAAACACCAGTAGCAGGAGTAAAGGACACCAATCCCCCATGTCCCTCGTGATGCACCACCCACTTTCCCATACATCTATAAACACAAAGAACTCTGATCTACTATTCTACAGCCTCCCGTCCGGCCAGGATGCGTGTCTCAAAACCTGTCCCTGGCCCGGCCCCCTTGGAGGAAGACCCAAGGCAGCTCTGGCTGCCCTTGCAGGACTAGACAGGGGATCACACAACAGACCCAGTTCCCTCATCCCTGTCACACCACCCTTTTCCCTCCGGCCCTGACTTGAACCCTAGGTTAAAGAATGGGACAGGACTGAAAGGAGGAGCCTCAGAGGGGCCCTCTATTTTCAGAAAGTCCCACCAAAGAGAGCGGACTTGGCTCTCTCTCGCCAGACATACCCCCATCTTCTCCAGAGATTTGGCCAAAACATCGCAGCCCTTCTTCTGGTTGACAAAAATGATAATGGGTGGATCAAAGCCTTGTTCCAAGATCGCCAGCAGCTTTTTCCTGGGGAGAAGAGGTAGAGGAGAAAAATGAGAGGCAGACCTTTGAGACGCACACTCTGATCTACCAACACCAATTCCAGGACCTTCGATCCCATGGCGTCCCGAACAAGCAAACCGCAGCTCTTTAGAACAGCAGAACATTCACCCTCCATCATCCCTCATACAGAAAAAAGCGCCTTCTCCATCATGTTTTGCCAGGCCCAGCCGCCCCCATACCTCTTTTCTGACTCTGACATGAGGAAGACCTTCTGTTCCACACGTTCATGAGGCTTGCCTGCAGAGCCAATGTACACCACAGCGGGTCGCCGCAGATAGCTCCGGGCCAGACGCTCCACCGCTGGGGGCATGGTGGCCGTGAACATGACTGTCTGTGAAAACAGGAAGCTCAGCCCTGGGCCCAGGCAGGCACCGCCATATCCTCCATCACCACAGGAAGTGTAGCCTGGGCTAAAGAACCTAAAACGAGCCGTGGAGTAGGCTTTAACAGCCACTGCCATAGGAAATCGTGTCCTTTGCTTTCCCACTTCTTTCCTCACTACCTGCTCACCAAGGTATTTTCCATCTTATGATGACACGAAGGGCTGAGAGCATTTGCTGGCACCCATGGTGGGGAGTAGCATGATGCCTTGGAACCATTTTCGAGGGCAAAGCCAATAATGGCTCCGCTGCCAGGACTGTCAGAGGACATGCTGGTAAATGTACCGTGGGCCCCCCCCAGGGCAAGATGGGCCTCAGAGCAGGTTTGGCAACTTGCCCCCTTTTCCCGGCTTAGGGAAGCGGCCTTACTTGGCGGTACTTATGTTTTCCTGACTCAAAGTTGGCCAACATCTTCTCAGGGTCCTCAGCTTCATCCGTGTCCGGCTTCTGGTTGCTGACAGGCATGTGCTCCAGGATCTTCTGGACATCTGGCTCAAAGCCCATGTCAATCATCCTATCTGCCTCATCCAGAACCACATAGGTACAGCGGCTCAGCACAAGGTAACGGTTCTCCAGCACATCAATCAGACGTCCTGGGGTAGCTATCACAATCTGGAGGGCACAGTGGAAACATATGCAGCCGCAGCACGTACCCCTTTCTTCTCCCTCCTGTGAACTATCCACCCGCTCAGACAACAGACCTCCAATGCTAAGGAACTTGGACCCCAACCTGCAGTTATGACTGCCGGCAAAGGTTCCTAAGAACCGGCACAGAATCGCTTGTTGCCACCTTGGATTTTTTTAAGGAGTGAACAGGGTCTCTGAGTAAGGCTCAGGAGTTAAACAGAAGAGGCAAAATCAGAAGGAGCTTTCTTAGATGGAAGAGAGACTAAGGGAAACCATGGAGAGAATTATACAAAGGGATTATGCCAGAAAGTTGCAAAAGACTCAATTCCTCCATCAAATTTCTTATCGAAAGCTCTCTTCCTCTACCTTGAGGAGCCAATACGTGAAGTCACTGACATGGTCTGGCAGAGTGAGTGACAACAAAGGCTGTGTGTGGTATGAATCTCAGCTCTGCTCATTGCCAGCTGTGACTTTGGGCAAGTTACTGACCTGAGCCTCAGCTTCACCTGCACAATGGAGGTCCACCACCTCTCTCTCTCATTTGGTTGTTGGTAAAATTAATGATGCGCACAGTACGATACCTGGTTCTTAAGTTCTCGACAAGTAACAGCACATATATATAAACCAGTCCTTTTCTTCACTTTACTGTACGTCTATGGCAGAAACCAGAAACACGGCCCCCAAACTGAGAACCCTCAAACAGTGGGCTGGCTGCCCGCTAGGTGAACGAACCTCACAGCCCATGCGCAGCCTGAAGCCCTGGTCCTCTCTGGAGATGCCGCCAATGACAGCCACAGTGCGGATGCCCAGTGGCTTCCCAAACTTGATGGTCTCTTCCTCAATCTGCTGAGCCAACTCACGAGTGGGGGCCAGGATGATGGCATAAGGGCCTTGGTCTGACTCTTCGATCCTGTGGTAAACGGGGCATCCCACAGTTCCGTGAGCTTTCGTTCTTATCCAACCACAAACAGGAGCAAGACAAAGTCACTCTTAAGGGCAGCTATGGAGATGGGGAGGGTGGTGGGAAAAGGATGCAAAGATCTCATTTAAAAATCAGAGACTCCAGGGCAGCCAAGTTCTTCAGGGAGTGGTCCTTGCCAACAAAATCATACACCTCTTTGATACCATGATCCAATTATTCCCTAGTATCTGACCCAGACTAAAGAAGGGGGCTTCTGACTGTAGACTTAAAAAGAAAACCAAACGCTCAGTTGCCACTGTGACCTTTCCCACCCAGCCAAACCCACCCCAACTGGGACCTGCCGACCCCACCTGTCAATTTTGGGGAGAGTGGTGATCCAGACGAGCAATGGGATGAGGAAGGCTGCTGTCTTGCCACTGCCGGTCTCAGCCACACCAATGATGTCACGATTCTGTAGCCCAATGGGAATTGCTTGACGCTGGATAGGTGTTGGTTCCTGCAGTGACCCAGAGACAATAATGGGTACAGATGGAGTCCGGCTACCCAAGCCACTGCTGACAGAGTGGGCACATGGGCCAGCACAAGAGGAGGACAGCAGTTCACAGTGAGGAAACACAGTCACCAAAGGCCAATACTTCCACCAGAAAGTGAGAGCATCACCTTAGTGCTCCCTGGCAGAAGAGGAACAAAACAGAGGAACAAAGGAACAAAGCTCTCTGTTCCCAAATTAAGTGTGTATCCCCTAGAACATGGGAACACATCAGGTCTTCTGGGCCAAGCTGTCCCTCCTTACCTTGTACCCACACTTATCGATGACCTCCAAGATGTGTGGCGGCAGAGAAGAGTCTTTCCAGGACCGGATGGGATTGGGGATCTTGCCGCCTTTGGTGGTGATGCTGTAGTCCTCTCGGAAGATCCGCCAGTCCCGGTCCGTCATCTCATCTAACTTCTTCTGGGACCAGTGCCGATCATCCCAGCGCTGCTTGGCTTCCTTCTTACGGAGCTTGCGGAGTCTGGCCCTGGAGCGGGACGTGAGGAACAAGTGGGATCAGTATCCTTCCTCCAGCTCCTTTCTGTAGGTTCTGGGCTCTGCCCAACCACCCCCAGCCCTGCCACTCACTCCTCCTGCTCCTTTTCTTCCAGTGTCCGCCTCTTCTCCATCAGGTCTCCGTAGAAACGTGACTGCTCTCGTTTCTGCTGCTTCAGGTCAATGCCTGCAATGAAGCCTCGCCCCAACAACTGCACCTGGTGCCGTTCCTTGTATCTGAGGTGGAGACGGGGGTTTGTTATAGCAGCAGGAGGGAAGGGCGGACTACTGACATGAACCAATATGTACACCTTCGTAACTGGGGTCTCTCCTCACCCAGAGAGCTGGCTGACTATGCGCTTACCGATTTCCCCACCCCAGAATCTTACTGCTCTTTCTGTAGCACCAGTTCTTTCCAGGAACTGCCTTAAAAGACCTAGCACACAGGCCTGAAGCCACTCACAGGGGGTTGTAGTCGATGGACGTGTCCTCCGATGCGTCCCACTCAAAGACAAACTTGCGGTCATTGAGATGCCTTGTTCGGCGCCGCTTCTTGATACCACCCAGATAACGCTCCTGCCCAGGGACGGAATGCAAAGCCCATGAAGCTCCAGGCCCACCCAGATCTCACATGCAGAGATCGGAATGGCCAAATAACTAAATCTCATTCTTGTGTGTGGCGGGGGAAATGAGCACAGAACCAAGGCCTGCACCTTAATGGCATGCAGTTCCTTGCTCTTATCCTTCTCTTCCCGGATCTTCTGTCGCCCTTCCTCATCCTCATTTCCATTGGTCTCCCGCTCCATCCTCTCCCTGCGTTCCCGACGTTCCCGTTCCTGAGGGTCTTCTGCAGACCAAGGAAAGCAAAGCTGCAGAAGAACTCAGTGCAAGACAAAAGAGGGCACGGACAGGATCTGGACGACAGACATCAAATGAGAAGGGGGAGATTTGCAATACAAGGGAAATGGAGACGTAACCCAGAGATATGCTCATCAACTCCCCCAGCCCTCCCTCTTCCAAACTCCAGAGCAAACAGGTTTCTGGCTCTCCTGAGTGACACTACAATTCCAACCCATCCTCTCCTGCTCCTTCTAAGGGCTACACAGGGGAGGAAAACGAACCCAACATTTTCCTGCCCAAGTCTTGGAACTGTTTCCTTTTCTTGCGCTCTTCTTCGAGCATCCTCTGTCGCTCCTCCACCTCCTGCTGTCGTCGCTTTAGGGCTTCAGCCTCTCGTTCCGCTTTGGAGAGGAACTTGGGCTACAAAATAGATTGGAACTGTAAACAAAGGATCTAGGAGGAGGGTATGATCACATCATTGATAAGGAGACAGCAGAGGACCCGACAATATTTGCTCAGGCATTACACCTCTTCAGGAAAATACAGATAGGTCTAGGATCCCGCTATGGCCCAAACTGTCCCCCTCAAAATTTATATGTCGAAGCCCTAACTCCCAGTACCTCAGAATATGACTGTATTTGGATAGAACCTTTAAAGAGGTGATTAAGGTAGGGGCGCCTGGGTGGCTCAGTCAGTTAAGCGTCCGACTTCGGCTCAGGTCATGATCTTGCGGTTTGTGGGTTCGAGCTCTGGGTCAGGCTCTATGCTGACAGATCAGAGCCTGGAGCCTGCTTCCGATTCTGTGTCTCCCTCTCTCTCTGCCCCTCCCCTGCTTACGCTCTGTCTCTCAATAATAAATAAACATTAAAAAAATTTTTATAATAAATAAATAAATAAATAAAAGAGGTGATAAGGTAAAATGAAGTTCTTTGAGTGGACCCTAAACCATTCCTCTCTTGTAAGAGAAAACCTGGGCACAGAGAGACACCAGGGGCATGTCCACACAGAGGGAAGATCATGTGAGGACAGAGAAGACATCCACCCACGAGCCAAGGAGAGAGGCCTCAGAAGAAAACCACCCTACTGACACCTTGATCCCAGCTTCTAGCCTCGAGAACTGTGACAAAATTAATTTCTGTTGTTTATGTCGCTCAGCCTGCAACGTTCTATTATAGCAGCCCGGCCAGCTAACACAGACCCTCGAGTTCTCACCTTAGCCTCAGCTTCTTCCTCAGCCTTCTTCTTGGCCAGAAGTTCCTCCAGGGATAATGGCTGAGCCTAAAGATAAAAAAAATAGGACTTCAGTCCATAAAGGCTCTCTCCCTTTGAAGATTTATAACGTAGAACTTGAACTGAAGAGGAAGATGAGAGAAATCCTTCCTCTCCTTTACCTTAGGTTTCTTATCACCATGTTCATCGTCTTCATCCTTCTTAGAGTCTCTGTCTTTCCGAGATTTAAAATCTTTTCCTCGGCCAGGAGATAAACTTTAAGGAAAAGAAACGGGAAAGATCCATATCGCTATCTTGCCCTCATCCAGGCTGAGCCACAGAGAGGATAGAAGCTTTCCCATGACTCAACAAGACTGGCTTACGGCCATCCATCACGCCCTGAAGCTCCCTTTGCAGGCCTGGTCACTCTGCCTGCTCTGAAACCTAATGATGGGCCTGTCTTGGCCCCATTCTACCTGAATCTCCCTTTCCAAGACTAATCTCTTCTCACAAGATTGCCTTCACTACTGAGGGCAAAAATCTCTCTTCCAAATAGCAGGTGCGCATCAGAAAAAAAGAATCCTGCTTCATTTATAATACACAATGAATTTCGTCGACAAGGTCCCCCACCATCCACCCTTTCCGGGTACTGTTCTGTGTGTTCCCTCCCCATGCTTCCTTCCTACCTGTGCAGAGATTCTTTCCCCACAACTATTACAAGCCCAATCTACAAGAGGTCTCAAACACCCCCACCCCCGTATTTGCTATGGGAATTGTGTTCTTTGCCCTGAATCCTAACCTGCATACTCAGAGCCTAATAAAAACTTTGCATACAGAGTTTCCAGAGGAAAGAGATCAAGATACTGGGGCATTAAGCTATCCCAACAAATACATGTTGTTTATCTTGGGTGGACACCTGAATGGTCCAATGGAACTAAGGGACTGTTTTGTAGGCTGGTAACCCTCTCCAACTAATTTCTAACTTTTAAGAACAAACTGACCCTCAAACTGTTGCAGCTTCAGTAACTGGCTATAGTTTCTAAGGATACGTGCTTTCTAAAAATGACAGCTCTGCAGTAACTACCACAACAACTGACTTCCCTATGGGCCTGCGCCAGCTCAGAGGCAGAGAGGAAGGCTTTCTCCTAAGGCCCGCTCCCATTCCCTCAGGTACCTGGATCGTTTACGGTCCTTGTCCCGTCGGTGCCCATCCTTATCCCGGTCTCGGTCCTTCTTATTCCGATCACGCTCCTTATCCCGTTCTCGTTCTTTGTGCCTTCGCTCTCTAAAGACGGCAAATTTAAGAAATCGTGTGAGATTTCCAGAGTATCCAGGTTCACTGCAGTCATAAGAAGGTTCTCATGATCTTTTTTTTTTTTTTTAATGTTTATTTACTTATTTTTGAGAGAGAGCAAGCAGAAGAGGAGGAGGGGCAGAGAGAAAGACACAATCTGAAGCAGGCTCCAAGCTGTCAGCAGAGCCCAATGCGGGGCTTGAACCCACGAACCATGAGATCATGACCTGAGCCAAAGTCAGATGCTTGACCGACTGAGCCACCCAGGTGTCCCTCTTATGCTCTTTTCTCCACAAAGCAGCATCTTTATAAATTGGGGAATGTGTCTCTAGGAGAAGCTATGAGGGAATTCTAAGAAAGTCGTCTAGATCTGAGTTGTACTGCTAAGCATTAATGGAATGATAGGCCGTAGTCTATGTGAACAGAGAAACTATCTTCCTCGATCACTTGGACCTTCATCCTACAAGTTCCCTCTTAACTTTTAAGAGCTGCTGGGTCACTAGGTGTAGAGAAATATGTGAAAGACTAGTGGCCTAATAGTGCAGGCATCAGAGGAACCAAGAATGAAGAAGTGTGAAATGTACTCTCCCTTCCCATATAGACATACAAAGTTACTTTACCGTTCTGTAGACTTGGAACGGGACCGGGAGCGAGAACGGCTACCTCCTCGACGCCTATCCCTTGAACGATGCCGCTTCCTGTCTTTGGATGGGGAAGACTTCCGGTCCCGGTCTCTATCCCGTTCTCTGTCAGGAGTCCGAGATCGCTTTCTTTCCTCCTTGGAAGGTGATGCATCACGGTCCTTTTTGTCAGCCAGCTCTCCTGCCATCTGTCATGGATAAGAGAAATCCTTATTATGTGCTATGTACTACTCTAAACCGTTTATATAATCACAAAACAACCCTATGAGGTAGATATACTGGAATGCCTACTTTATAGATGAGAGAATGGAAGCTCAGGTATATAAAATAACTTGCCTGAGGACACACAGGTGGTAGGTGACAGAGTGCCAGGCACTCTGGCTCCAGAGACCCATTCTTATTTGTTATACTATACCATCCCTCTGTGATCCCTTTTTGTATACATATACGTTCACTTCTAAAAGTATATAACGGATGTATCTTATTTTTATAATTAGACTGTAAGAGTATGAAAAGAAATGTTAGCGAATGCATAGTATACTAGCTACCTCTAGAAACATCCTGTATTGCTTATCTTAGCAGTCTGCCAGCCCACTGGGATCAGTCAACGCATAAATGGCTAAGGGAGGTAAGTTCCCTTGAGCTCATAAAGAAAACTCAAAAGAGGAAAAAGAGTTACCTTTGAGATTTGGGATTACAATCTTAAATTGTAAGTGGAGAAAAGAGAACTTAAATTTAAACGGAGAACTTAAATTTAAATGGAGAAACAAACTCACTTTCACTCAGATTAAAAGAAATGTACTTCTCATTATACAATGGGAAAAACTTTGGTAAAGGGTACACAGAACCTCTATGTATTTTTTTTTTTTTTTTTTTGCAACTTACTGTGAATCTATAATTATTTCAGAAAAGAAAGACAGGTACCAAAAAATAAAGGTCACAGACTGCTGACTGACATTCCCTACTCAGATTCTCATAGAGCCTTGACTGCTACCCAGTCCTATGAAAGGTTTGAGCAGGAATTTGTTCCATTCCCCTCCTGCCTGGGGGGACACTGAACACCATGTCACACTGTCAACTGTCCTTCTAACTACAAAATCCACTTCAGCCAGGAGCTAAAATGACAGTAAGTCTGAATCCACCTCTACCCCATCACTATCATCATCATCCATTCCTAACACTCAGGATACATTTCTCAGAACTTATTTTACCCCCAAATGGTTCCGTTGGAATATCAGTGCCCCAGACTTTCACGTACAATCTCCCTTCCATGTAATTTCCTGCCATATACCTTTAAGAAAGGAGGATGTGTAAAGAAAAATGAACAAGTAGCACTCTCATCTTACCTCACAATTGTCTGAGAAATGACTAAATGTTCTATATCAGTACATAATGCAATTATACTTATGTCTCTTCTACTCCGAACCCTAAGAAAACAACCCAGAAGAGAGGTATCTTCTCTGAACATCACTCATTCTCTCAGCAAATATTCACTAAGCACCAGAAACTGTTCTACCTGCTAGAGATATAGCAGTAAACAAAACAAAGTCTCTGATCTCATAACACTGAAATTCCAATGAAGCGCATAATGGGCAGAATAAGAGAATTTCAAATAGTAATGAGAAGTAATAGAATAAAACAGGGTGGAAATGATGGGGAGAGGTAGGAACAAGTGAGAGAGGGCTCAGGAAAGAGTGTTTTAGGTAACATGTAAGCTGAGACTTGAATGATGGGAAAGAGAGAGCCTGCAAAGATCAGGGAAAAGATCTTATGGGGTAGAAAGTTCAACAAGTACTAAGGCATTGGGGTAAGAACTAGCGCAGCATATTTGCCAATTAAAAACAGACTTGTGTGGCTGAGTGACAGTGACCCAGGGGAAAGACTGATTTAAGGTGAGTTCAGAGAGATAGGCTGGAGTCAGACCATGGAAATGTGTTTTGGGCCCAGGTAAAGGAACCTGGATTTCAACCTAACAACAACAGGAACCTTAAAGGGTGTTAAACAGAGAGTGATGTGATCTAATTTTACATTTTTAAAGAATTTGGTGACTTGAAAGAAAATAATAGGGAGGCAAGAGTAGAAACAGAACCAGCAGTCTAGGCAACAGATGACAGTCGCTTGTTCTAGGAAAGTGGCAATGGAGATGGAAAGTAGTGAGCTTCAGGATATACTTGGAGGCAAAGCAGACAGGACTTACTGATGAAGGGAGAAAGGAAAAGAGGAGACACAAAGATAGCTCCTAAATTTATGATGTGACTGACCTAATGGTTCACGATGCCATTAGTGACCAGCAGTGACTGGGGAAGGAAGAGATTTAAGAGAAAATCAAAAGTTTCATTTTGAAAATGCAATTCTGGAACTCAGAAGAACCTGGAGACAAAAATTTGAGTCATCACTGTATACATGGCTTTTAAAGCTATGGGACACTAAATAGTATTACCTAAATAGGCACTATAGTTAAAGAAAGAAATAAAAGAGAACCAGGATTGAGCTCTGGAACACTGTAACATTTAGAGGTCAGGCAAAGGAGCCAGAGAAGAAGACTGGAAAAAAGCAACAGCATTAAGAAAGAGGAAAAAAAGTTAAGGATGACATCACAGAAGCCAAAAGTGTGTTTCACGGAGGGAGTGATGAACTGTGCCGGTGGAAAAAGGCTAGGAGATAGAGTGACCCTTGTGTTTGGAAAAATGGAGATGATTGGTGACCTTGACAAGAGCTGTTCTGATGGCATGGAGGAAGTAGAAGCCTGAGTGGAGTGAGTTTAGAAGAGAATAAGAAGTGAGGATAAGGAAACAATATAGACAACTTTTATTACAGGTTCTACTCATCACAATGGCCAGATAACCAGGCCCACCCTACTCATCGCTTCTCAACAGCCTTCCTTGCAAACCTCCAGGTCTTTGAGTTCCTCAGTTCTTGTAGGGTAGGGGCAGATTTTCTTTTTCATCCAATTAAGTATTTATCAAGTATCTACTATATGCAAAGCACCATGCTAGACTCCGTATTGAATTACAAAAGGAAATTAGGAAGATCCTGTCCAAAAAAAGGTTACAGAACAATAGAGGGTATGTGGCACTTACCAAGATGAAGGCTCAGATGAAGTATTATAGGAATTCAAAGAAGTTTCCTTTCATTTGCAAAGAAGATTTGGAAAGATCTGTAGAGGAAGTGGCTCTTGAGCATTTAAGTATAGGTAGAATTTGAAGATGTGTAATTGAGGGTGCGGAAAAGTCATTCCTAGCAAAAGAAATAATACAGGAGGCGCAGAGGCGGGAAAGCATGACTGGTTCTGGGAGAAAAGCCAGAGTTCCAGTTTGGCTGGAGCAAGGCTTACTCAAAACATGAAGGAATAAAGTCGGATGGAGGGTATCACAGGTGCTATGCTCATGGGCAAAGGTCTGGCCCGTAAGATCGTCCAGGGACCTGGCCTGTGTCTCCAGGAGTCAACACTCCGCCCTGGGGCCCGCGCCCCTTCACTCCAGCCCGCCAGAGCTCTCTGGGCTCATGCCCCTACCCTGAGGCATTCTTCCCCGCCTCGTCCCGGGGACAGGGGCCATCGCCGTGCCCCCACTCTTGCCCTCTCTGCAAGCTCCTGGGAACCGCCTCCATCGTTCGGGACTCACCACTCTGAGTCTGAACCGCCCAACGCGGCCTCAACGTCGCCGAACAGTCGCCATCTTTCCCGTTTCCTGGTCGCCGAGATGCATCCGCGGCCGCGCGGCATGCTGGGAAGGTGAGTTCCTGGTACCTGGCGGCGCGGGCAGACATTAAAAGCCTGGGAACTACTAATCCCACAACGCACCGCGCGAAGGCCAACCCCGGCCGCGGGGTCTGCTGGGCAATGTGGTTCGCCAAACATCTGAGTTTGTGGGAGAGTTTTCCGTGGGTTTGCTTCCAGCAAAAGGTTCTCTCGCCACGCAGTCTTCCTGGAATATGTTGGTTTTACTAAACTATCGTGGCTTACGACGAAGGAATTTAAGGGCTTCCTTAGATATCAATAACGCTTAATTATCACAAGCAACTGCAGTAGCAAATACTGGACCGTTTGTGGAAAAGCGTTTTTACAAAAAAAATAAAAATCTGTGAGATAGATTAGCCCAACTTTACAGGCAGACAAACTAAAGGTTAGGTTACAGGAGTAGCCTAGTATTTCAGATTGAGGGTAGGACAATTCATTGTGTGGGACTATCCGGAATTTAGAAGGACATTTTAGCAACCTTGTCCGGGCAGCACAATACCCAGTTGTTGTGGCAACTCAAAATGAGTCCATACTTGGATTACAGAGCCCTCCCGGAAGGATAGTATTGCCTGGGCTATGGCATCTGTTTTCTCAACATTCTTAATAGGACCCTGGCTTCCTCCTTTTCTTGCCCTTTAGAATCTGGCCAGCGGGGCTAGCTTCACATTTTTGCTTCTTTCTTCCACCTAGCGCCCCCACCCCTGCCCTGACTCAGATCCACAGAGTTTTCTTTACCCCAAATTGTATGTTTACTTCGTTTCTCTTTGCTCTTGTGGTTCTTAATTCACCAGCCCCACTTTTCCCCCACCCCCAAAAGAAACCCCAAACCTTGCCACTTATATAGAGGATGGTTTAGATAGGTATCAGTGTCTAATGTCCTCTTCCTTCCCACTTTCCCATCATCAGCCTTTTGGTTTCAGTACCACGTGGCTGTAGGTCTGGCTTTTCCCTCCGAATGTATGTTCAGTTCTCTTCAAACAGAGCCTCAGGATAGACTCAAACAATTCTAAAACCTGAACATCACCCACAGTGGCTCAAAGTAACCCTGGAAGAAAAGCGTTTCTGCTCTTAGAACTCTGCAGCTTTGCACTTAACCACTTTTACCGTAAAGAGAGATCCGAAGGGAAAGGCGGTCTGAGATCTAGTAGATGTAATGCATGCAGTGAACACTGGAGGGCTCTCCACTCCCAGAATGGAACTTAAACTAACAGACCAAAGGTGTAGACTTTAAGAGCAGCAGCTACTAGTGTTTACTGAGAATATTCAATAGAGTGCCCAACTCTGTGCTGGTCACTTAACTTGTATTACTTATTTTACTTATTTCTCATAACAGTATGAGGCGGGTATTACCATCATTTTACTGATTAATTATGCCTTCAATGGCAACACAGTTAAAAGAATGAAGCCAGCGTTCAACTCCAGGTTCATTTAACTTCAGAATCCATGGTCTTCCCCTAATTTCTAGGCTACTGCTCTTCTTTAAAGATGAGTAAATTGAGACCCAGAAAGATGATGAAGTTTGTTCAAGTTCATAGTGCCAGAGTTCCCCTAGTGCTTGTGCACAACTTTCTCATGACACATGTAAGACATTGCACTTAGGGGTGTGCCTGGGTGGCTCAGTTGGTTAAGTGTCTGGAGTCTTCATTTCGTCACAGGTCGTGATCTCACAGTTCATAAGATCGAGCCCCATGTTGGACTCTGTATTGACAGCGCAGAACCTGCTTGGGATTCTCTCTCTCCCTCTCTCTCTCTCAAAATAAATAAATAAACATTTAAAAAAAAAAAGACATTTGCTTAAAGGATACTCATATGCTTTGTCCTGCCCTGCTAGTTCTTTCACAAACATGTATCTTTGGAGATAGGGACAGAGGGACTACGTTGTAGTAAGGACCACAGGTAGAGTCTCCTATTTAGGTACAACATGGCTAGCAATAAGGAGCCCATGGGATTATAGTTGACATTGAGACCCAGTTTGAATACTGACTCCATTACATACTAGCCGTATGGTCTTGTGCAAGTTATATAACACTCTGACTTTTCTATTTCCTCGTTTACAAAATAGGGATCATGATATTTCTTGCCTCAAAGGATAGGATAGCAGTTAAAAAAAAAAAAAAGTGCATGTTCTGGAGTCTGGCTGCCTGGATTTGTTTCCAGATTCTATTGCTTTCTAGCTGTGTGACCTTAGGCACGTTAACTAACTTCTCTGAACTCAGTTTCCTTGTCCGTAAAATGAGGTAGATAATATCCCATAGGGTTGGCACAGGAATAAGTAACATAGAAAGAACTCATAAGTGGGCGCCTGGGTGGCTAAGTCGGTTAAGCGACTGACTTTGGCTCAGAGCTTGGAGCCTGCTTCGGTTTCTGTGTCTCCCACTCTCTGCCCCTCCCCGCCCTCAAAAATAAATAAACGTTAAAAAAATTAAAAAAAAAAAAAAAAAAAGAGCTCATAAGTGCCCCTGACCCATAGTAAACATTTAACAAATGTTAGCTATTATCATTTATCAGGTTAAATGTGATAATGCAGGTAAGCTCTCAGCACAGTCCTGAGTACATAGTAAGTGCTCAATACATAGTTACTTCTTATTTCCAGCACACTATGAAACTTGGAAAAACGTGTCTGAGAGGGATGTTAAGGCTCCTGAGCTGTCGACAGGCAAATGGAACCGGGAGGTGAAGAAAGCAGAAGACATTACCTCTCCTTGAACTAGGAGACCACAACCCCAGGAACCTCCCCTCAACCTGGGCTTCAGTCTGTCCCACCTTCTGCAGGGGTTGGAATTTCAGCAGCTTGGATCCTCTACTGATGATTTCACCAAACCTTGTCTTTGTTCTCTAGACTTTCTAGGGCAATGGTTCTCAACCAGGAGTGATTTTGCCTCAAGGACCACTTAGCAATATCTGGAGACACTTTTGGTTGTGAAAACTAAGTGGGGGAGGGTGGGGCAGGAGGTGGGGGAGGGCAAGGTCCTACTGCCTTCTAGCAGGTGGAGGCCAGGGATGCTGCTAAACATCCTTCGATGCATGAGACAGGCCCCAGCATCAAAGTATTATCTAGTCTAAAATGTCATTAGTTCCAGGGCACCTGGGTGGCTGTCAGTTGAGCATCTGACTTCAGCTCAGGTCGTGATCTCACGATTCGGCGGTTCGAGCCCTGCATCAGGCTCTGTGCTGACAGCTCAGAGCCTGGAGCCTGTTTTGATTCTCTCTCTCTCTCTCTCTCTCTCTCTGTCTCTCTTTCTCTCTCTCTCTTTCTCCCCCTCCCCCGCTCATGCCCTGTCTCTCAAAAATGAATAAATGTTAAAAAAAAATTTAAATGTCATTAGTTCTAGGGTGCCTGGGTGGCTCAGTCAGTTAAACGTCTGACTCTTGGTTTCAGCTCAGGTCATGAACTCACGGTTTGTGGGTTCGAGCCCTGCACCGGGCTCTGCACTAATGGCATGGAGATTGGAATTCTCTCTCCCTCTCTCTGCACCTCCCTGCTCTCTCTCTCTCAAAATAAACATTAAAAAAAAAAAAGTGTCATTAGTTCCAAGGTGGAGAAACCCTGCCCTAGGGCTAAGGAGATCTTCATAAGCTTATTGGACTTGGGTAAGGTTTGGGTCAGGTAGTGCTTTGGGGGGAAAGGAGATCCTTGTTGGAAATGCCAGGGAACAGCGGAGCCAGTCACTCTGCAACCACAGAAAGGGCCGCAGGATAACTCCTTCCTCGGTATCAAAGACCAAACAAAGGGGAACAGAGAAAGAAACAAAGAAAACGGAGCCAGCTTCTTTATATGTGTTATATTTTTCATTAATAAATAGGTTTTCTTCTTTAAACACAGAACATATAACAGATTGAAACACTCCCCCCTCCCCCCAATTCCAAAGACAAGAGTCTATAAAACAAATGCCAGCTGTACTGCCCTAAGGGCAGAAAAAGTCTGGTGACCCCCACCCAGCCCTGCCCCCTGCAGCACCACCACCCCCACACTGCAAGAGAAGGGGGTCTGGGGCTTCTCCCCTGGACCCTGGGGACTTAGGTGAGAAGCATATGAATGTATGATGTCACCTCTCCATGAGGCATGGGCTATGCAAAGATGAGGTTTCCTTCTCATTGGCTCTGACCAGCTCCTGCCCTTCTCATTTCAGTTATGAAGCACCTGGGCTCAGCTCCCAAGGGAGCTGCCTCTTGGCTTCCCCGCTCCACTCCTCTGCGGCCTCCTCAGAGGGGACGGGAAGGGCTCAGGGACCCCTCCCATCCCCTGGCCCGCATGGAAGCGCTGTGGAAGAGGCATGATGCTGAAGGTGAGGCTCCTATAGGCCCCCAAGCTCATGAGGCCAGCATGCCCCCCACACCCCCACACCTTTCCTTCCTCTGGAGCAGGGGACACTGGGGCAGCCGCCCCCACCACAACCTAGTGCCTGGCTTGGGGTGTGATGGTTCTTTCTCAGTGTCAGGTCCTCAAGCCGGGCCTGGCTCTTTCCTCGTCCCATTCCTGTCTCCTTCCAAGCCCTCACCGTGGCTGTCTGAAAAACTCGTGTCCAGTGTCCTAAATTGTCCCGTCCTCCCTCTCCCCGTGCCTCTGCAACCCAAGGGAGGAAGTGGGAGGTTGCCTCCCCTCTCCAACCCCCACTTCACATAATGGAACAGCTTTTGGCCTTTTCCTTCTTGAAGGTAGAAGAGATGAGTTCGGAACGACTGGGGAGGTGAAGCAGTCGCTTGGAGAGGCTTCGGACAGGGCTCTTGGGGGGCACTGGGCTGGGCTTGTTCAGACACACCATGGACGCTGTCCGGAAGATGCTGTGGATACTCTTTTCTGAGGTAAAAGCCGAGCCTTCCAGGTAGATTTCTGCACCCAGCTGCTTGGCTATTGCACAGCCCTGCAGAGGGGGTGAGGTCATGAATGCAATCGTCCAAAATGGCTCTGAAACCCTGCCTTCTGTGCTTAGTGGTACTCCCCAGGGCTACTCCGGATGGGACCCAACAGCCAGTCTCCCATCACCACCCTCTGCTGATTATTTTCCACAGGTACCTGTAACACTTTTAAAACCATATGGATACCAGACCAAGTAAATCTTGCGGTAGCGCCTAGGCATTGATATGTTTTTTTAAATATATATATATTTTTTTAACGTTTTATTTATTTTTGAGACAGGGAGAGACAGAGCATGAACAGGGGAGGGTCAGAGAGAGGGAGACACAGAATCTGAAACAGGCTCCAGGCTCTGAGCTGTCAGCACAGAGCCCGACGCGGGGCTCGAACTCACGGACCTCGAGATCGTGACCTGAGCCGAAGTCGGCCGCTTAACCGACTGAGCCACCCAGGCATCCCGGCATTGATATTTTTAAGAGCTCCCCAGATGATTCTAATGTGAACCACTGGTTTGAAAGAAATGGTCCTGTGTTCCCAAGTGCAAAAGAAATTATCCAGGGGCGACTGGGCAGCTCAGTCAGTTAAGTCTCTGACTCTTGATCTTTGCTCAGGTCATGATTTCATGGCTCATGAGATCAAGCCCTGTTTCAGGCTCTGTGCAGAGCCTGCTTGTGATTCTCTCTCTCTCTCTCTCTCTCTCTCTCTCTCTCTCTCCCTCCCTCTGTCCCTACCCTCCTCTCTCTCTCTCTCTCAAAATAAATAAAATAAACTTAGAAAAGAAAATATCCAGGAATATCATTAAAAACGCAATTTCTTCTTTTTTAAGATTTTTTTTTTTAAGTAATCTCTACACCCAACGTGGGGCTTGAACCCACAACCTTGAGATCAAGAGGCGCGTGCTGGGGTGCCTGGGTGGCTCAGTCGGTTAAGCGTCCGACTTCCACTCAGGTCATGATCTCGCAGTTTGTGAGTTCGAGCCCCGTGTCGGGCTCTGTGCTGACAGCTCGGAGCCTGGCGCCTGCTTCGGATTCTGTGTCTCCTTCTTCCTCTGCCCCTCCCCCACTTGTGCTCTGTCTCCCTCTGTCTATCAAAAATAAATAAAATACAAAAAAAAAAAAAAAAAAAGTCAAATGCTCCACTGACCGAGCCAGGCAGGTGCTCCCAAAACACAGTTTCTGTATCTTTCTCCCAGAGTGACTCTATAGGTATGTTGTCGGGAATTCTAACAGGCACCTCTAGTGATTCTAATGTAGGTGGTCAACAAAAAAAAAATCTGAGAAATACTAGTACACACAGGAATGACTCATCTGCCAACCTATAGCATAAATCGGGGTAAGTAGTTACCTGCCACCTCTATTTAGGTGACTGATCTGCTGATTACAGATGGCCCCCCAGGATACCAATCTCCCTTGCCTCAGAGAGAGTTTGAGCAAGGGCTATATTTCAAGTCCTTCGCCTATAGCTTTCTCCACCCCACCTTTAACACATGCATGCTCATAGACACACACACACACACACACACACACACACACACACACACACCTGCTCGTAGGAGATAGGTGCCTGTTTCTGGTGGGACAGCTCCATCAGTGTGCTCAGGTCTGTTCGCAGGTCTGTCTTGCAGCCAATAAGCAAAACGCGGGTGCTAGGACAATAGTCCAGGATTTCTGTCCTCCACTGAAGAGCCATGTAAGAAGGGAAGGGGGAAGGAGGAAGGAAGAGTCAGTGGCTAACCTGCAGAAACCCAGTTGGCAACATCACACACACCATCCAGCTTATCGGCAGCCCAGCCCTCCCTGAGTCACAGCATCACCAATGCACTAATTACATCATCTTCCTGTGAGGCCTTTGGGGCCACAGGAGTGCTGACCCAAGAGCCTGTCCCCTCATTCAACAGCCCGGTTCACAGGGGCAGAATCTCCTCCCACTTTCTGCCAAGCATCTGGGGCCTGGATCTGGCCCCTCAACCCAGTCAAAGAGCTTCACGAGACCAGAAAGCCAGGAGGGATCGGGAGGAAACCAACCAGTCTCTTCCCAAGAAAAGGAAATAATCCCAAAGTATCCTGGGAAGTAGTCCCACAGGGTATTCTGAGACGCTTCGGTATGGGCAGACTCTGCCACCCAAACCAGGTGTTTCCTACCAGCATTTCTGCTCACACCTGCCTGCCTTGCCCAGTCCCACTGGGCCTGGGATCAAGGTCTATAGACACTGCCTCCAAAAGACCCCACCTCCAACCCTCAAACCCTATCACTGAAAGGTTCTGACTCTCAGTCCTTCACCTCCTGAGTCTTTAATACCACCCTCCCTTGCTGGGCCTTGGCAGAGCAGTATAGGATATGGCAAAGCCAGGAGGCAGAGTGGGGAGAGATCTGGGTTCCAGTCCCAGAGCTGTAGCAAATGGTTATGGTTTCGGGAAAATCTCTTCCTTCCCTGGCCTCAGTTTCTTCCTGCTCCAGAAGAGGGGATTGGACAACGAGGTCCCCAAGATTCTTTCTTGTTCTCAAGCTGAGTTAGAGATTGCAGTTATCCAGACTTACCTTCTTGAGTGCACTATCCACTGTCTCCGGTCGGCTGATATCAAAGCATAGTAATACTGCATCTGAGTCGCTATAGCAGAGTGGACGGACGTTGTCATAGTAGGGAGATCCTGGTATGGAGGAGAAAGAGCTGATGGTGACATTTCCCCTTCCCTACAGGCTTAGGCCCAGAGAGACCCATTCTTGGGAATACCATTCTTGGCCCTTAGGTTAGTTGGCCCCACCCATCTCCCAGGGGAACATGCTACAGCCTGGAAGCTTGGGACCTGACCACCTGCCAGAAAGCAGTACAAAAAAAAATCATTTCCTTAGCCCTGAAAAGGGGAAAGGGGGAAATAAAAGGGAGGAGGGGTGGGTAGAATAGAATTTGGATCTCCTACAGGGCGCTTAATTTAAGGTCTACCATTTTTCTGAATCCCAGAGGAGGATACTCCCACCCCTGCAGAGACCAGGGCTTGTGTAAGGTCTCTTTTTTAGAGTCTGCCTGCTGCCCTATGTCTGCTCCTTGCTTCTGCTCCAGGGTCTCCCCAAAGGAAAAACAAACCTGCCTGTTACATAACTGGCTGCCCTGCTTCTTTGCCATGGGGTCAGAACTCTAGGAGGCTGGCAGGAGAGGAAGAATATCATGAATTCATTGCCCTACTCCTCCCTGCAAAAAGCTGCAGCCCCTATCCCCCAAGATCTCAGGGAGGCAGTTTCAAAGATAGTAGCACCAAAGGCTAGGGATTTAGAGGCTCGAGAAAGGGTCCTTCACTGGGAGGGCAGCAGGCATTGCAGACCCAGGTGGTCCAGTATGGGAGAATGCTAGGGGCTCAGCCTGCCCCCCTCCACCCTGGGGAAGGAACAGTAGCAGATTTGGAACTCAGACAATCCGTGCTCAGAATAGCAAGCAGCCCCTCTCCCTGCACCACAATCGCCATGGAAACTGGGGGGAATCCAAGCTGGGGTAGGGGGTTGGTCGTTTAAAAAAAAAAAAAAAAAGAGTAAAGAGGAGTTGCAATAACTGTGGCCCTTCAGCAATCTGCCCCCATCCCTGGTCTGAGGTGGGGTCTTAGCACCGCAGCACCGAGCAAAGGGAGCACTGCAGCAGTGGGGAAGGGGGAGGGGAGGGGAGGAGGCCTCCATTCTGGCTCCAGGCAACCCCCCTCCCCTAAAACCAGCAAGTGAGTAACGGGAACAGGTTCGACCCTGGCCCCTCGGTTAGGAGGGCCCATCCCACACACCCCTACCGCTTCCTCCTTCTTTGTGGGCACCTAATTTGAAGAAAGGAGTTTGAGGATGACTGATAGCCTGCATCCTTTCTGAAATTGGAGGGTGGGCATGTGACACAGGGAACTGACACCACTTTGCTGACTTGCCATTATCCGGACTGGGATTCAAGAGCTGCATTCCACCGGGGGGGGGGGGGGGAGCATTTGGGGGCAGTGGTAGTAAAAAGAGATGAGCCGCAGTGAAATTCTGTGAAGACTGAGAGGTGGACAGGGGACAGCAGACGAAATCCCATATATCACGTAGCCAAGCTGCATTCTAGTCGGATCCAGCCAGCATAGCACAGTCCACGATAACCAGAACCCTGCCTCCCAACCCCTGGTGCTGCAACGGAGGAAAGCATACAAGGTGGAGGAATTTTTGTCTTGCTCTGTTTTGGGGAGGGGGGGAGGCATGAGGAGATCTCATTTTCTGTTTACCCGTCCCCTACCCCCAATCTTTTCAGACCTCAAAACTGGATCATGGGAACAACAGCTCTTTGAGGAGTAGGATGGCATATTTATTATATGTAACAGGAAAGCCCTAGTGGCTTACACAGTTCCTCTTTAAACTCAGCCTGAATATCCATTTTTAGAGAGTGGATTTTATTTTCTTTCTGTTATTCCTGGCTTTTAGTCCTTAATTAGGACTCTGAGCCCAGTCTATTAAAAAAGAATTGGGGTAAAGGAGATAATGAGCAGGGATCAGAATCAAAGCAAAGGACAGCCTAGCACCGAGGGGTTAGGGTTGGGAGGCTGAAAAATATTGTTTTCTATATTCCAGAAAGACTGGGCATCTTCTACCTCAGCCCAGTATGGGGGCGGGGGCGGGGGGGGACTGTCACAGCCACCCCTCCTCCCTGCCACTATCTACAACCTGACTGTGCCCCATATTAAAGCCATCTCCCCCACCCTCCAAAACATCGATGATGCATCGCTTCATCCCTGAGCCGCAGCAGTATGACAAGTGGAACGGAGCTGCGGCAGGCGGACAGCAGTGACCCAAGATGGAATGCAGGAGAGAAAACTGAGTCAGGAGCAATATTCCCCCAAAGCAGGCTTGTCTCCCGGCCTCAACCACCACTGCCTCCAGCAGCACTGACTCCTGTCTCTCATTTGGCTTTGCTCTGGGGCAGTAAAGGCAGTGGGGGCGGGGGGGGGGGGGTGGTCGGTGGGGGGTAGGGGTAGAGAACAGGGAGTGGAAATGGAGAAGCCCTATCTGACAACACCCCAGGTGTAGTCAAGGTTCATTCATCTCGCCATCCCGGCCCTCTGAAGGAAGGAGCTAGACCCAGAGAAGTGGCTTCTGGGGCTCATCCACTCTGCACCCCTGGACCAGCCAACCAAGCAATCTTCAGGTCCCCTTCTGTCAGTTTCCTGGCCAGTATCATACATACTCCTTCTCCCCACCAAAGAGGGAAACAATTTCCTAAGAGAGCAGCTGTAGCAGACCAGTGGAGGTGGGAAGGGGGCATTTAGGGTTGGCAGTCTTACCTGAGGTGTCCCAGAGACTGAGCTCCACCCTCTGTTCCTCTGTCTCCAAGCAGGCTGTGTAATTCTCAAACACGGTGGGCACATATGTCTGTGAAAAGAGAGGAACCAGTCACACCCTGGGTGCCCCTACCCTCATAAGCCTCTGATCAGTGCTGGCTACACAAGAAGCCACTCACCCTAGTGAGACACTAAAGTGGCAGGGGATAAGGGGCGGGGAGGGGGGATACCTGGGGCAGGAGGGACCACATGGGTCCGGAAGGAGAGGAGCGTAGAGGCACAGGCACTTTGCTCCATGGAAGAAAGAAAGCTGAATGACTTCCAGCCAGGGACAAGCCCCCCATATCCCACATGGTCAGGGAGGCAGACACACAGATTTCTCACAGCTCCAGACTTGTCTGTCTCCCAATTTCAGAGACACAAGCCAATTCGAGCTCTGTATCTTCTCCCACAAGCCCCTCGGACCAGCAGGGCAGCCGAAGCCCGCCTGCGGACATGCTCGCAGAACCTTTGAGGATGGGATGAGGAGACCGGCAGGTATTACGTCAAGGAGAAACCCCAGACTCTGAAATGCCTCCAGTTCCCTCTCCCGAGCGAGCCGACTCCAGGTCGAAGGGAGGTAGGAAGGCATCTGATCGGGGCCTGTGGGTGAAGAGGTGAGGAGGGGCCAGCCAGCGCGGCGGCAGAAGTGGAACAGGTCTCAGGGGAAGCTAAGGCAGCGCGGTCCTCCGGCCGGGCGCCTGAGGATGGAGCAGGCTGGGGTGGCGTAAGCGGCGGGCGGCTAGCTCCCCCGGGCAGGTGGAAGCCTGGCCGCGGGGAAGACAGGCGGGCAAGGAGAAACGCTGGCCAGCAGGCGGGCAGCTCACCTCGGGATAGCAGTCCTTCGCTAACACCTGTAACATCGCTGTCTTCCCGCACTGCACATCCCCCACCAGAACCAGCTTACATCTGGCCACGACTGGCTGGGGGGGCCGTCTCTCCTTCATGACCGTAGCCTCCGCGGGACTTGGACTCCGATTCAGAGAGGAGAGGGTTGCGCCAGGGGCCCCTCAGCACAAAAACCCGGCCGGCTTCCTCGCCGCTCTCCGAATGGAAACGAGGCCGGCACAGCCACCTTATATCTCCCAGGCTGGGCCAATCGCAAGAGGAGGCGGGCTCTGTCAAGGCCAATCCCTGAGGTGGGATCCCCTCCAGCAACCAATGGTGGGGAAATCTGAGTCAGTGCCCTCTTCTTCCCTTCCCTTTCCCTTAAAGCTGCACCGTTGCTTCCTCTGCAAGGGGATTCCCACGCTGTTTGCATTTGTATTAGGAAGGGGGAGGGGACGTGAAGCAAAATTAATGGTCTTGAGTGTCCATCAATTAGTGTCAAAAGCAAACTGGCCATGAAGGCAGAAAATGAGGTCAGGCTGGCATTGTCCCAAGAGAAAAGCAGGATCTGCCCCAACTATAGACAGGTGGCACCCGGGGTAGGGGGTGGGACGGTGGCCCCCCAGATCTCTGATCTCTTTGTTCCATCTAATCCCCGTCCAAATCACTTCTGGCTTCCTCTCCCAGAGGCTCCTGCTATACTTCTTTATCAGCTCCTGCTGTACCCCTTTCAATGCCCAAGTCTAGAATCACCTTCAAATAGATAGATAGATAGATAGATAGATAGATAGATAGATAGATAGGTCTTCTTGCATCATCTGGAAAAAAACCACACAGTTCCTGACCCAGAGATGGACAGAGAGAAAGGAATGAGGGAGTCTGGCAAGTGGGGATGAGAAAGAGGAGACTAAAGCAAACAAAGTCTCTGTCTGTTGGGGCAGATAACCTCTCACCCCATGCCAGGCAGGAGCTGCTTAAGGGTGTTTGTTCTGCCGCCTGGGTTCAGCTTCCTGGATGAATCAGGCACAGGTCCAGTTCTAGGTTGACACTTACTAATGCCGACATGCTGTGTGTCACCTGGTTAAAGTTCAGACTGGAAGACTGGGCCTGGGACTTTGGATCAGCAGGCTGGAGGGCAACCCAAGGTTGTGATGAGCTAATGACTGCCTCTGGGCCCTGCCCCTCGCTAGACAGGACCATGGGGTATGCACAGCTCAAACTGCCCACTGATCATTCAGGAACCAAGATGGCCTAAAGAAGACCTTCTGGGGATCAGGGTTTGGAGCAAAGCTGATCTTGGGCAAAAATGAGGGCACCCCAGAGTTTATCTTTAGGTCTCTTACCCTTGTCAAGTTCAGCACCTCTGGAGCATGCCTGGATCTTGTTCTGTCTGAGCTTTACCTTCATTGGTGCCCAACCCAGGATTATTTTCCCTGTTCTAAAGGATGTTTAAAAACACTTCCCAGACCCAAAGGGACAGATTTCTAAGAGCGAAATCCCCAGTGCTCACTATAGACAGGGGATGGATGGTATTTTGAGAAGGCAGCCTACCCAGTGTGCCCCTCATCAAATCCTGTGCCATCCAGGCCCAAATTATTTGTCTGAGGGCTCTGGGGCTAAGGCCTGCACTGTCCTCTACCCATCTCCTAGGGCTCCCCCTTCCAGGGGCCAAGGATCACCTAAAGAAATGTCCAGAGTAGTAAGAGTTACCTAGGTGCCACCATAGCCTCCTCTCCCAGGAACTCTGGAATTTTTTCCCTGAGACCTCATGCTCAGCCCTCAGATAATCCGTCTGTAGATTGTGTCCTCTTCTTGCCCTTTTCGGCCACCTGACAGCTTCTCTGAACTGCTCATAAGTACGGTTTGGGAGAGTTCCAGGAACAGCTGTAAGATCCCAGACTGCCTCAACCTGGAGTCCTTTCCCTCAACCTGACCTTTTCTTCCTCTTCCCCACCATCAGGCTCATCTGGACTCAGCTCTGGAGGCCTCCGTGGGGTTCCTATACATCCTCTTAACCCTTAACTTGGTTCCCTCCAATGGTAGTCCCAAAGGCTTTAGCCCTCTCTCTCCATGTTCTCTACCAGCCTCCCCGCTATATACCCTCTCCACCAGCCACTCCAAAGAGCCATTCAGTGTAAGTAAAAACTGTTCCTGCCATGCAAACAGCTTTCTCTGGCTTCTAACAAGATTGCTATTCTTGAGCTCCTCTGAGAGAGAAACTCCGGGAGCTGACGCTAACACTGATTCTTCCCTGGGTGACTGACTGCATGTCAGGGTATGGCAGCGGAAAGCCTGAGCTGTGAGACCAAGCAGCCGCCATTGTGGTGGATTCTCAAGATGTGTATGAAGATATTTTGTGGGTCACTTGGTTATGAGCTGTGGTGGGAAAAGTGACGTGTGTGTGTGTGTGTGTGTGTGTGTTAGGTCAGAAGGCAGCGTGGCAACATGAACAGAGGATGGAGCCAAAGTTCAGCAGGTCTGGGTTTTGGACCCTGCTCTGCCCTTAACAAGCTGTTAGGACATTTGCGTAAGTCACTTCCTCTCTGGGCCCCTGTTTCTTTAAATGTAATGTGAGTGATTTGGACTGGAGAAAGGGTCTTTAGTCTTCCTTCCTTCCTTCCTTCCTTCCTTCCTCCTTCCTTCCTTTCCTTCCTTCCTTCCTTCATCTCTTTCTTTCTTTCTTTCTTTCTTTCTTTCTTTCTTTCTTTCCAGCAGTTAGATTCCTTCCCCTAAGTTTGTTTAAACCTCTTCCGAGTGTCTTCATGTAAAAATCCATAGCCAGAGTAATAAACTTACAAGGTGGTTCTTTCCTAGCAAGACCAGAAAATTTTAAAACAAGGTTACACTTGAAAACCTTATCCTAACGTGGAAGAAGCCAGGTGCAAAAGACCACATATTGTCTGATTCCATTTGTGTGAAATGTCCAGAATAGATGGACCAAAGAAACAGAAAATAGGTGAGCAGCTGCCTGGGGCTGTCAGGATTGGGGGAATGGGGAGTGACTGCTAATGGATACAAGGTGGTGATGGGGGTGATGGGGGGTGACATGAGGGGTGATGGGGGTGATGGAGATAATATGAGGAGGTGATTGAGGGTGATATGAGGTGGTGACAGGGGGGTGACAAGGTGATTGGGGGTGATATGAAGTAGTGATGGGGGTGATGGGGATGATAGGGGGTGATATGAGGTGGTGATGGGGGGTGATTGAGGGGGTGATGGGGGGTGATGAGTGATACCAGGTGGTGATGGGAGGTGATGGGAGTTGATACGAGGTGGTGATTGGGGGTGATGAAAAGCTTCTAAATTTGATTGGGTGATAGTTGTACAATTCTGCGAATATACTAAAAACCACTGAATTATACGGTTTAAATTGGTGACTTGTCTGGTGTTTGAATTATATCTTGATACATCTGTGACTTGAAAAAATAAGGTTATAATTCCAAATCTTATTTATGTAGTCTCCTTTGACTTTTTTTTAAAGCTTTTTTGTGAGTGTGGAAATATTCAAACATGTAAAAAGGGAGAAAGAATAATACAACAAGCCCCTATGCGTCTGTCACTAAACTTCAATAATTATCAACATAATCTTATTTATCTATGCCCTCCATCCACTTCTCCCACTACAACTTCTATACTGGATGATTTCCAAACACATGATATCATGTCATTTAAAAAAATTTTTTTTTACATTTATTTATTTTTGAGAAACAGTGAGACAAAGTGTGAGCGGGGGAGGGGCAGAGAGAGAAGGAGACACAGAATCTGAAGCAGGCTCCAGGCCCTGAGCAAGCGGTCAGCACAGAGCCTGATGTGGGGCTCGAACCCACGAACTGTGAGATCATGACGTGAGCCAAAGTCGGACACTCAACCGACTGAGCCACCCAGGCGCCCCGACATCATATCATTTAATCCATAGATTTTTTCAGTACTCATCTCTAAAAGGAGTTTGGTTTTTGTTTTTAAAGATTTTGTTTTGGGGGCACCTGGGTGGCTTAGTCCATTAAGCATCTGACTTCAGCTCAGATCATGATCTCACAGTTCATGGGCTCGAGCCCCATGTCGGGCTCTGTGCTGACAGCTTGGAGCCTGAAGCCTGTTTCAGATTCTGTGTCTCCCTCTCTCTCTCTCTGCCCCTCCCCTGCTCATGACTCACTTTCTCTCTCTCTCTCTCTCTGTCCCTCTCAAAAATAAATAAAATATTAAAAAAATTTTTAAGATTGTATTTAAAGGAATCTCTATACCCAACATGGGGCTTGAATCCACAACCCCAAGATCAAGAGTTGCATGCTTCACTGACAAGCCAGCCAGGTGCCCCAGGAGTTTGTTAACATAACCATAATATCATTATCACAACTAAAAATAAATAAATAACTCCTTAATATCATCAAATATCCAGTCAGTGTTAATATTTTCCCAACTATGTAATACATCGATTTAATCTAAAGCAAGGTCCACATGTTGGACTTGGTTGATATGGCTCTTAAATGTCTTTTATTTCATAGGTTCTACCTCCCTTTTTTTTCTTGAAGTTTATTTGTTGAAGAAACCAAGTTGTGTATTCTATACTGTCTTCCATATTTTGGATTTTGCTGATTGCATCTCCATGGTGTTATTTACATGTAGTAAGCTTCTTTACAAATTAAATCTTACCCGGAATCCCAAACGCAAAAAAAGATGAAAAACCAAACTGCTCTGGTTGAATCAGAATGAGGGACTTGGAGTGGGGCCTGGGTGGCTCAGTCGGTTAAGCGTCCGGCTTCGGTTCAGGTCATGATCTCACAGTTTGTGGGTTCAAGGCCCACATCAGGCTCTGTGCTGGCAGCTCGGAACCTGGAGCCAGCTTCAGATTGTGTTTCCCTCTCTGCCCCTCCCCTGCTTGTGCTCTGTCTCTGTCTCTCTCACACAAATAAACATTATAAAAAAAAAAAAAAAAAAAGAATGAGGGACTTGGAATGGGGCTCAGTCAAGTACCTCCCCTCCTGGGGTACTTCTAAGGAACAAAATACAGGGGACACAGTTTCAAAACCACTAGCCCATGGGGCATCTGGGTGGCTCAATCAGTTGGGGTCTGACTCGTGGTTTTGGGTCAGGTCATGATCTCACGGCTCATGGGTTCAAGCCCCGTGTCAGGCTCTGCACTGACAGAGCCTACTTGGGATTTTCTCTCTCTCGCTCTCAAAATAAATAAACAAACAAACAGACAGACAAACTTTTAATAAAATAAAAAATAAAAATCACTATCCTGTATAGTGTGTGTGTGTGTGTGTGTGTGTGTGTGTGTGTGTATACCACATGTTCAAAGCTCAGGACTGTCTTATCTTTTTTTGGCTCTGATTACTCTGATAAATTCCTTATCTGGGACAGTGACATAATACACAAAGATGTTCCGGGTGATGGCAAATTCAAATTCACTCTGATTCTTACCAGAGGGTATCCAGGCTGTCTTTTTCTGCCCTAGGGATCCTTACAAAGAGCTCCCAGGAACCTGCCACTGGCATCCCCAAGGAGTCTGTAGGACGAGGCCCTTTCTCCCCATCCCTTAACAGGACTCAGGCACCCTGTTCCTTGGTCTAAAGCCACAGTTTCTCATGGTCTCAAGGATCTCTGGCCCCAAGCACTTGGGAACTCCTGACCTTTTAACAGGGCATTTTAGCTGGAGCAGCCCCTGGAGTGCTAACCAAGTTTTTAAGACTCAGTGCTTACCTTCAGAGAACCTACAGCTCTGAGGGGAAACAAGGCAAGAGCCCTCTAGCTCATTAAAACTGAGTGCAATAGGAGGGCTGAGGAGAGAGGGATCAGATCTGGTTATGTGACCTGGAAGGTGATAGAAGAGGGTTTCAATTGTGATGTAAGATTAGTGAGGGAAGAATGCAGATGCAGGAAAATGGTAAGCATGCCCAAGGACTGAAGGATCAACCCAATTCACTGGAAGGGTGATTCAGGGTCGGGGGTGGGACATTTTGCCTTGAGGATAATTAGGAAAGGAAATCTGGTGCTAAAATATCATAAAATGCACTTACAACCCCAAATATAGTAGTCTGTAGTTTAAACATTACATAAAGCACACCTACATGTTGTCCTCGATTGTCAATGCCCTCCAGCCAAAGACCACAAACAGTGACAGCTGAGCAAAACTGGGTGTAGGGATTCATTGCAACAAGGAGAACATAGCACCATGGAATGGAACGGTGGGCATCCAGGAAAAGGACATTAGAAAGGACTTAGGATTTGGACTTACATTTGCTGATTTAAGGAGAGGTCAAGGAAGTGGGGGTTTGCTCTGTTGTCAGAAAGCTGGGGAATTCTGTGATTGGGAAACTTCATAAATCTTGTTAGGAGGTAGGAGGAAGCAGCTGGGTGAACAGTGTGATTGGTGAAGAAACAGCAGCCACTCCCGCTAGCCGGGATAGGGGGTGTTTGGTCATATTTGTGGCTTGGACACGTTCTTGTTTTTGTCTGCGTTCTGACGTGACTACAGTGAAGTCTTGTTCTTACTCCTTCACGGTCACAGAGTGGCCTGGCTTGATGTTGGTGTTCTGTGATATTGTTTATGTTCCCCAGGAGGAAACCAAAGCCTCACTGTGAGTGCCAGGCCCATTCCTGGGGCTTTTCTTCTGCTGGTGCTCTTCTCTACCCCTCTTCCTGGGAGCTGGGTGTTGCTTCATGAGTCTGGTGAGAGATTAGAAGGAGAAACAAGAGGAAAGAGGAGAATTTCCCAAGAAAACCTCCTGGAGGATGTAGCACTGAGCTATGATGTAAAACAAGAACAGGAGGCTGAGAGGGGGCCAGAGTACCGGGAATGTTCTGGCAGGATGAGATGGCTTGGAAGTGAGAGAGGGAGGCCTGGACAGAGGACCAGTGAATGCATGCCTATGTGTGTGTGAGTAAAGATGTACACAGGAGGAGGGGCCTGGGTGGCTCAGTCGGTTAAGTGACCGACATCGGCTCAGGTCATGAACTCACGGTTCCGTGAGTTCGAGCCCCGCATCGGGCTCTGTGCTGACTGCTCAGGGCCTGGAGCCTGCTTCAGATTCTGTGTCTCCCTCTCTCTCTGCCCCTCCCCAGCTCCCACTTTCTCTCTCTCTCTCAAAAATAAATAAAATATTTTTAAAAAAAGATGTACATAGGAGGAGAAAAGACACATGCACACATTTACACCCAGAGCTACGTGAGCTGGACTGAGAATTAGGAGGGAAGTACGGGAATGGCTGAGGAATGGGCGGGAGGCGAAACAGGGAAAGAAGCCCGTGTTCTGTCCTGTTCGGGCCGAGCTGGAGGAACAGAAGAGCAGAAGGCAGTCAGAGGAAGTTCAGCGCAGCCACACAGGGAGCGGGCACTGGAGTCGGGAGACTGGTGAGGCCACAGCTGGCTTCCCCTGCCACCACCAGGGCTTGGTCAGGACCAAGATGGCCACTTGCTGGGTGAGTAGTAGGGAGGCCTCATGCTAAGGGGGGGTCAGAAGGGAGGGAAACACCTCAGCAACATGGGAGTGAGCTGGACAACGATGTGGACCCTCCGCCAGACCTACCCCCAAGTGCAGTCACTTGCTCCCCCTGCCGTGTAGCAATTCCCCCGCCCTCCTCTGCCCTCTCTAGCTCTGGTCTGACAGCATGGAGCCTGCTTGGGATTCTCTCTCCCTCTCTCTCTGCCCCCTCCCCATCTCCCTCTCTGTCTCTGTGTCTCTCTCTCTCTCTGTGTCTCTCTGTCTCTCTCTCAAAAATAAATAAGCTTAAATTTTTTTTTTTTAATAAATAGATGGCTAGAATAAAAACAAAACCAAGAAACTACATAGATCCTGTCCATCCTCCATTTAAGTCTTCGGAGGGGGTCAGGCCCACTTTGAATAAAATCCCAGTTCTCATCCCGGCGTCTGGAGCCACACATGACCGGCTGCCCTTGCCCCCGGCTGACCTCATCTCCTCGGGTCTTACTCTCTCCCACTCTGCTCCAGCCACACTGAACTTGTTTTGATTCCTTCAGTAATAGCTTTCCAACTTTCTGTCCACAAGTCACAGTCAGAAATGACATGTGAATCACACGCTAAAATGTATACACACTCACACTTTATATACATATACATTTACTTATATATACACATAGGCAGCGCACAGACACGTTTACGTCTATGTTGATGTTAAAGTTTCCCGAAGCATCTTCTTTCAATGAGTGCGAGCAAATTCGGGGCCTTTCACTGCTCTCCCTCTGGCAGGAATGCCCTTCTCCTTGACTGTCCCAGCTGGCACCTTTCGTGTCAGGTTTAGTGTCATCTACCCAGAGAGGTCACTCAGGCTACAGTGGCCACCCACTCATTCTCTTTCATGTTCTCTGGCATTTGTCACTGTGCTATTTTTCTGGTTTATGTTTTTTGCTGCCTGATTTTGTTGTTGATTATCTTTCTCCTCCACTCTGCTAAGGTGGACCCTGTGGGGGCAGAACCAGAGTATGGTTCCCTGCTGCTTTCCCAGGGCCTAGAACAGTGGCAGGGGCACAAAAGGGGGTCAGTACCTGTTTGTGGACCTAAAGGAAGGAATGACCCTACTCAAGACTCTTTCTCCCTTTGAGCCCCGCAGTGTCGTCATCAACAAAATTCAAACTTGGACTTGCTCTCTGAGAGCCCTTTCGGCTGTATCTAGAGTCAGTTTTCAAGGACACATCAGGGGATGCACTCCAGACAGCCAGAGTCCAGCAGCAGGCAGGACAGAGTCAGGTGGTTACCTGTTTACCCACAATCCTGTGTACCGCTGAGGACGGGGCCTTGCTTCCAGGCTGGTGAAAGCCAAGGGTATAAACCCAGGCGCGGAGCAAATAATGAAAAGGCAGAACCGGGGGCAGCCAGACCTAATGAAAACAGCCATGTTGGCTGCTTTCTGTAGGCTATGTTGCACCAGTATTGTCCCTTTCAGTCCTCAGTCCTCTGAGGGTACAGAGCATCGTTAGCATTTTGGCTCAGGAGGCAGCCAGGCCAGATTCAAAACCTGACTCCAACACTTCCAGAGGCAGCAAAAGTTGAGAGTGCAGACACGGCTGGCCGGAGTCTGAGTCCTGACCCTCGTAATCACTAGGGGTGTGACCTTGGGTGGGTTCCTCAACCTCTCACTGAGCTTTCTTTAGTAACACAAGACATCACTTGTCTTACCTCGAGTTCTTTCCAGCCCTTCCAAGGGGCTGTGAATCTTAAGCAAACCGGGAGCCCCCACTCATTCTGCCATCCCCCTAACCCCAAGGCGGTGCCGGCCTCCAGGGGCACAGCCTATGAGTTGAAAGCCTTGCCTCTCTGCACTCGGGAGGCCGAGGGCTGCGTCCAGGGCATGGCATACACTAACTCGTGACCTTGGACCAGCCGTGACCTCTGTGAACCTCAGCTTCCTCAGCAAGGACTTTGGATTTCCTGAGCCAGAGGCTTCATCCACAGCTAGGACATTCCTCTGCTGACCAGCCTCAGTCTCTCTGACACAACACTTGCTCTGTCCTGAGGGAGAGTGAAAAGAGGTGCCACCAAGAGCCCTGCACACAGTTCTTAGGAAATCTATCCTTCCCTCTTCCGGTTCTCTGCGGATTGGGTAAGTCCTTTTCTCTACCGCCCTGGGGCATATTCTCAGCCCTTCCCACATCTCTCCCCGCCTCCGGGATCACCTGTGTCTCCTGACACTGGCAGTGCCCAGTCCTGCTCCAGGACTCTGGCTGCTGTGTGAACCGAACTGAGGGAAACAGGGCTGTGAAACAGCCCCGCGTCCTGGGGGGGGACCCTCAGGTCTGAGGAGTAACGGCTCCAGCACTGAGGCCTTTGCTGCTGCCGGGCACGGAGCTCAGGGCTCCCCTCATCGCAGTATTGCACTGAAATCTCTCCCCAGCTGCAGTCGGTAAACACTGCTTTATTGATGATGAAGCCGAAACATAAGTGTTGGGGTCCCCGGTTCCTCGGACTCCCCGGTCCCTCCTTTGGATCTGGATGCTATCACAACGGAACAAGCCAAGAGCTGCCTGGATAGAGTTGCCTCTTCTGAAGAGAGGGAAAAAATATGCCACAGTGGGGGAATTTTCCAAGAGGGAAACAAGATAAAAATATAACAAGGATAAAAGACCCAGAGACACGTACAGTTCAGAATTGTGTTACAATCTGCATTTATCCCTAAAGGGATGGGAGAGGCAGTGTGGGGCAAGATGGGTGGGGTAAGTCTGGGAATTTTCAACAGAAGGTAAGGATGTATGGGGAGAGCAGAGCTGAAGACCCGTCACAGGGGAAAGAAGTGCCCCCACCCTCCTGTCTGTGAGGAACCAAACAATCAGAAAGGTGCTAGTGTGTGAATTGTGTTTATTTTCTCCTAAGTCTAAAAATACTGCGAAAAGGAAACACACACATACACACACACACACACACACAGTAACCTAACCAGAAATGGGGAAAAGTGGTCACAGGCCACAGCTGAGAAACCGGAGGCAGGAATTTCAGGAATTGGGATCTCAGTGACCAGAGCATGGAAATTCCACCTCATGACGAGGCTCTTGAAAGCTGCCAGCTTCCGATCAGAGTCCGGGAGCACTTTCCAGCAGCCTGGGTGGGGCTGAGAGGGAATGGGGGGGGGGGGGAATGCCTCCCACTGAGAGGGCAGAGTGATGTTATAAGATGTAAGTGTAGAGCGGATAAGCTTCAGGATCTTCCATTTCACCCTCTCTCATAGTAACAGAAACGATCACAACCACCCCTTACTAAGTTCTCACCAGACATCAACAATCTTGTGAAGTATTATCATCCCCCTTTACAGATGAGGACTGGGAGGCCCAGGGAGGTGAAGGAATTTGCCTAAGGTCTCACAGCCGGCAAATGGCAGAGGAGCCAGGGACCGTTTTGAGATCACAGATCCCTTTTGTGGCTCGGATGAAAACTGTGTACCCAGTACCCAAGAGAACGCTTGTAATGAACTTTTATATACAACATTTGACATTCCTTTTCAGGGAGTTCAAGGAGTCCGGAACCCATTCCACGGTAAAGCAATTGGATAGCAGGGCCAGTGTGGAAGTCTCACCCACCCCAGTAAACAAAGCAACAGTCAGTGTATATGGGTGAGGGTGCCTACCACCCCTCAAAACCCCTGCTATCCTGGGACCTGGGGTTTGCCCTCACTGGTTTGAGAGGTCTCCCCAGCCGGCTCTGGTATGGGGTGGGGATGGGCCTGGCAGGTGGGAGGGGGCGGGCTGGGAAAGCTATAATGGGCTCAGCCCCGAAGCCAGAATTGTGCTGTACTGGAGGAAAATGCTTCTTCCTCACCCCCTCAGGGTATCCTTTTCGGGTAGAGATTTGGAACTGCCTGGACTAGAAGAGATGAAGGCCTCCTCCCTTAATTAAATGCCCAGGGGTTGCTATGGAAACCAGAGCTTCCAAATCCTGGCCAGACAATGGGGAGAGGAGCTGCCTCCAGCCTAGACAAGTGAAGCTTTAGGGGCCTCTTTGGGGACAAGAATGGGGGCTAGGGGGTGAGAAAAAGGGGGTGCCAGCCAGGAGCTCAGTCTCTCCCTTCCCTGGAACTGTGGGAAGGGGCCTCTCAGAACCAAGGGGTCTGCCTGAGACAAGGAGGGGCAGTGCTCCTGGAAAGGGAAGGGAGTGGGGGTGGGGTAGCAGGAGCCCCGCACTGCCCAGAACTGAACACCTCCTTTGTTCCCAGAGGAGAAAGCCAGCCAAGTTGGTAAACAAAAGGAAGAGGCCAGAGGGCAGACAGCTAAGCGATAAGGCCTGGAACTGCAGAAAGCTGAGTAATGGAGCCTGACAGAGGGAGGGTAATCTTGAGTCCCACTGACTGGTAGAAGGTTTGCACACATTGTCATACTGACACACACAGTCAGCAGAGCCTCACAGGACCCACACGGACACACACTCTACAGAAACAGTGTGTGCTGAAGCACTGTCTTTGGCCACGCTCGGAGCCCCTACCCTTTTGTCCCCCTAACTCCCCTCTGGAGCCCCCTTTTCGAAGCCATCCTTTGGAATGTCTCTTTAGGACCATCTTCACCTTAATCAGCTTGGGCTCCCGCTTGCGGGGACAGGGGCATGTTGGCTTCAGGGACGTTAGCCTTGTTCCCTCAGTGGAAGGGAAAAAAAAAAAACCCGTTTTGCAAACCTTACAATACCCACCACTCCTCAGCATTCATGTGCCAGGCACTGTACTGAACGCAACAATCTCTCTTTAAAAGCCCCCTCCAATTCTGTCAGGGAAAAACTATGGTCTTCCTTACAGAGAGGAACCTGAGGGGAAGTTAGATAAAGTCAGCAGGTCTCACAACCATGAAGTGCAGAGCTGAGACCGAAACCCAGGTTTGCTGACTGAAGCCTGTGTGCCTTACCACTTTCCCCATCTTTGCTCCAAAAACCTCTTGGAAACTACTCTGAGCAAGCCCACTCTGTTCTCATCCCTTCACTCTCCCACTCGGTGTTACCTAAATACTTCTAGAAGCAGTGCCCAATTTGTAAGCTGGTTATCTAAAGGGTTTATATATAACTTGCCTGTTTGGAACCCAAACACATTTTTCCCAGAGAAAAGGTATTAAATGGGTCCAGAAAGACCATTTGACCCAGAACGGAGCTGACAATGGTACATCTAGTTCAGGACTAGCCCGGGGCCCCAGCCATCACTAATAACACTGTTTCCTGGAGAAAGACATCCCCAGTTAACCGTTGGTGAGAAAGAAACTGCTCTCTTTTCTCACTTTCTCCTCCCTGTCCTCCCTTATCCTGCTGGACTTTATGCCAGTTGGGGGTGGCTGGGGAGGATGATAATAATTCATAAATCAGGCTACATTCTGTGTGCTGACCAAAGGGGGTGTTTCTTGAGAAAAGGGACCAGGGTAGCGAAGGGCTAAGAAACCAAGCCTTCCAAAACTGTAAGAACTGTTTAGGTGACACAGACAAGGATTGAGGGCAGAGGTGGTGAGCATGCTGGCTCTCTGCAGCTGTTTAAAAGACTATCTTGGGGCGCCTGGGTTGATTAGGCGTCCTACTTCAGCCTAAGTCATGATCTCACCAGTCCCGAGTTCGAGCCCCGCATCGGGCTCTGTGCTGATAGCTCAGAGCTTAAAGTCTGCTTCAGATTCAGAGTCTCCCTCTCTCTCTCTCTGCTCCTCCCCATTCACATTCTGTCTCTTTCTCTCAAAAATAAATAAACACTAAAACAAAAAAAGACTATCTTGATTACATGTAGTTCCAGAGGGCCAAACTAGGACCAAGAAGTAACAGGGAGTCCAATTTTTCTTTGATATTAAATCTCTTCAAAAGTGGAATGGGCCTCTCGATGAAATAGTGAGTTCTCTGTCACTGGGAGTACCCAAGGAGAAGGTAGATGATCACCTATTGGGCATACGGTAGAGGGAAAGAAGCATTGGACAAGTAGATCTCTGAGAGCCTTCTAAACTCATAAACTCATTAAACAAAATGTTATGGAGTATGTTTATGCCCAGCACTAGGTGAGGAACAAGGTTTACAGTGGAGAATAAGATGGGGTCCTTGCCCTCAAGGAGCTTGCAGTCTAATGGGAGAGATAGGCATTAAACAGACAATCGAGTCTGTAATTTCAAATTATGATGTAGGTGATCAAAGAAAAGAATAGGATACTACTATAAGAGAATAACAGAAGAAATCTAATTCAGATATTGAAGGTCAGAGGGCCTCTCTGAAGAACCCACACTGAGGCTGAGATCTGAAGGATGAGCGGAGGTCAGCTTAGGAAAAGGGAGGGGTGGGTGTTTGTGTGTGCACGTCGGAGAAGTGTTCAGGGCAGAGGCAACAGCAAGTGAGAAGGCCCTGTGGCAGGAAAGAACAGTGGGGACAAAATTGTGAATGAGGGGAGAACGGGAAGAGATGAAGTTGACAAGGGAGGCAGGGGCTAGATCTCATAGACTACGGTAGGAGCTGCCATCTCACCCAGTCCCTTGACCTTGTCTCTTATCTGGTGCCCCTCCGTCTCCAGTCCTGGACCCCTACGATTTGGTTTCTGGCAGCTCTCCCCAGCTGCAGAGCCTCACCATTCCCCATAGCGCCTCCCACTGCCCTGGGCCCTCCCACGTAGTGGGTGCTTCTAGTACTTTCTCAGTGTCCCAGGAGCTGCAATGGTGGAATTCTCATCTGTCTCATGTGGGAGGCCCAGATTCAATGCTTCACCCTTGCAACTGCCTTTCCTTTCACGAGGCAGCATAGTTTAGCGATAAAGAGCATAGACCCTGGAGCCAGCCTGGCTGGGTTCAGATGGTGTCTCTGTCACGTCCCTGATCTTGCCCAGTTACTTAACTGCCTCAGTTTCTCCATGTGTGAAATGAGGATGATGGTCATGCCTATCTCCTAGGAATGTTATGAGTTAATATTTATTGAGTGTTTAGGACAGTGCCTGGCATGTAGTAAGTACAATATGAGTGTTTGTTAAATAAAATAAATCACTGGCAATAAATCATTGCAACACCAGCTTCCCTGTCTCATCCTATGCTCTCCCAGTTCCCCACCCCTAGGCCTCCAGCCAGGGGCCAAGCCTACTTCTCTCTCTCCTCCTCTGCTTTTCTGGCCATGGTTGCCTCTGGCCACAACTCTGTACTTTAAAAAGTAGGCAGAGCTGAGTTTATTGCAACCCAGCCCTGGTCACCCAAAGAATAAAAGGTCCTAATGGTAGGCTGCAGTCAAATCAAGGTACACTCGTGACACCTCCCCGCCTTTCCCCATCCAGCTGTTTTCAGAAGTTGAGGGTGTTCTGAGAACACTGAATATATCACTGAGAGGCGCCTGGGTGGCTCATTTGGTTAAGCATCTGACTCTTGATCTCAGCTCAGGTCTTGATCTCAGGGTGGTGAGTTTAAGCCCCACATTGGGCCGTGCTGGGAATAAAGCCTGTGTGTGTGTGTGTGTGTGTGTGTGTGTGTGTGTGTGTATCACTGAGCCCCATTTATTTCCTGGGCCCTGGGCCTGATCTCCAAGACTGAGTTTAAAGCTTCTCCCACCTGCTCCCCTATGACCCTATGCTCAATCCAGGCTCATTCCCTGCCAGCTTTCTTTATCTGTGTCCTTGAGGGCAGCAACTGTCTCCCTGTTCTCTGTTGCATCCCAGGCCCTACCTAAACTGGCACTTATCCTTCCAGCCTCATTTCTTTTTGGTCCCCTTCCTGGCATCTCTGAGCCAGCCACACAGGCCCGCTGTCAGCTTCTCAGGGTTGCTGTTTTCCCACCAGGGCCTTTCCATGTGCTCTTCTCCCAGCCCCAAGTCTTCTCCCTCAGGTCTTTGCCTGGCCGGCTCCTACTACTTCTTCAGGTCTCAGTTTATCCATCACTTCCTCCAGGAAGCCCTCTGTAAGGCCCCTGGTCTAGGCCAGTGGGTCTCCCAGCACCGGGATTTCCCTGCTGTATTTTAACCATCTCTTTACTTATCTGTATTTCCCATTAGATGTCAAACTCAGGCAGGGCAGAGATCATGTTTCTCTAGTTTGCTGTTGGATCTTCAGTGCCCAGCACAGGGCCCATAATAGAGTTTACGCCCTGGGGCCCATGGATGAGCTTCCAGGGGTTCACAGGGCTCCCCAAATCATATGAAAATGTTTATAGATTTGTAGTGCATTCTTCCTGGGAGAGAGTCTGTATTTTTTATCATAATCTCACAGGATGTGTAACAACCCCTCCCGCCCGCGCCCCCCCTCCCCCAAAAGGTTAAGAACTTTTTAGGCATCAGTAAACACTAGTTTTTGGTTGGATTCATCCATCCATGAATATAGTTGTTGATGCTCAATGAACAGTTATTGAATGGATGACTATGACTCTTCCTCAGGGTTAGGATGTTTTTAATATTTTCAACGGATCGAGTAAAACGTCCGAAGAAACCTTTGCCAGTTCAGCCCCTAGCTCTGCGGCCTTAAATACCCCTCCCCCAGTGGGGCCCACAGCTTAAGACCAAAGCTTCAGCGCCTCCCAGAACCCCTGCCAGAACCGATCTCCAGTCCCGAAATCCACCTACTGCGCCTTTGCAGCCTGTCAACTGAAAATAATCCTGGTAAGAGCAGGGGTGGCGGAGCAGGAGTCCCGCAGAAGCTTTGAATGTGGGAGACTCTGCCCCCTGCTGGCTGCCTTGCTTTCCTTCAGCGCGCGCTCCAAGAATGAGGTCAGAGCAAGGAAGAGAGGGCCAGGTGAGTCAGGGGGCCTGGGCAGGGGGCGCCGCCCCCCCCCCCCGACCTTCTCCCCGCCCCCCCCCCCAACCCCCGCGATGGGCAGTCCTTCCTGTCAAGATTAGGCTTCATTTTCAATCAAGTCAAGGGCGGTAGCTTCTGCTTTGGGGCCTCCACTGCTTCCCTTCCCAAGGGTCCTATCTTCTCCCAAATTAGAAGTTTAGGGAGGGCCGGGGGCGCAGTGGGGGTGGATGTTCCTCTGGAGCTCAAGGGAGGTCCAATCACTCAGACTTGGCTTTCTCATGGATCCATCTCTTTTCCCGGAGCCTGGCTACTGCCGACACCTTTGGATCCTGAGCCAATTCTCTGCATCGCCTGCCTACACTTGGCTGGTGGTGTACCAGCCTCCCCACATCACCATGGAAACAGGAGCCTCTGCGTCCATCCCGGAGCTCATTTGTGAAGCTATGGGAAGAATGTGGATGCTGGGGTTGTGCTGGGGGTGCTGCTTAGGAAGGCCAAAGAGATAGCGTTCACAGAAATTGTGGAGAGAAGGAGAGACCTTGAGACACCAGGGTGGGGGAGGGATTGCTTTGTAAGGGTTATTGGAATAACTTGTACCTTGTGAAGACAGGTGGCTTCCTTGACAGGCCATAACTGCAGTTCTCTCCTGGATCACTGGTCAGTCCAAACTGACCAACCCCTCCCTCCCCACGGATGGCCCTTTGTAGCGCGGTAAACTTGAGGGACTTACTTGACCCCCAAGCACCACTCTTCTCATCTGTAAATGTAAAATAAAAATAACAGCAGCACTTACTTAACAGGGGTCTTGCAAGAATCCGATGCGGGGACGCATATACAACGCACAAAACAGTGCTCAGCACATGGTGAGTACTCAAAAATATTGTTATTGTTGTACATGCTAGCATTGCACATGTATCGGAACTTGTCATTTGTGTCTCTCTAGCTAAACTGGCAGCCCTTCAGTAATAATACCCTAATACTTTACAGTTTGCAAAGTGCTTTTACACACATTCGCTCAGTTGTCCCACCTCAGTCCTGAAAAATAGAGATTAGCCTCCCACTTGGCAGACAAAGATGCAGATTCAGAGTTTAAGCTTGTCTAAAGGCTCAGCTCTAACCTGATGCTAAAACTCAGGGTTCTGTAAAGCCTGAGCGCTCTGCCCTATTCATTCATCTCTCTTCTGTGTGCCTCTGTGCCCAGCACTGCGCCACGGAAAGTCAGTATCTCATTGTTCAGTGACATCGATCCTGGAGCAGGAGTCTCAGGGAAGAGCTAATCCTGAAGTGTAGGCATTGAGTTTGACCATGAAGGAAGCAGAAAAGTCTCGATTGAATCTGTAATTTAAAACATTCCCACAGAAGGGGAGTGACTGCTAATGGTTTGGGGTTCTTTTGGGGCTGGTGAAAATGTTCCAAAATTGATTGTGGTGATGATTGCACAACTCTGTGAATGTACCAAAAACCATCGAATCGCACACTTTGAAGTAGTGCAATTGTACGGTATGTGAATTACATCTCAATAAAGCCCATATTTTTAAAATTCCCACAAATCAAATACCAGGCCCAGAGGTGGCCCCAAGGAAGTCCACCACATATTTAAGGAAAAAATAATGCCAATTGAATACAAATTCCTCCAAATAATAGAGAGAAAGGCTACTTCCTCCAACTCATTTTATAAGGCAAGCATAACCTTGATACCAAAACTGATAAAGACATTTTAAGAAAGGGAAATTAGATTCATGATCACAGATGCAAATTCTAGAAGCAAAGTCTAGACTATAAACAAATACTATCTAGCCATTTACAAAAAGGATGATTTATCATGATGTTCACCTCAGCAAAAGATTAAGTTATTTTAACATCTGAAAAGCAGTGTAGTTCACTGTATGCTCCAAACATTGAGAAAAATGAAATAATTTTGTCCACATATATGGACACTCGATTTGTGACAAAGGAGACAGTGCAGAGCAATAGAGGCAGAAAAGTGTTGGGTAAAATTCAACATCCATTCATGATTTAAAACAGTCAAATCTAGGGGCACTCAGTCAGTTAAGCATCTGATTCTTGGTTTCGGCTCAGGTCAGTTCATGAGATGGAGCCCCGGGAAGGGCTTTGCACTGACAGCACGGGGCCTGCTCGGGATTCTCTCTCTCACCCTCTCTCTGCTCCTCCCCTGTGCATGTATGTGCATACACATGCACACACAATCTCTCTCTCTCTCAAAATAAATAAACTTAAAAAAAATAAAACAGTCAAATCTAATAAACTAAGGAATTAGTGAAAACTTTCTTAATTTGATACAGAATAACTTCAAAATCCCCGTGACTAAACATCACACACACTTAGCAGTGAAATGCTGAAACTTTTCCCTTTGAGATCAACAACAAAATGCTCCCTATTATTTTTCTATTCAATTTTGTTTAACATTGTCCTGGAGGTCTTAACTAATGCAGGAGGGGGGGAAAGAAAGGAACAAAGGATTCAAGGAAAAGAAGAAATAAACTTGTCATTATTCACAAATGATCTAATTGTGATACAGAAAATCGAGAGAAATCTGTAAATAAATTATAAGAATTAAGAGGGCAGTTAAGCAATATTGCAGAATACAAGATCAATTTTCAAAAATAAATGTTTCATATAAATCAATATGTCAGCAACAAGCAGAAAAAGTAAGTTATAAAATATACCATTCACATTTGAATAAAAAATATCAAATATCTAAGAATAATTCTAACAAAATTTGTTGAAGACCTCTAATAGGAAACCTATATAATAATATTAAGGGAGATTAGGGGCACTTGAGTGGCTCAGTCAGTTAAACATCTGACTCTTGATTTCAGCTCAGGTCATGATCTCAAGGTTGTGGGATCAAGCCCTGCATTGGGCTCTGTGCTGACAGTACAGAGCGTGCTTGGGATTCTCTCTCTCTCCCTCTCTTTCTGCCCGTCCCCTGTTTGCACACGAATGAACATGTGTGCACACACACTCTCTCTCTCTCAAAAATAAATGAATAAACTTCAAAAAAATTTTTTAATCTTTATTTATTTTTGAAAGAGAGAGACAGAGTGAGAGCAGGGGAGGAACAGAGAGAGAGGGAGACACAGAATCCGAAGCAGGCTCCAGGCTCCAAGCTGTCAGCACAGAGCCTGACACGGGGCTCGAACTCACGAGCCGTGAGATCATGACCTGAGCTGAAGTCGGACACTTAACCTACTGAGCCACCCAGGTGCCGCTGAATAAACTTTTTAAAAAGAGAGAAATTAAAGAAGACCTAAATAAATAGAGAGATGTACCATGAACATGGGTTGGAAGACAGTATTATAAAATGGCAATTCTCCCCCAACTTATCTAGAGATTCACTGCAATCCCCCATAAAATCCCAACAGGGTTTTTTAAGAACGGAAGCTAACAAGCTGATTTATACATTTATAGAGAGATTCAAAGGGCCAAGAATAACCGAGACACTCTTCAAGAAGAAGAAGATGTGAGTCTTTGGTCTAGCATATATAAAGACTTATAATAAAGCTATAAGGATTAAGACAATGTGATATTGGTACAAGAACAGAGAAACTGGCCAACAAAATAGAATAAATAACTGAAACACAAACCCACATGTATATGTACCTTTGGTTTATGACAAAGGGGATAGTGGATAGTGGTGAGGAAATATCCCCAAGGCTTATATAACATTACAATATACAAAAATCAACTTGGGGTGGCTGGCTGGCTCAGTCGGTGGAGCATAGGACTCTTGATTTCAGGGTTGTGAGTTTGAAGCCCATGTTGGACATAGAGATTACTCAAAAATAAAATCTTAAAATTGTTTTAATTAAAAAAATCAACTTCAGGTGAATTATAGATATAAATGTAAAAGCCAGAACAATAAAGCCTCTAGAAAATAACGCAGGAAACTATTCTCATGATGTTAGAATAGGCAAAGACATCTTAAACAGTATACAAAAGGAAACAGTAAGCCTACAGAAGAAGACTGACACATTTGCCTACACTAAATTTTTAAAATATTCCATGGGTTATACAAGCAAAACATAATTAAAAGGCGAAAAGGAAAAGGGTTAATAATATAGTATGTGAATTAAATTTAAAAAAAAAAATTTTTTTTAACGTTTATTTATTTTTGAGACAGAGAGAGACAGAGCATGAACGGGGGAGGGGCAGAGAGAGAGGGAGACACAGAATCGGAAGCAGGCTCCAGGCTCTGAGCCATCAGCCCAGAGCCCGACGCGGGGCTCGAACTCACGGACCGCGAGATCGTGACCTGAGCTGAAGTCAGCCGCTTAACCGACTGAGCCACCCAGGCGCCCCAATATGTGCATTAAATTTTATAAAAAAGAAAAGAAAGTGCATTGAGAGATGTATAGAACTGTTGAATCACTATATTGTACACCCAAAACGATTATATAACGCGGTATGTTAATTACATTTAAATGAAAAAAAAAAAAAAAAAAGGAAAAGAAAGTGAAAAGTTAAGCCGCAAAGTAGGAGAACAAATCTGGAACACATAGACTGACAAGCGACCTACACTCAGCCCATAAAATGAAGTATCACAAATCAATAAGACAAAGACATAAAACCTAACAGAAAAATGAGCAAGAAATTCAAATAGATACACCACAAAATAGGAAGCCCAAATGGCAAATAAACCTTGGAGAGGGTGTTTGACTTCATTAATCATCAAGAAAATACACACCCACTGACAACACTCAAAGTAAAAAGTCTGAAAATATCAAGTGGTGGGGAGGACGTGAAGCCACAAGGGTTCTCATACACTGCGGGTAGGGGTGTGAACTAACACAGACGCTTTGGAGAACAGCTCAGTTCTATTCTGATAAAGTTTAAGATTTGCATAGTCTGGGGGCGCCTGGGCGGCTCAGTTGGTTGAGTGACCAACTTCAACTCAGGTCATGATCTCGCAGTTCGTGAGTTCGAGCCCCGTGTCGGGCTCTGTGCTGACAGCTTGGAGCCTGGAGCCTGCTTCCCATTCTGTGTCTACTCCTTTCTCTGCCCCTCCCCTGCTCATGCTCTGTGTGTCTCTCTCTCTCAATAATAAATACACGTTAAAAAAATAAAAAAAAAAAACATTGCATAGTCTGTGAACTGGTACTTGTACACACCCATAGAAATACATGCACACGTGCCCCCGAGGAACAAGTACGAGAATTTTCACTGCCCCATTTTTCCTGATAGTGCTAAACTGGAAACAATGGAAATGTCCACTGACAGAATAGAAGTAATATACAAGTAATACAAGCTTATTGATTTTATTTATATACATTTCAATAAAAGGCAATACCAGGGGTGCCTGGGTGGCTCAGTCGGTTGAGTGTCCGACTTCAGCTCAGGTCATGATCTCACAGTTCGTGAGTTCAAGCCCTGTGTCGGGCTCTGTGCTGACAGCTCAGAGCCTGGAGCCTGCTTCGGATTCTGTGTCTCCCTCTCTCTCTGCCCCTCCCCCGCTCGCATTCTGTCTCTCTCTCTCAAAAATAAATAAACATTTAAAAAAATTTTTCTTAAAAAGGCAATACCAAACTGCAGTTTGTTGACCACAGATCTTGGGACTTCTCAGCCTCCATAATCATGTGAGTCAATTTCCTATAACAAATCTATCTATCTATCTATCATCTATCTATCTATCTATCTAATCAATCTCTCTCTTATTGGTTCTGATTCTCTGGAGAACCCTGACTAATACAGATTTTGGTCAGTACTGGGAGTGGTTCTAGATAAACAAAACTTTAAAGTTTATTTATTTATATTGGGAGGGAGAGAGAGATAGAGGGAGGGGCAGAGAGAGAGAGAGAGAATCCCAAGGAAGTTCCACACCGTCAGCATAGAGCCTGACTTGGGCCTCGAACCCATGAACTGTGATATCATGACCTGTGCCAAAAATCAAGAATTGGATATTTAACTGACTGAGCCACCCAGGTGCCCCTAGATAAACAGAACTTTAAAACTGAGGGCTGGGGCGCCTGGGTGGCTCAGTCGGTTAAGCGGCCGACTTCGGCTCAGGTCACGATCTCATGGTCCGCAAGTTCGAGCCCCGTGTCGGGCTCTGGGCTGATGGCTCGGAGCCTGGAGCCTGCTTCCGATTCTGTGTCTTCCACTCTCTCTGACCCTCCCCCGTTCATGCTCTGTCTCTCTCTGTCTCAAAAATAAATAAACGTTAAAAAAAAAAAAATTAAAAAAAAAAAAACTGAGGGACGCCTGGGTGGCTCAGTCGGTTAAGCGTCCGACTTTGCCTCAGGTCATGATCTCACAGATGGTGAGTCCAAGCCCCACGTTGGGCTCTGTGCTGACAGCTCAGAGTCTGGAGCCTGCTTTGGATTCTGTGTCTCCATCCCTCTCTGCCCCTCCCCCACTCATGCTCTGTCTCTATCTCTCTCTCTCTCTCTCAAAAAAAAAAAAAAAAAAAGATGAGTTTTCTGGTGGACACCTGGGTGGTTCAGTCAGTTAAGCAAGCACCCAATTCTTGATTTCCGCTCAGGTCAGCTTGGGATTCTCTCTCTCCTATTCTCTCTGCCCCTACCACTCTGTCTCTCTGTCTCCCTCTCTCTCAAAATAAATAAATAAACTTTTTTTTTTTTTAAAGATGAGTTTTCTGAATTGGTTCTGGGGTTTCTGGAACTGACTCTATAATCTGATTAGATATAAAGACACTAATAATTCTATTTCCAGTAGTAGAGAGAGCACTGGTTGTCCATGGCATGATCTGGCGAGAGAGGTATGCAAAATATCACCATTGGATATTCCTATTTATTTATTTATTTTTTGAGAGAGAGTCCTGTGCAAGCAGGGAAAGGGCAGAGAAAGAAGGAGAGAGAGAATCCCAAGCAGGCTCTGTGCTGTTAGCACGGAGCCCCGTTGAGGGCTTGATCTTACGACTGTGAGATCATGACCTGAGCCAAAGTCAGATGCTTAACGACAGAGCCACTCAGGCGCCCCCACCTTGGCTGTTCTTTTTTTTTCTTTAATGTTTATTTTATTTTTGAGAGACAGAGAGCGAGTGCAAATGGGAGAGGGGCAGAGAGAGGGAGACACAGAATCAGAAGCAGGCTCCAGGCTCTGAGCTATCAGCACAGAACCCGACGCAGGGCTCGAACTCAAGAACTGTGAGATAATGACCTGAGCCAAAGTTGGACGCTTAACCGACTGAGCCAGCCAGGCGCCCCTGGATATTCTTCATCAACCACTTATAAGAAGCAAGGACGTGGGTGATTGTGTATATGCTACTCTAACATTTTTGGCAAATTAACAAGAACAATGAAATTAGCTTCTTATTCCTATTGTTACTGTATGAAATGAGGAAAGAAAAGGAAGAGTTTAGAGATTCAAATTCTAAACTCAAGTGCCACATAAATGACCTCAAAGGTACTTATGTGTGTCCTCAAAGAGACCTATGTCTTCCAGCTGCCAGGTGGACATTGCTGAAACTCAAACACAGAATCTCATCCTGCTGAACTACCACACAAGTCGAAACCCCAGCCTCACAGGGTGTCTGCTGTTAAAGCAAGGGCATTGGTTTAGGAAGGAATGGGATCTTAAAAGTTGGAGTGGGGATGGCTTCCCTACCCCCATCTGAGTTAATTAACCTCGCATTGCCTCAGGAAATAGTAATGGCCTCCTGTGAGGTAGTGGCCATGCAAGACAGGGTCTATCCCCTCAGGACCCACACCCACAACCCCTCTCTGCTTTAGATTTATAACTAGACTCAAGTCCCAGCAGGCCCCTAAAGGTGAGGTACAAAGTGTGACCTATGAGGAGGTATATTATACTCCAAAAGAACTACTTGGCTGTTCTAACTTACGCTGACAGAAATTTAGAGAACATGTGTGAAATGGATAGTAAGGGCGTGGGATGATGATGGAAGGAACATAAAATCTGACTTAGCTGAACTTGTTGATATGAGCTCATTAAGCACAGATTCTGCTGCTTTTTTTTTTTTTTTTAAAGTAGGCTTCATGCCCCGTGCAGGGCCCAATGAACTCACCACCCTGAGATCAAGACCTGAGCTAAGATCAAGAGTAGGACATTTAACCAACTGAGCCATTCAGGCGCCCCTCAGCTTCGGCACTTAATGTTGCACCCTAGCGAGTTAGACAGGATTTTAACAGTGTGATTCGTTGCCTGAAACATGGACCGAAAGGTGACCCACACTGAGCAAGTTGGAAATGCCAGACCTGCCTTGGTTTAAGGTAGAGGAAGGGATTCAAAGGGTTAGGGGAACTGGGATGTCATTTAAGATCTACTCACACACACTGGGAGGTTTCGGATGGAAAACAAAAAACAAAAAAACAAAAACCAACCTGTGAGGAGAGCTTTGTGATTGTTCTTCTCTGTCTGTAAGACCAGACCTTACAGAGGGTCTGTACTGCACTGCAGTCTCTGAATTGGTAAAACTAAATGCAAAGGGAGTGATTGGATCCTGGGGTGGCAGGAGCCAGGTGGTTGCACTCAACCACCCAAAAGCAAGGTGGGAGTAGTTACCATAATGAACAGCAGAGTCAAACCAGAAATTAGAACAGTCTGACTCCAGGTGCTTTGCTGGCTCAGTTGGAAAAGCATGTAAATCTTGATGTCAGGATTGTGAGTTCAAACCCCATGTTGGGTGTAGAGATTACTAAATAATTTAATAGGGCCTCCTGGCTGGCTCAGTTGGTAAAGCATGCGACTTTTGGTCTTGGGGTTGTGTACGGACTACTTGAAAATAAAATCAATCGGGACCTGGGTGGCTCAGTCAGTTAAGCACCTGACTTGAGCTCAGGTTATGATTCCACGGTTCATGAGTTTGAGCCCTGCATCGGGTGAGCTCAAGACCTACTCTGGGTGAGCTTGAGCCCCAGTTCTCTCTCTCTCCCTCTCTCTCTGCCTCTCATGGGATACTCTCTCTCTGCCCCTTGCTCACTTGTGCTCTCTCTCAAAAACAAAAAATAAGTAAAATCAAATCAATCAATCAACTTTAAAAAAAAAACCCACAACAGTCTGACTTACAAAAAATTATGGCATTGGCCAGCCGATCGTGGTGAGATATAAGAGAGATAGATAAGAAGCCTAATAAATTCTCATATAAACAGAAAAGTTCTAGGTCAACAGAACAAAATTCTAAAAACAGAATTTTTAGAAATAGAATAGAATTTTTTCTGAATCATAAAAATAGACTTTCCAGACTTGAGCCAGTTTACAGACCGGTACCCCCGGAATGAAGGGGAAGGTGGATCCTCCCTCAAGAAGAGTACACTGCCCAAAATGCATACTGTTAATCTTTCTCCTAGCCTTACCTCCCCAAACCAATGGCCTTTTATCGGGGTAACTGTGCACTGGGGGAAAGGAAGCCATCAGGGACTACTGGCCACTGGCTGTGAACTGAAACTAATTCCAGGAGACCCAAAATGTCACTGTGGCCCACCAGTCGGAGTAGGAGCTTATGGAGGTCAGGTAATCACGGAGAATCTCACCGTGGGCCAGTGGGCCCTTGAACCCGTCTTATGGCTAATTTCCCAGTTCTGGTTACATAACTGGAATAGATGCACCCGGCGGCTGTCGGAATCCCCACACTGGTTCCCTGACCTAGGAGTGGAGGGATAGACCAAGTGGAAGTGACTACACCTGCCTCTTCCTAGGAAAATCATAAACTAAAAGCAATCCCTGGAGGGATTGCAGAAATTAGTGCCATCAAGGACTTGAAAGATGCAGGGGTGGTGATTCCTACCACATTCCTACCACATTCAACTCATCCATTTGGTTTGTGCAGAAGACAAATGGATCTTGGAGAAGGACAGTGCATTATCACAAGCTTAACCGGGTGGTGACTCCTATTGCAGCTGCTGTGCCAGATGTGGTTTCATTGCTTGAACAAATTAACATGTCCTCTGGTACCTGGTGTGCAGCTGTTGATCTGGCAAATGCGTTTTTCTCCATCCTTATCATTAAGGACCACGAGAAGTCATTTGCTTTCAGCTGGCAAGGCCAGCAATGCACCTTCTCTGTCTTACCTCTGGGGTATATCAACTCTCCAGCCCTATATCATAATTTACTTCACAGAATCTTGATCACCTTTTGTTGGAAAAGACAATCTCATGCCGGCGGTCTTTCCACCCCTGTTTGGCCACATAAGAATGGATCTTGGGCCAGAATCTCTTTCTTTTTTTAAATGTTTGTTTATTTATTTTGAGAGAAAGAGAAATAGAGAGTGAGCAGGGGAGGGGCAGAGAGAGAGGGAGGCAGAGGAGCCCCACGTGGGGCTCGAACTCATGAACTGTGAGATCATAACCTGAGCTGAAATCAACAGTTGGATGTTTGGGGCACCTGGGTGGCTCAGCCGGTTGAGCGTCCAACTTTGGCTCAAGTCATGATCTTATGGTTCATGAGTTCGAGCCCCACATCAGGCTCTCTGCTGTCAGTGCAGAGCCTGCTTCAGATCCTCTGTCCCCCTCTCTCTGCCCTTCTCCCTCTTGCTCTTTCTTCCTCAAAAATAAAGAAACGTTGAAAAAAGAGAGAGAGTTGGATGCTTAACTGACTGAGCCACCCAGGCGCCCCTGGGACATTTCTTACTAAGAGATAAAGAGCCCACACAGCCTGTACTGGGCTTATCACCTTGTGTGAAAATATCTTTGCATGTTTCATGCTCAGTGTGTACTCCTTTGGTCTGCTTAAGTGTGAGCATCGATAGCTCTCAGGCATGCCCCTGGCTATTTCAGGCTCCATGGGTGAGGGGGAGATGTCCTTCTACTGTGCACCAGAGGGGTGCACGTCGGTCAATTGCCCTGCATTGGCTGCCAGGAGGCACCTGCTGGCCATGGGGGACCAATGCCCCATAAAGCTGAATGAAGCTGATCTTGTTCTATCTCTTCTCTGTGCAAATAAAGCGTTGTTTCATCCAGTGCTTGACTGCATTGTGTCTTCCTGGTTGACTCTGACACCCAGATGCAGTGGGCAGAAGTGTTTGGATTTCTGCCAGTTGACTGCACTATGACGATCTTTGCTATCCTCCGTGTAGCTGGAGCCTTCCCTTAACACTGGTAACAAGTGCATGAGGTTCTGCTTAACTACTGTCCCTTCCGCAAGATAGCACATGCTTGTCTTTTACATTGGGGACATTATGCAGATTGGTTCTAGTGAGCAAGAAATAGCAATTACTGTAGACTTAATGGTGAGACATTGGTATGTCAGAGGGTGGTAAATGCATCCGACCAAAGTTCACGGTCCTGCTGGCTCAGTGAGATTTTTGGGGGTCTAATGGTGCAGGGCATGTTGAGCTAGCCCTTTGAGGTGAAGGGTAGCTTATTGCATCTGGCCCCTTCTATAATTAAAAAGAGGCACAACATCTTCCTGGGCCTCTTTGAATTTTGGAGGCAACACATTCCCCATTTGGTTGTATTATTCTGGCCCATTTACCAAGTGACCTGAAAAGCTGCTGATTTTGAATGGGGCCCAGAACAGGAGAGGGCTGTGCCCCAGCCAGCCTGCCGTGCAAGCCGCTCTGCCACTTGTGTCACGTGATCTAGTAGATTTCAGGTGCTTGAAGTGGCAGCGTCAGGCAAGGATGCTGTTCAAAGACTTTGTCAGACCCCTCTAGGTGAACTGCGGCACAGGCCCTCAGGATTTTGGAGCAAAGCCTTGCCATCCTCCACAGATAACTACTCTTCTTTTTCAAAACAGCTCTTGGCTTGCTGCTGGGCCTCTGTAGGGACTGAACGCTTAACAAAGGACCAAGTTACTTTGCGACCTGAGCTGTCCATCATGAACCGGGTGTTGTCTGACCTACCAAGCCATGATGTTGGGCAAGCAAAACAGCATTCCATCAGCACGTGAAATTGGAATAGACGAGACTGGGTCCAAACAGGCCCTGGTGTCATAAGTGAGTCACGTGAAGAAGTGGCCCAAATGCCATGGTTCCCCACTACCTTTTCTCTTCCCTCAGGTGCAGTTCCCTCTGATCACTTGACAGAGGCAGAAAAAACTCAGGCCTGGTTTCTAGATGATTCTGCACATATGCAGGCACCACCCAAAAGTGAACAGCTACAGTAGAACAGCCACTTTCAGGGCCATCCCTGAAGGACAATGGTGAAGGGAAGTCCCCCCAGTGGGCAGAACTTTGAGCAGTGTACCTGGTTGTTCACTTTGCCTGGAAGGAGAAATGGCCAAATGTGTGATTAGACACTGATACACAGGCTATGGCCAAGGTTTAGCTGGATTGTCAGGCACTTGGAAGACACATGACTGGAAAATTGGTGACAAGGAAATTTGAGAAGGTATGTGGATAGACTTCTCTAAATGGGCAAAAAAAACCCAAAACAAAACAAAACAAAACAAAAACCCGAAAAACACAAAAACAAAAAACCCCATGAAGATATTGTGTCTCATGTGAATGATTACCAAGGGCAACCTCAGCAGAAGAAGATTTTAGTAATTAAGTGGATAGGATGATGCCTACTGTGGATACCAGTAAGCGTTTTTTCCCAGCCACTCCTGTCATCACCCAATAGGCTCATGAACAAAGTGGGCTCATGAACACGGTGGCAAGGATGGAAGTTATGCATAGGCTCGGCAACATGGACTTTCACGCACTAAGGCCAACCTGGCTATGGCAATCTCCTAGTGCTCAATCTGCCAGCAGCAAAGACCAGCACTGGGCCTCTGACATAGTATCATTCCCTTGGCTGAATGGGTTGATTACACTGGACCACTTCCGTCATGGAGGGGGCAGTGTTCTGTTCTTACTGGAATATTTACTCTGGATACAGATTTGCCTTCTCTGCGTGCAATGTTTCTTACCAAAACTATCATTCATAGGCCTACAGACTGCGTTATCCACTGTCATGGTATTCCCACCACAGCATTGCGTCTGATCAGGGAAGTTGCTTCACAGCAAATGAAGCGTGGCAATGGGTATGCTCGTGGACTTCACTGGTCTTCCCATGTCCCCTACCATCCTGAGGCAGCTGGTTTGACAGAAGACTCAGTTACAGTCCCAGCTACGTGGCAATACCTTGCAGAGCTGGGGCGACATTCTCCAGAAGGCTGTAAGTGCTCTGAATCAGCACCCAATATATGGTGCTACTTCTCCAGCAGCCAGGATTCACAGGTCCAGGAATCAAGGGGTGGAAATGGGAGTGGCACCAATCACTATTATCCACTAACAATATTTTTGCCTTTGTTGCTGCAACCTTATGTGCTGCTGGCCTAGAGGTCTTAGCTCCAAAGGAGGAATACTTCCACCAGGTGACACAATAATGATTCCATTGAACCGGAAGTTGAGACTGTCATCCAGCCACTTAGGACTCCTATCCGTCTGAATCAAAAAGCAAAGAAGGGAGTCACTGTGCTGGCTGGGACTGATCCTGACTACCAAGGGGGAAATTGAACTACCGCTCCACAGTGGAGGTAAGGAAAAGAATGTCTGGGATACAGGAGATCCCTCAGAGTGTCTCTTAGTATTACTATGCCCCACGATTGGGTCAGTGGAAAACTATAACAGCCCAATTCGGGCGGGACTACCAATGGCCCAGACCTTTCAGGAATGAGAGTTTGAAAACAATGACCAGTGGAGGGGCCTGCTGAAGACAAACAGAATACAGAATGGATAGTGGAAGAAGATAGCTGTAAATTGACACCTACAACCACATGACCAGTTATAGAAATGCAATTTCTGTAATTACAGAACTGTTAATTGTCATAACAGTTTCTCCTTGTTTTGCTATGAATACGTGTGTGTATAAAAATAAAATCTTGGGGCGCCTGGGTGGCTCAGTCGGTTAGGCGGCCGACTTCGGCTCAGGTCATGATCTCGCGGTCCGTGAGTTCGAGCCCCGCGTCGGGCTCTGTGCTGACTGCTCAGAGCCAGGAGCCTGTTTCAGATTCTGTGTCTCCTTCTCTCTCTGACCCTCCCCCGTTCATGCTCTGTCTCTGTCTCAAAAATAAATAAACATTAAAAAAAAAATTTAATAAAATAAATAAAAATAAAATCTTTGGGGGCACCTGGGTGGCTCAGTCAGTTAAGCCTCCAACTCTTAATTTTGGCTGGCTGGGGTCATGATCTTACAGTGGTGGGATCCAGCCCCTGCCTCCCCCATGCCGCCACATGCATCAGGCCAGACTGACAGTATTGAGTCTGCTTGGGATGCTCTCTCTCTCCTTCTCTCTCTCTGCCCCTCCCCAGCTTGTGTGGGTGTGCTCTCACTCTCTCAAAATAAATAAATAAATAAGCATTAAAAAAATGTTTTAAAATGGGGCGCCATGGCTCAGTCAGTTAAGCGTCCTACTTCAGCTCAGGTCATGAACTCGTGGTTTGTGGGTTCGAGCCCCGCATTGGGCTCTGCGCTGACAGCTCAGAGCCTGGAGCCTGCTTCAGATTCTGTGTCTCCCTCTCTCTCTGTTCCACCCCGCCCCCCGCCCCCCGCTCACACACTGTCTCTCTGTCCCTCAAAAATAAATAAAGATTAAAAAAATTTTTTTTAATATTTAAGAATACGGAGCACCTGGTGACTCAGTTGGTTGAGCATCTGATTCTTGGTTTTGGCTCAGGTCATGATCTTGCGGTTTTGTGAGTTTGAGCCTTGCATTGGGCTTGGGCTTTCACACTGACCGTGTGCAGAGCCTGCTTGGGATTCTCTCTCTCCCCTCTCTCTCTGCCCCTTCCCCACTCACACTCTCTCTGTCTCACTCAAAATAAATAAACTTAAAAAAAAAAAGAAAAAATATTTAAAAATACAAATGAATAAAATATCTTTGTTTTCTTTCCTATCGCCTTATCATGTAACATAAGATGTATTGACCTTATATCATTGTATTTAAGTATTATATCTTGTTATTATCTTTACTTGGAGATTAAATATGGTTTAAGGACATGTGAATAGAGAATAGGTAGACTTGTGATGCCTAATTTTATATGTAAACTTGACTGAGCCACAAGATATCCAGACATTTGGTCAAACATTATTCTGGGAATGTCTGTGAAGGTATGTATTTCTGGATGAGATTAACATTTGAATCAGTAGACTGTGTAAAGAAAGGAGATTGCCCTCTCTACTGGGGGTGGGTCTCATCCAAACAGTTGAAGGCCTGAATAGAAAAAAAATGGCTGAGCTAGATGGAACTCCTCCTGCTTGACTGCTGAACTAGAACACAGGTCTTTTCTGGCCTTTGGACTCAGACTGAAACATCAGATGGATGTACACACACACACACACACACACACACACACACACCCTATTGATTCTGTTTCTCTGGAGAATTATAATAAAAGCATTATATCTCACGTTTGAAACAACTTTATTGAGGCACATTTTGCATATTAAATAATTCACCCCATTCAAGTATACAATTCAATGATTAAAAAAAATTTTTTAATGTTTATTTATTTTTGAGAGAAACAGAGCACAAGTGGGGGAGGGGCAGAGAGAGATGGAGATACAGAATCGGAAGCAGGCTTGAGGCTCTGAGCTGTCAGCACAGAGCCCGACCTGGGGTTTCGAACTCCTAAACCATGAGATCATGACCTGAGCAGAAGTCAGACATTTAACCAACTGAGCCACCCAGGCACCCCAGCAATTCAATGATTTTTTAAACCAAATTTATCAAGTTGTCCAACATAAATCAATTTTATTTATTTTTTTAAAAATTAGGTTGTTTTTTTTTTTTATTTTAGAGAGAAGGAGAGAGAGCACAGGGGAAAGGGGCAAGGGCGGGGTGGTGAGTGGGGCAAGAGAGAGCACTCAAGCAGGCTCCACAGTCAGCACAGAGCCCATCATGGGTCTTGATCCCGCAATCCTGGGATCATGACCTGAGCTAAAACCAAGAGTTGGGCACTCAGCTGACTGAGCCACCCAGCCACCCCCAACATAAGTCAATTTCGGAACATTTTCATCAACCCAATATGATCTTTCATGCAGATTTAATATTAATCTCCCCTCTCCCTCCTCCAAGCAATTTGTAGTCTACTTTCTGATGTTCTAGCTTTGCCTTTTCTGGATATTTCATATAATTGGAAACTTACGATATGTAGTCTCTTATGTCTGGCCCCTTTCACTGAGCATGTTTTTGTAGTTCATCCACATGGTAGTATGCATCCGTAATTTGTTTATTTTTATTGTTGAATAGTATTCCATTGTATGAAAAGAGCATATTTTGTCTATCATTCACATGTCAGTGGACATTTGAGTTATTTCCAATTGGGTTATTATGAGTATTGCTGCTAAGAACATTTCTGGGCAAGTCTTTGTGTGGATACATTCCCACGTCTCTTAGATTGATAGGTAAGAGTGAAATTCCTGGATCACACAGTAAATGTATGTTTAACATTTTAAGAAATTGCCAAACCGTTTTCCAACGCGGCTGCACTGTTTTACATCCCTACCAGCAATGTGCAAGGGTCTCTCCACATTCTCTCCAAAATGTGTTATTATCTGTATGCTAAAATATGGCCACTCTATGAACCCCCCCCCCCCCCCCCCCCCCCCCCGCCAAGGTTTTAAAAGGCTTAAAAACGTTCGGTGAGGAGGCTACGGCTTTTGATAAGTAAAACAACCATCTCTCAAAAACTGACCGCGGTCCTCCAGCCAGCAGACGGCGCTCCAAGCCAGGGTCCCTACTCCTAGCCTTTCACAACGCCATCTTAGTGACAGCCCCGTTGCTAGGAAACGGATATGCGTCTTTTAACTCCAGATCCCAGCCTCACCAAGATCCCAGGCGCTCTCTGTCTTGCGGAAAGACTGAGATCTAAGGTCCCCGCTACCATGCAGGGGTAGTTCAGAAGGCCCTGTCCTGGGGTACTTTCCTCCTACCTCCTATAAAGCTCTCCAAAGCAGACCGAGGATCGTTGCTTAGACACGGTCCCCCGCCCAGCTATGTCTAAGAAAGGGAAAAAGGCCAAGATGCCCCTGTCGGATGAGGAACAGTTGCTTCTGTTTCAGCAGAAGTTGCTGGCAGAGGAGGAAATGGCCAAGAAGAAAGAGAGGCTCCTGAGCCAGTTCTTGAAGGTGATGGCTTCATGCATTACTCTCTGCCCAACCCCACCCACTCCCTACACCAGCCCTGTTGCCTTGGTCCTCTCGTTGCGGCAGCCTCATTTTCATGCTGGCTTCCTCTCCTCCGGAAACCTTGAGACCCAAATATACTTAGATTTCTGGCAACATTGTCGGGGAAGGAACCAGTTCTTTGTGAAGTACGGAGGGGTCAAATGGTAAGGAGGTTAATGTCACAACTGAGCCCCAGACCAGGACAGTAGGTGCTATTAGCTGTCCGAGCTTGTCTGAAATTCTGATATACTCCCCGGAGATATGTCATTACAAACAACATCCTGCTTTGATGTCTTCACTTGAAGGAAATTCACCCTTGCCCTCCCTAAAGTGCCATCAGGCTGTTCCTGTCTTACTTCAGACTATCCCCAAAACGAGAATGGGAATTCCCTGAGTGTTAGTCATCAGGAAATTTGGTCCCTTAGAAAAAGACAAAAGGTAAGGTGTCGGTTGACAAACTGTGATCTTGTTTGTTTTTTCAAAGTTTATTTATTTGGGGGGGGGGGGAGGCTGAGTGGGGGAGGGGCAGAGAGAGCAAGAGGGAGACAGAATCCCAAGCAGGTTCCGAGCTCCACCATGATCCCTATTCAGGGATCCAACCCATGAACCATGAGATCATGACCTGAGCCGAAATTAAGAGTCAGATGCTTAACCGACTGAGTCACCCAGGCGCCCCTTTTTAATTAACTAATTAATTAATTAATTAATTAAAAAGTAATCTTGTTCATTTTACTGTAACAGGGCTTTAGGCCCTGACCTCCTGGGGGTGTATTTATTCCTTCACACAGGACAAGCTGGCCAAGGAAGAGCACAACAGTGCTCTGAACCTTTACAAGATTAACACACAGTGGAGAACTGTCCTTAGGGAAGTCAAGACCAGAGAGCTGCATAAGGACATTGAGATCCTCAGCCAAACATTTGAACGAGTGGTGGACTGCAAGGACAGTGTCATCAAGGTAGGCACTCTTCCCAACGAAACACTTGAACCTGGCTGCCCTGACCTCTTAATACAATGGGCCTACTGAATTCATTTGTCCATCTTTTATTTTAACAGTTTTTTAAATTTTTATCTATTTGGAGAGAGAGGGGGAGAGAGAATCCCAAGCCGACTCCTCACTGTCAGTGCAGAGCCCCGCCCAGAACCCCATCTCACCAACCATGATCCTTGTGAGATCGTGACTTGAGCTGATATCCAGAATCAGTTGCTTAACCGACTGAGTCACCCAGGCCCCCCCATTTATTTATCAGTCTTAAAGCCCTTACAAGATGCAGGCCGTGATGAAGCCGGCTATTGGTAATACCAGTTTTCACTGAAATGAAAAACAGAATACTGGGCTGTCATCCCTCTCCCCACCCCCTCAGCATAGCCATTTTCCTTGATTATCTACTGCCTAAAACCAGCACTATACAATATTAGAGTTGTAAGGCACAGCAGACATCACCCAGTGACTTAAACTTAGCCCCGTGTCTTCATTTCAATGTGAGAAGACTCAATTCCAGAGAAGGGAACGGACTTGCCCAAGGTGACACAGCTAGTCAGTGAGAGAGCTGGAACCAGAGCATGAGTTTCTTGATTCCCACTCCAGTGCTTTATTTAACCAAATTCTGTTGGGCCTCTTTGATTCAAGGTCAGTGGCCTTGGATGAGATTGAGATCCCCATGGGTAAGAGTAGTTCTGGATCTCTAAGCAACTCAACCATCCTTATGCTCTTGGACGATTCTTGAGTTGAGTCCATATCATCTTTTTTCTTTTTAATTTTATTTCTTTATTTTTGAGAGAGAGAAAGACAACATCTGCATTGAGCGAGTGGGGTAGGGGCAGAGGGAGAGGGAGAGAGAGTCCCAAGCAGGCTCCATGCTGTCAGCAGAGAGCCCCACAGGGGGCTCGAACCCACAAACCATGAGATCATGACCTCAGCCAAAATCAAGAGTCAGACATTTAACCGACTGAGCCACCCAGGCGCCCCACATACCATCCTTTTTTCTAAGGGATTTTGCTATATCCCTTCTTTTATCCTATTTTTAACCTCTGTTTACTGACTCTTACTTAGACTTTTCTATCTGAAAACAACAACAGAAATCCCACATAAGAGCAAAATATACATTGTCAGCCTGGCATGCCCCCTCTTGCAAACACACATCTCTCCTTCACAGCCTAACTCTTGGGGGAAAAAAAAATTGGTAGGCCTGGGCAAGCTTCAAGCGATACACATTAGGAGTCTCCAGATTTATAAAAACCATTATACATTAGAATTCCTCACCCCACCAGTTATACCTTATGGCCTTCTTTTAAATGTTTATTTATTTTTGAGGGTGGGGAGGGGAAGAGAGAGGGGGACAGAAGATCTGAAGCAGGCTCTGTGCTGACAGCAGAGAGCCCATGCAGGGCTCAAACCCGTGAACCGCGAGATCATGACCTGAACCAAAGTCGGACACTTAACTGACTGAGCCACCCAGGCGCCCCCACCTTATGGCTTTTTACGTGACTTCTTCCGACACTTACTGGGAGTTATCAAATACCTGCTGAGAGGAGAACCAGCAGGGTTCATTTAGGGATGCTGAGCAGTGGCCAGGCTCCCCCTTCCATCAATTAGCTTCCAGCTTTGTAGCAAACGATTACAGTCCTTGACTTAGGTAAATCACATATTGCTAATATTACGCGCCTTCAGGGTCATTCCTGAATAACCAAACCTACACATGTTAAATGTGCAAATGTTAGTGATCCTCACCTGCTATCTCCACTTCACTTCTCATTTATCCGGCATCCCACATCTGATTTCCATCCTTCCCTAGGAAGCTGCTCTTGTAAAGACTACCAGGCCCCAAATCATGGCCACTGTTCATCATTTCGTCATCACCTAACCTGACTTCTCTGTGGCGCTGATACTCTTGGTCATGCCTTCCTTCTTGAAACTCCCCTTTGGTTTCCATGACACCATTCTCTCATGGTTTCTCTCCTGCTTCTGGGATATATACATTCAGTCCCCTTGGTGACTTTATCTTCCTCTCTCCATCTCCTGAACTTGAGCATCTCCCAGGTTTCTGAGTCTGGCCATCTCACCCTTTAACCGGGTATCTAGGGTCTAGACAGTCGTACACAATACCCTGGTTTTAAATACCGCTTTTATGTCAGTGACTTCCTGGTCTGTAACACCAGTCTGGATTCCTTTCATGAATTCCACATCCTTCTATTCAAGATTCCTAGCTATCCGTTCCTGGCTGTTGCAATGTCCTCACAACTGAACTAAGGAGTTCCCCCTTCCCTGGGCAGGCCCAGAGCAATTTTTCCACAGTCCGGTCTTCCTTACTCTCTATTCAGGTGGTCCCTGCCATTCACTAAACCACTCAACAGAGAAATCCGGGAATCGTCCTAGGGTTTGCCTCCATTCCTGACTTCTTTCACTAAGTTTTGTATAAATCTTCTGCTGAAGTACTTTTCAAAGCCATATCCTGCTCTCCTTCTCCCCTGTCCTGCTGCAGTTTAGACCTGGGCACTTTCTCTCATATGGACTGTGGCACTAGGCCCCTATCTTCTAGCCTTTCATGCCCAGCCACCTCCAGGTGACTGTCTACACAACTACCAGGATTATCTTTTTATTTATTTATTTTTTAATGTTCATTTATTTTTGAGAAAGAGAGCACAAGCGAGGGACGGGCAGAGATAGGGGGACAGAGGATCTGAAGCGGGCTCTGCGCTGACAGCAGTGAACCTGATGTGGGGATCGAACTCACGAACTGCAAGATCATAACCTGAGCCAAAGTCTGACGCTCAACCAACTGAGCTGCCCAGGTGCCCCGGGATTATCTTTTGGAAACAAAAATCCGATCCTGGTACTCCACTGCTTAAATTTTAGTGGCTTCTTTCTTCCACAGAAAAAAATCCAAACTCCAGGGAAAAAAACATCAAAGCCCTACGTGTTCTGGCCTCTGCCTGTACCTTTCCTTTTTTCTTACCTGTGATTTTGCACATGCTGTTCCCTCTATTTGGAATTCTCTTTTCCCCATCTCTTCAGTCTTCCTGGCAAACTCTCACTCCTCCTTCAGGAGTGATACAAATGACATGTGTCCTGTGAAGCCTCCCCCTGTGCTCTTAGACACAGGCACTCAGCCTTTTATATCCCACTGTCACAGGTGCATCATCGACCTCATAGCAATTTCCATGTTACACTGTAATTTTCTGTTTATATAACACCTTTCCTACTACACGACTGCGAGCTCCTTTGGGGGCAATATGCATGTCTTTTCATCCCTGAATCCTTGGCCTCCAGCACGGTGCCGGTACATGACAGGTTCAGTAATTATCTGTTGAGTGAGTGAAGAGGCCTCCA